>NC_090442.1:169409839-170059283 GCF_031143425.1 Pleurodeles waltl
GTTGAAGCCCAGTTGCTTTCCAAAATTGTTGCCCTATCCTGAAATGTGCACTAAACACTTTCAGCAGAGGGGTCTTTCCATGATCATCTCTCTTTAAGTAGACATTCACTTCTTAATGTCTTGTTGAGTCAGTCACTGAAGGCTCAGGTTCAGTTTAGTCGTTTTTAATCTTTGGTGATGTATGTGCCCTACACAACCTTCCCGCAAGTCAAATTAAGGATTCTGGGTTTGATCTGTATACACATCTAATAGTTACAACATAAGGCACAGGAACAACCACCTATAAGTAACCTTTGCTCCCAAAGTCTTGTAGCTTGGTTCCTACCTGAGAGATTCTCGAGCAATTTAGAGGAAGATCTGGTTCCTACCTGAGAGAATCCCGAGCAATTTCGAGGAAGATCTTCTGAGCAGTAAATGGTAGTTTGTTTTATGAATTATTCAGGCATGCAAGAGGATACAGTTGTTTTTTCACAGTATTTTGTATTGCAGGTTGTATAAAGAAGCAATTGATTGTTGCTGAAGGCGGTGTGGTTCTACAGTTGCATTCGCACTTGGCTTTGAGTGTTTAGCGTGGATGCATAAACATACTCGAAAAAGTATAGTAAATGAAAGCACAGAATCATCTTACATTAAAAATAGTCCATAGTGAAGGTTTTTGTTAAGTCCATCGATAGTTTTCATGTCTTCAGCTGTCAGCTCAAACTCAAATACCTGTCAAATAAAAAAATGAGTGTCTGTTGCAAGGTAGCGTCATACAGTTTCCAGGCCAAGAGTGAATAGTAACATTTTATGAAATGGCAGTAACTTCTACCAGTGAGAAAGAACTGTGAGACGGATGGCGGAATACATTAAAAATGCAATCAAAAAAACAGGAACAGTAGAATCAAAAAAGTATTTACTTGTGTCTTTTGAAAACACTGTCAATGCTTAAATAAACTAACATTTTCAAGTTGTCTATTTTAGCAAGAAAATCATAAATAAAGTACTTCCCTAATCAAATCTACAAAGCAAATAACTGATTTTATCATCCCTGGATCACGGAAATATTCACTAGTGTTCCCTCCTTTGAGTATGTGGTTGCTGTCACAGGTAATTGACATGAATGTAAACTTGGTAAGATGCTAATATTCCCCTTTTTGGTCAGAAATCACGGTCACGCCCTTCCATTCCGGGGTATAATGAAACGGTGAGAGTGGCTAGACTTACTTGCAGACAGAGAAATACCTATAAAATGAGATCAGGAAATCTAAATTGGAGGCTTACACGAGCTATATTTTAGGTGCATCAAACAGGGCCAGAAAGGTGTTTGAAATTGTTGGTGAGTTGTCAAACCCTCAATGTTTGAAGCATGATATAGCCTCATCGCAGAAATTATGTGATAATCTTTTTTAAAACAAGATTATGAGAATCTTAGAAGCAGTTGTAAAATCGTCAGACAAAGAGCCTCAATCATTGAGTGTGGAAGATGCCCCTGTGATGGAGTCCTCTGACTGTGACTTGGCTAGATCACAGTATTCATTAGATCTGGATGCGACATCTAAGTGTAAGATTGATAATTTTTAAGTAATCTCAGAGGAGACTTTCCTTAAAACTGCTAGTTCCATTACGTCTGGTTCTGCATTAGATCCACTTCCAGGTGGGTACTGGATTAACTGGCTGAGAAGCTCTTGCCACCTCTAATGACCCTGCGTAATCAATCTCTTACCTCAGGGACAGACTCTTCAGTTTGGAAAAATGCCATGGTTAGACCACTCTTGAAAAAACCTTCAGCTCATCCCAAGGAGCTGAGTCATTTTAGACCCATCTCGCTCCTTCCCTATCCAATAAATATTTTGGACCAACATATCAGGAATATTCTGGCCCAAGATCCTGTAGAGCATGCCCTACTAGAGGAAGAATAATGTGGCTTTAGGCCTGGCCATGGCACTCAAACGGCCTAAGAATGTGCCGTGGATGAGTTTCTACGGAGAGCTGATGGCGATCAGACTGTGCTCCTGGTTCTTCTTGATCTTTTGGCAGCTTTTGATACGGTTAACCACATCATTCTTTTGTCTAGGCAGTCTTCAATGGGTATTGGTAGCACTGTGCTAAATTGGCTACAATCCTACTTACAGGATTGCTGCCAAGCAGTGTCCCTTCCCCCTTTCTGCTCCGAGTTTAGATATGTCAGACAAGAGGTACCACAGGGATCAGCTCTCAGCCCAATTCTGTTTAATGTATATCTGGATCCACTGATTTTGTCAATAAAAAACGATAGTATATCTGTGATTAACTATGCAGACAATACGCAACTGATTCAATCTCCTCGTTTCAGTGTGGTATGGCTGACATAATGAAATGGATGCAAATTAATTCTTTAAAACTAAACGGGACAAAACAGAATTTCACTGCTGTTCCCCGCCCAACATTCATCACTCTTTACCAACTAACCTCTGGCGTGTCACTGTTGAAGTGGAACTGTGTGCGTCAGATGCGGTCAACAATCTTGGAGTAATTTGTGATGCTCAGCTAAATCTTGAGAATCATGTAAACAGAGGCGCTGGGACTTGTTTTGCCCTTTTGAAGGGCTTAAGTAAATTGTTTTAATTTATACCTTCTTCTGGGAAATCACTAATTGCCCCAGATTGTTTTGATTAAGTGACTCCAAAGAGTCCAATCAGCGGTGGCAAAGTTGGCTCTGAACAGGTCCCTTAGATCATCCACCTCAACTGCCCTTAGAGAACAGCACTGGCTGCCAGTCAAACAGAGGATTCAGTTTAAATCAATGCGCATTGCTTCCAGAGCAGTACAGGGATGGGCTTGCTTCAGCATAAATTAAACAGATATGTTCTAAGTAAAGCCCTTCATTCAGCATCTGCCAACCTTTTACAGGTACCTAGATTTTGCAGAGTTCCCCTTGAGGGTCGCTCTTTTTCTGTTATAGCAGCACAAATGTGGAATGCGATTCCATTAACCTTACGAGGTCTTCCTGAGCTGCTGAGCTTTAGGAAGGACTTGAAAATATGGTTTTTCCCTAGTGTGTTCCCCACACTGGTTTTGATCTACTGTCTATTAGCTATTTTTTATTATTATTTTTTGTGTTTTCTTTCGCGCCCTTCTCTTGTGAAGCAGTCTGCCGCAGCGCCAGGATACCAGTTTTTTTGGTGAGAGTGTGCTTTATAAATGCTTTATACATACATACAATGTCATGAAGAGGGTGGTAAGTGTGATTTGGGTTCATGCGCCTGCCGATCCCCACAAATGTCAATGCAGCGATTAGCTTCTGCTGGTTTTTGCCACTGCTTGGCACTGGCGCATATTTCTAGACAGTGACACTTATAACACTCTTCCACATGGTGCCACTGTCTATTACTAAGCAGAGCTCATCAACAAAATGTTCACTAAGCTTTTAACAAAAATAATAAAACAAGTGGATCCAGACCATCCTTCCAGCTTGAGGTGACCTGGAATAGTTAAAACTGTCACACTTGTTTATGATGAATACTATTTGGCAGAGCCGAGAGGGACAGTATTTAGTGCCAACTATGGTGGCCTCCTGAGAAGTACCTAGGGTCCTGGTACTTATATTTTTATAAACTAAGCAGTGACAGCAACCATGAATCGATTATTGAGGTGGTAAATTGATCATTCACAGGCATAGTTGTAGTGATTTTCTTCGGAAATGCTATAATTAACTTGTCAGAAGAGATTTTAACTATGAGCAGAAGCTGGAAAGATGCTTGGTTTCAAATTTAGATTCACAGGCGAAGTATTTAAGAGTTGACAGAGAGCTCAGAACTGAAACTTAATTTTGGTAGCTGTAGAAGAGAGAGGAAAAAGGGGACATCTTTCTGAAACTTTATTGTTTTTTTTAAATCCATATATTTGCAGAGGAATATTTTTTGAGCATGGATTGGTGTTGTATCCTTCACCAAATACCCTGGTTCACTACAGTCCTGACTTTACTTCTGCCCTCGAGAGCACTGCCTTCTGGGGCTGGCAGGAAGAGGGGCGTTGAATGCTGGCAGGTAGGTTGGAGACCAATACACCAAAGGCATAAGTGACTTTGACTATAAGTGTGACTTTGGCCTCTCGGAACATAGGCTACAACTCACGCAGCTTTGACACTGTGGGGGTCAGGTGGCCGCCAGGGCCACCGACCACGGGAGCACCGCCAACAGGCTGGCGGTGCTCCCGAGGGCATTCTGACCGCGGCGGTTCAGCCGCGGTCAGAAAGGGTCAACCGGCGGTCTCCCGCCGGTTTACCACTGCCCGTTGGAATCCTCCAAGGCGGCGCAGCTTGCTGCGCCGCCGAGGGGATTCCGACCCCCCCTACCGCCATCCAGTTCCCGGCGGTCTGCCCGCCGGGAACCGGATGGCGGTAGGGGGGGTCGCGGGGCCCCTGGGGGCCCCTGCAGTGCCCATGCCACTGGCATGGGCACTGCAGGGGCCCCCGTAAGAGGGCCCCTACAAGTATTTCACTGTCTGCTTGGCAGACAGTGAAATACGCGACGGGTGCAACAGCACCCGTCGCACCTTCCCACTCCGCCGGCTCGATTACGAGCCGGCATCCTCGTGGGAAGGGAGTTTTTCCCTGGGCTGGCGGGCGGTCTTTTGGCGACCGCCCGCCAGCCCAGGGGAAACCTCAAAATACCCACCGCGGTCTTCCGACCGCGGTACGGTATTTTGGCGGCTCCCGCCGGGCGCGCGGTGACCGCGTCCGGCGGGAGTCAGAATGACCCCCTGTATCACCAATCTCGGAGTGTGGGAGGGCACAATGCATGTGGGAGGGCGCAACACGGGATACAACTATGTTAGAAGCGTACAACTATGTTAGAAGCGTTGTTTCCAAAAAGCTTGGGCACCAAGGGTGGCCTGGCCAATATGTACCGATTCTCCTTACTCAAGAAACCCCTCAAAGATGCCAGCATAATAGAGAAACGGCATGTGCCCTGAATATTAGGGTAACTCTGAAACAGTGGGTGCAACTAGTCAGGGAGATCCACTGTTCCTCCAAATCAGTGATGAGGAGAGGTGGGGCGAGAGATTCACTACAAAGTATGGTTTGGCTTTGACACACAGGAGGGGGTAGGCCTTAAAAAATGGTGCCCAGCCTGATTTGTGCCGTTTTTTTATGCCTTGTTCAGGGCAGGCATTAAGGGACCTGTGGGCTCACATCCATGGTGGAAGACCATGGAAGCAGTCCACAGGTGCCCTTCCCTGCCTCCAGGGATACCCCCTGCCCCCCTCGCCCACCCATGGGGGACACCCATGGATGGGGGGACCCATCCCAGGGAAGTACAGGTAAGTACCATATATTTTTTTTAGTGGCATGGGGGGCCTAACTTGGGCCCCCCTACATGCCACTGTGCCCAGAGGCCATTGGGCAGGGGGGCATGACTCCTGTCTTTCCTAAGACAGGAGTAATTTCAATGGGGGTTGTGCGTCAAAAAATGGTGCAAGTCAGATTAGAGCCAAGATTTTTTACTCTAACCTGACTCGCACCATTCTTTGACGCACAACCCCCATTCTTCCCTACGCCTGCGCTGCCCGGTTAGAGTAATTTATTTTTACTCTAACCAGGCCGCAGCTTCGGCTAACGTCATTCCATAAATAAGGCGCCCGACTGGCGCATCGGAATGGCGTTAGCCGGCGGTAAACTTTTTGACACAAAGCTGCGCTGGTTTGCGTCAAAAAGTATAAATATGGGCCTAAATATGGGTAAAATAGTGTGTTCCCATTTTAGCTATCTTACGAAATGTTGCCTGTGCTGACAGCAACAACTGCAGAGAATAGATGTATCCTAAATTTAAAAGTGTTCTTACATTGGTGTGGTGTAAATTGGTTCAGTAGTTTAAGATATAAGCATTTTTTTATGAAGTTGCCAAGTGGGCTTTTAAAAGTTAACACGTTTGTATATGTCTGCTGGTAAAAACTGTGATTCTGAAAATTGTAAACAACGTCAATGACATTTAAATTTTTCTCAAATGTGAATGGCTGGTGAAGTGGAATAATTTTTTCCACCACCTTGAAAATCACAAATCAGGAATCCAAAAAATTATTTTCGTACTGTGAAACAAATACTTCCACAGCAATAGTGGTGCTATCGTGAGAGGTGCCCAGCCCAAGAGGAGTTATTAAAATACAAGCCAGCAAGCCTTTTTCCTCTATGCACCCAGGGTCTAGAACAACATTCCCTTAACCATTATGATAGCCAGACACTGCTCCAATTTAGAACAGAATTGACGATGTATCGCCTTAAGGAAGTTTACATCAAAATGCATTAACAGTCCACAAACCACCCACCTCTGCTACCACTCAGTGTCTTCATGCTTGTCTTTGACCCTGTACAGCACTCTACTTCTTTTTGTCTAAGTTCCTTCTATTAAGATGACACATACATACATGCAATGGCAAAGTGGAAGTACATGAGAACTTATTTATTGTATATATGCAAATATATTTGCCTCGATGCTTAAGGTATTAACTGCATCCAAGATTCCTGGATACGCAAAATACCATGTTAGGATCCCTGGTTACTGGGTGAGTGAGTGCTTGTAGTCACTTGGACATTTGCAGGAGTTTCCTGATTAGGATTCTGACTTCGAGCTGGGTGCATGCTCTTGCTGATCCCTGTAGATGATAGTGGTGGACAGAGTGTAGCAAAAGTAGGGAGGCGATAAGTGTCTCTGAGCAAATCATGGCTTAACTAGGTAGTCTTCTAGGCACAGCAAGCTCTACATCATGCGTCTGTTGAGTGGACAGGTGAGAGTGTCTGAAGCCTTCAGACGTCTGAATAATCTGGTAAGAAAGTTTAGTTCTGGAGAGTTTGGTGACCAATCTATGAGGCAGATGCCTTAAGCGAAACATGTGCTCCCCCCACTGCCGGAAGAACTTGGGAGGGGGGGCTCAGAAAGGCCACCCCATGTATGGACAAGACCAGAGTGTAAATCCAAGAGTATGACTAATCCTGATTAATAAGTAAGACTACGGGGTGGCGTGACTGATCCTACAGACCCATTCTAAAAGACAACGTATCCCAAACCTGGCAAGGGACAGTGAATGGGCCCAACATTAACACATTGCCCTTAGCGCAGTTAGCACTATAGGTAAGCTGGGCACCGGGTCAGTGCTTTATGTTTTAATCCTGGGTACCTGCCATCTTTGTCCTAACTATTTGCAAAGGAGAGTTTCAGTATCCAGAGCTGGGAGTCATGGGTACCCCAAACCAAGAGGCGGTTCTCTTAATAAAGATAAGGGAGAGCTTTGGGTAGCTTTGCGCTTTACAAATATTCATAACTTGACATAACATAACATAACATAACATAACATAACATAACATATTCTCTCAGTTTGATCAACAGGCCTATCTTTTTATTTGCTTAGCTGGTGCATGAGGCCCTTTGTTTAGGGAAATCAAACTGAGATGAGCCCAGGTAGAAAGATGGCATCCTGTTACTATTACATACACCTTGTGTGTTTCTGTAAATCTACTTGATTACTGTGCTTCAAACATGTGCTCAAAGGGATCCTTGTATCCTTGGACTGCCAGCCCTTCTGCTTTATTGTGTAGAGATGGCATGCCCAACCGTGCTCATGAGTGCCGGACCAATTCTAGATTGACATTGCCACCTAATATGTAAAAAAATATTTTTTTATTACTTTAAATATTACGTGGGTGTCACAGAAATCTGTCAATATTGTGTGCGGTCTCTAACCTAATTTTTAAGGATGCATTTTTTCATACACTAATTTTGTTAACCTTCTTTGGGGAGCATTAAAAAAGTCACAGAGAGATATAATTCATGCATTATCTTAAATGGTTCATGTTACTTGAATGTGGTAGAACTTTGAAACACTATGGCCCTCATTACAACCCTGGCGGTCGGTAATAAAGCGGCGGTAATACCACAAACATGCCAGCGGTAACAAAAATGGAATTATGACCACGGTGGAAACCGCACAAACAGACAGCTACTTTAACACACCGACGGTAGCAACAAGCACCACGGCGGTAACCGCCAACAGCCAGGTGGAAGACAATGTACCGCCCACTGCATTATGTCCAGCCTATCCGGCAGCTTTTCCGGGGGGGGGTACCAATGACATCAAAAGCACGGTGGAAGCAGAACACAGAAGTCAAACGACTCACCTCTGGAGTCACAGGGAACAACCATGACGCCATGGAGCACGAGTTGCATATACCCCTCAGGAATAATGCAAGGACAACATGATTTGAAGAAAGTGAGTGTAATACGAAAAAAATACTGGGAATAAGTGCATCAAAATACAAACGTATATACATATTTACAAATGTAGGGACACCGCCCAGTCCTCAATGTCCGTGGGCCACAGGGCCACAACACATAGGCCAAGGCCCCACCTCACTCCTGCAACAACACGGAAAGAACACTGCAGGGGCATCAGGTCGAAAATACACAGGCATCTCAGGGGGATGGGAAAAGGGGGGGCACCTCAGCTGGAAGATGGTACAACACCACTGGTCCTGGAGGGGGCTACATGCCCTGGGCTTGGTCCTGGGGAGTGCAAGGCCACAGTCTCTCTAGTGGGTGGTTTGCCCACTGCTTGGTCCTGGGAAGTGCAAAGCCACAGACTCTCAAGTGGGTGGTTTGCCCACATGCTCTGGAGGGGGCAACATGCCCTGTGCTTGGTCCTGGGGAGTGCAAGGCCACAGTCGCTCTAGTGGGTGGTTTGCCCAATGCTTGGTCCTGGAAAGTGCAAAGCCACAGTCTCTCAAGTGGGTGGTTTGCCCACATGCTCTGGAGGGGGCAACATGCCCTGTGCTTGGTCCTGGGGAGTGCAAGGCCACAGTCTCTCTAGTGGGTTGTTTGCCCACTGCTTGGTCCTGGGGAGTGCAAGGCCACAGTCTTTCAAGTGGGTGGTTTGTCCACAGCTTGGTCCTGGGGAGTGCAATGCCACAGTCTCTCTAGTGGGTGGTTTGCCCACTGCTTGGTCCTGGGGAGTGCAAGTCCCCAGTCTCTCAAGTGGGTGGTCTGCCCACATGCTCTGGATGGGGCCCCATGCCCTGTGCTTGGTCCTCAGGAGTGCAAGGCCACAGTCTCTCTAGTGGGTGGTTTGCCCACTACTTAGTCCTGGGGAGTGCAAGGCCACAGTCTCTCAAGTGGGTAGTTTGCCCACATGCTCTGGAGGGGGCAACATGCCTTGTGCTTGGGCTTGGGGAGTGCAAGGCTACAGTCCCTCTAGTGGGTGGTTTGCCCAATGCTTGGCCCTGGGGAGTGCAAAGTCACAGTCTCTCAAGTGGGTGGTTTGCCCACATGCTCTGGAGGGGGCAACATGCCCTGTGCTTGGTCCTGGGGAGTGCAAAGCCAGTGTGCTTCATCCTGGGAAGGATGGGGTGAGTGGATGGCTTCTCCACTGGTTCTGGAGGGGGCATTGTGCCCAGTGTGCTTCATCCTGGGAAGGATGGGGTGAGTGGATGGCTTCTCCACTGGTTCTGGAGGGGGCTTTGTGCCCAGTGAGCTTCATCCTGGGAAGGATGGGGTGAGTCCATCGCTTCTCCACTGGTTCTGGAGGGGGCATTGTGCTCTGTGATGCACATCTTGGGGAGTCCAAGGTCACAGTCTCTCACCTGGGTGTCAGACCCACTGGATTAGCAGGGGCCAGGACGCACAACAAGCCATGGAGGCAGGACTACACACTGCCGGCGGTGACGGCTGCTCAGTGGTTGCAGTGGCTGGGCTGGTGTCGGTGCTGGCAGTGATAGGGGTAGGCTCCAGTCCTTCCCATGCAGCCTCGGATGGCTGACCACTGGGTCTGCTGTGGCTGGCAGTGGTGCTGTTGGCGGTGTTGGCAGTGGTGGGGGAGGTGCCAGCCCTTCCTCTGCAGCCTCGGGAGGCTGCCCACTGGGGCTGTGCTGCTGGCAATGGTGCTGGCGGTGTTGCTGGTGGCGGTGCTGGTGGCAGTGCTGCCAGTGGTGGGGGAGGCTCCAGCCCTTCCCCTTCAGCCTCGGACAGCTGCCCACTGGGGCTGCTGCTGCTGGCAGTGGTGCTGGTGGCAGTGCTGGCAGTGGTGGGGGCAGGCTCCAGCCCTTCCCCTGCAGCCTCGGACGCCTGCCCGCTGGGGCTGCTACTGCTGGCAGTGGTGCTGGTGGCGGTGCTGGCAGTGGTGGGGGGAGGCTCCAGCCCTTCCCCTGCAGCCTCGGACGGCTGCCCACTGGGGCTGCTGCTGCTGGCAGTGGAGCTGGCCGTGGTGCTGGTGGCAGTGCTGCCAGTGGTGGGGGGAGGCTCCAGCCCATCCCCTGCAGTCTCAGATGGCTGAACCACCATGGATGGTGGTGGGGGCTCCGAATGAGTCCCAGCACCAGGCCTCCGATCCTTCCTGCCTGCTGGTGCAGGCCCCTTGCCCTTCCTGTCAGCAGCCAGGGATTTCACCTTGTCCTTCCCTGTCGCAGCTGGTGGTGCCTCCTTGCCCTTCCTTGATGCACCTGGTTTAGGCACCCTCTCAGTGTTGCTGCATGGTGCCCGGGATCCTCTCCCACCAGCAGTAGCTGTTGACACTACTGTGCCCCTGGACTGGTTGACGGAGGTGCTTGCCTGGGTTTTCTTCACCCTGGCTTGATGTGAAGGACGGGGGGAGGAGGGATAGGGAAGAGGTCAATGGTGGAGAGGAAAAGCTTCTTAGGGACATTGGGGCGGGAAGAGGGTGAAGGTTTGGGAGTGGAGGAAGAGCAAGTGTTGTAGGAGGTGTCTGTTTGCCGTGTTTGGGTGCAGGTGTATGGGCTGGATGCTGTTGTGAGGTGGATGGCTGTTGGGTGTCTGAGTGCTTGCGTTTGTGTACCTTGGGAGGGGGGGGCCACAGACACAGTGGGAGGGGACACAGGGGACTTGTGGATGGAAGTGGGGGTGGTGACTGCCAGTGAGGGGCGTATAGTGATAGGCATGATGGTGGTAGTGGATGAGGATGTAGTGCATCTGCAGGTGTGAGTGTAGATGCAACTGGAGGGAGGTGGACAGCAAGGAGGAGGGGGACACAGTGGAGGCAGTGGATGTTGGTATGTCTGCATCTGGATGGTGTTTGTGTGAGTGCCTGTGGGATGATATATGGTGCTTGTATTTGCCTGAACCACTCCTGTGTGTTGACCTGGGTGCATACTGGTCTGCCTGTGTGCTTGGGATAGTTTGGGGTTGAGGGCAATGTGATTGGGCAGAGGAGTTTGGAGGGGGGAGGTTAGAAACAAGACCAAATGGCTGCTATCAGGGAGGAGGCCAGAGCCTGGATTGATCTCTGTTGGGCTGCCATGCCAGAATGAATGCCCTCCAGGAATGCATTTGTTTGTTGCAAATGGGCTGCCAGCCCCCTGGATGGCATTCAGAATGGTTGACTGCCCAACAGAGATGGATTGCTGGAGATCAATAGCCTCCTCACTCAGGGCAGCAGGGCTCACTGGGGCAGGGCCTGAGGTGCCTGGGGCTAAGTAGATGCCCACCCTCCTGGGCGAGCGGGCACAGGAAACATGCTGAGGGGCTCCTGGGAGGGCGGTGCTGGCACGGGGTGGTATCTGTACCTGTAGTTGGGGTGGGCACAGAGGTGTCCGCCAGAACCAGGGAGCTTCCATCAGGGGAGGAATCACTGTCAGAACTGTCCCCTCCACTGTGGTGCTCCTCTCTCCCTCCGTCCCACTGGTGCCCTCACCGTTGGTGGATTCGGCCTCCAGGGCCCTGTGTGATGCAGCTCTCCCCGTCGCCACTGCCTCTGCTCCTCCGCCAGATGATGCTAATGCATATAAGGACAGGGTGACAAAACAAAAAGGGGGGGATGAGACAAAGGATACCCTTGGTCAATGGCGCCAACAACACCCCTGTTGGCGTACACAACACACTCACACACAGGGAAAAGCCCTACGCACTAGGCAATGCACTATCAGTCACAATGCTACTCACCAGCCCATGGACAGGGATACCTAACGCCAAGTGCAGCATATCTGAGACCCACAGCCCCCTGCCCAGTAGTGGATGCCTGCTTGCTTGTTTGGAGGAGGTTGAGATCAGACCCTGCCCAACATGGGCCCTACCCTGCACTGGCCGGCCTGGCCAAGGGGCACCCACAGGCCCACATCCCCCACCTGGATGCCACCCATCACGCGCAAGTAGTATATTGGGGCACTGTAGTCCTCCCCTTCTGGCTGCTGTGATGTCCCCAAGCACCTATCCAGCTCTGGATAGGCCACCGCCAGTATGCGGGCCATCAGGGGGGTCAGGGTTCGACGGGCACCCCTTCCTCGTTGGGAGGCCATCCCAAGCTGGGCCTCCGCTGTCTTCTGTGCCCAGTGTCTCAGGTGCTCCCACCATTTGCGACAGTGGGTGCTCCGGCTGCCGTAGACCCTCAGGGTCCACACATCCTTGGTGATGGCATGCTATAAACCCGTTTTTTGATGGGCGCTGACCTGCAGAGAAATACACATAGGAAAAGGTGAGTCAGACCATCCTGCCTGTTACACTCATGGCTCACCATAGCCCTCACATCCCCTAATGCACAGACATTTCCCACCATACATGCAGCACGCTGCCCAGGGCCCTTACCCCAAACCCCCCCTCTAAACGAGGTCCTCACACACAGCACTCCATGCATTCATGCCACATTCATCGTGCTCACAGTGTACTCACCTGTTGGTCTGGAGGCCCATGCAGCTTTTGATACTGGGGTAGGACCCCATCCACCAGTCTCTCCAACTCCGCAGCGGTGAATGCAGCGGCCCTTTCCCCAGTGACAAGAGCCATGGTCGGTTCCAGACACAGGTCACAGCAGTACTTGCAGTGTAGGTCCTCTCCTGTTGAAGGTCAGGTAGCAAGTGGGTGAATAGATAGAAAATGGCGGTCACGTCCGCGGCGATGCGTACCGTCACCACCGGTGTACATCACCATTGGCCACTGTAACCCATAGGGCCTAATGGGATCCAATGAGGATTTGCACTGCGGTTTTCGACCGCCTCCTGCAACGGTGCAAAACGTCAGCGGAATTACCTCATTTCCACCTGTCCCTCCATACAGGACAGGTGGACGCCATTTCAGGGAGGGGCAGGCCATGGCACCTAATTGCGTCACAGTACACATAGGCACCATTTGGGCCTATACAACAATATTGTGTTACAGTCACTACATGCAATGCAGTGTAGTGTTTGGAAATATGGAATACTGACCAGCTACTCACCGTTTGCCCCCTAGATTGCAACCACAGCGGATGAATACGAGATGGAGACATTCCCCTGTGTACAGGTCCCCTGTGGACCTGGCAACAATGGAGGACAGGCACATTATCCTCACCCATAGACTGGACAGGGCCACAATCACAGAGCTGTGTGCTCAATTGGAACCTAACCTGATATCTGCTATCTGTCAGCCCACCGGGATCCCCCCTCTTGTGCAAGTCCTATCTGTGCTCCATTTCCTGGTAAGTGGCTCCTTCCAAGTGACAGTGGGCTTGGCAGCAGGAATGTCTCAGGCAATGTTCTCTATAGGGCTAACCAGAATTGTCTGCCCATAAATAAACACGAGCGCAGATACATCGTTTTCCCCAGGTGGAGGATTTGGCCACAGTGAAAGCTGATTTCTATGCAATGGGACATATCCCCAACATTATAGGGGCTATTGATGGTACAGATATAGCATGTGTTCCCCGCCGGAGAAATTAACAGGTGTTCAGAAATCGAAAGAGCTTTCATTCCATGAATGTGCAGATAGTGTGCCTAGCGGACCAGTACATCTCCCATGTCAATGCAAAGTATCCTGGGTCTGTGCATGATGCTTTTTTCCTGAGGAATAGCAGCATCCCATATGTGATGGCTCAACTCCAGAGGCACCGGGTATGGCTAATAGGTGAGCCCTGGTTCCCAACCAGGGGTTGTTGGTGTATGGGTATGGTGTGGGCCCTAAGAATTGGTGTGTGGTTAACAGTTGTCCCTCGATATTTGCAGGTGACTCTCGTTGCCCCAACCTCTCATGGCTACTGACCCCTGTGAGGAATCCCAGGACAAGGGCAGAGGAACGTTACAATGAGGCACATGGGCGAAGAAGAATAATAGAAAGGACATTCGGCCTCCTGAAGGCCAGGTTTCATTGCCTCCATCTAACAGGTGGATCCCTGTACTACTCATCCAAGAAGGTGTGCCAGATCATCGTGGCATGCTGTATGTTGTACAACCTTGCCTTATGTCTCCAGGTGCCTTTTCTGCAGCAGGATGAGGCTGAGATGGGTGTGTGGCAATAGTGGACCCTTTGGACATTGAAGATGAGGAGGCAGAGGATGAGGATGAGGACAACAGAAGTGCAATAATACAACAATACTTCCAATGACACACAGGTTAGACACCGTAATTAAACTTTACAATGACAGTTTTGTATCTGACATTGTCACTGGTAGGCTGATTTTCCCACTTCTATGGCTACTAAGAAGATTTGGCATCTCTGTTTTCAGATATTTGTGCCCCTCTATCACTCCTGCTGTGTTGTCTGCAGCCAACTACAGGTCATTCCTATGTATACATTGCTGTACAGTTATATTGCAGTGTTTAAAGCTTTTTAAACAAATACATGGTTAAATGATTTGACAGACTCCATACTTGTATGTATTCAAATGGTGTTTATTTAAGTGCTAATGATTAGAGGGGGATATGCAATGGCTGGGGTGATGATGGAGGAAAGTCCAGGATGGAGTCCAGTCTATTTATTTCAGAGGTGCATTGTCCAAGGGGGTATAGGAAGGGGAGCATTGGCAGTTCAAGGTGGACAGGGTGACAGAGAGGGACACAAGGGTGACATTCATGAGTGTCTTATTTCCTGGCTGGGGTCTTGGTAAAGTTCTCTGACTTCTGTCTGGATCGCAGGGACTGTTTGCGGGGTGGTTCTCCTTCTGTGGGGGTGGGGTAATGGTGGCCTGTTGTTCCTGTGGCGGGCCTCCTGTCCATTAGCAGCAGCAGAGGTGGAAGCCTGTATGGTGGCTTGGCTAGTGTCAGGGTCCAGTGGTGTGCCATTGCCTCCCTCATGGTGTTGGCCAGGTCTGCCAGCACCCCTACAATGGTGACCAGGGTGGTGTTAATGGACTTCAAGTCCTCACTGATCCTCAGGTACTGTCCCTCCTGCAGCTGCTGGGTCTCCTGCAACTTGTCCAGTATCTGGCCCATCGTCTCCTAGAAATGGTGGTATGCTCCCAGGTTGTTGATGAGTGCCTCCTGGAGAGTCGGTTCCCTGGGCCTGTCCTCCCCCTGTCGCACAGCAGTCCTCCCAGCTCCCCTGTTGTCCTGTGCCTATGTCCCCTGAACCATGTGCCCAGTGCCACTGACCCCAGGTACCTGATGGTCCTGTGTTTGTAGGGTGGCCTGTGGTACCTGTAGTGGTGGACACACTGCTGATTGACGTGTCCTGGGGACAGAGGTATGGGCCCGCTGGGTGGGTACTGTGGTGGGGTTTCCTAAGGGGGGAGGCTCTGTGGTGGTATGGGAATGTGCCTAGGTAACCGACTGTCCGAAGATCCCTGATGGGCCAGGTTGGTCATCCAGATCCAGGCGTCCAGAGCTGCTGTCATAACTGTGGGCCTCTTCTGGGGGTGGACTGGAAGTTGCTGGCACCTCCTCTGCGGTGATGTTGGGTGGGGGACCTGTGGGGATGTAAATACAGTGTTATTGTTTCTGTGTGTGTCATCTTGTGCATGAGTGTTTTGCCCTCTATGGTTGTTGTTTCCCTGGTAGATTTGCCTTTGTGTGAGTTGCTATTTGGTAGGCTAGGAGATTCTCTCCAGTGTGCATCCAGTGGTGATAGGTGTCCATGCAGGTCTGTGAGGGGTGTCCATGCATTGGTGTTGCATGCAGGGCTTGGTATTGGGATATGTGGGTTGTGATGGTGGGTTGTGTGGGAGGTGGTGGAGTGATGGGAGTGTGGGTAAGGGTGGGGGTTTGTGATGGCATGCAGGTAGCGGGGGTGAGAGTAATATAGATTTGACTTACCAGAGTCCACTTCTCCTCCTACTCCTGCCAGGACCTCAGGATGCATGATTTCCAAGACGTGCTCCTCCCATGTTGTTACTTGTGGGGGAGGAGGTGGGGGTCCACCACCAGTACTCTGTACAGCTATTTGGTGTCTTGCTGTTGTGGAATGTACCTTCCCCTGTAGGTCGTTCCACCTCTTCCTGATGTCATCCCTTGTTCTTGGGTGCTGTCCCACGGTGTTGACCCTGTCCACGATTCTCCTCCATAGCTCCATCTCCCTAGCAATGGACGTCTGCTGCACCTGTGATACGAATAGCTGTGGCTCTACCCGGATGATTTCCTACACCATGACCCTTAGCTCCTCCTCTGAGAACCTGGGGTGTTGTTGTGGTGCCATGGGTGTAGTGTGAGTGGTGTGGGCGAGGGTGTGTGGGGTGATGTGTTGGGGCGTGGATGGTGTATAAGTGATAGTGGTGTGTGTCTGTGGTCTTGTCTGTGGTCTTGCTATCTCTCTTGTGGCACTTGTTTGTATTGGTAAAGGGTTGTGGGTCATGTGGGTGTGTGTTTTATAGTGGTGTGGGTCTGATGTGTGTATGTGTGTCAGGTGTGTAGTTTGAATTGTCCAGTGTGGTGTAGTTTTGCTTGAGTGTGTGTATTTTGAGCGTTGCGGTATGTACCGCCAATGGTTTAGTGCCATTGAGTATCCGCCACAGTGATTCGTGGATTATAATGCTGTGGGCGTAGTTCTGTTGGCGTAACGGTGTGGTTTTGCTACCGCCAGTTTATCACTGACCTTTGGGCTGGCGGACTTGTGTGTGTGGCTGTATAGTGACGGATTGCTATGTGTGGGTCATAATATGGGTGGGGTAATCCGCTGCAGCGGCGGTATGTTGGCGGCTGTCAGCACGGCGGTAAGCGGTACTTACCGCCAATGTCATAATAAGGGCTTATCTCTTGTCTGCTTTTCGCATTGCCTTTAAGATTTGTATAACCCAGAATTGAACTTATAGATTTATTTGCTTTCCATAGCTGCAAATTTGTACTGTTTCTTCCTAGATGGTTTTGCAGAGGCGTTCAGTCTCAGGGTGCCCAGAAAAATTGTTT
The DNA here is from genome assembly GCF_031143425.1 of Pleurodeles waltl. Lineage (NCBI taxonomy): Eukaryota > Metazoa > Chordata > Amphibia > Caudata > Salamandridae > Pleurodeles > Pleurodeles waltl. The sequence continues at coordinate 169,426,881 of NC_090442.1, forward strand.
ATTAAGCCAGGATGATTTAAGGCTTTGACTTGAAAAGTGTATTTTCGTTTCTATACAAAATAATAGCTGTATTTATTCAGTCCCAGACAGAATTAACAAGAGGTACTAAAGATGCTCCTCACCTTCCTCAACCAATTGTCCCATTAACCCCTTGCATGCGTCGGATGGCCGGGAGCTGTCTGATGCCACAGTGGGCATGTGCTTTGGACGGCCCCCGGCTGTCCTAGCACTCAACCATGGGAAAAGCGCTAGCACTCTCCCTATGGGCCTCCTCCCTACACCTCCCCACTGCCACCCCAGTGATATGATGACAGCAGCGTGCCATTTGCTTCCAGCGCCTGGAGGAGACGGAGGTATGTTTTTCCCTCCTGCAAGGGTGTAGGAAAGTACCATCTTGCCTGGCATGTTACCCCCATTTTTCACTGTATATATGTTGTTTTAGTTGTATGTGTCACCGGGACCCTGTCATCCAGGGCCCCGGTGCTCATAAGTGTGCCTGAATGTGTTACCTGTGTAGTGACTAACTGTCTCACTGAGGCTCTGCTAATCAGAACCTCAGTGGTTATGCTCTCTCATTTCTTTCAAATTGTCACTAACAGGCTAGTGACCAATTTTACCAATTTACATTGGCTACTGGAACACCCTTATAATTCCCTAGTATATGGTACTGAGGTACCCAGGGTATTGGGGTTCCAGGAGATCCCTATGGGCTGCAGCATTTCTTTTGCCACCCATAGGGAGCTCTGACAATTCTTACACAGGCCTGCCACTGCAGCCTGAGTGAAATAACGTCCACGTTAATTCACAGCCATTTTACACTGCACTTAAGTAACTTATAAGTCACCTATATGTCTAACCTTAACTGGTAAAGGTTAGGTGCAAAGTTACTTAGTGTGAGGGCACCCTGGCACTAGCCAAGGTGCCCCCACATTGTTCAGGGCCAATTCCCCGGACTTTGTGAGTGCGGGGACACCATTACACGCGTGCACTACATATAGGTCACTACCTATATGTAGCTTCACAATGGTAACTCCGAATATGGCCATGTAACATGTCTATGATCATGGAATTGCCCCCTCTATGCCATCCTGGCATAGTTGGCACAATCCCATTATCCCAGTGGTCTGTAGCACAGACCCTGGTACTACCAAACTGCCTTTCCTGGGGTTTCACTGCAGCTGCTGCTGCTGCCAACCCCTCAGACAGGTTTCTGCCCTCCTGGGGTCAAGCCAGGCTTGTCCCAGGATGGCAGAACAAAGGACTTCCTCTGAGAGAGGGTGTTACACCCTCTCCCTTTGGAAAATGGTGTGAAGGCAGGGGAGGAGTAGCCTCCCCCAGCCTCTGGAAATGCTTTCATGGGCACAGATGTGCCCAATTCTGTATAAGCCAGTCTACACCGGTTCAGGGACCCCTTAGCCCTGCTCTGGCGCGAAACTGGACAAAGGAAAGGGGAGTGACCACTCCCCTGACCTGCACCTCCCCTGGGAGGTGTCCAGAGCTCCTCCAGTGTGCTCCAGACCTCTGCCATCTTGGAAACAGAGGTGCTGCTGGCACACTGGACTGCTCTGAGTGGCCAGTGCCACCAGGTGACGTCAGAGACTCCTTCTGATAGGCTCCTTCAGGTGTTGCTAGCCTATCCTCTCTCCTAGGTAGCCAAACCCTCTTTTCTGGCTATTTAGGGTCTCTGTCTCTGGGGAAACTTTAGATAACGAATGCAAGAGCTCATCAGAGTTCCTCTGCATCTCTCTCTTCACCTTCTGCCAAGGAATCGACTGCTGACCGCGCTGGAAGCCTGCAAAACTGCAACAAAGTAGCTAAGACGACTACTGCCACTCTGTAACGCTGATCCTGCTGCCTTCTCGACTGTTTTCCTGGTGGTGCATGCTGTGGGGGTAGTCTGCCTCCTCTCTGCACTAGAAGCTCCGAAGAAATCTCCCGTGGGTCGACGGAATCTTCCCCCTGCAACCGCAGGCACCAAAAAGCTGCATTACCGGTCCCTTGGGTCTCCTCTCAGCACGACGAGCGAGGTCCCTTGAATCCAGCAACTGTGTCCAAGTGACCCGCACAGTCCAGTGACTCTTCAGTCCAAGTTTGGTGGAGGTAAGTCCTTGCCTTCCCACGCCAGACTGCATTGCTGGGAAATGCGACTTTTGCAGCTACTCCGGCCTCTGTGCACTTCCGGCAGAAATCCTTTGTGCACAGCCAAGCCTGGGTCCACGGTACTCTAAACTGCATTGCACGACTTTCTAAGTTGGTCTCCGGCGACGTGGGACTCCTTTGTGTAACTTCGGGTGAGCACCGTTTCACGCATCCTCGTAGTGCCTGTTTCTGGCACTTCTCCGGGTGCTACCTGCTGCTGAGAGGGCTTCTTGTCTTGCTCAATGTGCCCTCTGTCTCCTGACGCAATTTGCGACATCCTGGTCCGTCCTAGGCCACAGCAGCATCCAAAAACACTAACCGCATGATTTGCAGCTATCAAGGCTTGTTGGCGGTCTTTCGGTGGGAAAACACTTCTGCACGACTCTCCATGGCGAGAGGGATCCGTCCTCCAAAGGGGAAGTCTCTAGCCCTTGTCGTTCCTGCAGAAACCTAAGCTTCTTCTGTCCTGTAGAAGCTTCTTTGCACCCACAGCTGGCATTTCCTGGGCATCTGCCCATCTCCGACTTGCTTGTGACTTTTGGACTTGGTCCCCTTGTTCCACAGGTACCCTCGACTGGAAATCCATTGTTGTTGCATTGCTGGTTTGTGTCTTTCCTGCAGAATTTCCCTATAACGACTTCTATGTCCTTTGGGGAACTTTAGTGCACTTTGCACTCACTTTTCAGGGTCTTTGGGTGGGTTATTTTTCTAACCCTCACTATTTTCTAATAGTCCCAGCGACCCTCTACAAGGTCACATAGGTTTGGGGTCCATTCGTGGTTCGCATTCCACTTTTGGAGTATATGGTTTGTGTTGCCCCTATCCCTATGTATCCCCATTGCATCCTATTGTAACTATACATTGTTTGCACTGTTTTCTAAGACTATACTGCATATTTTTGGTATTGTGTACATATAACTTGTGTATATTTGCTATCCTCATACTGAGGGTACACTCTGAGATACTTTGGCATATTGTCAGAAAAATAAAGTACCTTTATTTTTAGTATAACTGTGTATTGTGTTTTCTTATGATATTGTGCAAGTGACACTTGTGGTACTGTAGGAGCTTCACTCGTCTCCTAGTTCAGCCTAAGCTGCTCTGCTAAGCTACCATTATCTATCAACCTATGCTGCTAGACACCCTATACACTAATAAGGGATAACTGGGCCTGGTGCAAGGTGCAAGTACCCCTTGGTACTCACTACAAGCCAGTCCAGCCTCCTACATTGGTTGTGCAGCGGTGGGATAAGTGCTTTGAGACTACTTACCACTCTTGTCATTGTACTTTTCATAAGAGAAAAATATACAAAACAAGTTCAGTGTGTGTACACATAACTAAAAAGTTTTGCATTTCCTCTTTTCACTCTTTTCTAAAGTGCTGAAAAGTACTTCTAAACTTTCAAAAAGTTCTTAAAAGTTTAAAAAGTTTTTTTCTGTCTTTCTAAAAGCTCTAAAAACATTTTCTCACTTTTTCTGTCACTTGAACTCTTTCTAAAATGTCTGGCACAGGCAAAAATGTTGATCTGTCCAAAATTGCATATGACCACCTTAGCTGGAAAGAAGCAAGGAGTCTCTGTATAGAAAGAGGTTTGAGTGTAGGGAAGAATCCTTCCTTGGAATTGTTACTTAACATGCTTAGAGAACAAGATAAGGCAAAAAGTGCCCCATCTGTTGAAAAAGTAGCTAATGGTTCCCAATCTGATCCAGGGACTCCCCCAGGAAAAGATTCAGGAAAGAAACTTCCTAGCCTGCCCATTATTAGACAGTCTAGCATAGTTGGTACTGAGGTGGAGTCACATCATACAGATGGTGTGCTCTCACATTACACTGTCAGCCAAGCTGTTAGGGTGCCCTCTGTAAGGGACAGGTCTCCTTCTGTTCATTCTCATCATACTTCTGTGTCTAAGAATGTCCCTCCCACCAACCCTGATGACAGAATGTTAGAAAGGGAACTCAATAAGTTGAGAGTGGAGCAAACCAGACTGAAGCTTAAAAAGCAACAGCTGGATTTGGATAGACAGTCTTTAGAACTAGAGAAGGAAAGACAGAAGTTGGGTTTAGAAACCCATGGTGGCAGCAGCAGTATTCCCCATAGTCATCCTGCAAAAGAGCATGATTCCAGGAATCTGCATAAGATAGTTCCCCCTTATAAGGAGGGGGATGACATTAACAAGTGGTTTGCTGCACTTGAGAGGGCCTGTGTTGTACAGGATGTCCCTCAAAGGCAGTGGGCTGCTATCCTATGGCTATCATTTAGTGGAAAAGGTAGGGATAGGCTCCTTACTGTGAAAGAAAGTGATGCCAATAATTTTACAGTTCTTAAGAATGCACTCCTGGATGGTTATGGCTTAACCACTGAACAATACAGGATAAAGTTCAGATAGACCAAAAAGGAGTCTTCACAAGACTGGGTTGATTTCATTGACCATTCAGTGAAGGCCTTGGAGAGGTGGTTACATGGCAGTAAAGTTACTGATTTTGAAAGCCTGTATAACTTGATCCTGAGAGAGCATATTCTTAATAATAGTGTGTCTGATTTGTTGTACCAGTACTTGGTGGACTCTGATCTGACCTCTCCCCAAGAATTGGGAAAGAAGGCAGACAAATGGGTCAGAACAAGGGTGAACAGAAAAGTTCATACAGGGGGTGACAAAGATGGCAACAAGAAGAAGGATGGTAAGTCTTCTGACAAGGGTGGGGACAAATCTAAAAATGAGTCTTCATCAGGCCCACAAAAACACTCTGGAGGGGGTGGTGGGCCCAAATCCTCTTCTAATCAAAACAAGGAAAAGAAACCATGGTGCTATTTATGTAAAATAAAAAGCCATTGGACAACAGATCCCAGTTGTCCAAAGAAAAGCACCAAGCCTCCTACCACTACAACCCCTACTGCTACACCTAGTGTCCCTACTAATAGCAGTGGTGGTGGGAGCAAACCTACTAATAGCCAATCCAAGGGAGTAGCTGGGCTCACTTTTGGTAACTTAGTTGGGGTTGGTCTGGTTAGGGAGACCACAGAGGCTGTGTTAGTCTCTGAGGGGGCTATTGATTTAGCCACCTTAGTTGCTTGTCCCCTTAATATGGATAAGTACAAGCAGCTACCCCTAATAAATGGTGTTGAGGTTCAGGCCTACAGGGACACTGGTGCCAGTGTGACTATGGTCATAGAGAAACTGGTCCACCCTGAACAACATCTACTTGGTCACCAGTACCAAGTAACCGATGCTCACAACAACACACTTAGCCACCCCATGGCTGTTGTAAATCTCAACTGGGGGGGGGGGTTACTGGTCCAAAGAAGGTTGTGGTAGCCTCAGATTTACCTGTAGACTGTCTACTAGGAAATGATTTGGAGACATCAGCTTGGTCAGATGTGGAGTTGGAGGCCCATGCAGCAATGCTGGGCATCCCAGGGCATATTTTTGCTTTAACCAGGGCTCAGGCCAAAAAGCAAAAAGGACAGGGAAGCTTGGATCCTAGAACAATGGACCAAGTGCTCCCTAAAGCTAGGGCTAGTAGAAGTAAAACACTTCCTACTGTCCCTCCCTCTACAGTGGATTCTACTTCTGAGGAAGAAGAATTTCCACCCTGTGCAGAACCTACACCAGAGGAGCTGGAAGCAGACACTGCTGAGCTTTTGGGTGAAGGGGGGCCTGCCAGGGAAGAGCTGAGTGTGGCACAGCAAACCTGTCCCACACTAGAGGGTCTGAGACAGCAAGCTGTCAAACAGGCTAATGGGGATGTCAGTGACTCTCACAGAGTTTACTGGGAGGACAACCTCTTGTACACTGAGGCAAGGGATCCTAAACCTGGAGCTGCCAGGAGATTAGTGATTCCTCAGGAGTACAGAAAGTTCCTCCTAACTCTTGCTCACGACATTCCCCTAGGTGGACATTTGGGGCAAATGAAAACTTGGGACAGGCTTGTTCCCTTGTTTCATTGGCCTAGAATGTCTGAGGACACAAAGGAATTTTGTAAGTCCTGTGAAACCTGTCAAGCCAGTGGCACATCAAAGGCACCCCTTATTCCACTGCCTGTGGTTGGGCTTCCCTTTGAAAGGGTAGGGGTTGACATAGTTGGCCCCCTTGACCCTCCTACTGCTTCAGGCAATAGGTTTATCTTGGTGGTAGTGGACCATGCCACAAGATATCCTGAAGCAATTCCTTTAAGGACCACTACCGCACCTGCAGTGGCAAAGGCCCTCCTGGGAATATTTTCCAGAGTGGGCTTTCCAAAGGAAGTAGTATCAGACAGAGGAAGCAATTTCATGTCTGCATACTTAAAGGCCATGTGGAAGGAGTGTGGTGTGACTTATAAGTTCACTACACCCTATCATCCACAAACAAATGGACTGGTGGAGAGATTTAACAAAACTCTCAAAGGCATGATTATGGGTCTCCCTGAAAAACTCCGCAGGAGATGGGATATCCTTTTACCATGCCTCCTTTTTGCCTACAGGGAGGTACCCCAGAAAGGAGTGGGCTTCAGCCCCTTTGAACTCCTCTTTGGACACCCTGTTAGGGGTCCACTAACACTTGTCAAGGAGGGTTGGGAACAACCTTTAAAAGCTCCAAAACAAGATATTGTGGATTATGTACTTGGCCTCAGATCAAGGATGGCTGAGTATATGAAAAAGGCCAGTAAAAACCTTCAGGCCAGCCAAGAGCTCCAGAAGCAATGGCATGACCAGAAGGCTGTTTTGGTTCAGTACAAACCAGGGCAGAAAGTGTGGGTCTTGGAGCCTGTGGCCCCAAGAGCACTCCAAGATAAATGGAGTGGACCCCACACAATTGTTGAGAAAAAGGGTGAAGTCACCTATTTAGTTGACTTAGGCACTGCCAGGAGTCCCCTTAGGGTGCTCCATGTCAACCGCCTGAAACCCTACTATGACAGGGCTGATCTCATCCTGCTCATGGCAACTGATGAGGGACAGGAAGAAGACAGTGATCCTCTTCCTGATCTCTTCTCTTCCACAGAACAAGATGCTCTAGTGGAAGGTGTAGTTTTGGCTGATTGTCTTACTGCTGAGCAGAAAGACCATTGCATAAACCTCCTTGATCAATTCTCTGAACTCTTCTCTACTGTGCCAGGTACCACTTCTTGGTGTGAGCACACTATAGATACTGGAGACAGCTTGCCTGTCAAAAGTAAAATATATAGGCAGCCTGACCATGTCAGGGACTGCATAAAGCAAGAGGTGCAGAAAATGTTAGAACTGGGAGTGGTTGAGCACTCTGAAAGTCCATGGGCTTCTCCTGTGGTACTTGTACCAAAACCTCATTCCAAAGATGGAAAGAAGGAAATGTGGTTTTGTGTAGACTACAGAGGTCTCAACCAGGTAACCAAAACTGATGCTCACCCTATACCCAGGGCAGATGAGCTCATAGATACACTGGCATCTGCCAAGTATCTAAGCACTTTTGATTTGACTGCAGGGTATTGGCAGATCAAATTATCAGAAGATGCTAAACCTAAAACTGCATTTTCAACCATTGGAGGACATTAACAGTTCACAGTAATGCCTTTTGGATTGAAAAATGCACCTGCCACTTTTCAAAGGTTGGTGAACACAGTCCTGCAAGGGCTGGAAGCTTTCAGTGCAGCATATTTGGATGATATAGCTATCTTTAGCTCCAGCTGGGATGATCACCTGGTCCACCTATGGGAAGTTTTAGAGGCCCTGCAAAAGGCAGGCCTCACTATCAAGGCTTCAAAGTGCCAGATAGGGCAGGGTAAGGTGGTTTATCTGGGACACCTTGTTGGTGGGGAACATATTGCACCACTACAGGGGAAAATCCAAACAATTATTGATTGGGTTCCCCCTACTACACAGACCCAGGTGAGAGCCTTCCTAGGCCTCACCTGGTATTACAGGAGTTTCATTAAGAACTATGGCTCCATGGCAGCCCCTCTTAATGACCTCACATCCAACAAAATGCCTAAAAAGGTATTATGGACAGCAAACTGTCAGAAAGCTTTTGAGGAGCTGAAGCAGGCCATGTGCTCTGCACCTGTCCTGAAAAGCCCTTGTTACTCTAAAAAATTCTATGTCCAGACTGATGCATCTGAATTAGGAGTAGAGGCAGTCCTATCACAACTTAATTCTGAGGGCCAGGATCAACCTGTTGCTTTTATTAGTAGGAGGTTGACCCCTAGAGAAAAGCGTTGGTCTGCCATTGAGAGGGAGGCCTTTGCTGTGGTCTGGGCACTGAAGAAGTTGAGGCCATACCTGTTTGGCACTCACTTCATTGTTCAGACAGACCACAAACCTCTACTTTGGTTAAAACAAATGAAAGGTGAAAATCCTAAATTGTTGAGGCGGTCCATATCCCGACAGGGAATGGACTATACAGTGGAACATAGACCTGAGAGTAGCCACTCCAATGCAGATGGACTCTCCAGATATTTCCACTTAGACAATGAAGACCCATCAGGGAATGACTAGTCTTATTGTCCTTCGTTTGGGGGGGGGGGTTGTGTAGGAAAGTACCATCTTGCCTGGCATGTTACCCCCATTTTTCACTGTATATATGTTGTTTTAGTTGTATGTGTCACTGGGACCCTGTCATCCAGGGCCCCAGTGCTCATAAGTGTGCCTGAATGTGTTACCTGTGTAGTGACTAACTGTCTCACTGAGGCTCTGCTAATCAGAACCTCAGTGGTTATGCTCTCTCATTTCTTTCAAATTGTCACTAACAGGCTAGTGACCAATTTTACCAATTTGCATTGGCTACTGGATGTAGGAAAGTACCATCTTGCCTGGCATGTTACCCCCATTTTTCACTGTATATATGTTGTTTTAGTTGTATGTGTCACTGGGACCCTGTTCTCCAGGGCCCCAGTGCTCATAAGTGTGCCTGAATGTGTTACCTGTGTAGTGACTAACTGTCTCACTGAGGCTCTGCTAATCTGAACCTCAGTGGTTATGCTCTCTCATTTCTTTCAAATTGTCAATAACAGGCTAGTGACCAATTTTACCAATTTACATTGGCTTACTGGAACACCCTTATAATTCCCTAGTATATGGTACTAAGGTACCCAGGGTATTGGGGTTCCAGGAGATCCCTATGGGCTGCAGCATTTCTTTTGCCACCCATAGGGAGCTCTGACAATTCTTACACAGGCCTGCCACTGCAGCCTGAGTGAAATAACGTCCACGTTATTTCACAGCCATTTTACACTGCACTTAAGTAACTTATAAGTCACCTATATGTCTAACCTTTACCTGGTAAAGGTTAGGTGCAAAGTTACTTAGTGTGAGGGCACCCTGGCACTAGCCAAGGTGCCCCCACATTGGTCAGGGCCAATTCCCCGGACTTTGTGAGTGCGGGGACACCATTACACGCGTGCACTACATATAGGTCACTACCTATATGTAGCTTCACAATGGTAACTCCAAATATGGCCATGTAACATGTCTATGATCATGGAATTGCCCCCTCTATGCCATCCTGGCATAGTTGGCACAATCCCATGATCCCAGTGGTCTGTAGCACAGACCCTGGTACTGCCAAACTGCCTTTCCTGGGGTTTCACTGCAGCTGCTGCTGCTGCCAACCCCTCAGACAGGTTTCTGCCCCCCTGGGGTCAAGCCAGGCTTGTCCCAGGATGGCAGAACAAAGGACTTCCTCTGAGAGAGGGTGTTACACCCTCTCCCTTTGGAAAATGGTGTGAAGGCAGGGGAGGAGTAGCCTCCCCCAGCCTCTGGAAATGCTTTCATGGGCACAAATGTGCCCATTTCTGCATAAGCCAGTCTACACCGGTTCAGGGACCCCTTAGCCCTGCTCTGGCGCGAAACTGGACAAAGGAAAGGGGAGTGACCACTCCCCTGACCTGCACCTCCCCTGGGAGGTGTCCAGAGCTCCTCCAGTGTGCTCCAGACCTCTGCCATCTTGGAAACAGAGGTGCTGCTGGCACACTGGACTGCTCTGAGTGGCCAGTGCCACCAGGTGACGTCAGAGACTCCTTCTGATAGGCTCCTTCAGGTGTTGCTAGCCTATCCTCTCTCCTAGGTAGCCAAACCCTCTTTTCTGGCTATTTAGGGTCTCTGTCTCTGGGGAAACTTTAGATAACGAATGCAAGAGCTCATCAGAGTTCCTCTGCATCTCTCTCTTCACCTTCTGCCAAGGAATCGACTGCTGACCGCGCTGGAAGCCTGCAAAACTGCAACATAGTAGCAAAGACGACTACTGCCACTCTGTAACGCTGATCCTGCCGCCTTCTCGACTGTTTTCCTGGTGGTGCATGCTGTGGGGGTAGTCTGCCTCCTCTCTGCACTAGAAGCTCCAAAGAAATCTCCCGTGGGTCGACGGAATCTTCCCCCTGCAACCGCAGGCACCAAAAAGCTGCATTACCGGTCCCTTGGGTCTCCTCTCAGCACGACGAGCGAGGTCCCTTGAATCCAGCAACTCTGTCCAAGTGACCCCCACAGTCCAGTGACTCTTCAGTCCAAATTTGGTGGAGGTAAGTCCTTGCCTCCCACGCCAGACTGCATTGCTGGGAACCGCGACTTTTGCAGCTACTCCAGCCCCTGTGCACTTCCAGCGGAAATCCTTTGTGCACAGCCAAGCCTGGGTCCACGGCACTCTCACCTGCATTGCACGACTTTCTAAGTGGGTCTCCGGCGACGTGGGACTCCTTTGTGTAACTTCGGGTGAGCACTGTTTCACGCATCCTCGTAGTGCCTGTTTCTGGCACTTTTCCGGGTGCTACCTGCTGCTGAGAGGGCTCCTTGTCTTGCTCGACGTCCCCTCTGTCTCCTGACGCAATTTGCGACATCCTGGTCCCTCCTGGGCCACTGCAGCATCCAAAAACGCTAACCGCACGATTTGCAGCTAGCAAGGCTTGTTGGCGGTCTTTTGGCGGGAAAACACTTCTGCACGACTCTCCACGGCGTGAGGGATCCGTCCTCTAAAGGGGAAGTCTCTAGCCCTTGTCGTTCCTGCAGAAACTTAAGCTTCTTCTGTCCTGTAGAAGCTTCTTTGCACCCACAGCTGGCATTTCCTGGGCATCTGCCCATCTCCGACTTGCTTGTGACTTTTGGACTTGGTCCCCTTGTTCCACAGGTACCCTCGACTGGAAATCCATCGTTGTTGCATTGCTGGTTTGTGTCTTTCCTGCAGAATTCCCCTATCACGACTTCTATGTCCTTTGGGGAACTTTAGTGCACTTTGCACTCACTTTTCAGGGTCTTGGGGTGGGCTATTTTTCTAACCCTCACTATTTTCTAATAGTCCCAGCGACCCTCTACAAGGTCACATAGGTTTGGGGTCCATTCGTGGTTCGCATTCCACTTTTGGAGTATATGGTTTGTGTTGCCCCTATCCCTATGTGTCCCCATTGCATCCTATTGTAACTATACATTGTTTGCACTGTTTTCTAAGACTATACTGCATATTTTTGGTATTGTGTACATATAACTTGTGTATATTTGCTATCCTCATACTGAGGGTACACTCTGAGATACTTTGGCATATTGTCATAAAAATAAAGTACCTTTATTTTTAGTATAACTGTGTATTGTGTTTTCTTATGATATTGTGCAAGTGACACTTGTGGTACTGTAGGAGCTTCACTCGTCTCCTAGTTCAGCCTAAGCTGCTCTGCTAAGCTACCATTATCTATCAGCCTATGCTGCTAGACACCCTATACACTAATAAGGGATAACTGGGCCTGGTGCAAGGTGCAAGTACCCCTTGGTACTCACTACAAGCCAGTCCAGCCTTCTACAAAGGGGTGAAGGGTTTCAAAGAGGCACAGGCGGGAAAGAAAAGTATTTTTCCATTCCTTCAGTGTCTCTTTGAAATATATTCCTTCTGCACAATTGTACATGGGCTTGCGATAGTGCAGCAGGAATACCAACTGGGCCACCAGGGATTTATGTCTGTGTGTGGGACCGCATGTGTTTTAGTGATTTGGGGCAAGGCCTTTAGGGGGCACATAGTTTGGCTATTACTGCCTCCCTTGGGGGCAGATCGGCCATTTATTTAGGTCGATCTGCCCCCAAGTGGGGCAGAAACTACTAGACACCAGGGATTTAAAATGTTGGCGTTTTAGGGGAGCAGTCCCTTGGACAAGGGTTGCTCCCTCTATGGGACAATTATTTTGGTCATTTCTGTCCCCCTTGGGGGCAGATCAGCCTCTTTTTTTAGGGCCATCTGCCCCCAAGGGGGAGCAGAAACCACTAGACACCAGGGTTTGAAATTTTGGAGATTTTGAGGAGCCACCCCCTGGGCAAGGGTCACTCCATTTGGGGGGACACATATTTTGACCAGTTTTGCCCTGAGCGGGACGCAAATCAGCCTATTTTTTTAGACCCAGAAACCACTAGACACCTGGTATTTTAGAATTTGGTGATTTTATGGAGCGGCCCCTTGAGCAAGGGTCGTTTCCTTTAGGGGGCACATATTTTGTCCGTTTCTGCCACCCTTGGGGGCAGATCGGCCTCTTTTTTTAGGCTTATCTTCCACCAAGGGAGGCAGACACCACTAGATACAAGGGATTTAAAATTTTTGAGATTTGGGGGAGGGGACCCTTGGACAAAGGTCGCTCCCTTTAGGGGGTGAATGTTTTGGCCATATATTTAGGCCCATCCACCCCCAGCTTATTGTGTGTGGGCTGGCGCATTATTTGCATTTCTGATAGTAATATTTAATTCTTCTTTTTATTCTAGTGCAAAGCTTTTGATTCCTTTGCTGTCACTCCTGCTTGCGGTTTTGGCAGTGGTAGATCTGCAGTTTGCGTAGTTGTTATATTTGGTAAGAAAAAAGTTTTTAGAATGTTTACTTCAATGAGTACCATTGCCACACATGAATGAGCTTTTTGTGAAAAGTGTAATACTAGCAGCATGTTTAGCTTATCTTTTATTGTGTGTGATATTCTCCTTGGATTTGTGCACCATGTGTATTGTGTTGTCTTATGTGTAATTTTATTTCCTTTTTCCTTTTTAGTGGGATATAGTTGCGGCTTCCTGTGTCTGTGAAGAGTAGGTGCTGGTGAGTCTAGCTGTCTCTGGCAAAAACATGGTATTGTTTTTTTAGTGTAAAGGTCTTTGTGATAAAGCCACACTTTGTTCATTACTTATTTTACACACTGATGGCTGTTGTTGTATTATTTGTAAAGTTACTTTTATTAGTAAGGATCATGGCTAGCTGCAAGATGCCCGCTCAGCAGAATGTTGGTATGCTTTTTTAATCTTCCTCGGACCATGATTTTGAGACTGACTCTGCATCAGAGGCAGAAGAGGAAGTGAAAGATTCTGGCGGTGAATTTTCTGTTCAAGAGAAATAATCTGATGATGAAGCCACTCTCAGTGCGGACAAAGTGCCTGTTTTAGAGGAGAACATTGATGGACTGATAGTGCAGCAAGAGGTATCTGGATTGCAGCCTGGGGCTGAAGGGCTTCCCATTGGAAGAGCAGCAGGCGTTGCCTGCCTTTACTAATGTCGCTGGGTGTAGTGTGAATACTTGAAACCCTTTGCCGACAAGTTTCTTTCAATTGTTTATGGACGATTTTTGGGTGAGAATGTTGAGCAGACTAATTTGTATGCTGAACAGTATTTGAGAGACAACAGTGGTAGATTTAAGCCCCACTCTAGCGCTACCACAAATCTGGAAGAGTTGAAGAAATTCTTGGGTTTAACTTTTTTGATGGACTTGGCAAAGAAGCCATCACTGTCTTCCTTTTGGTCTACCAGTTCCTTGATGTCAATGGCCATATTTCCTGCAATCATGAGTTGTGATCGGTATTTGCTTCTGCTTCAGATGCTGCATTTTGTTGATAATGCTTTGGCGTTGTGACGAGAGCACCCTTTTTCAGATTCGGCCTGTCCTTGATGACTTTGTAGATCGTTTTCTGAGATCTACGTTCTAGGGAAAGAAATAGCTATGGACAAGTCTTTGATCCTGTTCAAGGGTTTGGTTTTTAGGCAGTACAATTCTAGCAAGAGGGCTCAATATGGAATTAAGATGCATATAGTGTCTGAGAGTAGGACTGGTTATGTTTATAATTTTCAGGCCTACACTGGTAGGGGTTCAACTATTGACCACCGTGGGTGTCTGTCCACTTTCGGAGTTAGTCAGAATATTGTGTGGGAACTTGATAGAGGACTTTTTAACAAAGGTCACCATTTGTATCTAGATAACTTCTACATTGGTGTGCAATTGTTCAGGGAATTGTTCAAAGTGGACACTGTTGCTTGTGGCACAGTCCGCTCGAACCGTAAAGGTTATCCAAAGGACCTTGTTTGTAAAAAAACTTGAGCGGGGACAGTGCAGTGCCTTGCTTAGTGATGAATTGCTAGCTGTGAAATTAATTTGCAGACAGGAGGGATGTCTACATGCTGACTACCATCCAGGGTGATTGTACTTCACCTGTTACCGTTTGGGGTCAGGTTGCCGAAGTGCACAAACCTGTGCAAATTTTAGACTACAATAAGCACATGGGTGGTGTAGATAGTTATGGGGGCCTAATCCCAAATAGCCAAAAGAAGGTTTAGCACGTGGGAAGCTTAGCAGCGAAGGGGTTAAGAAATATATCTCAAATGCCATAACATTAAAAGCTGGGTAAAAGCAACATCATTTATTTACAGCACTTAGAAATGACAGAACTGTAGTGCAACATAAAAAAACAGGAAATAATTTCCCTGGCTTACTTAAGCCAGAAATGATTTTCCCTGGCTTAAGCAAGTGAAGATGGCCAGGATAGGGTTTTGTCCTAATTTACAAACACCTAAGGCTGTTATGTATTATTTAAGATTACGATTGCCATCAACCAGGTGAAAAAACATAATAAATCTGATCCTTTTCTAGCCTTTTTTCTGCTTTCTCTGGGTCGACTTCCTAATAACGTTATTTAAAATTAAAATGTTTGATTAATTTTGCTTATGAATCCCAAGAGTGGCATCTCCTTAGGTTTGTGCTGTTGTCCTTTTGGCTGGGTATCCATGTCACACTACAGTTTAGTGCTAGCTCTTGGTTTAGATCTTGGCCAAGGCACACTGATATACAAACCCTTGTCCTCACTCCATGCACCATTAGCATTTGTTCTACAACCCCTATCTACCAATTCCCCCAAACCACAAATTTCCCAGGCTTTACCTGTAAGTTTTGCTTGAGACGTTCTGGGCTGAAGCTCTTCGCTAGGACAACAACACCCAACTGCAGTACATAGCGCATAGCTACCACCGCAGCAGGCTGGTTGTATTTTTTACCAATAGCAATCAAAATAGGATCTTCTAGCAGGACAGGAGTGCTCAGATCCACCCTGAAGAAAGAAACAGGACATGGAAAATGCATTTTGTTACTCATACAGTACTCAAATATTATTGAGGCAGTTGTCAAAAAGGGACATGGTACAAACAAGTGATTGTGGTGCTAGAGTGTGGTTACTCCTTGGTGGATGCAACACTTCACATTTTGCAACATCCAAGGCTGAATTCTTCAGGGGAGTTTTAAGGATTCATGAACAATAACTAAAAAATATGTTCTTTTCTCATTACTACCATGTACATTGCACCAGTCAGTATGAGATTTTGCTTCTTTGTTTTGCCAGTTTTGCACCAACATTTTCCCTTACCAACCAGGTCAAAATTACATTTGTACTGATCCAACAATACAAGAACTGAACATGTAATTTTGCACTGATGAAAACTTGCAGAGTCACCATTACCAATTAATTGCTCAGTAACCAGTGCAATGTATGTAAATAGGTCCTCACAATAGCCTGTTCAAAAATGGCTCCCATGTTTCATTTTGTATGATGCTGAAATATTCATTGTGATGTTTTGGTATAACAATTACATAATATTATAATGTTAAAAAGACTTGCTTTTAAGTGTATATAACCCATAAACAGGACCATTTCATTTGTATAAAGAAAATAGACGTATAAAGTATAACCGAAACATGACTATATCTGCACAAAATGTCACTGCAATGCTCAATGCAAATTTGAAATTACTATTGAAAGAATGGCACTATGTGCCTGATTCACAAAGGCAAAGTTAGACCAAAATCTGATTTTACTACTTTTTGGTATTCACAAAGGTAAAGTTGGGCCAATGGTTTAACTTAGACCACAAGTCTATCTTTACTACTTTTCAGTATTCAGAAAGGTAGAGTTAGTAAAGTTAACTCTTGATCTTAGTTAGACGTTTGGTCTACTTTTACCTTTGTCAATATCTCCTATAGTCCTGCTGGTGGCACCATCTTCCACAATACCGTAACCTGCTCACATATACTAAAGAATTGCCCACATGAGCAAAGGTGAGATTGTGTCATCATTCCAATGACACTGGTTTTTGCCTATGTTTTCATCCCCAAAGACTCAGTATAGTCATTCCTGTGCCACCTGCAAGCATTAACTGCAGTAAAGATGGTTAGTCCAGAAGAGGGAACACAACCCCCATCTTGGGGCCGTTTGGGCATATAAAATCATCTTTATACAAATACCGAGATGCCAAAGATCTAAATATGTGGATGTTGTTCTTGGCTTGCTCATAGCTTACCCTTGTGCTGATGCAGATACAAGGACTGAAGCGAAATGCCAGTTGATAGAATTTATTCCATGTTACAGAATTCCAATGAAAATTGAATCAGACAGGAAAAATAATTTTGTAGGGGAAATGATCCAAGCAGTGTGTAAGGCCTCAATGTTATGCCACAGTTAGACTGCCCATATCGTCCAGAGTCTTCAGGGCATGAGGAACACAGGAATAACATTTTAAAGAACAAAATAGCCAAAATACATTCAAACAGTAATATGAAGTAGCCAGATTCATTGCCTTTTGCCCTGATCAGCATGAGAAATCACCCCGAATAGAAAGATAAGTTTGAGCCCAAAGAAATTGGTAATGGGCATACCCATGATTGACCCAGCAACCAGATTTAGCAAATGTACATTTGACTGATTTGATCTGGGACTATTGAAGAACATTGATCAAACCTTCAGAGACTTCCATTCACAGGTATACGCAGCCCACCCATAGCCCTCAACAGAGGTCTGCCATACCTTGCAGCCTGGTGTGTGAGCACACATTAAGGTGCACAAGAGAAAATAATCTCTTCAATAACCTCTTCTGTAAATGACCCTTTTGGTGCTATTGTTGACCAACACAGAAGTGAAATGTCAAGAATATAATACCTGGATGCATACCAGTTACAGCAAAAGGACCACAGAGTCTATAGAAATAGGCTATAAGGTGTAAATTGACATGATGGAAACCTTTCAGTGACCATCCTTAGCAGTAGGCAAACAAGGAGACTCAGTGCTTCAAGATGGCACCCATAATGGCAAGCACCATACCCATCATCTATCCCCAAGGAAGGAAATAGGACCAGAGGAAATACTAATTAGACAAAAGGATGAAATATTGAAAAAGGATAACAGAACAGGAAAGAGACACAGCATAATCACATTTGGTGCTATGGGGGTGTTTGCAATGTTGGGAGTGGTTATATGGTGGTGGTTTTATTTGTGAGAGATACATTCACACATTCCTCCACATGTTTGCATCTTAAATAAGAAGTGCTGGCAGGTCCAACCTATAATGACAATATGAGACATAAAGTTTCAAGATAATGATTTTGAACACATTATAATGGTTTTTCAATATGTGTTTAATGTTCCAATGTTTGGATCTGTGCACATATAAATAAAAGTACCAATGGGGATTTACCTACACTGCACACCAGTACTCCCTTATTTGCATCAGCATTCTTGTCAGTAAGATTTGGGGGGGAGCATCGGTGTTAGCTTCAAATTTCCCATCAATCCCGCTGGCACATGTTGTTAAAATACATTATACGACAAGCAAGACACATGAGAGGGGGTTAAGAGGCAGTGGAAAGGGAGAGGAATGCAGATTGATAGGTATACTAAGTGAGACAGAAAGGGCCTTATTTTGTGAAATAACCAACATTTGTGAAGTCTTTCCAAACAGAGAGAGGGAGAGTGTGTGTGCATTTACGTCTGTGTGTGTAAAAATCCCTGAAGAAATCCGACAGACAACTCACCATTCCCGACTGAAAACACCTGTACCCAACTATTTATCACAAAATACATTTATTAGGGGGTCTGTAACACCCTAAACACACCCTCTGAAGATACATAAGTGGGTGAGTGGGTGGCTGAGACCCTGTGGAGCTTACAGGTTTGCACTGGAGCTACTGTAGTGATGGTTCAGATATCTGTATGCCTCAATAAAGTTTACATAAACAGCTGGCAAGAATGCACAGAAAATAGAATGCTAGTGTTAAAGCATATTCAGGTAATGCGACCAGAACAGGAAAGGAGACAAGAGGAAATAAATTGATTTATGAATATCAATTCCTGAATGTGAGAAAACTGGGCTGATTGCAGAAGCCCCCTGACTTTTTGCCACCATTTTTCACTTATGCTGGTGTTTTCCTGACTTTGATGGTGTCCTGGGCCCTGCTAACCATTCCCAGGGTCTGTGCTCGGATTAAAATGATATGCAAATTAAGCTAATTATAATTGGCTGTGTCAACCTACATATAAGTCCCTAGTATATGGTAGGACATGTAGGTTTAGGGACTCCAGCATAGGTAGTGTGCCCATAGGTGCACTGCCGAGGTGCCCAGTGACATTTTAAAGGCAGGCCTGCCTTGCTGGCTACTTTTAAATTAAAGTTAACCTCACGTTCAACTTTGGAATTAAAAGTATTTTCAAAGTCATTCTTAAACTACCTTATTTTTACATATATATCACCCCTAAGGTGTGCCCTAGGTGCCCCCAGAGTTGGGTGCACTGTAACTATAAGCAGATACTGTATAAAATATGTTTTATAAGCACTGGTGAGGGAAACAAAAGCTAAATTAATTTCAATCAATCAATCAATGCTTGTAAAGTGCAACTACTCACCCGTTAGGGTCTCAAGGTGCTGGGGGGGGGTAGTGTAGCGTTCACCAGTGGTTCTTAAAAAAAGCCATGTCTTCAGTTCCTTTGTGAAGCTGAGGAAGGAGGTGGTTTGTCTGATGTGGAGAGAAAGGGCATTCCAGGCAGTGGCTACGAGTAGGAAAAGGAGCATCCTCCTGTTCTAGTTTGCCTGATGCGGGGTACTCCTGCAAGACAGAACTGGGCTGAGCGGAGGGTCCTGTGGGATACGTGGAGGTGGAGTCGCTGGTTCAGGTATGCTGGTCCGGTGTTGTGGAGGGCTTTGTGTGTGTGGGTGAGGATTGGAGTGAATGGGCTCCATGAGCTAACATGAGGAGACTTTGGCCCTCATTACGACTCCGGCAGTAAATCCTGCTTACCGCCACGCTGACGGCCGTCAACTTACCGCCACGGCGGCGGATATCAGTTCACCATATTATGACACACACACCAATCCGGAAGAATACAGCCACATACACAAGTCCGCCAGACCAAAGGTCAGTGATAAACTGGCAGTATCAAAACCTACACCATAACACCAACAGAACAACGCCCATCACATTAGGATCCACGAATCACCACGGCGGACATTCAATGGTGTTAAACAATTGGCGGTACATACCGCCGTGCTCACAATGGACACCCACAGACAAAACAACACCAGATTGGACAATTCAAACAACACACCTGACACCAATACACACACCACACCCACAGCCACACCACTATAAAACACACACCCACATTACCCACAACCCCTTACGAAGACAAATCATTGGCACAAGACTGACAACAAGACCACTGTGACAACTAGACACACACACCACTCACACCCATACACCCCTCACGCACTCCACATCACACACCCCAACACATTCTCCAATACACCCACACCAATACACATCACAGAACACCCATGGCACCACAAAGGCACCCCCGTTTCACTGAGGAGGAGTTAAGGGTCATGGTGGAGGAAATCGTCAGGGTAGAGCCACAGCTGTTTGGAGCACAGGTGCAGCAAATATCGATAGCCAGGAAGATGGAGCTATGGTGGAGAATCGTGGACAGGGTCAACTCTGTGGGACACCACCCAAGAACAAGGGACAACATCAGGAAGAGGTGGAACGACCTACGGGGGAAGGTACATTCCATAGCAGCAAGACACCAGCTCGCTATCCAGAGGACTGGCAGTGGATCCCCACCTCCTCCCCCACAACTCACAGCATGAGAGGAGCAAGTCTTGGCAATACTGCATCCTGAGGGCCTAGCCAGAGTCGGAGGAGGACTGGATTGTGGTAAGTCAACTTTCAACAAATATCACCCACCATACCTGCATGCCATCACATACCCTCACCCTCACTCCCATCACTCCACTCCATCCCACACACTCCACCATCACATCTCACTAATCCCAATACCAAGCCCTGCATTCTGTACCAATGCATGGACAACTCTCACAGCCCTGCATGGACACTCATCACTAAAGCATGCACAGCATACGGAAACTAACAATCCCACCATACACTAACATACACAAGTAAAAGCTGGCAGGGCAACACCAACCATAGAGGGGAAGCCAGGGATGTACAATATGTCATACACATGAAGCAAATACATACGTTACATCACCACAGGTACCCCAGCCAATGTCACTGGAGAGGAGGTGCCAGCACTATCCAGTCCCCCAACAGAAGAGCCACACAGTGATGACAGTAACTCTGGTCTTCAGGATCTGAATGATCTACCTGGCCCATCAGGGACCACTGGACAACCGGTTACCCAAGCCCAGTCACAGACCACCACAGAGCCTCCCCCATCAGGAAATAACACCACAGTACCCAAACCTCTGTCCCCAGGACACATCAATCAGCAGTGTGCCCACCTCCACAGAGACCCTAGGCCACACCTCTCCCCCAAGACAATCAGGGACCTGGGGTCAGTGGCAGTGGGCACACGGTTCAGAGGACAGAGGCACAGGCCAACAGGGAAACTGGGAGGATTTCTGTGCGCCAGGGGGAGGACAGGAGCAGGGAACCGACTCTCCAGGAGGCGATCTCTGAGATCCTGGGAGCCTTTCAACATTCCCAGAACACGATGGGCCAGATCCTAGACAACGTGCAGGAGAACAGGCGGCTGCAGGAGGGACAGTATCAGGGGATCAGGGAGGACTTGCAGGCCATCAACAACATCCTGATCTCCATAGCAGGGGTGCTGGCAGACATGACCAACATTATGAGGGAGGCAGTGTCACACCAGCGGGCCCCTACAACTAGCCAGTCATCTGAACAGCCTTCCGCTGCCGCAAGTGGCCAGAAGGCCCCACCACAGGACCCACAGGCCACCAGCACCCCTCCCCTGCAGAAGGTGAACCACCCCACAAACGTTCCATGTGATCCAGGCAGAAACCAGAGACACTTGCCAAGACCCCCCCAGGAAATGAGACTCTCATGATTGTCCCCCTTGTGTCCCACTCAGTGACTCTGTCCACCTTGAACTGTCACTGATCCCCTTCCTATGTCCCCTTGGACAATGCACCCGTGCTATGAACAGACTGGAACAATACCCTGGACTTTCCTCCATTATCACCCCATACCATCGCACTTTCCCTCTATATACTAGTACTACAATAAACACCCTTTGATATAAATCGACTTCGAGTATGTCATGTATTTCAAATATGTATTGATTGAAACAGGTACACCCATTGCAAATGAACTGTACATAGAATGAGCAAAGAATCAATGACCTGTAGCTGGCTGTTGTGATCACACCAGGGGTATTTGTCAAATTGCCAACATCTGCAAAATGAATAGCCAGAGGTTGCAGTAAGTGGGCATAGAAGTGGTAAATACCAGCATGCCAATGCCACACAGAATACAACCAAAGTCATTGAAATCAGCCAAAGAATTAAACCATATAGTCAACCCTGATGCACTGAAATCAAAGTGCAACATTGAGTTTTGCTAATAGATTTTGGGATGCCTCCGCATTCAGGAGATATCAGAGGGTCTGTCAAAACAATGGCTTTAGGGGTACCGGTTTATATATGATTATATCAAACTTGAAACTCATTGAAAGAAATGGTAGTTAAGGTTGTGAATTTGCATTCCTACAACGCAATTTGTCAGGTAAGGTACAAAGTAAAATCAGGTCACTTTTTATCTCCTGAAATGATGTAAAACATTCAGAAACATTGCATGAAATTATGCATATGTTACACAAAATGTGCTTTAAAGAATCAAGAGTGAAAACACTTTGAGGCATATTCTCAAGGAACTGACGTAGGGCAGCGCCACAAGTCTTTCTGCGGCACTGCCCTTTGAAAGGGCAAAAATGCACTGTATTTACAAGATATAGGGGGTGATTCCGAGTTTGGCTGGCGGCGGGTGCTGCCAGCCAAACGGGAACCGCCAGAATACCGCTGCGCGGTCAAAAGACCGCCGCGGTTATTCTGGGTTTCCCGCTGGGCTGGCGGGCGACCGCCAAAAGGCCGCCCGCCAGCCCAGCGGGAAACACCCTTCCACGAGGAAGCCGGCTCCGAATGGAGCCGGCGGAGTGGAAGGGGTGCGACGGGTGCAGTAGCACCCGTCGCGAATTTCAGTGTCTGCTAAGCAGACACTGAAATTCAAAGTGGGGCTCTCGTACAGGGGCCCCTGCAGTGCCCATGCCATTGGCATTGGCATGGGCACTGCAGGGGCCTCCAGGGGCCCCACGACACCCCATACCGCCATCCTGTTCCTGGCGGCCGAAACCGCCAGGAACAGGATGGCGGTATGGGGGTCAGAATCCCCATGGATTCCCCTGGGCAGCGGAAAGTCGGCGGTACACCGCCGACTTTCCGTTTCTGGCCGCGGCTGTACCGCCGCGGTCAGAATGCCCAAAGGAGCACCACCAGCCTGTTGGCGGTGCTCCCGCGGTCGTTGACCCTGGCGGTCAATGACCGCCAGGGTCAGAATGACCCCCATAGTGTATTTTTGTTCTTTCATCCTGCACTGTTGCGCAATTTGGTGCCTAGCGCCAATGCAGGCACCCTTGCACTATGGTGGATGGGTGACTGCGTTGTTTGTGGGATTGTTTTTTGCGCAGGAAGGGGCACCTTCCTGCACATAAACAATCCAGAGAGGCGTTTTCCTCATTCTATTTGTGCTGTAGAAAGCAGCACGCAGAGAAAGACAAAACAAAGAGAAGAAATAAACATATTTCTCCTCGTTTTGTCTGCCCTAAGGAGGTGTACAGTTGTGATGCATTCCCAGAATTACATATCCTTGTAAATCTGGGGTAGTGTCACAATCCATAGGTGTTGCATGGGAAAACCATTGCAACACCCATGGAATGTCTCCCTGATGCAGAGTAAGGCAACGCAGCGATTTGTGCTGCTTTATCTTACTCCATATCTATGAGCCCATGCAAAGTGGCTTTGCGTGGCCTCATAGATATGGTTACAGGGCTTGAGCCACCGGAGCGTAAAAGAAAAGTGATGCTCTGGTGGTGCAAGTCTCTCATAAATATGCCCCAATGTTTATTCCTAGATCTTCCCAAATATAGGGGGTTATTACAACTTTGGAGGAGGTGTTAATCCGTCCCAAAAGTGACAGTAAAGTGACGGATATACCACCAGCCGTATTACGAGTCCATTATAGCCTATGGATCTCGTAATACGGCTGGTGGTATATCCGTCACTTTACCGTCACTTTTGGGACGGATTAACACCTCCTCCAAAGTTGTAATAACCCCCATAATCTTTTAAGTCTTTGGTAAATTAGTTACAATTTCCAACCACATCACCCTTGTTTCTCATATAGTCGTTAGGCAAATTATAGTCAATATGTAAATAATTCTCTTTTTTCACATTCTGCAGCACTTGGCGGGGCAATTGGGTAGGCCAAAGAGGTCATGATTTTAAAGGCTTCTCTATTGTGAGTTTAAAATTATCCAGTCTGTGTCCAAGGGAGTTATATTTTGCTTTACAAACTAGTGATGACTATTAGTTGTGGTTTGCCTCATAATGAATGTCTCCCCAGACTGTGTCAGCTCTGCCCATTTTCCTATCCTCAAGTACAATTAATGATGTAGGAATTCATCCTGGTCTTTTATGGGTGATTTTTAGGTTTTATTTTGAGGGCAGGTTGGTCCAGATAAACTGTGGCTGGGTTAAAAAAAATTGGTCAGGCACATAAGTCTGGATAGTCATTCATCATTATGCTAGTGACAGGTATGGTTTGACGGATGTTAGGTACACAAAGGGATCCACCTTGTCAAGTGCAGATTTGTGTTTTTTGTCTTGTTAGATATGGAACAACTTGATTTTATTACCTATCTAGGTGCACCTTTCTTACCAATTTGGATCCCTGTGGGATCCTAGGACACTGTAGCCAACCACCACGATATTATTGGACTTGCAGAACTCTGTGAGTTTCTTCTGGTTCAGATACGGGTGACATTCCACCTACAAGGTTAAAGTATTACATGGTTAAGATCAAAATCCGACATTAGCAGAGGTTCCAGTGCTGGGGTAGGGTCCGAAGGCATTAAAAGCTGGTGGTCAAGGCGAGCAATGAGACAGGGAACCACATGAATGGTGAAAAATTCAACTACTTAGTAAGCTAGAGATGTGGATCGAACTTCCATGAATTTGATTAAAGAGTTGTATGGGACCTAGTTTGGAGTTTGTCATTCTTAAAGTACACAGAGCAGAAATGAATAGTTTATATGGGTGTCAGCAGTACTGTATTGAAATGGAAAAGACCCTGTAACCATACACATTTAGTTACAGTAGTTATACAGTATAAGCACCCACTGAAATTTATCATCACAGTTAATGTTACAAAAATGCTATGTTGTTCTAGAACAGAATACAAGCAAATCAATTGCCCTTATGCATGTTTTTTATCTTCTTTCTTTTTAGAATAAAACTTCAGTTTTCAAATTGATCACACTATACAGTTCAACATAAATGGGAACTGTGCACACCACTCACTTTAGGGTCAATCACTTTTCATAAACAAATAGAATAATCTAAGTGAGATATCACTGTTGTTTGCAGTGCTCACAGCATGTGTGCACCACAATGCCACAGTGAGAAGCATATTTAGGAACAGACATCCAGAGAAAATGCAGCCATTCTGGTGATCTGCTGGTTGTGCTGTAAGATGCCAATAGTCCATAAAAACTAGGGACTACTAAAATCACATTGGTTAGCACTTGTGCATGATCATCTGTAATAATAACAATATTAACACATTACACAGTATTTAACAGGTGTACATAATTGTACATTTTATAGTACTCAAGAAGGTGAACATGTGATGAGGAGTTGTTTGATGAGATCATCAACAGTGGTTGAACAGTGACCTTAAAAAGTGAACTAGTGGCTGCTTAATGCTGATAACAGTATGGGGATGAATTTTAGGTAAGAGTGTGGATGAGTGAGGTGAACAAGTGATTTTGATTAAAATGATGTGGTGGTGAGTGAGAGGGTCATGACAATCTCACCTGGCTAAGTAGGTGCTTTTCAGCATTCAGTTCAAAACGGCTATGGAGGACATTAAAGAATGTGTCAGGCATCTAATGTCCTCATATACAAACTACTCCATCTTATGTGTGTGGATGCACTTTTGTGAAATTTATCGTGACAATATTCAACTCCATCGCCTTAATATTGAGGATATCCTAGTTGGATCCAAACTACCTAATAATACAGATGTTGGGATCAAGATGCTTTTTAGAGTTATGCATTTGGGCAACCACACTGGAAGGCCTATACATTATGCATGTTAGCAGTGAGGTGCATCGCAACAATTACAGTACATTTGGTACCAGTCACTGAATGGCTAGATAGTAATGCTGGTTGACGTTGCCAAATTAGCAAATTCGCGTCCAAATAGTTTTTCGCATTGGCAGCACAGAAAATCAGGCCCAATTTCTGTGTGAAAAGATAGGTAATCAGGGATCCCTGACTTGAACAAGATCAGATTGTATATGTTAAGGTGAAATTCTGTCTGGGGCAGTCTCCCTACTTCCCGTCCACAGTATTCGTTACAGAGTATATGTTTGTTGTTAGACTCCCTGAACATATCAACTGTGATACTCCAGATTACATTTATAAAAAAGAAAGTAGATACTTAGAATTGAAAAATTAACTCCACTTACTTGATTACAGACAGGTGCATACTTGAGTCCTGGTTTGTTTAGAAGCCGTTCCAGTTGCCTGCGATTGAAGTTTGACACTCCAATGGATCTTACCAACCCAGCATCCTTGCATGCCTCCAGGACCTGTATGACAGTAGAAGAAATTCCATTTAGATCCAAATCTAATAGAAAATTAGAATATTGATTCTACTTCTTGCACAGATGGGATCTGCAGGGCATTCTTTCATCGGTGAACAGTAAGTCCCTGATTCTTAATTGAAAAGTGCCTTGCCATACAGGTTCTGTGACAAGAATTTCTGCTTGTGATATTCTAGCCCAGATGTCATGAGACCCCATGGTGGTCTGACCTCTAGATTCACAGATGAATCATACCAACCGGAGCCTGGAGATTGAGTTAGAAAAACTCAGTAGACCCTCTATGGCGGTTTCTTCATTATCATCATACCTGTAGAGGGGCACTCTCTAAAGGGAGGTTGATGTGAGCAGTTTGGGACTCAGGGAAATAGAACCATTGTGAATAGTGTACTAAAAGAAAACAAGAACAGCAAAATCTTAAAGGGAAAATAAAAAAAGGGTAGTACATTGGCCAGATGTATTCAGAAAAAATTGGTGGCTGATTTTTATAAGTTATGAGTGTATAAGTACGCAAACGGAAGGAAAATATATTATTAGACTTTGAACCCAGCAGAGAACTGGGGTTTGTGCAGTTTCAGTCGACCAATAATAGCACAATGAACTTTAAGATGCTACTCCCAATGTACTTGGATTGACAGCAGTTATGTGTAACAGTATTGGTTTGCATGGTAGCTTATTGACATCTTTTCTGTCTAGTAGATCACTATTGGAAATGCCCCTTTCTACAGGATCATCCCCAAACTTTTTGCTTTCACTTCTCCTGTTTTTGTAGAATTCCTTTTTGTTGGCTTTAGGACTCTTTGCACTTTACCACCAATAACCAGTGGTAACGTGCTCGTGCTCTCACCTTAAAACATGGTGGAATTGGCTTGCACCCAATTGCATATTTATTTTACATATAGATTCCCAATAAAGTGGCACTACATGTGCTCAGGGCCTGTAAATTAAATGCTATTAGTGGGCCTGCAGCACTTATTGTGCCACCCACTTAAGTAGCCCTCTACGCATGCCTCAGGCCTGCCATTGTAAAGTCTGTGTGTGCAGTTTTAAGCTGCCATTTCGACCTGGCAAGGTAAACCTTTTGCAAGGCTCAATCTTCCTTTTAAATACATATATGTCTCTCCGAAGGCGGGCACCGACATCCTTAAGGACAGGGTGTAGTGTATTTGAAAAGTCGAACATCTACTTTTAAGTAATGGTTAAGTTATGGTTAAGTTAGGTTAAGTTAAGTTTTAAGTTCTGGTAATGAAAAACACTTAAATATGTTTTTCACTACTGCAAGGCTTATCTCTCCCATACGACAACATTGGAGTTGTCTTATTACATTTTATAATTGTAATTTCCAAATGGAAATGGATAAGTCCTTTAAGTTTGGTGTCTCCAGAAACCTAATTTAGAATCTTTTTATGTCGAAGTAGGATTTAAAGTTAAAATTCTGAAAATGTCACTTTTAGAAAGTTGACATTTTCTTGCCCTAGCTATTTGGTGCCTGCAATCTGTTTCTAGTCTTATGAATGGGTTTCGTTGGCAGCTGGGATTTGTGTATTCCTCCTGGACAGCCACTCACAGTGGGAGCTTAGGTGTGACTTAATGGGCCATTACTGGCAGGTAAGGAGGGAGGAGCTGGACCCAGTCTCACTGACACCCAAATAGGATGTGTCCTGTATCCACACAAAGGGCTGAATACCCCCCTGTAGCTAGTCTGGAGCCAGTGTAGAGAAGGCAGAGCATCTGTGCACTTCAAAGGTATGCCCCCAGAAGCTTCTTCCTACTGCAAAGGCACAACTGTGTATAAAAAGGAAAACCTCAGATACTACCACTTCAGTACACTTCTGGACCCGTGGATACTCTTCCAGGAACAAGGACTGCTGTGCTGCCTCAAAGGGCTATTCTCCTAAACTGAGCCTCAGGGACATAACAGGCTTCCCTACAGCTATTTGACTTGTCTTCAATTAGTTCCTGACCCCCAAGAGGCACCTCTCAGGCTTTGGGCCCTCAGTGTGGTTCTTGAGCTATTAATGACAAGCTGTTGTGCTCTTCTTGACCGCAATTGGGCCCATTTGCACCGGAACCATGCCGACCGTATGGAGGATCAGCGCAGGCCATGCACGGCCATCTCTTCCCACAGCAAGCATTGTCCACTCACATGGATCAACAATATGAGTCTCCAGTCTGCCTGTCCACAATGTCCGGCCTGCTCCTCATGCCATGCCAACCATCACGTGCAGCACCCTCCTGCCTCATGGTGAACTTCTTTCACGTGAACAGGATTCTTGGCACAAAACTTGAGAAGGTAATACTTCAGTGGGACTAATCTGAGACTGTATCAGACCTGCGCTCCATCGTAGCTGGCTTGAACTTTTGACTTTGGCCCAATCAAAATAGCCCTGGTAGGTGCTTTATGCTTTTAAATGCTGTATTGCAGTTTCTTCTTTAAAAATTCATAAATATAGTTCTGCTGATTGGATTTTTACCATTTTGGTCTTGTTTTGTTCATCAAGTTAAGCTCTATTCTTCTCACCTGATGTGGAATCTCTTTGTGTGTTGTTTTCACAGTTTTAATGTTTGAGGTGTTGCACAAATACTTCACACATTGCCTCTAAGTTAAGCCTGACTGCCCTGTACCAAGCTACCAGGGGGTTGAGCACAAGATAAATTGAGGTTGCTTGTGCCTTACCATGAATAGGATTGTGGTTGCTGGTTGACCAGGGCTCACCCCCAGTCAACCAGTAACCTAATTTCTGATGGATACAACTACCTGTTGATTCCTCACCTAAAGAATGTTCCCCATGTGCCAGCATCCAACAGAATTTTTCTTCTAGCTCTGCACGTCGACGAAGACGTCACAATTCCCTTGCGACGCCGTATGACAAAGTAACTAATGGAATGGTTTAAAATGGTATAGTAATGCACCTGTGGACTTAAGCAGCATTTGGATATAGTGTTATGCCAACTAAACCTTGGATTAGTGCTGAAGGGCTATGGGCCTGATTCGCAGGGGGTCTCCACACTTGTGGCGGAGTATCCATACTCGGGGTAAAATCTCTGCCATTAAAATTCTCTTGGCAGAGATTTCGCCCCCCGAGTGTGGAGCCCCCCCCCACTTGACTGTGGGGCCTCTGCCACGAGTATGGAGGCCCTTTGTGAGTCCGCCCCTTGGAGCCTGATTAAGAGTATAGGTGCTATTTATCGTATCTGATAAATGATAATACCATGGGGTACATTACTTACCAGCCACAATAAATGTCACCTATTATAAGTTTGTGGGTAATAACATGCAGATGTTGGTGTTTAACAGCCCCAAATCCACATAATACAGTAAATATCATACATCTTTTCCTCTTAAATTTTAGCAGGTTTAACCTGCCAAAATCTAACAAAGGGGGAGTTATTTATTGCATCCAATAACTACTGGTTTGGTCAATCAAATCAAACTCTTAATTCCAACCCATGCATAATCAGGGCTTTACAAATAGGTCAGAATTAACTGAGTCACTCATTATTAGGACCTAAAACTCCATTGCATGTTAAATCTAAGAGCCAATGTATAGTGCAGAAAGGTAGGCTGTACATCTGCCATCATTTACCAATTTGTGAGTTAAGTGAAGATAACTTTCCCAATTCCGCTTATGAAGCACTTGAACTGAGGCTACATTACCCTGCATACCTGGAATTCCCATGAAAATAAAGGCCCATATTTATACTTTTTGACGCTAAACTGCGCTAACGCAGTTTAGCGTCAAAAAGTTTTGCGCCGTCTAACGCCATTCTGAAGCGCCATGCGGGCGCCGTATTTATGGAATGGCGTTAGACGGCGCAATCAGACCGGTGCTGCCTGGTTTGCGTGGGAAGAAACCACGTAGACCAGACAGCGCCGGCGTAGGGGGAAAATGGCGCATGGGCGTCTTAAAATGGGGCAAGTCAGGTTACGTCGAAAAAATCGTCTTAACCCGACTTGCGCCATTTTTTAACGACGCCCATCCCCCATCAACATGACTCCTATCATTGGAAAGATAGGAGTCATGCCCCCTTGCCCAATGGCCATGCCCAGGGGACTTCTGTCCCCTGGGCATGGTCATTGGGCATAGTGGCATGTAGGGGGGCACAAATAAGGCCCCCCTATGCCACCAAAATAAAATATAAAAAATAAAAAATAAAACTTACCTGAACTTACCTGAATGTCCCTGGGGTGGGTCCCTCCATCCTTGGGGGTCCTCCTGGGGTGGGCAAGGGTGGCAGGGGGGGTCCCTGGGGGCATGGGAGGGCACCTGTGGGCTCATTTTGAGCCCACAGGCCCCTTAACGCCTGCCCTGAGCAGGAGTTAAAAAGTGGCGCAAATGCGCCGTTTTTAGCCACGCCAACTCCCGGGCGTCTCTTTTGCCCGGGAGTATAAATACCACGTAAAGGCCTGGGAGTCATTTTTTAGACGGGAACGCCTCCCTTGCATATCATTAACGCAAGGAAGGGGTTCACGCTAAAAAATGACGCACATTCCGGGAACTTTGGCGCTATTCGCCTCTAACGCCATAGTATAAATATGGCGTTAGTTGGCGTTAGTTTTGCGTCGAAATTGCGTCAAAAAAAACGACGCAATTTCGGCGCAAACGGAGTATAAATATGGCCCAAAGTACTTCTGTTCAGAGAAATCCCAGAGGCATTTTTCTGTATGAGTGAGTGGTAAAGCTATTCAACGCATGGCCAATATTGTCAGTGAACATTCTTTAAACGCTACACTAATTACATAGTGCAGTTAATGGAAATTAAAACACCAAGGAAGATCGAAAAAATATTCTGTAGTACACAATTTATAAATATTTATTTTTTACCTCCCACGTAGAGCAAAAGTCGACATTATCATAAGCATATATTTCGTCATCTTCTCTGTATATTTCAGGTCCTGAAGGCTGAAAAAATGATTAGTTTTTATAAAAGTAAAATAGATGTTTTGTACTGTTGAATACATAATCAAATAAGCTCCTCCAAAGGTGGAATACAACGTGTTAAACTCATTAGTTCAGTAATTTGGCAGCACTGGCAGTGTTTGGGGCACTCTGCGGTGGACTCCTAAGCGTAACTTGGGCCCTGGTACTTATAGTTTTACAAATTATTCACTGGCTCAACTCTCCCCAGTAATAGGCAAATAGATGTGATTCAGTTTACATAGCTACGCCACATTAGCACTTCAATCATTCATACATTGACTTACTTGTATGAATATCTGACTTAGTATCTGCCATCAAGTTGGCTGACAATGATCCCCTAATTTCTTGAGGAAGTGCTAAATCTAGCGGTGAATGTACCTTTGGAAATATGTTAGGTTATGTTATGCACATTTGTAGAGCGCACTGTCACACTGGAGTATGTCTTGGCACTGAGCAGGTGTGAGTCAAGCTACACCTAGGGCCTGGTGAAATACTTGAAAAGCCAGGTCTTCAACTGCTTGCGGAAGTCCAAGATGGCAGAGGTCTGGGACACACTGGAGGAGCTCTGGGCAACTCCCCTGGGAGGAGCTGGTCAGGGGAGTGGTCACTCCCCTTTCCTTTGTCCAATTTCACACCAGAGCAGGGCTGGGGGGATCCCTGAACCGGTGTAGACTGGCTTATGCAAGGAGGGCACCATCTGTGCCCTTCAAAGCAT
Organism: Pleurodeles waltl; assembly: GCF_031143425.1. Classification (NCBI taxonomy): domain Eukaryota; kingdom Metazoa; phylum Chordata; class Amphibia; order Caudata; family Salamandridae; genus Pleurodeles; species Pleurodeles waltl. Next base: position 169,458,838 of record NC_090442.1, read on the forward strand.
TTCCAGAGGACAGGAGAGGCTACTCCTCCCAGGCCCTTCACACCTATTTCACCCTCTCTCAGAGGAAATCCTTTGTTCTGCCTTCCTGGGACCAGGCTGCCCATGCCCCAGGGGGGCAGAAACCTGTCTGTGGTGTTGGCAGCAGCGGTAGCTGCAGAGGAGACCCAGGAAATTTCGTTTGGCAGTACTGGGGCTCTATGCTGAAGATCTGGGGATGCATGGGATTGTCCCCCATACCAGAATGGTATGGAGGTGACAATTCCATGATCCTAGACATGTTACATGGCCATGTTCGGAGTTACCATTGTGACGCTACATATAGGTATTGACCTTTATGTAGTGCACGCGTAATGGTTTCCCCGCACTCACAAAGTCCGTGGAATTTGCCCTGAACGATGTGGGGGACCTTGGCTAGTGCCAGGGTGCCCACACACTAAGTAACTTTGCACCTAACCTTCACCAAGTGAGGGTTAGACATATAGGTGACTTATAAGTTACTAAATTGCAGTGTAAAATGGCTGTGAAATAACGTGGTCGTTATTTCACACAGGCTGCAGTGGCAGTCCTGTGTAAGATTTGTTTGAGCTCCCTATGGGTGGCAAAAGAAATGCTGCAGCCCATAGGGATCTCCTGGAACCCCAATACCCTGGGTACCTAGGTACCATATATTAGGGAATTATAAGGGTGCTCCACTGTGCCAATCAGAATTGGTAAAATTAGTCACTAGCCTGCAGTGACAATTTTAAAAGCAGAGAGAGCATAAACACTGAGGTTCTGGTTAGCAGAGCCTCAGTGATACAGTTAGGCACCACACAGGGAACACATACAGGGCATACTTTATGAGCACTGGGGTCCTGACTAGCAGGATCCCAGTGGCACATAGGCAAAAACAAACATACATACAGTAAAAATGGGGGTAATATGCCAGGCAAGATGGCACTTTCCTACAGGGGGTGAGTATCGGCCCCAGCTCTGTTGGCCACCAGGTAGAGTTCCACAATGATGTGCTCTTCTAGAGGATCATGATTTCGGTCTAGCCGGAGTTCAGCTTTAGACAGCTGGTCTTCTCCCAGTAAGCGATTTCAGTCATGCAGAAATTGAAATCGATCTGGGTACTGGCCATCTTGTCCATGAGGGAGAGAATGAGTTTTGTCATGTTTGCGCAGAAGAGAGTGTTGATGTCTTGAGACTGAATGATGTTGGCAAGAACGGTCATGTATATGTTAGGCTCAGGGAGGATCTTTGGTGGAACTCCACTGATGAGGTTGCGGATGTCTGATGTGTATGGTGCCAGTCTGACATGCTGGGTCTTTCCAGTCAGGAAGAAGCAGATCTATTGGAGTGTGTTTCCATGAACTTCGACGTTGTGTAGGCGTTGGATGAGAATGGAGCGGGAGACTGTGCCAAATGCTGCGAAGATGTCCAGGAGGAAGAGGGCTGTTGTGTCTCATCCATCCACAGATATACAGATGTCATAAGTGTAGCCAACAAGGGCAGATTCCATGCTGTGGTTGGGTCTGAAACAAAACTGAGTGGTATTGAGGAGTTGGAGATATTCATGAGGTATCTGTTGGTGATTTACAGTAATACCTCAGGCAGTAATGGTAGCAGGCATATAGGTCTGTAGTTGGAGATCTTTGGAGGGTCTGCAGATGGTTTCTTCGGCAAAGGGAGGACCATTGCATGTTTTCAAGCATCTGGAATGGTCACAGAAGAGGTGGAGGCATTTAAAATGGGTATGACCATGACGCTGATAAGTTGCAGTCATCTGGAGTAGGCATGGTTGGGGCCAGGGTCCGATGAGGCCCCTGAGTGGATGGACATCAAGGTGGTGGTGGTTTCTTCTGTGTGATGATGAGTCATATGGTTAGAAATGTTTTTTTGGATAAGATCGGAAGGCGTTTGGTGAGGGTAGAAGTTGCTGAAAATAGCAGTGATTTTGTTGCTGAATAATTGAGAATCAGGTGTGCTGCAAGGGGGTGATCAAGATGGAGGTGGCCCCTGGTGAGGTGAAATCTTTCACAACGGCGAAGATTTCTTTACTTCTGTTGGTGCTGGCATTGAAATACCAGTATGGTACATTTGGTCATTCGGATTATTTGGTGGTATCGCCTTAGGGCAGAGTTGAACACGCTCCTGTCTGTATTGTCCTGGCTTAATCTCCATTTGTTTGCAATGGCATTTAACAAGTGTAATTTCCTACATGTGCTAGCTGACCTGAGGTCTGAATCTTATTGTATTTCTGTGCCTGAGGGGGCCAGGGAGTCGGCGCAGGATGTGATCCAATTGCTGAAAATTTTGAGAGTTTTAGGGAGGCTGTTTCTGTGTTTGGTTTGGTGGGTATTGAGAGTAGTGTTTCAGTCTTGTCAGTGGTGCTGTTCCAGTTTTAGAGTGCTGGTCTGGCGGTGGTGCATATGCACTGTGGTGGGACAAGTATGCTGAAATTGTTAAGGAGGTGGTCTGTCTAGGTGACTGGTGTGGGCTCATTGACTCAGATGTTCTCACCACTACAAGAATATGGTGGAAGAAATTTACCAGTGGACTATCTTATGTATTTAGCATGTTCTCCAGAAAATAGAGGATTTCCCATTGCCACACAAATCTAAACCAAGTCTTTGGGCCTTATTTAGAGTTTGGCAGAGAGAGACCTCCATCAAAACATGTTCAATGTCCGTCTGCCATATTTAGAGGATTATGGGCTATAATGCACTTTTAATCCAGTGGGTGGGGCACTTGCCATGTTACTGATGGCCTACCATGTCTAACAACCTCTAAATAAGGCTCTTAGGGCCATTTGGTGGATAGGATACTCTCTCACAAATGTATATCCGAGATATCACATCTGCTGTATTACAAATGTCGTGGGGTATAATAGAATTTCAAGTATCAAAGGCTATAATGCACTTATAAATGGCATGTGGGACATCCATCACACTTGCGACAGAGGATCTCATCCAAATTAAGGAATGCTCACCCCTCATCTTTGTCCTCAGATGACACAGAGGTGCCACTGCCTCCCCATCTCTGAGCAATGCCAGCACCACTTACACAATGGTAGTCGCCAAAGCTAGGGCAGTTCTCAGTTGCAATACTGATCAGGCTTCCCTAGCGCTGTTACCCAGCCAGGAAATCAAAACAAGCACAAAAGGTTGTAAAAACACCAATGTTTGAACGAATGAACATGGAAACAGTTTACATGTGTTTTAAACATGAAGATTGTTAGGATTAGATTTTGATTTTGACAGATGACTATACTCCTTTCCTGAAACATGGTCTATCGTAAGCCACCTATGGCAATAAGCAAGAGGGGACAGAGAGGCATCCTTCCCCCAAAAGACCCAGTGCACATTCCCCTACACCAGTGGTTCCCAACCTGTGGTCCGGGGACCCTTGGGGGTCCGTGAAGCCTCCTCAGGGGGTCCGTGACTGCTTAGAAAACTAAATAACATCAACAGATTAGGCCCTCACCTTTCAGTAATGACTCAGTAGGGGGTCCCCAGAGTCCTATAAAGATTCTGTGGAGGTCCCCAGGCACCAGTAATGGTAAAGTGGGGGTCCACAGAAGTCAAAAGGTTGGGAACCACTGCTCTACACTATTCTTCCCCCAAATATCGGGAGAAACATCAACAGCATACACATATCTACCTTACTGAAGGTGCAATGAGGCTCCAAACCTAGCAGAGTGGCACCAATGTTGCAACTTCAGGGTCTTTTCCACCACCAAAGACGGTCCAGTAACTTCCTTGCTTGGTTATGCTAACTGGCCTTCCTGCGATCCCTCTCGCTGCCGTCATCAGCCATGACGCGAGCCCACAGATACATGTAAAACTCCCAAGCATATATCCTCTTGCTAAGATATTTCGCTCAGGATATGTACCTTTATGGAAACGGGGTAGTGCATGATGAAAAGGTCGAGGTAATCCAACTGAAGGTCACTCATGGACTTTTCCAGGGCTTTCCGAACCATGTCAGGCGAGAAGAACCTGCACCAAAGCTGCGCAAAAACAGAAGAAAGGAAAGTGTTCATCTTTCACAATGTGGTTAATCTCCACTTGTAACACATTTTACTTCTTAGCTTTCAAGCAAGAACAGTTGATAACACTTCATATGGTATGAAAAGTCCAATACATATAAACCCAGTCAAGTACAGATATTTAATAGTAAAAACACAGCACAAAAATAATTGTTTTGTAATAAACAAGATAGAGCAAGACAATATTGTGAACTAATTGTATTTAGTTTAAACGTTTAACAGAACAACAGAGGGAAAAAATATCCCACTGCCCATTTGAACAATGTGCTTTTTTCCTTCTGCTATGCAGCACCGCCAAATTGAAAAAATTGAAGACCAGTTCAGCTGGTCCTAATTTTCTAAACAAAAGTCCACAGGAAAGGCTACAACAATCGTTTCTTAAACAACTTTATTTAATGTGGTTAGGACAAGTATGTAGGAAAGTACCATCTTGCCTGGCATGTTCCCCCATATTTCACTGTATATATGTTGTTTTAGTTGTATGTGTCACTGGGACCCTGCCAGCCAGGGCCCCAGTGCTCATAAGTGTGCCCTGTATGTGTTACCTGTGTTATGACTAACTGTCTCACTGAGGCTCTGCTATCCAGAACCTCAGTGGTTATGCTCTCTCATTTTCTTTCCAAATTGTCACTAACAGGATAGTGACCAATTTCACCAATTTACATTGGCATACTGGAACACCCTTATAATTCCCTAGTATATGGTATTGAGGTACCCAGGGTATTGGGGTTCCAGGAGACCCCTATGGGTTGCAGCATTTCTTGTGCCACCCATAGGGAGATCTGACAATTCTTACACAGGCCTGCCAGTGCAGCCTGAGTGAAATAACGTCCACGTTATTTCACAGCCATTTACCACTGCACTTAAGTAACTTATAAGTCACCTATATGTCTAACCTTTACCTGGTAAAGGTTGGGTGCTAAGTTACTTAGTGTGTGGGCACCCTGGCACTAGCCAAGGTGCTCCCACATTGTTCAGGGCAAATTCCCCGGACTTTGTGAGTGCGGGGACACCATTACACGTGTGCACTATACATATGTCACGACATATGTATAGCGTCACAATGGTAACGTCGAACATGGCCAAGTAACATGTCTAAGATCATGGAATTGTCACGGGAGAACATTCCATGATCCCCCGAGTCTCTAGCTCAGACCCAGGTACTGCCAAACTACCTTTCCCGGGGTTTCACTGCAGCTGCTGCTGCTGCCAACCCCTCAGACAGGTTTCTGCCCTCCTGGGGTCCAGCCAGGCTTGGCCCAGGAAGGCAGAACAAAGGACTTCCTCAGAGAGAGGGTGTTACACCCTCTCACTTTGGAAAAAGGTGTCAGGGCTGGGGAGGAGTAGCCTCTCCCAGCCTCTGGAAATGCTTTGATGGGCACAGATGGTGCCCATCTCTGCATAAGCCAGTCTACACCGGTTCAGGGATCCCCCAGCCCTGCTCTGGCGCGAAACTGGACAAAGGAAAGGGGAGTGACCACTCCCCTGACCTGCAACTCCCCTGGGAGGTGCCCAGAGCTCCTCCAGTGTGCTCCAGACCTCTGCCTTCTTGGAAACAGAGGTGCTGCTGGCACACTGGACTGCTCTGAGTGGCCAGTGCCAGCAGGTGACGTCAGAGACTCCTTTTGATAGGCTCCTCCAGGTGTTGTTAGCCTATCCTCTCTCCTAGGTAGCCAACCCTCCTTTTCTGGCTATTTAGGGTCTCTGCTTTGGGGAATTCTTTAGATAACGAATGCAAGAGCTCATCCGAGTTCCTCTGCATCTCTCTCTTCACCTTCTGCCAAGGAATCGACTGCTGTCCGCGCTGGAAGCCTGTAAAACTGCAACAAAGTAGCAAAGACGACTACTGCGACCTTGTAACGCTGATCCTGCCGCCTTCTCGACTGTTTTCCTGGTGGTGCATGCTGTGGGGGTAGTCTGCCTCCTCTCTGCACTAGAAGCTCCGAAGAAATCTCCTGTGGGTCGACGGAATCTTCCCCCTGCAACCGCAGGCACCAAAGAACTGTATCATGAGTCCTCTGGGTCTCCTCTCAGCACGACGAGCGAGGTCCCTTGAACTCAGCAACTCTGTCCAAGTGACTCCCACAGTCCAGTGACTCTCCAGTCCAAGTTTGGTGGAGGTAACTCCTTGCCTCCCCACGCTAGACTGCATTGCTGGGAACCGCCTGTTTTGCAGCTACTCCAGCTCCTATGCACTCTTCCAGGATTTCCTTTGTGCACAGCCAAGCCTAGTTCCCCGGCACTCTAACCTGCAGTGCACGACCTCCTGAGTTGACCTCCGGCGTCGTGGGACCCTCTTTTGTGACTTCGGGTGAGCTCCAGTTCACTCCACTTCGTAGTGCCTGTTCCGGCACTTCTGCGGGTGCTGCTTGCTTCTGAGAGGGCTCCTTGTCTTGCTGGGCACCCCCTCTTTCTCCTCACGAAATTGGCAACATCCTGGTCCCTCCTGGGCCACAGCAGCATCCAAAAACCCTAACCGCGACCCTTGCAGCTAGCAAGGCTTGTTTGCGGTCTTTCTGCACGGAAACACCTCTGCACGACTTTTCACGGCGTGGGGCATCCATCCTCCAAAGGGAAAGTTTCTAGCCCTTGTCGTTCTTGCAGAATCCACAGCTTCTACCATCCAGTGGCAGCTTCTTTGCACCCACAGCTGGCATTTCCTGGGCATCTGCCCACTCCCGACTTGATCGTGACTTTTGGACTTGGTCCCCTTGTTCCACAGGTACTCTCGTCAGGAAATCCATCGTTGTTGCATTGCTGGTGTTGGTCTTCCTTGCAGAATTCCCCTATCACGACTTCTGTGCTCTATGGGGAACTTAGGTGCACTTGGCACCCACTTTTCAGGGTCTTGGGGTGGGCTATTTTTCTAACCCTCACTGTTTTCTTACAGTCCCAGCGACCCTCTACAAGGTCACATAGGTTTGGGGTGCATTCGTGGTTCGCATTCCACTTCTAGAGTATATGGTTTGTGTTGCCCCTATCCCTATGTGCCCCCATTGCATTCTATTGTGACTATACATTGTTTGCACTGTTTTCTATTGCTATTACTGCATATTTTGGTATTGTGTACATATATCTTGTGTATATTTGCTATCCTCATACTGAGGGTACTCACTGAGATACTTTGGCATATTGTCATAAAAATAAAGTACCTTTATTTTTAATATATCTGTGTATTGTGTTTTCTTATGATATTGTGCATGTGACACTAGTGGTACTGTAGGAGCTTCACTTGTCTCCTAGTTCAGCCTAAGCTGCTCTGCTAAGCTACCTTTTCTATCAGCCTAAGCTGCTAGACACCCCTCTACACTACTAAGGGATACCTGGACCTGGTGCAAGGTGTAAGTAGCTCTTGGTACCCACTACAAGCCAGGCCAGCCTCCTACATTGGTGGCAGCGGTGGGATAAGTACTTGCAACTACTTACCACTTTGTCATTTTGTACTTTTCATAAGAGAAAAATATACAAAACAAGTTCAGTGTATGTACACCTAATCAAAAAGTTTTGCTTTTCTTCTCTTACTCTTTCTCTAAGTGCTGAAAAGTACCTCTAAAACTTTCAAAAAGTTCTTAAAAAGTTAAAAAAGTTTTTATTTTCTGTCTTTAAAAAGTTCTGAAACTTTTTCTTTCTTTTTCTGTCCCTTAAACTCTTGTCTATCATGTCTGGTACAGGCCAAACTCTTGATCTGGCCAGCATAGCTTATGACAACCTTAGCTGGAAGGAAGCAAGGATTCTCTGCTTAGATAGAGGTTTAGGGGTAGGGAAGAATCCCTCAAGACAACTGTTAATTAATATGCTCATTGAACAAGATAAGACCTTAGTTGGCACTTCTGGTGAGAAATTAGCTGATGGTTCCCACTCTGATTCTGGGGCACCCCCAGTGAAAGATTTGGGAGGGAACCTTCCCAACCTGACCCTTAGCAGGCGACCTAGCATAGCTGGTACTGATGTAAATTCACATCACAGTAAGAGTGTTACTTCTCACCATAGTAGGAGTGTTACTTCTGTAGGCCAGAATGTTAGAGTGCCATCTGTTAGGTAAAGGTCTCCCTCTGTTCATTCTCACCATTCTTCTGTGTCAAGGCATGCCCAACCCACCCACCCTGATGACAGAGTGTTAGAAAGGGAGCTCAATAGATTGAGAGTGGAAGAATCCAGGCTGAAGCTCAAGAAGCAACAGCTAAATTTAGATAGGCAAGCCTTTGATTTAGAAAAAGAAAGACAGAGGTTGGGGTTAGGACCCCATGGTGGCAGCAGCAGTATTCCAAATAGTCATCCTGCCAAAGAGCATGATTCTAGGAATCTGCACAAGATAGTTCCCCCTTACAAGGAGGGGGATGACATTAACAAGTGGTTTGCTGCACTTGAGAGGGCCTGTGTTGTACAGGAGGTCCCTCAAAGGCAGTGGGCTGCTATCCTATGGCTATCTTTCAGTGGAAAGGGTAGGGATAGGCTCCTTACTGTGAAGGAAAGTGATGCCAATAATTTTGCAGTTCTTAAGAATGCACTCCTGGATGGTTATGGCTTAACCACTAAACAGTACAGGATGAAGTTCAGAGAAACCAAAAAGGAGTCTTCACAAGACTGGGTAGACTTTGTTGACCATTCAGTGAAGGCCTTGGAGGGGTGGTTACATGGCAGTAAAGTTTCTGACTATGAAAGCCTGTATAACTTAATCCTGAGAGAGCATATTCTTAATAATTGTTTGTCTCATTTGTTACACCAGTACCTGGTAGACTCTGATCTGACCTCTCCCCAAGAATTTGGAAAGAACGCAAATGGGTCAGAACAAGGGTGAACAGAAAAGTTCATACAGGGGGTGATAAGGATGGCAAGAAGAAGGATGGTGAGTCTTCTGACAAGGGTGGGGGCAAATCTAAAAATGAGTCTTCATCAGAACCACAAAAACACTCTGGTGGGGGTGGTGGGCCCAAATCCTCTTCTAATCAAAACAAAGAAAATAAACCATGGTGCTATTTATGTAAAATAAAAGGCCATTGGACAACAGATCCCAGTTGTCCAAAGAAAAGCACCAACCCTCCTACCACTACAACCCCTGCTGCTACACCTAGTGCACCTAGTAATAGCAGTGGTGGTGGGAGCAAACCTACTAATAGCCAATCCAAGGGAGTAGCTGGGCTCACTTTTGGTAACTTAGTTGGGGTTGGTCTTGTTAGGGAGACCACAGAGGCTGTGTTAGTCTCTGAGGGGGCCATTAATTTGGCCACCTTGGTTGCTTGTCCCCTTAATATGGATAAGTACAAGCAACTACCCCTAATAAATGGTGTTGAGGTTCAGGCCTACAGGGACACATGTGCCAGTGTTACAATGGTAATCGAGAAACTGGTCCACCCTGAACAACACCTACTTGGTCACCAGTACCAAGTAACCGATGCTCATAACAACACTCTTAGCCACCCCATGGCTGTTGTGAATCTCAACTGGGGGGGGGGGGGGGTTACTGGTCCAAAGAAAGTTGTGGGTGCCACAGATTTACGTGTAGACTGTCTACTAGGGAACGATTTAGAGACATCAGCTTGGGCAGAAGTGGAGTTGGAGGCTCATGCAGCAATGCTGGGCATTCCAGGGCATATTTTTGCTTTGACAAGGGCTCAGGCCAAAAAGCAAAAAGGACAGGGTGACTTGGATCCTGGAAGAATGGACCAAGTGCTCCCTAAAGCTAGGGTTAGTAAAGGTAAAACACTACCTACTATCCCTCCCTCTACAGTGGATTCAACTTCTGAGGTAGAAGAATTTCCACCCTGTGCAGAACCTACACCAAAGGAGCTGGAAGCAGATACTGCTGAGCTTTTGGGTGAAGGGGGGCCTGCCAGGGAGGAGCTGAGTGCGGCACAACATACCTGTCCCACACTAGAGGGTCTAAGACAGCAAGCTGTCAAACAAGCAAATGGGGATGTCAGTGACTCTCACAGAGTTTACTAGGAGGACAACCTTTTGTAGTATACTGAAGCAAGGGATCCAAAACCTGGAGCTGCCAGGAGATTGGTGATTCCTCAGGAATACAGAAAGTTCCTCCTAACTCTAGCCCATGACATTCCCTTAGCTGGACATTTGGGGCAAATGAAAACTTGGGACAGGCTTGTCCCCTTGTTTCATTGGCCTAGAATGTCAGAGGACACAAAGGAATTTTGTAAGTCCTGTGAAACCTGTCAAGCCAGTGGCAAGACAGGTGGCACCCCAAAGGCACCCCTTATTCCACTGCCTGTGGTTGGGGTTCCCTTTGAAGGGTAGGGGTTGGCACAGTTGGCCCCCTTGACCCTCCTACTGCTTCAGGCAATAGGTTTATCTTGGTGGTAGTGGACCATGCCACCAGATATCCTGACGCAATTCCTCTAAGGACCACTACAGCTCCTGCAGTGGCAAAGGCCCTCCTGGGAATCTTTCCCAAGGTGGGCTTCCCAAAAGAGGTGGTATCAGACAGGGGAAGCAATTTCATGTCTGCTTACTTAAAGGCCATGTGGAAGGAATGTGGTGTGACATACAAGTTCACTACACCCTATCATCCACAAACAAATGGACTGGTTGAGAGGTTTAATAAAACTCTCAAAGGAATGATAATGGGACTCCCTGAAAAACTCCGCAGGAGATGGGATATCCTGTTACCTTGCCTCTTTTCTGCTTACAGGGAGGTACCCCAAAAAGGAGTGGGCTTCAGCCCCTTTGAACTCCTATTTGGACACCCTGTAAGAGGTCCTCTAACACTTGTAAAGGAGGGTTGGGAACAACCTTTAAAAGCTCCTAAGCAAGACATAGTGGACTATGTACTTGGCCTAAGATCTAGGATGGCTGAGTACATGAAAAAGGCCAGTAAAAACCTTCAGGCCAGCCAAGAGCTCCAAAAGCAATGGCATGACCAGAAGGCTGTGCTGGTTCAGTACCAACCAGGGCAGAAAGTGTGGGTCTTGGAGCCTGTGGCCCCAAGGGCACTCCAAGACAAATGGAGTGGACCCCACATTATTGTTGAGAAAAAGGGTGAAGTCACCTACTTAGTTGACTTAGGCACTGCCAAGAGTCCCCTTAGGGTGCTCCATGTCAATCGCCTGAAACCCTACTATGACAGGGCTGATCTCACCCTGCTCATGGCAACAGATGAGGGACAGGAAGAAGAGAGTGACCCTCTCCCTGATCTCTTCTCTTCCACAGAACAAGATGCTCTAGTGGAAGGTGTAGTTCTGGCAGATTGTCTTACTGCTGAGCAGAAAGACCACTGCATAAATCTCCTGGGTCAGTTTTCTGAACTCTTTTCTACTGTGCCAGGCACCACTTCTTGGTGTGAGCACACTATAGATACTGGAGACAGCTTGCCTGTCAAAAGTAAGATCTATAGGCAGCCTGACCATGTCAGGGACTGCATAAAACAAGAGGTTCAGAAAATGCTTGAACTGGGAGTGGTTGAGCACTCTGAAAGTCCATGGGCCTCTCCTGTGGTACTCGTACCAGAACCTCATTCCAAGGATGGAAAGAAGGAAATGAGATTTTGTGTTGACTATAGAGGTCTCAACCAAGTAACCAAAATTGATGCTCACCCTATACCCAGGGCAGATGAGTTAATATATACACTGGCATCTGCCAAGTATCTAACCACCTTTGATTTGACTGCAGGGTATTGGCAGATCAAGTTATCAGAGGATGCAAAAGCAAAAACTGCATTTTCAACCATTGGAGGGCACTACCAATTCACAGTAATGCCTTTTGGATTGGAGAATGCACCTGCCACTTTTCAGAGGTTGGTGAATACAGTCCTGCAAGGGCTGGAAGCTTTTAGTGCAGCATATCTAGATGATATAGCTGTCTTTAGCTCCAGCTGGGATGATCACCTGGTCCACCTATGGAAAGTTTTGGAGGCCCTGCAAAAGCCAGGCCTCACTATCAAGGCTTCAAAGTGCCAGATAGGGCAGGGAAAGGTGGTTTATCTGGGACACCTGGCAGGTGGAGAACAGATTGCACCACTTCAGGGGAAAATCCAAACTATTATAGATTGGGTTCCCCCTACAACTGAGACTCAGGTGAGAGCCTTCTTAGGTCTCACTGGGTACTATAGGAGGTTCATAAAGAACTATGGCTCCACTGCAGCCCCTCCTAATGACCTCACATCTAAAAAAATGCCTAAAAAGGTATTATGGACCGCAAACTGTCAGAAACCTTTTGAGGAGCTGAAGCAGGCCATGTGCTCTGCACCTGTCCTGAAAAGCCCCTGTTACTCCAAAGAATTCATTGTCCAAACTGATGCATCTGAATTAGGGGAAGGGGCAGTCTTATCACAACTTAATTCTGAGGGCCAGGATCAACCTGTTGCTTTAATCAGCAGGAGGTTGACCCCTAGAGAAAATCGTTGGTCTGCCATAGAGAGGGAGGCCTTTGCTGTGGTCTGGGCACTGAAGAAGTTGAGGCCATACCTGTTTGGCACTCACTTCATTGTTCAGACAGACCACAAACCTCTACTTTGGCTAAAACAAATGAAAGGTGAAAACCCTAAATTGTTGAGGTGGTCCATATCCCTACAGGGAATGGACTATACAGTGGAACATAGATCTGGGAGTACCCACTCCAATGCAGATGGACTCTCCAGATATTTCCACTTAGACAATGAAGACTCATCAGGTCATGGCTAGTCTTATTGTCCTTCGTTTGGGGGGGTTGTGTAGGAAAGTACCATCTTGCCTGGCATGTTACCCCCATATTTCACTGTATATATGTTGTTTTAGTTGTATGTGTCACTGGGACCCTGCCAGCCAGGGCCCCAGTGCTCATAAGTGTGCCCTGTATGTGTTACCTGTGTTATGACTAACTGTCTCACTGAAGCTCTGCTATCCAGAACCTCAGTGGTTATGCTCTCTCATTTTCTTTCCAAATTGTCACTAACAGAATAGTGACCGATTTCACCAATTTACATTAGCATACTGGAACACCCTTATAATTCCCTAGTATATGGTACTGAGGTACCCAGGGTATTGGGGTTCCAGGAGACCCCTATGGGCTGCAGCATTTCTTGTGCCACCCATAGGGAGATCTGACAATTCTTACACAGGCCTGCCAGTGCAGCCTGAGTGAAATAACGTCCATGTTATTTCAAAGCCATTTACCACTGCACTTAAGTAACTTATAAGTCACCTATATGTCTAACCTTTACCTGGTAAAGGTTGGGTGCCAAGTTACTTAGTGTGTGGGCACCCTGGCACTAGCCAAGGTGCCCCCACATCGTTCAGGGCAAATTCACCGGACTTTGTGAGTGCGGGAACACCATTACACGTGTGCACTATACAATAGATCACTACCTATGTATAGCGTCACAAGGGTAACACCGAACATGGCCATCTAACATGTCTAAGATCATGGAATTATCACCCCAATACAATTCAGGTATTGGGGGACAATTCCATGATCCCCCGGGTCTCTAGCACAGAACCTGGGTACTGCCAAACTGCCTTTCCGGGGTTTCCACTGCAGTTGCTGCTTTTGCCAACCCCTCAGACAGGATTCTGCCCTCCTGGGGTCCAGGCAGCCCTGGCCCAGGAAGGCAGAACAAAGGATTTCCTCTGAGAGAGGGTGTTACACCCTCTCCCTTTGGAAATAGGTGTGAAGGGCTGGGGAGGAGTAGCCTCCCCCAGCCTCTGGAAATGCTTTGATGGGCACAGATGGTGCCCATCTCTGCATAAGCCAGTCTACACCGGTTCAGGGATCCCCCAGCCCTGCTCTGGCGTGAAACTGGACAAAGGAAAGGGGAGTGACCACTCCCCTGACCAGTACCTCCCAGGGGAGGTGCCCAGAGCTCCTCCAGTGTGTCCCAGACCTCTGCCATCTTGGAAACAGAGGTGTTGGGGGCCCACTGGACTGCTCTGAGTGGCCAGTGCCAGCAGGTGACGTCAGAGACCCACTCTGATAGGCTCTTACCTCTCGTGGTAACCAATCCTCCTTTCTTGGTGGCCAAACCTCCTTTTCTGGCTATTTAGGGTCTCTCCTCTGGGGAATTCTTCAGATAACGAATGCAAGAGCTGACCAGAGTTCCTCTGCACTTCCCTCTTCGACTTCTGCCAAGGATCGACCGCTGACTGCTCCAGGACGCCTGCAAAACCGCAACAAAGTAGCAAGACGACTACCAGCAACATTGTAGCACCTCATCCTGCCGTCTTTCTCAACTGTTTCCAGGTGGTGCATGCTCTGCGGGTAGCCTGCCTCCTTTCTGCACCAGGAGCTCTGAAGAAATCTCCCGTGGGTCGACGGAATCTTCCTCTTGCAAACACAGGCACCAAAAGACTGCATCACCGATCCCATGGGTCCCCTCTCAGCACAGCGAGCGTGATCCCTGGAACTCAGCAACTCTGTCCAAGTGACTCCCATAGTCCAGTGACTCTTCAGTCCAAGTTTGGTGGAGGTAAGTCCTTGCCTCCCCACGCTAGACTGCATTGCTGGGTACCGCATGATTTGCAGCTGCTCCGGCTCCTGTGCACTCTTCCAGGATTTCCTTTGTGCACAGCCAAGCCTGGGTCCCTGACACTCTAACCTGCAGTGCACAACCTTCTGAGTTGTCCTCCGGCGTCGTGGGACTCCCTTTTGTGACTTTGGGTGGACTCCGGTTCACTCCTTTTATAAGTGCCTGTTCCAGTACTTCTGCAGCTGCTGCCTGCTTCTGTGAGGGCTCCCTGACTTGCTGGGCACCCCCTCTGTCTCCTCATCCAAGTGGCGACATCCTGGTCCCTCCTGGGCTACGGCAGCAACCAAAAACCCTAACCGCAACCCTTGCAGCTAGCAAGGCTTGTTTGCAGTCTTTCTGCAGCCATGGAGGATTCCCCAGGGCAGCGGAAAACCGGCGGGACACCGCCGGTTTTCCGTTTCTGACCGCAGCTGTACCGCCGCGGTCAGAATGCCCATGGGAGCACCGCCAGCCTGTTGGCGGTGCTCCCGCGGTAGTTGGCCCTGGCGGTCCATGACCGCCAGGGTCAGAATGACCCCCATAGTCACAAACCGGCCAAAAGTGGGGGTAACAAGGCTAGAAAGAGGCTACTTTCTCACAGTGGTTCAAGGAGAAATATTCATGCCTGTGCTTATAGATCTCTCCATACCTGAAGCAGTTGCTCATCAAGTTGCCGGGTAGGACTCAGAACAACTTCATAGGTCTTCCAAGAGCAAAGAGTTGAAGGCAGCAGTTGGATCCGTGAAGTTTGAAGATGGCAAATTAGAAAGAAAATACTATTCCAATTAATATCAAAGATGATCATGAGTCGCACACATCAAAAGATTTTAAAAAGAGTTTGCACAAACATGATCATCCTACAGCGTCACGTAGTATGCTACTCTCAACATCTACAATGATGCGGCCTTCCTGAAAACACCACCACCTTTTGATACTGCCAATAAGCAAAATATTGGCAAAAGATGAACTGCTTGGATAGAGACATTTGAACATTTCATTGATGCACTGGAAGAAACTATTAACATAAAGATCATCAAATATCGCAAAACTCTTGCTGGTGATGGTGTGAAAGATGTCATAAAGAAAATGCTGAGAACTGACAAACAAGTCACATACTGTCAGATTAAGAATACTTCAAATCTCAAATTCAATCTAGTACCAAACGTTGATTATGAATTATATGTTTTGGTTCAAGAATGTCAAAGAGTTGGTGAAACGATTAACGAATATGTGGAAAAACTCAGCACACTTATCAAACACTGTAGATTCTATGAATTTAACGATGAAGAAGATTGATGGTTGCTTGACCGATACATTCAGACGATAAATGGTGAGAGAAACGTTTAGTCTGCAGTGAGTATTGATGACTGCCAGAGGAGAGGGACGTGCTGAGAAACAAGCTGCTAACATGAAGGCCGGAGGTGCACAGAGTGAATCAGCCATGAGTGTGAAAACTAATTTGAAACAAAAGATGGAAGGACACAAAGTGATGTCTACACATTAAAAAGAAGTTGGGTTTCAGATGTGGAATTTCTTTTCCACGCAAAGGAAAGCGTCCCGCCATTGGACAGATATGAAAAGACTGTGGTAAAGAGAACCATTTTGTGACGATGTGTAGACAGAAGAAAAAAGTAAGTGTGTGACACCTGGAGGACAAAATGGCCGCCAGAACGTTCCAGAAGTAATGTTCGATGCACACCTACAAAACCAAGTGGCGACATCCGGTGAGGCAAACAGATACTGTATAAAGTAGATCTTCATCTAAATAATCGTCAAACAGTTTTTCTTCCTCAACAATAAGTGAAAGTGAAGAAAGTGATTGTGCCATCTCCATGTTTACCTCAGAAAAACATACACGTCAGACTGGTCTCACGTGAAATAAAATGGCAGTCAAAGAAAAGTCGACATGTCAAAGCAACCAAATAATACAAACACTGTCCAAAGATTATATTAAAAATAAATGGATATTCATTACCTTTCATTATTAATAGTGGTGCATCGATAAATATAATGCCTGAAGAGAAGTGCAATAAACTGTCTCCGATACCACAGCTTACACCATCAAAGACGGTCTGCATCGATGACCATGAAAAGTCAAGGTTCATTTGTTGTGACAGTGAAAAATAAGAAAAAGAAGGCAGAAGCATGGTCCATGTGCTGCAAGTTACAGCTGCAAGTGACTGTTTGCTCATTTTCAACATGGCTCCTGACATGGGACTGATTTCTGTGAATTACAACATGAATGCTCATCACAAAATAGTAAGTCAATTACCTTTTTTAGGAAATAATAAGTCAATTAACTTTGTAGGAAAGTTAAAGACTATAAAAGTAAAGATGTATATTAATGAGGGTATCCGTCCTGTTGCTCAGTGACATAGACGAGTTGCCTTTCATTTGCAAGAAGCTGTTGGAAAATAACTTGAATCGTTACTTAAGCATGACATTGAGTGTTCTACAGGTCCAACACCATGGGTTTCTCCCATAGTAGTAGTGCCTTAAAAGGACCATAAAGGATCTGTCCACATATGCTTTGACATGTGCCAGGCAAACAAATCAACTGAACGTGAATGACATCCAGGTCTGCACACTGCTGACATGATAATGCAATTGAATGTTGCCAAGGTCTTTTCTTAACTTGATATCATCAGTTGTAACTTGAAAAAATTGCAGGTACATTACAACCTTTTTTGCACATGTTGGTTTGGTTAGATACAAAAGATTTAGGGCCTGATATAGAAATTGGCGGACAGGTTACTCCGTCACAAATGTGACAGATGTCCTGTCTGCCTAATTTTAAATCCCATCGGATATGATGGGATTTAGATTTCGGTGGACGGGACATCCATATTCATTGTAACCTGTCCGCTAAATTCTAAATCAAGCCCTTAGTTTCGGCTGCAGAACTTTTTCAAGACACCATTCAGCGCATCATACCACCTATAGTGAATGCATTCAATTATAGCGATGACATAGTTTTCGGAGCTACACAGAAAGTGCACGATAGAGCTCTCACACAAGTGTGTCAATTACTCAGTGATGCTGGTTTGACATTAAATGCAGATATGTTTGAGTTCTTCAATACAAAACTGAAATTCTTTGACCATATCTTGTCTGATTGGGGGTATATACGCCTGATCTTGCGAAAGATCTTGTGTTTCATTGGTCTTCAACTCGAAATAGTGAAGGAAAGACTGACTGAAAACCAGTGACTGTTGCTGATTCCCTGCCACCTTTAGCAATCTGTGACATTGAAGACGACAGGTTACAGCTTCCAGTAACCAGACTGGGTTGGATGATCAAAGTGCCAATAAGATTGATTGAAAAGATATAGTTGTACATGTTCCTATGCTATATATATATGTATGTATATATATATATATATATATATATATATATATATATATATATTATATGTCTCATAATTTTCTATAGATTGTAAGTTTTCATTAAACACAGGGGGAAATGTAGTGTCTCTTGCATGATTTAAAGTGAAACCTTTCTGGCTCCCTGCAGACTACTTATCAGTGTGACGTAATTGCTAGAATAGATTGCAATGAAAGCTTGGTTTAGAATGTTGGGAGCTCACAGCTATAGAAAGAGGAATAAGTATGATTTGATTTGACACTCCGTGTGTGACCTAGTCATAAGAGGGTACCCAGGCTGTTGTTGTATAGGGCTGCTAGCGTGGGGAGACCCATCATCCCAACCAATGTACCTCTTATCTTTCATACCACAGTAAAAACATTCATTGTAGGCCTAAGGAGAAGATGGATAACATATCATCAGTTGAGTTCTTACCACTGTATTTCAATGTATTAATGTAGTTTTTGACCATAATACTTTTCTTGTTTGAGCCCTGTTAGTAGGTGACAGTTCTTGAATCCATACACATGGAGTACAACATACAATTGGCAGATGACTTGACAGTTAGGGGGTCATTATGACCCCGGCGGTGAGTGGAAATGTGGCGGTAGTACCGCCAACAGGTTAGCAGCACATACCGCCACATTATGAGAATGGCGGGTTGGCTGCAGCCAACTGGCCACTTCTCCACTCATACCGCCATGGTGATATCAGTCGCCGGGCGGGAGATGTCAGTGTCCAGCCCTGCGGCCAGCATAGTACCGCCTGCAGCATTATGAGCCTGCCTGTCACCATGGTTTTGGTGGCGTTAGCAATGCCACAAAAAACACCTACCGGTGACAGGGAATTCTCCCCCACCCCCCAAACAGTCACCAGACGCCCCCACTGCCCCTCAATCCAAACTCCCCCCACCCCCTCTGATCCTCACACTCCCCCCACCCCCCTCCGATCTTTAGACACACATCCCCACCCCCCATACACCCAATCACTCACACTGGCATACACGCATACTCCCAGACATGCTCGCACACATTTTTACACACAATCACACTGAAATGCAGACACGCACTCACTTCACCACTCTTACACGCATTCACTCACCCGCATACAACCACGCAAACAACGCAACACACACAGACACATTCACACACACACATTCATGCACACAAGCAGACACACACAAACACACACACACAAAACGCCCCCCACCCTCCTCCCCTGTCGGAAGCCCAACTTACCTTTGTTGAGGAGGTCTTCCAGCAGGGAACAGGAAGGGGGAGTTGCTACGGCCAGCAGTGCCCGCCAGCAGAACATTGCCAGGCCGTATTACTGGGCCCAATACGGCTGGTGGCATTCAACTAGCGTGCTGTAGCAGCACTAGCTTACCACCGTCGCCAGTATGATCACTGCCAGACTTACGCCCTTCTTGTGGAGGAAGTCCGGCAGTGATCATAATATGGCAGATGGATGGTAGCAGCGGTGACGGTATTTTGGTGGCCGTCACCACGGTGGTAGGTGGTTTTTACCACCAATGTCAAAATGAGGGCCTTAGTCTCCTTCAGGCACACACACCTTTTTGCAGAAATGTCATCCTAGTCTCTCTGCTTTCAGAATCAGTATTCAGTTGAAGTAGTTTTAATCCTTTGTCCTGAAATTATTGTGCACAGGCATCAAATAAAGGTAGCCAGCAGGAATAACTGTTGGTTCTCCTGGCATGCACTTTGGTACTTTGGTCTCACACATCTGCTGGACAGCTGGCAGGGATATATTTCCCAGACCCTTGCAAGGTATGTTGGTGTCACACATTTAACATTAAAGCAGAAGAGGCAGAAGTGAAACAGAGGGCTCTTCAGTACAATATTGGCTTAAACTCTGAAAGATCAATAGATCTGCAAAGCAGGATGCATCAGTGGATGAATGCAAAAAATGTAACCTAACAGGACACGCCTTGCTGTAAAGTAAGAAGCAGTGACCAAAGGATAAAACTGGACTCCACCAAACAAGCAGAGAAACTAAAGCGTGTATGGACTTCTGTGAGAAATTGATTTGTTGGTTGACAGGGGTCTGAGTCCTGGTCAGGCAGCAGCAACAATTCTTGTCAAGGTAAGGCACAAGAAAACCCCAAATTAACCTATGCTCACCATCAAGTAGCTTGGCACAGAACAGTCAGGCTTAAGTATTTGTGCCACACTTCAAAGAGGAACACAGTGAAACACAGTGAAAACACCACAGGGTCCCCCACCAGGTTAGAAAAATAGAAATTAATTTAATAAATAAAACCAAACCACAATGACAAAAATTAAAAGAGTAGAACTTGAATTGTGAATTTTTAAAGCATAACTGTAGAATAGCACTTAGAAGCAAACAGTGCCACCCTGGTATATCAGGTCGAACCGGACTGGAACAAAGTCAAAATCTTAGTCTGATCATGATGGAGCACAGGCCAGCTACAAGGACCCTGTTAGGCCCAATGAACAAAGTACCTTAAATTCTTGGTTGCAAAGCATTGCGTGGAATTCATGCAAAGATGCATTGGTTTCGAGATGCAGTGAGGCTGTGGTGTGAGATCCTGTTGTGTTGTCATCGAGGATCCCGTCAACAGTGCTTGCGATGCGAAGGCCAGTTTTGGGGATGTGCTGCTGTGAGCAGTGAGGCTGCCATAGATGGATGCGAGGTCCTGCTCCAGTGAAGCATTGTGCAGAGGTGGTTCTGAAGGTGATGCTTCAAACACAAGATGCGTTATGCAGCGGTGATGCAAGTCTTCAGAACTGGGTCCAATCCACCCAGCAGCAGTGATGCATCTGTTCTGCTCGAGGATGCACCACTCAGCTGAGGAGTTGTGTTGCTTCTGCTCGAGTATTAGCCTTAGGCCCACTGCCAAGGGTCCAGGACTGGCGTGGCACCACTTGGCAGGGTAGACTCGCAGGTGCAGAAGCAGGGTGGTTGGAAGTGTTTTGTGTCCCTAAGACTTCAACTAGCCCTTAAAGTCACTCTGGGTTCTGGGTTGGACAGATGCAGGTCTAGTCTTTCTCACTCCCAAGCAAGAAGGCAGCAGGCAACAGGTCAGCACAGCAAAGCAGGAGTCCAGCAGAGTGCAATCCAGTAGAGTGGTAGTCCTTCAGCAGTACAGCAGTCCTTCTTCGTGGCAGAGTATTCACAGATCCAGAAGTGTACTGAACTGGTGGTGTCTGAGGTTCAGTTCTCATACCCAGCAGTGCCTTTGATGTAGGGGAGACTTCAAAGACATGCTTTTGAAGTGCACAGATGTCCAGCACTCCCTGCCCTGGCTCCAGACTAACTAGTGGGTATTTAGACCTTTGTGTGGGGACAGGACACATCCTATTAAAATATAAGTGAAGCTATTTGACTTGATGGCCCATCAAGTCACAGATGGTCTTCAAGTCACACCTAAGCTCCCATTGTGTGTGGCTGTCTAGAGGGAATGCACAACGTCCAACTTCAAACTGCACCCAGTCATGTGACCAGAGACAAGCTGCAGGCACCAAATGGCTAAGGCAAGAAAATGCCAACTTTATAAAAGTGGCATTTTCAGAGTTGCAAATTAAAACCCAACTTCACCATGAGTTAGAATTTCAAATTAGGATTCCAGAGACACATTACTTCAAGGGTTTAATTATTTCCATTTCGTAACTAAAGTGTACTAAGGCAATTCCAATATTAACCTATGGGAGATATAGGCCCTGCAGTGGTGAAAAATTAATTTAAGAGTTTCTACCACCAAGACATGTAAAGCCTAAAAGGATATGGCTGACTTTTCAAATATAGTGCACCCTGCCCTCTGTGCTGTCCACGGTCTATTCAAGGGGTGATTTATATGCATTAATAAGGAAGGGTTAGGTCTGGCAAAGGTTTATTTGGCCAGGTCGAAATGGCAGTTTAAAACTGCACACACAGGCTCAGCAATGGCAGACCTGAGATATGTTTAAGGAGCTACTTAAGTGGGTGTCTCAATCAGTGCAGCAGGCCCACTAGTGGCATTTAATTTACAGGCCCTAGGCAGAGGTGGTGCACTTTACTAGGGACTTATATGCAAATTAAATATGTCCGTTGAGGATATGCCAATTTATCATGTTTTAGGGAAAGAGTAAAAACACTTTACCAGTGGTCAACAGTGGTAAAGTGTGTCGATCTCTGAGGCCAGCAAAAACGAAGTCACCAGAAACAGAAGGTCTAAAGGCAAAATGTTAGGGGGAACCATGCCAAGGATGCCAGGACTAACAACTCCCCACTTCAATTTAGAAATTGCAGAGCAAAATTGCAAGATGGAAGATGGGGCCAATGGGCAGCAAAGTTTGGTATAGAGATCATCCAGTTTGGTATAGAGATCTAGGAGCCATTTGTAGGACAAACACAAGGGTCATCAGAGACTTTCCAATCTTTAATTTACCAGTTTCGAAATGAGTTTGCAGTGGAAGACAGTTCCAAAGACAGAAACATGGTAATATAGTGATATACCCCACCAACGTAAATAGATTTGGCTTTTTACTTTGGTTTTATTTTTTTATAGGTTTTTTATGTAGCCCTGGTACATCCCTAAGAGTAAAACAGTCCTTCTAGTGGATTTTGAAGATTTTCCTCAAGGGTTGAGAGGGCATTCCTAACTCTAGGAGCACTGGCAGAGAAAGTGTACTTGATTGTGGATTATTTTTAATTGAAGTGCTTGGAGAAGTAGTTTATATATTCTTCTTGTGTTGCGTTTTTTACCAGATAGTTCCAATTTTTATGAGAGGTGGGGGATGATACAAGTTGTTTTATAAGTGGAGCGAGATTCAAGTGTTTAGAAAGATTACAATGGCAGTGATGCTGTCACATTTGCATGTGCAAATGTTCAGCCTGACTGCAGAGTGTAGGATGGATTTAGGATGAACGTGGGGAGTATGGGTATTGGAGATTTCCTATATTTTATGCAAGATACCACTAGCGTCTCTACGCTGCATGCTGTACCATTGGTATTTAGCATATGCATTAAATACATTTCCCCATTCCAGCCCACTTGTACTCAGAACTCTGTCTTGTAAAGAAAGGGAGTCTGAGCGGATTAAAAGTTACCTTCCCAGTGTAGAATATGTCCTCTCTCTTCACTGTTCCATCAGATATCTTGGCACGAATGGCTCGCCCAATCTCCACCTCATTGCCATAAATGTATGCACAGTCGACGTGTCGGTAACCAAGTTCAATGGCCACTTTTGTCGCTTCTTCTCCCACACTTTTTGGAACCTAGCAAGGAAGAGACAGGAAAGCAAGATGAATCTTTTTTTTACGAGGTAAATCATAACGGCAGATTGTGGAATGTGCTCTTGTTCAGAGGCCAGTTGTTACATTTTCTGAATAACATCTCATGACCCACCACATGACAAGGAACTTTGAACAATCTAGTAATTGATTGTAAATTTAGATACAAGGAAACCACTACTTATAGCAAGCATGCACTGCATTAAGCAACACCTGACTTACATATAACACATTTGAATATATTATAATATCCTAAATAATGTATGGCTTCATGTTAGAAATGGGATCTCTAGTTTGCACGCTGTCCTAGTAGGGACCCTCACTCTAGTCAAGGTAAAGGGGATAACCAGCTCAGATAACCCCTGCTCACCCCCTTGGTGGCTTGGCACAAGCAGTCAGGCTTATCTCAGAGGCAATGAGTAAAGTATTTGTACAAGCACACACAGTGAAAACATCACAAATGGCCTCCACACCAGTTTAGACAAATAGCCTATAATTATCTAAATCAAACAAGACCAAAATGACAAAAATCCAACATACACATGCAAATATATGAATGTTTAAAGTATAAAGAGTCTTAATCCATAGAAATCAATGGGTGCATTTTTTTAGCACAAAGTACCTGGTATGTGTCGAAAATTAAGCCACACAGGTGAGCGTGCATTGGAAAAACAAGCGGTGCGTCGATTCCTTACTTGCAAGTTAGGCTGTGTGGCGATTCTTTCCCCGCATGGAAGGGGTGCGCGTTTTGGAGATAAGTAGCCTCAGGTCTGTGTAGTGATGTGGAAGATTTTGATGCTGAGGGTTGATGCGTTGAAAATTCAAACGTGCTGTGTAAAGGGTCCTCCTTCAGAACAGGCGCTGTGTTGATTCTCCAGCCATGAGACAGGCGCTGCATCAAATTTTTAGCCATGGGATAGGCACTGTGTAAATTTTTCTGACACACATACAGAGGTGCTTGGATTCTTCCTCGGAGTTTACCAGATTCCACTTCTAAATGGCCATGGTCTGGATTTGACACCACAGAGCAAGTCAGGACTCTCAGCAGAAGGGTCCAGGCACTGGCGGATGAAGTCTTTGATTTCCCTTCAGAACGGGGGGCAAGCTCAGTCCAAGCCCTTGGAGAAACTTCACAAGCAGGTTTTTCAGAAAGCAAATTCTGATGGATACAACTAACTGTGGATTCCTCACCTAAAGAATTTTCTCCCCATGCGCCAGCATGGAATCCACAGGTAGCTAGTGTATCCAACAGTAAAGGCGTTACCGAAGGTAAGTAACTTGTTCTTCCAGTCCTTTTCCTCTTCAGTCAGAAGCAGCAGCAGCAGGCCAACACACGGAAGCAACAGGCAGAGTGGCAGGTCCCCCTCAAGCATCAGGCTGTTTTCATTGGCAGAGGTTCCTCTTGATCCAGAAGTAATTGGAAGTTGTGGGGTCAGTAATCCAATACTTATACTCATTTCTGCCTCTGAAGTAGGCAAACTTCAAAGGAAAGTCTTTGTAGTGCACAAGACCATGCTTCTCCCTTGAGACACACACTAGGGGATTTGAGACTGCATTGTGTGTGGACAGACACAGTGTCGCATAGGCTCTCATTATCCTAATGAGACTACTGGATTTTTGGGCAGCAAGATCGTTCACAGTGTGGGGGACTAAGTCTGACCCACGCAAAGGACCCTTGTCAACCCAAATCCGGGTTGAGCTCCGGCTAACTAGCAATGCCTTATCTCTCCCAAAGGGAAGAGACAATTGGGCAGCCGAGCGCATGACATCTTAGTGCTTCTCAGGGAAGTCGTGGTCACTCAGGTCCCAACCAGTTCTCTCATACACAGTGTGGTCTCATATATAAATGACAAAGGCAGTTTGAGTTTTAAGATTGGTTTAATAAAACGACTGCATTTTAGATAACAAGGTGTGAGCTGCAATAACCAGAACCATACAACACAGTACGATTGAAATAGTAACAAGGAGAGTGTAACATAAGAATAATGCTATCATAGTGCAACTAGATTATATTCTCTCTCTAAGTTATATTTTGAGCACAGCATGTTAAGCTCTAAGCCTCCCTTTCATGTTCCCCCGGGAGGACATCGACCCTCATACCTGAGCAAAGGCCTGTGATCAGGATCAGCATCTGCAACAGGGCAGTCAGCATCTAGTTGTGGGTTCCTGGTCGGAATCTCCCTCTTACGTGTACCAGGACTAGGAAGTGTTTTTATAACTAACATGCTGGTGTTCTAAGAAACGTCCCTACATAAGAATGTGTACTTTCTACGAACCCTAAAGACTAAACTTCTACCACGTCTATCGGCAATTTACCAGACTGTATCCTTGACTGAAGCACAGAGCGAGCAAGAATGTATTGTTTGAGAACGTCAGTGCTGAAGTAAGATAAACAGTGTGATAGAAGAAAATAAAACAAGACCGTGAAACTGGTTATTGTAAAATAACAATGCGAGGCTAAATAAAATGCATCTAGGGCAAAGTGCACAGAGGCCTAATACATTAAGCAAACGCACAGAAAGCTACATTAAAAATGGCTACACTACAACAGCCTTTTCGGGTGCAGGTGTCAGCTCCTCCCTCCCAGGAAGACTAGCCTAGGAAGACTCATCAGGATATGCAGGACACACCTCAGCTCCCTTTGTGTCACTGTCTAGAGTGTGTTCACAAACAGCCCAAGTGTCTGTCTGACCCAGACGTGTATTTATCAGCCAAGCAGAGGCACACAATGGTTAATCAAGAAAATGCCCACTTTCTAAAAGTGGTATTTTCAAACGGAGAATCTAAAAAACAATTTAACCAAAATATGTGTTTTTAAATTCTGAGTTCAGAGACCCCAAACTCCAGATCTCTATCTGCTCCCAATGGGAAACTACACTTAAAAGATATTTAAAGGCAATCCCCATGTTAACCTATAGGAAAGATAGGCCTTGCAACAGTGAAAGCCATATTGGGTAGTATTTCACTATCAGTACATGTCAAACACACCAGAACATGTCCTACCTTTTAAATACACTGCACCCTGCCCATGGGGCCTCTTAGGGCCTACCTTTGGGGTGACATACATGTAGTAAAAGGGAAGGTTTAGGCCTGGCAAGTGGGTACACTTGCCAGGTTGAACTGGCCGTTTAAAACCACACACACAGACACTGCAGTGGCAGGTATGAGCCATGTTTACAGGGCTACTCATTTGAGTGCACAATCAGTGCTGCAGGCCTACTACCAGCATGTGAATGGCAGGCCCTGGGCACCTCTAGTGCATTTTAATAGGGTCTTACCACTAAATCAAATATGCCAATCATAGATAACCAATCACCAATACAATTTAGACAGAGTATATGCCCTTCTGCATTGGTTGGCAGTGGTAAAGTGCCCAGAGTCCTAAAGGCAACAAAAACAGGTCAGAAAAAGTAGGAGAAAGGAAGCAAAAAGTTTGGGGATGACTCTGCAAAAAGGGCCAGGTCCAACACTTCACAGTTGTCATAGCCTCATAGAAGTACCCTTTAGCGAAGGTATTTTCAGGCATCATCTAACTTTTACTTGATACAGAAATCCAAATGCCCAAGCTTTGTTCGCACTGGCAGCCGTAAACAAGTCAGAAGGCTTAAGTTGAGGTTCACATCTTGTTTTAATCTTTCTCAACGGACTACAGTGTTTGCTTTGCTTCAGACATGTCAATAAATGATCAACCTTTGTGATTAAGACAAAGAAGAAAAAAAACTTTAACAGAAATGCAAAGTTCATGAGGAGCTGACGGGAGTTGCTTGTTTCAAGAGTATGGACACATTGTTGTTGAACAGTTGATTTTGCATTGCATAGTTGTGGATGGAGAGGACAGTACATGATTTACTTATTTTATATGACTTTGTATTTTCAGACTCTGGTGTTATGTATGGAACACGTTTTCTATATGTTTGATAAGGTGACATCCAATGACAGATATCAAACAAGGAAGTTTAGGTACATTTGTTGGCACTGACCCTTGATGGATGTGTGCCTATAGAGAGGTGCCCCTCTTGGTGTTCCAGAACAGGTAACAACACTAAGTAGGGTATTCCTGTTTCAAGATCCCTGTAATAGAGTAGTAGTCCACATCATAACCACATACATTGATTATTTAATCACCCCACACATGCATTATAAAGCTAGGGGTCTGCAGCTAGGCGTCACCCCGAAAAAGACCTTTGACCCTATCGGTCTCTTGAATAGGCCGACACACGTTGGTGTGTGGATGTTCAAATCACTGTATTCAAGACATTCCAAGAGAATTGCTTTTAATCATACAGAGGCACCCAATAACAATAAGAAAAACAATCAGAGTATACCCTTAGCATATTTTTAGTAACTGATTCCTAGCTTCTATCCAAAAACATTTTATCTAGAACCACAAGTGATTGAGTCCCTCATGGTGGTATTCACCTACCTCAATGAGAAGGGATACTCATGATCAAGTATGCCACGATAAAGTGGATGAGGTGTCTAATTTCAATATATAAAGATAGCTGGATATGCTGGCAAAACCTAATAGGAAGGATTTTACTATCCAAGAGCTAAGTACTTATGGTGTTTATTTGATAATATGACGTCACAGGCTTTCATGCATGTTAACCTTAATTGTGCACTGACTAATTCTAAGTGCAAGACAGAAGTATTGGGATTACTGTTCAGGCTTTCATTAACATGGGCTTTTTAGCTTTATTTTTGCTAACAAAAACTGTATGTGCTAAATTGCCACATGTTTTTGCTACTCACACTGGGATTGCCTGAGAACGATTTGTCCATTCTCAGCAGCATTTCAAGGGTGGTAGAAATCTCTGTGTTTATGTTTATGTTCTGCGCCGCCTCCGTTTGCAGCCTTTATTAAAAGGTACAACACAGTATCTTCTTTATAAACTAAAAGTAACATTGTTGTATATCCGTGTGGCAAAGGCGGGATCAAGGGGAGAGGGCCTCCATTTGCTCCTTAGAATCTAATATATTAAAAACCCTGGAAATGTGAGCAAGGCAAGCAAATTGACCGGTTGCTAGGAGAAATGCTCATAAATGGGGCACTGATTTGAGGCCTGACGGCATACAAGTACGCCAGGGGACTTTACATGACCACATGCCAGCTAAATATAATATAGTTATGCATTTTACTAATGGGTTAGGGATATTTGATGTCTGTTGTCCATTTAGCCTTTACCTTTATTTCATTTTCGATTTTCTAGATATTTATTATAAGGATGCTAATTCTTATTCATCTGATTTATTTGAAAATAACACATAACACATTCTAAAGTACCAATATTTTTGTTTGTACTCATTTTGGGTTTTTGGGTGGGCTTTGCTTTTCAAATGCACATGTAAGACATTCCCTAACAGGTTTGTCTGAGTTCTAACACCCCTTCCTCCACAATTGCATGGCTCAGTGGGAGGAGTGATACATAATGGATAGTTTTCCTTTTTTCTTGAAAAGGCAATAGTTTCCTTTTGTTATGCCCCTAACATGACTCACGGGGATGCCACCATGTGTGTCCCACCCGCCATGCTCCAGAGAGTTCATACCAGGTTGGTGAGATGTCCTGTTCCCTGCCACACAGCGGCAGCAGGGAAATATGGGGCGGCGGCTACTCACCAATTGGAAGAACGTGGCTTACTGGATGGAGGCTGACCTGCTGGTGTGGGTTACCCTTGCCTCATTTTTTGTCCATGGAGAGATTTCCTTGGGTGTAATTTCCAGCATCCAAACCAGCTTTGCCTTCGCCTTCCCAGAGTTCCTCTGAGAGAGATCTCTGGGAAGTATTTAGTCTTCCCAAATGCAGATGACCTCCCACCTGTAGTCTGTCTAAAGATTTTCCCCAAGCCAAAATACAGGCTTTTAGTTACTGATATGGTTTCCGTTCCTTTCCCTATAAAACGAGAAGACCTTCTGCTAGTCTTTGTGCCACAATGATTCTAGTTGTTTCTTCCTTATGTTTCACACTCCTGGCTTCTTCCAGGGCTTTTTTCTCCTCAATCTGAACCTGCGCCAGTTCCTCTTATATTCCTCTAGTTCACTAGTTGGCGAATTCAGGTTTCAGGTTTCACACCTCCCTGCTCAGTCACCAGTTGCTTCTTTTGGCACTACAGGTTTCAAGCTTCACGCCATTCTGCTTAGCTGTCAGGTCTCCCTGTTGGCATCTCCTTGTGACAGTTCTTTCTTGCCATCTCCAGAGCTCTGCTATTGGTCTTGTAAAGTTTTTTGCCATGTTTGCATTTCCTTCCTTGGGCTTCCTTTCAGAAGTCATCAATTACATAGCACTATCTCTGTCGGTGGCACCATGGCTAATGGAATGGGTCACCCTTACCCCCTGTAGAATAAGAGCCTGATTTACAACTCAGTGGATGGGTACTCTGTCACAATGGTGATGGATATCCCATCCCCCGAAATCTAAATCCCATTCTATCTTATGGGATTTAGATTTCAGCAGATGGGATATCCATCACTGTTGTGATAAAGTAACCCATCCGCCGAGTTCTAAATCATGCCCCAAGTCTGTGAAGATCAAACTCCCCAGGCTGAGAATCAGTCGCAAAGATCCATCCAGGAGTCATATCACTAACAGTTTGTGATACCCACACTCAACCCTGAGAAAGAAGAAATGGATCAAACTCATGTCTTGGCCCAAACTGTCCATCAACAGGCGAAGGAATTACAACAGTTACAAAACACAAATCTGGCCCTGTACCAAGCGCTAAATTCCAGGTCCTCCAAAATCTCAATGGTCTCTCCTGTGACTCCACGTTTTCACTGGTGATGTGAACAAACTGAAAGGAGTTCCTGGACTCTAACTGCATTCCAGCCCGGTTTTCACAGGTTCTGGCAAAAGTGAGGTTTTTAATAAGTGCCTTGTCTGGAACCGCACTAGCCTGGCAAACTCCTCTGGCAACAGCTGATGATCCAAGCCTTTCTAACTATGCCACCTTCCTGACAGACTTTAAGGGAATGTTTGAAAGGCAGACCTTGAAGTCTATGCAAAGAGGCACTTTGCAACATTCAATAAGACAGTCAAAAATGTTTGACGTATATTACCAGACTCTGACAAATTGCTTTTTGATGATCTTATTATGTAGCGGCCTTAGAAAGAAAATCAGAGATGAGTTGGTACACCATGTCCTTCCAGTCTCTTTTACAGAACTCACTGATAAAACCCTAGTTGAGCATCATCTTTCAGAGAGCAAAACAAAGAGGTCAAAGGCCCGTGCTGTCACTGCAGTAGGAAGGTACTGCGTTGAACCGAGAATATCTTTTTACAAAGAGTCGTCCTCTAGTGCAGAACCAGTGCAGATCAGCGCAATCTGTGGCTCCCTTTCTGAGACCGAGAGAGATCATCACTTTAAGTAGCGACTGTGCATATTCTGTGGTTCTTATGAACATCTGATTTGCTCTTGCCGAGTTCACCCAGAGAAATCTTCTGAAACTGCAAGTACCCACCTATTTTGAAAGGGTAAAGGATGGTGAAACATCCGGTCCCTTTCCTTGGAGTTCCTCGAGATTCAAGTTTTTTGCTTTTTCTTCAGCCACTCCATATTGGTCTTCCTGCAGTATCTACGCTTTTGGATTGTAAAGGCAGTGGATTAATTTAGATGAGAAATGGGCAATGAAAGGCATATTCCACAAATAGCAAAAAAAATCCCCAGAGCAAGTATAAAAAGTGGATAGAACACCCATAATTTGTGGCCCACTACAAGAGATGATAATTCTCTTAAGGCTTATTTTTGGCACACACCTAGAAATAGTTTCTTTTGATATATCTTTGTTCCTTCCAATTATGTAGTTATTTTGGGAGTTCTGGGGCAGGTACGCCAGTAACTAGGAAGCTAAAAACAATTTCAAAGTCCCTCCAATTGTGTCACTGTCACAGACATTGTTTTCCTTTAGAAGGCTATTGGTCACCAAGGAATAGGAGTCAAACAGTTATCCTTATCCTCAGACAATAAGCTTCCTCCAAGGAATTCCCACCCAGTATCTTCACCATTCAGATCTCTTTGAGAGACTCAAGGACAATGTCCTTGCTTCCCCTCAAGGAACTTGAACATGCAGCTCCCATTGAACCTGGGCAACTATGTCCTTCATAAGACTTTACTCTCTTTTGGAATTAGAAAAGGAGGTCTTGAGTCACGTGAGGCTCTTTGTTCATTGTGCCTGAAAAAATACAATGAATTGAGATCTAGACTGCAGGGGTTTAAATAAAATAGCCATTAGGGAATGGTACCCCTTTTTTCAGATTTTCTAACCTGTGAAAAGGCCTTCACTAAACTAGACCTCTTTTGAGTGTATGACCTTCTAGGAATTACGAAGGGAAACAATTGGAAAACAGCCTTCAGAACCCCTGTGGGCCATTATTAGGTTAATGCCCTTTGGGATGAGTAATGTGCCAACCATTTTCCAGTGATTAATGGACTACATGTTTTCTGACTAGTTTGTAGTCATCTACATGGATGATCTCCTGGTTTATTCTAATGATCCTAAATTGCACCATCGACATATCAGTCAGTACTAACTAGACAGCGTCAGAGTCAGCTCTTTTGAAAACCTGAATTTTTTTAGCTTGACCAGTCTGATGCTGAATACTTGGGAGTCTGGTGAAAGAAATGGTAAATGGTTAGCTACAACGTCTGTTATGACTCTAGAGCAGTTGAAGCTTTCAAGAACCTGAAACAAACTTTCACTCAAGCCCCAACCAGCTTATTATGAAGAGGGATGCCTCTAATAGTGCTGGCAGTGGAGTTCTCCTACAGCACAAGAGAATGATGATTAAGAACACCCTATTGCTTATTTGACTCATAGTCCAAGAGACTCTGAAAGATAATATTTCGTCCTTGAAAGAGAACAGGCAATGAAACTGGCCTGTACGGAGTGGAGACTTTTGTTGAAAGGGACTCAATATCCCTTTGAAAACCAAACTGGTCATTAAAGTCTGCAATGTTAGTCAACAAGTATGATGGCATACTTTTTCAATCAATATGACTTTTTCATCACCCATATTCCTGACAATAAGAATTTTCAAACTGATGCTCCCTCCAGGAGATATCTAGAGTCGTCTTCTGATTATGGTCAGAACACCGTTTCACTGCAAAGGATAATGGGAGTTGAACTGTTCTTTCTTGGCAAGGTTCAAGCTGGAATTTCATGGTAAAAAATAAAGAATTGGAAGCATTAAGAAGGATGGTACACAAACAAAAAACATAGCTTGAAAACGAAAACCTCTATTCATTAACCCTAAAGAATTAAAAGTTGAGGTTTTCAATATGTGCCCGGTTTTCTCGTAGCTGGTCACAAGGGTGATAAATAAACTTTTAAACTGGTACAGCTTTCATTTTGGTGGCCATCCAAGTGTGAAGACACAGAACTTTATGTTATTTCTTTATGTTTAAGTTAATGGTAATCCAGTTTGTGCTCAAGTGACAACGTCCCACTCCCGACCATCTGGACGTCTTCAACCATTACCATTCAACCATTACCAGTTCCAACAGAGATCTGGCATATTTTGCTCTCCAACTTAATGATCACTTTGCCCCGATCTGAAGGAAACTGGGTAATCATGGTAACTGGTTGTTCAAAGATGGCTCATTATACAGTTTGAAGAGATTATCTTCTGCTAAGATTGTGGGACAAATTTTTATACAACAACTTTTTTTATTACATTGGTTTCCCAAATCCTATCTTCTGGTAGAGGATCACACTATGTATCTCAATTCCGAAAGCCTTTTTCCAAATCTCTTCGTATTGAAGTGGTATTGTCTCTTATTACCAACCTGAAACCAAGGGCCAGATTCAGCAACTTAACCCAGGATTAGACCAATATCTTCAGTGTTTTTGTGCCTCTACTCTAAGTGACTTGATCTCATTTTTTATACCAGCTGAATGTTCTTACCACTCACAGTACAACTCAGACAATTCCTTTTTTTGCTGTCTTCATGGTCTTTATTCTAGAACTTTTCTTTATGGATCTCGGGGTCAAGCCTGGTACCACCAGCTCGTATTTCTTTAAACAATTGCCTTATACAAACCATGAAGTGAATGATACACTCAAACCTTCAAGATTCCAAGAGAAGAGTGAACACTACACCAATAACTACAGTAATCCTTCTCCTCTTATAAGATTTACTTGACTTCAAAGTTTCTGCCTACCCATCTCTCGCTAAATGAAATTTTACCCCTGATTTTATGGAGCTGTCAAGATTATTCAGGTCAAAAATTCTGTGGCCATCAAACTTTTCTTACCACTAAATTGGATGATTCATCCAGCCTTTCATTTATCCCAATTGCAGCATAATCTTACTGACCCTGTTCGACATCTGTTTACTTTTTCTCTACCAGTCTTGGTGAGAAATGTTTCAGAATTTGAAGTTCTAGAAATTCATGACTCTCAGTCTTTAGACTGAAACTGCAGTTTTGTATTCACTGGAAAGGCTGCCTGCCAAGTGAATAATCTTGGGAAGATGCTGACTCAGTTAACGCCCTAATACTATGTCAATGTTTTAGAGAATGTCCAGATAAACCTGAAGCTTCAAGAAAGGGGCATACTGGTATGCCACTGCAGCAACTTCCAGGGCAGCTGCAAATCGTGTCCTGCCCACCATGCTCCAGGGAGTTTGTGGTAGACAGGCAGGATATTCTGTTATTTCCTGCACGGTGGCAGCAGGAAAACAAAAGTCAGCCCCAGCAGATCACCATATGGAAGAACACATCTTACTAGACAACAGTGCTTCCCATGCCCATTTTTCTCACTATGGAGATTGCCTTGGGAAACATGTTCAGCGTCACACACCAACACTGCAGTCTCCTTCCCAGAGTTCCCCAGAGAGAGTCTCTAGAAAGGAATTATTTATCCCAAACAAGTTTGACCCCCAAAAGGTCTCCCTAAATATTTCCCCAAGCCAAGATGGAGGCTGGCATTAACATATCAAAGTGAAACCATTGTTCCTGCATGCCTACCACATTAAACATAAATGTATTATAATTGACAATGTTCGTATTTATTGACTTCTTTTAATGAGATTTGCAATCTAGAGTTTTGGGACTTTTTTACATTTGCTAATGAGCAATTAAATGGTTAAAAAGGTCTGCTTGATCTTAACTTTCTGTGCCACAGGGTGAGATTGACAGTTTAAGTGAGGTAATTTCCATTTATACTACTTAAAGTTTCATGCACTCATGTCAATTATACTGAAGACCTCTGAGGTGATGCAACAAGTCAGAACCTCTTGTTTTCTCCAGTTCCTCTCAGCTATGCAATAATTAATACTGTAGGAAAATGCCACTGTTGGCATGGTTGCCCCCCACTTTTTGCCTAGTGTTGATGCAATCTTTGATTGAAAGTGTGCTGGGATCCTGCTAACCAGGCCCCAGCACCAGTGTCCTTTCCCTAAAACTGTACCTTTGTTCCAACAATTGGCACAGCCCTGGCACACAATGAAGTCCCTTGCAAAAGGTATCCATGGTACCGAGGGGTCCTGTGGCCAGGGAAGGTCCCCAAGGGCTCCAGCATGTATTATGCAGTGCCTGAGTGATCCCCAGGGCCCCCTCATAGAGCTCCATTGGCAACCCGACACCCTATTTGCACCCTGCACCCGGCTGCCCCTTTGCCGCTGAGGGTGTGGGATTGGTGCCTACTTGGGTCCCCACTAGTGCTCCTCTAAACCTCCCTGGTTTGCCCTCTGACAACATGGGTACTTACCTGTAAGCAAGAACTGGAGTACCCCCTGTCTCCACTGGGGCCCACATTATTTTGGCTCCTGTTTGGCCTCTGCACCTGACCGCCCCGTGTTGCTGGTGCTGGGTAGTTGGGATTATCTTGAACCCCCAACGGTGGGGCTAGCTATGCCCCAGAGACTAAAGCTGTAAGTTTGTTACTTACCTCAAAAACTGTACTTTATTTTCTCCCCCCAAGAACTGTTGAAAATTGCAGTGTCCACTTTTAAAATAGCTTTTTGCCATTTTAAGAAAAACTGTGTACATTGTTGATTCCGTTCAAATTCCAGAGTATACCTATGCAAAGTACCTTTCATGTAATGTACTTACCTACAAATTGAATCTTGTGGTTCTAGAAATAAATTAACAAAATATATTTTTCTATATAAAATCCTATTGGTCTGGAGTTAAGTCCTTGAGTGTGTGTTCCTTCTATTGTTTGTGTGTGTACAACAAATGCTTAACACTACCCTTTGATAAGCCTAACTGCTCGACCACACTACCACAAATAGAGCATTAGTATTATCTATTATTGCCTCTATCAAGCCTCTGAGGAACCCCTGGACTCTGTGCACACTGTGGGGGTCATTACAACCTTGGCGGGCTGAAGCCGCCTGCCAAGGTCTGACTGCCGGGCGGTCGCCAATGCAGCCGCACTCGCGCCTCAGCCATTATGAGATCGCCGCTGAGCCGGCGGGCCTGGTTTCCGCTCGCCGGCTCAGCGGGGATCTCAGCCGCATCACAGTAGCCGGCTCCAAACGGAGCCGGCGGTGTTGCGGCTGTGCGACGGGTGCAGTTGCACCCGTCACGCTTTTCACTGTCTGCATAGCAGACAGTGAAAAGCTGCATGGGGCTGTGGTAGGGGGCCCATGCAGTGCCCATGCCAGTGGCATGGGCAGTGCAGGGGCCCCCAGGGGCCCCGCGACTGCCCTTTCCGCCAGCCTTTTCATAGCGTGCAAACTGCCATGAAAAGGCTGGCGGGAGTGGGACTCGTAATCCCCTGGGCAGCGCAGCCAGCAGCGCTGCCCTGGAGGATTACTCCCGCCGGGACAAAAGTGGCGGGAAACCACCGGTCCCGGCAGTGCGCCACGGTCGTAATCCCCAGGATTTCACCGCCAGCCTGTTGGTGGTGAAATCCGTCAAAACAACCCTGGGAGTCAAAGACCGCCAGGGTTGCAATGAGGGCCTGTATCTCATTTTGATAAATTATATGCAGAGCCAGCTTCCTACAAATACTTTCCAGTAATGTTTGGTTTCTCAATCAAATTAATTGAATACAACCCCAAAACTTCCAATTAGCCATACTTGAGTAATGTGTGCCACCACAGCTTTTTTTCTGATATCATACAGGGCTTACAGATCGTTCCCTGTGGTTGAATTAACCACTGAACACTATGGGCCTAATTAAGAGTCTGGCTGATGGAAAAGCCCATTTGCCAAACTCCGGACAGGGTGGCCGCCGCCTTCGTGGCAACCACCCCGCCGGAGTTATTAAGAGTTTGCCCGCTAGGTCAGCGGGCAGAAACCTCGGTTTCCACCCACCGCCAAGCATGAAACAGGCTACAGCATTGTTTCCTGCTCGTAGCCAAGCCAGCGGCCATGCTGTAGCCTGCAGGGTGCATCAGCACCCTTGCAATGTTCACTGTCTGCAGAGCAGACAGTGAACATTGCAAGGGTGCAGAGCAGAGGGGCCCCTGCACTGCCCGTGTGAAGTGCGCGGGCAGTGCAGGGGGGCCCCTGTGGTCCCCTGCACCTGTTCTCCGCCAGCTTTTTCATGGCGATGTTACCGCCATAAAAATATTAGAGGATAACAAGGTCGTAATCCACAGGGCAGCGCTGCATGCACCACTCCACTAGCGGATTACGATCATAGATACTGGCAGTGCTGGCGATTACCTGGTGGTCTGACCACCAAGGTTTTAATGTGGCAGTCGGACCGCCGCAACAGCTGCGGTCCTGACCGCCCCCGCGAGACCACCACACTCAAAATGAAGCCCTATGTGATGTCAATAAAGGAATGCATCTGGGTCGTTACAGGACAGGCAAACGTGTGGGTTACAGAATAGACTCGAACCAGTGGCTCCTTCTGCTGGGCCAGAAATGAGGGGACACAATGGGGCAGACAGCGATTTGGAAACAGAAGACTACATGTATGAAGATTTGAAATAGCTATTTCCTTATTGTGATTTGTAGGAAATCACAATTGGGAAATAGCTATTTCAAATGAATGAAACTCTGTTGACTGTTATTTGCGATTCATGGTAGGCCGCAAATAGACCTACCTAATAAATATTAATAAGCTAGGTTGCAATTTGCAACCTGTTAGAAATCGCAGTCATCACGGGGATGGTGGTCTGCTGGGGTCAGCACACTACCATGTGTCTGATTGCTTTTAAATAAAGCAATTTTTTTTTTAACACAGCCCATTTACCTTAAAGGAAAACGGGATGCATTTCAATAGAAAAAAATGAAAAGTTGAAGTTTCATTTTTTAAGAGTAGGCAGCGGTCCTTCCGATCACTGCCTGCTCTTGAAAAATATTTTCCGAACCACTCTCAAAGGGTAAGTGGTCCCTTGGGGATCTCTTCCCATTTGCAAATGAGTTAACACCAGCTCTGAGTTGGTGGTAAAAGTGTGAATATTTTGCAACCGCATTTCGGTTGCAAAACATTCATACATACAGTGGCACAGTTTGATTTGCTCTGCATTCCCTCCATCATCTGTTGTTTTTGCATTTGTCGCCCCAAGTGGGAAGGGTATGCCCAGACGTGGGTCCCATGCTTGCTGTGCCACTAGCTTCTAGATAGCCTGGCTCATAAAGGGTGATACCATCAAACCGGTCCCAGGATTCTTTTTTCTGGTCTAGGGAGGACCTGGCCTGGTATTTCGGGCTGGACTGTTCCCATGGGGAAAAGGGTCAAGACTGATTTGCCTATGGCTGGGACCAAACTGGAATGTCATGGCAAGCAAAAAAACTGATGGATTAAACCCAGATCTGTGCCTGGGGGTGAATGTTTGATTTGCTCTGCATTCTTTCCATCATCTGTTGTTTTTGCATTTGTCATGCTGGTGACAGCAGCGTCGTGATTGGAGGGTAGTCCAGAAGCCATGTGCTGTCGGGAATCCAAGGAGGACAGAGGGAGAGACGGAACCTTCTTTCCCAACATAGAGGTAAGTGTTTTTTTGTTTTTTTTTAATAACTCCTCCCACCCCATCACCCCCGTTGACAAGTGTCTGCCACTGATTACAAATAGTTTTAAGGAAGAAATTGTGATCTTTTCAGGAAAAAACTCTAGGATTTTCAGACTACAACATAACGTAGAATAGCTAAAAATGAATTGGAGTTTCATACTAGAAGAACAAGTGTAAATTGCCCTCTTCACACAGCGTTGAGTCCGTTACTGATATGATAATGCTGCCATCTAAAAGGTTGAGAAACTGCCTAGTGTTACACTCTTTTGAGACAGCCGTTTATACCTCTTAAATATTATGAGTCACAGTAGTAACCAGTTAAAAGAACAGCAAAGAGTTAAAAACGCAATAACAGGGAAGGCAAAAAGTACCAGTGTAAATATTTTATCACCGATTTGTCACTAAAATAAACAATATTTGGCAGAGATAGTGCAATTGTACATCATCTTTTTTGAGGGTTCTTTGTAAATGTTACATAGCATAGTTATCTGCGAATATAAATTAATATGCAGCCCAAGGTCTGTAATATGACCTCCATTCACCCCTTCATTGGTGCAAATAGGCACAGTTAAAAATTTAGAGAAATTATACAACGCTTTTTTCAGGGTTTTGGAGGATGAGCTGGGGGTCGACATCTATGGAAATCCAGCTATCTAGGCATCCACCTGGTGGCTTGACTCGATGGGACCCTGTCTCAGTCCGTCTATGGGCACAGAACCGTGGCATCATTTTTCACAACAAATAGCATTTGAGGCGCAGACTAGTCAGCTTACTTCTACCTATTTCTTCCTGCTGAAAATAATTACATAAAACACTCCACTGCAACCCAGTTTCTCCTTTAAAAACCTAATTCAGACCCTTTTCACCTCCATGGTGGACTGGTGCAATTCTATTGTTGTAGCACCGCTGGGTATCTTCCTAAAATACAACTGATCCAAAATGTGGCTGCTCAGCTTATTGTTGACTTGAGTAGAAAGACCAAGATTTTGTCACATCGTGCTCTAGGTCCATGTCCACAAGTGCGGCCTGTTTAAGGCTTTATGTTTGTGTCACAAAGCCTCACACTGTCTACCTATTGGTAATTACTTATTTACTTTGTAGGTCTCCAGTTTGTTTCACTTTTGTCTTATTGGCTCATTTAGCCCTTGGGGACAGTCTAATAATCTGCTTGACCAATGGAGGTCTTGCCATTGCTGGTCGACATTAGTCACCCACCACGTGTCAGGTTTTTCTTACTGATAGTCCTACCCCAACATGCCAAGACCACTTTTAGCCAAAATGCAAAGCTGAGTAGGCCACCATGTTATTGTAGGCACTTGGTAATGTTTTTTAATGTTCACAAACATTTTCCCAAATTGTGGGCTTGGTGCTAAAAATGAAAAAAACAAAAGTCGGCATGGGTTACATGGCAGTCATAAAAATATGGGCCTTCTAATACTGTGTTGTCAGCAGTCATGTGGTCTATGATCCACCAGCAAGGGTTGTATGATGGAACCACGCATGCGGCAACCACACATGCCTGAACAATGCGGTCGGAAAAACGACTGCGTTGTTTCCACGCCTGCCTTTACCACGCATGCCTTTACAATGATTTTTTGTTTTAAAGACACGCCTAGTAAAGGCATGTGTGGAACGCATTTGTGGTTGTGGCATGCCAGCCCCCACCCTAAAAACAGAAGTACCCCGACCCCCCACTGTAGGAGGCTGGACTGGCTTGTAGTGAGTACCAAGGGGTACTTGCACCTTGCACCAGGCCCAGTTATCCCTTATTAGTGTATAGGGTGTCTAGCAGCTTAGGCTGATAGATAATGGTAGCTTAGCAAAGCAGCTCAGGCTGAACTAGGAGACGTGTGAAGCTACTACAGTACCACTTAGTGTCATTTGCACAATATCATAAGAAAACACAATACACAGTTATACTAAAAATAAAGGTACTTTATTTTTATGACAATATGCCAAAGTATCTTAGAGTGTACCCTCAGTGAGAGGATAGGAAATATACACAAGATATATATACACAATAGCAAAAATATGCAGTATAGTCTTAGAAAACAGTGCAAACAATGTATAGTTACAATAGGATGCAATGGGGAAACATAGGGATAGGGGCAACACAAACCATATACTCCAGAAGTGGAATGCGAACCACGAATGGACCCCAAACCTATGTGACCTTGTAGAGGGTCGCTGGGACTATTAGAAAGTAGTGAGAGTTAGCAAAATAACCCACCCCAAGACCCTGAAAAGTGAGTGCAAAGTGCACCAAAATTCCCCTAAGGACCAAATAGTCGTGTTAGAGGGAGAATGCAAGGAAAACACAAATCAGCAATGCAACAACGATGGATTCCTGTCTGAAGGTACCTGTGGAACAAGGGGACCAAGTCCAAAAGTCACAAGCAGCTCGGAGATGGGCAGATGCCCAAGAAATGCCAGCGGTTGGTGCAAAGAAGCTCTTACTAGGCTGAAGAACTGTGAATACTGCAGGAACGACAAGGGCTAGAGACTTCCCCTTTGGAGGATGGATCCCCCACGCCTTAGAGAGTCGTGCAGAAGTGTTTTCCCGCCGGATGGACGCCAACAAGCCTTGCTACACGCAAATCGTGCGTTTGGCGTTTTTGGACGCTGCTGGGGCCCAGGAGGGACCAGGAGGTCGCAAATTGGACCTGCAGAGAGAGGGGACGTCGAGCAAGACAAGGAGCCCTCACTAAAGCAGGTAGCACCCAGAGAAGTGCCAGAAACAGGCACTACGAGGATGCGTGAAACGGTGCTCGCCGAAGTTGCACAAAGGAGTCCCACGTCGCCGGAGACCAACTTAGAAAGTCGTGCAATGCAGGTTAGAGTGCCGTGGACCCAGGCTTGGCTGTGCACACAGGATTTCCGCTGGAAGTGCACAGGGGCCGGAGAAGCTTGCAAAGTCGCGGTTCCCAGCAATGCAGCCCAGCGAGGTGAGGCAAGGACTTACCTCCACCAAACTCGGGCTGAAGAGTCACTGGACTGTGGGAGTCACTTGGACGGTGTCGCTGGATTCGAGGGACCTCGCTCGTCGTGCTGAGAGGAGACCCAAGGGACCGGAGATGCAGCTTTTTGGTGCCTGCGGTTGCAGGGGGAAGATTCCGTCGACCCACAGGAGATTTCTTCGGAGCTTCTGGTGCAGAGAGGAGGCAGACTACCCCCACAGCATGCACAAGCAGGAAAACAGTCGAGAAGGCGGCAGGATCAGCGTTACAGAGTTGCAGTAGTCGTCTTTGCTACTATGTTGCAGGTTTGCAGGCTTCCAGCGCGGTCAGCGGTCGATTCCTTATCAGAAGGTGAAGAGGGAGATGCAGAGGAACTCGGCTGAGCTCATGCATTCGTTATCTGAAGTTTCCCCAGAGACAGAGACCCTAAATAGCCAGAAAAGAGGGTTTGGCTACCTAGGAGAGAGGAAAGGCTACTAACACCTGAAGGAGCCTATCACAAGGAGTCTCTGACGTCACCTGGTGGCACTGGCCACTCAGAGCAGTCCAGTGTGCCAGCAGCACCTCTGTTTCCAAGATGGCAGAGGTCTGGAGCACACTGGAGGAGCTCTGGACACCTCCCAGGGGAGGTGCAGGTCAGGGGAGTGGTCACTCCCCTTTCCTTTGTCCAGTTTCGCGCCAGAGCAGGGGCTAAGGGGTCCCTGAACCGGTGTAGACTGGCTTATGCAGAATTGGGCACATCTGTGCCCAACAAAGCATTTCCAGAGGCTGGGGGAGGCTACTCCTCCCCTGCCTTCACACCATTTTCCAAAGGGAGAGGGTGTCACACCCTCTCTCAGAGGAAGTTCTTTGTTCTGCCATCCTGGGCCAGGCCTGGCTGGACCCCAGGAGGGCAGCTGCCTGTCTGAGGGGTTGGCAGCAGCAGCAGCTGCGGAGAAACCCCAGGAAGGGCAGTCTGGCAGTACCAGGGTCTGTGCTACAGACCACTGGGATCATGGAATTGTACCAACAATGCCAGGATGGCATAGAGGGGGCAATTCCATGATCATAGACATGTTACATGGCCATATTCGGAGTTACCATGGTGAAGCTACATATAGGTAGTGACCTATATGTAGTGCACGCGTGTAATGGTGTCCCCGCACTCACAAAGTTCAGTGAATTGGCTCTGAACAATGTGGGGGCACCTTGGCTAGTGCCAGGGTGCCCTCACACTAAGTAACTTTGCACCTAACCTTTACCAGGTAAAGGTTAGACATATAGGTGACTTATAAGTTACTTAAGTGCAGTGTAAAATGGCTGTGAAACAACGTGGACGTTATTTCACTCAGGCTGCAGTGGCAGGCCTGTGTAAGAATTGTCAGAGCTCCCTATGGGTGGCAAAAGAAATGCTGCAGCCCATAGGGATCTCCTGGAACCCCAATACCCTGGGTACCTCAGTACCATATACTAGGGGATTATAAGGGTGTTCCAGTAAGCCAATGTAAATTGGTAAAAATGGTCACTAGCCTGTCAGTGACAATTTGGAAAGAAATGAGAGAGCATAACCACTGAGGTTCTGATTAGCAGAGCCTCAGTGAGACAGTTAGTCACTACACAGGTAACACATTCAGGCACACTTATGAGCACTGGGGCCCTGGGTTACCAGGGTCCCAGTGACACATACAACTAAAACAACATATATACAGTGAAAAATGGGGGTAACATGCCAGGCAAGATGGTACTTTCCTACACAACCCCCCCCCAAACGAAGGACAATAAGACTAGCCATTACCTGATGAGTCTTCATTGTCTAAGTGGAAATATCTGGAGAGTCCATCTGCATTGGAGTGGCTACTCCCAGGTCTATGTTCCACTGTATAGTCCATTCCCTGTAGGGATATGGACCACCTCAACAATTTAGGATTTTCACCTTTCATTTGTTTTAGCCAAAGTAGAGGTTTGTGGTCTGTCTGAACAATGAAGTGAGTGCCAAACAGGTATGGCCTCAACTTCTTCAGAGCCCAGACCACAGCAAAGGCCTCCCTCTCAATGGCAGACCAACGCTTTTCTCTAGGGGTCAACCTTCTACTAATAAAAGCAACAGGTTGATCCTGGCCCTCAGAATTAAGTTGTGATAGGACTGCCCCTACTCCTAATTCAGATGCATCAGTTTGGACATAGAATTTTTTAGAGTAACAAGGGCTTTTCAGGACAGGTGCAGAGCACATGGCCTGCTTCAGCTCCTCAAAAGCTTTCTGACAGTTTGCTGTCCATAATACCTTTTTAGGCATTTTCTTTGATGTGAGGTCATTAAGAGGGGCTGCAATGGAGCCATAGTTCTTAATGAACCTCCTGTAATACCCAGTGAGGCCTAGGAAGGCTCTCACCTGAGTCTGAGTGGTAGGGGGAACCCAATCAATAATAGTTTGGATTTTCCCCTGAAGTGGTGCAATCTGTTCCCCACCAACAAGGTGTCCCAGATAAACCACCTTACCCTGCCCTATCTGGCACTTTGAAGCCTTGATAGTGAGGCCTGCCTTTTGCAGGGCCTCCAAAACTTTCCATAGGTGGACCAGGTGATCATCCCAGCTGGAGCTAAAGACAGCTATATCATCCAAATATGCTTCACTGAAAGCTTCCAGCCCTTGCAGGACTGTGTTCACCAACCTCTGAAAAGTGGCAGG
Organism: Pleurodeles waltl; assembly: GCF_031143425.1. Classification (NCBI taxonomy): domain Eukaryota; kingdom Metazoa; phylum Chordata; class Amphibia; order Caudata; family Salamandridae; genus Pleurodeles; species Pleurodeles waltl. The sequence continues at coordinate 169,502,452 of NC_090442.1, forward strand.
TGCATTTTTCAAACCAAAAGGCATTACAGTAAACTGGTAATGTCCTCCAATGGTAGAAAATGCAGTCTTAGGTTGAGCATCTTCTGACATTTTGATCTGCCAATACCCTGCAGTCAAATCAAAAGTGCTTAGATACTTGGCAGATGCCAGTGTATCTATTAGCTCATCTGCCCTGGGTATAGGGTGAGCATCAGTTTTGGTTACCAAGTTGAGACCTCTATAGTCTACACAAAACCTCATTTCCTTCTTTCCATCTTTAGAATTGGGTTTTGGTACCAGTACCACAGGAGAAGCCCATGGACTGTCAGAGTGCTCAACCACTCCTAGTTCCAACATCTTCTGAACTTCTTGCTTTATGCAGTCCCTGACATGGTCAGGCTGCCTATAGATCTTACTTTTGACAGGTAAACTGTCTCCAGTATCTATAGTGTGCTCACACCAAGAAGTGGTGCCTGGCACAATGGAGAAGAGTTCTGAAAATTGTCCTAGGAGATTTATGCAATTATCTTTCTGCTCAGCAGTAAGACAATCAGCCAAAACTACACCTTCCACAAGAGCATCTTGTTCTGTGGAAGAGAAGAGATCAGGTAGAGGATCACTGTCTTCTTCCTGTCCCTCATCTGTTGCCATGAGCAGGGTGAGATCAGCCCTGTCATAGTAGGGTTTCAGGCGGTTGACATGGAGCACCCTAAGGGGACTCCTGGCAGTGCCTAAGTCAACCAAGTAGGTGACTTCACCCTTCTTTTCAACAATTGTGTGGGGTCCACTCCATTTATCTTGGAGTGCTCTTGGGGCCACATGCTCCAAGACCCACACTTTCTGCCCTGGTTGGTACTGAACCAAAACAGCCTTCTGATCATGCCATTGCTTCTGGAGCTCTTGGCTGGCCTGAAGGTTTTTACTGGCCTTTTTCATGTACTCAGCCATCCTTGATCTGAGGCCAAGTACATAATCCACAATATCCTGCTTAGGAGCTTTTAAAGGTTGTTCCCAACCCTCCTTTACAAGTGTGAGTGGACCCCTAACAGGGTGTCCAAAAAGAAGTTCAAAGGGGCTGAAGCCCACTCCTTTCTGGGGTACCTCCCTGTAGGCAAAAAGGAGGCATGGTAGAAGGATATCCCATCTCCTGCGGAGTTTTTCAGGGAGTCCCATAATCATGCCTTTGAGAGTTTTATTAAATCTCTCCACCAGTCCATTTGTTTGTGGATGATAGGGTGTTGTGAACTTGTAAGTTACACCACACTCCTTCCACATGGCCTTTAAGTATGCAGACATGAAATTGCTTCCTCTGTCTGATACTACTTCCTTTGGGAAGCCCACCCTGGAAAATATTCCCAGGAGGGCCTTTGCCACTGCAGGAGCTGTAGTGGTCCTTAAAGGAATAGCTTCAGGATATCTTGTGGCATGGTCCACTACCACCAAGATAAACCTATTGCCTGAAGCAGTAGGAGGGTCAAGGGGGCCAACTATGTCAACCCCTACCCTTTCAAAGGGAACCCCAACCACAGGCAGTGGGATAAGGGGTGCCTTTGGAGTGCCACCTGTCTTGCCACTGGCTTGACAGGTTTCACAGGACTTACAAAATTCTTTTGTGTCCTCAGACATCCTAGGCCAATGAAACAGTGGTACCAATCTGTCCCAAGTTTTCATTTGACCCAGGTGCCCAGCTAAGGGAATGTCATGTGCCAGTGTTAGGAGGAACTTTCTGTACTCCTGAGGAATCACTAATCTCCTGGCAGCTCCAGGTTTAGGATCCCTATGCTCAGTGTACAAGAGGTTGTCCTCCCAGTAAACTCTGTGTGAGTCACTGACATCCCCATTAGCCTGTTTGACAGCTTGCTGTCTGAGACCCTCTAATGTGGGACAGGTTTGCTGTGCCACAGTCAGCTCCTCTCTGGCAGGCCCCCCTTCACCCAAAAGCTCAGCAGTGTCTGCTTCCAGCTCCTCTGGTGTAGGTTCTGCACAGGGAGGGAATTCTTCTTCCTCAGAAGTTGAATCCACTGTAGAGGGAGGGATAGTAGGAAGTGGTTTGCTTCTACTAGCCCTAGCTTTAGGGAGCACTTGGTCCATTGTTCCAGGATCCAAGCTTCCCTGTCCTTTTTGCTTTTTGGCCTGAGCCCTTGTCAAAGCAAAAATATGCCCTGGGATGCCCAGCATTGCTGCATGGGCCTCCAACTCCACATCTGACCAAGCTGATGTCTCCAAATCATTTCCTAGTAGACAGTCTACAGGTAAATCTGTGGCTACCACAACTTTCTTTGGACCAGATACCCCCCCCCAGTTGAGATTTACAACAGCCATGGGGTGGCTTTGTGTTATGTTGTGAGCATCGGTTACTTGGTACTGGTGTCCAAGTATGTGTTGTTCAGGGTGCACCAGTTTCTCAATCACCATTGTGACACTGGCACCTGTGTCCCTGTAGGCCTGGACCTCAACACCATTTATTAGGGTTAGTTGCTTGTACTTCTCCAAGTTATGGGGGCAAGCAACCAAAGTGGCTAAGTCAATAGCCCCTTCAGAGACTAAAGTAGCCTCTGTGGTCTCCCTAATCAGACCAACCCCAACTAAATTACCAAAAGTGAGCCCAGCTACTCCCTTGGATTGGCTATTAGTAGGTTTGCTCCCACCACTACTGCTATTAGTAGGGACACTAGGTGTAGCAGTAGGGGTTGTAGTGGTAGGAGCTGTGGTGCCTTTCTTTGGACAACTGGGATCTGTTGTCCAATGGCCTTTTATCTTACATAAATAGCACCATGGTTTCTTTTCCTTGTTCTGATTAAAGGAGGATTTGGGCCCACCACCCCCACCAGAGTGTTTTTGTGGGCCTGATGAAGACTCATTCTTAGATTTGTCCCCACCCTTGTCAGAAGACTTACCATCCTTCTTTTTGTTGCCATCTTTGTCACCCCCTGTATGAACTTTTCTGTTCACTCTTGTTCTGACCCATTTGTCTGCCTTCTTTCCCAATTCTTGGGGAGAGGTCAGATCAGAGTCCACCAAGTACTGGTGCAACAAATCAGACACACAATTATTAAGAATATGCTCTCTCAGGATAAAGTTATACAGGCTGTCATAATCAGTAACTTTACTGCCATGTAACCACCCCTCCAAGGCCTTCACTGCCTGGTCAATGAAATCAACCCAGTCTTGTGAAGACTCCTTTTTGGTATCTCTGAACTTTATCCTGTACTGTTCAGTGGTTAAGCCATAACCATCCAGGAGTGCATTCTTAAGAACTTGGAAATTGTTAGCATCATTTTCTTTTACAGTAAGGAGCCTATCCCTACCTTTTCCAGTAAATGATAGCCATAGGATAGCAGCCCACTGCTTTTGAGGGACATCCTGTACAGCACAGGCCCTCTCAAGTGCAGCAAACCACTTGTTAATGTCATCCCCCTCCTTGTAAGGGGGAACTATCTTATGCAGATTCCTGGAATCATGCTCTTTTGCAGGATGACTATGGGGAATACTGCTGCTGCCACCATGGGTATCTAAACCCATTTTCTGTCTTTCCCTCTCTATTTCTAAAGACTGTCTATCCAAATCCAGCTGTTGCTTCTTGAGCTTCAGTCTGGTTTGCTCCACTCTCAATCTATTGAGCTCCCTTTCCAACAATCTGTCATCAGGGTGGGTGGGAGGGACATTTCTAGATACAGAGGTATGGTGGGAATGAACAGAAGGAGACCTGTCCCTTACAGAGGGCACCCTAACAGCTTGGCTACCAGTATAATGTGAGAGCACACCATCAGTATGGTGTGATTCAACCTCTGTACCAACTATGCTAGACTGTCTAGTAATGGGCAGGCTGAGAAGTTTCTTTCCTGAACCTTTTCCTGGGGGAGTCCCTGGATCAGATTGAGAACCATTAGCTACTTTTTCTACAGATTGGGCACTTATGGCCTTATCCTGTACTCTAAGCATATTAATTAACAGTTCTAAGGAAGGATTCTTCCCTACACTCAAACCTCTCTCTATGCAGAGACTCCTTGCTCCTTTCCAGCTAAGGTGATCATATGCAAGTTTGGACAGTTCAACTTTTTGGCCTGTGCCAGACATTTTTAGAGAGAGTTAAAGTGATAGACAAAGAAAAAAAGTTTTCAGAACTTTTTGGAAAGACAGAAAAAACTTTTTAAACTTTTAAGAACTTTTTGAAAGTTTAGAAGTACTTTTCAGCACTTAGAAAAGAGTGAAAAGAGGAAATGCAAAACTTTTTGGCTATGTGTATATACACTGACCTTGTTTTGTATATTTTTCTCTTATGAAAAGTACAATGACAAGAGTGGTAAGTAGTCTCAAAGCACTTATCCCACCGCTGCACAACCAATGTAGGAGGCTGGACTGGCTTGTAGTGAGTACCAAGGGGTACTTGCACCTTGCACCAGGCCCAGTTATCCCTTATTAGTGTATAGGGTGTCTAGCAGCTTAGGCTGATAGATAATGGTAGCTTAGCAAAGCAGCTCAGGCTGAACTAGGAGACGTGTGAAGCTACTACAGTACCACTTAGTGTCATTTGCACAATATCATAAGAAAACACAATACACAGTTATACTAAAAATAAAGGTACTTTATTTTTATGACAATATGCCAAAGTATCTTAGAGTGTACCCTCAGTGAGAGGATAGGAAATATACACAAGATATATATACACAATAGCAAAAATATGCAGTATAGTCTTAGAAAACAGTGCAAACAATGTATAGTTACAATAGGATGCAATGGGGAAACATAGGGATAGGGGCAACACAAACCATATACTCCAGAAGTGGAATGCGAACCACGAATGGACCCCAAACCTATGTGACCTTGTAGAGGGTCGCTGGGACTATTAGAAAGTAGTGAGAGTTAGCAAAATAACCCACCCCAAGACCCTGAAAAGTGAGTGCAAAGTGCACCAAAGTTCCCCTAAGGACCAAATAGTCGTGTTAGAGGGAGAATGCAAGGAAAACACAAATCAGCAATGCAACAACGATGGATTCCTGTCTGAAGGTACCTGTGGAACAAGGGGACCAAGTCCAAAAGTCACAAGCAGCTCGGAGATGGGCAGATGCCCAAGAAATGCCAGCGGTTGGTGCAAAGAAGCTCTTACTAGGCTGAAGAACTGTGAATACTGCAGGAACGACAAGGGCTAGAGACTTCCCCTTTGGAGGATGGATCCCCCACGCCTTAGAGAGTCGTGCAGAAGTGTTTTCCCGCCAGATGGACGCCAACAAGCCTTGCTACACGCAAATCGTGCGTTTGGCGTTTTTGGACGCTGCTGGGGCCCAGGAGGGACCAGGAGGTCGCAAATTGGACCTGCAGAGAGAGGGGACGTCGAGCAAGACAAGGAGCCCTCACTGAAGCAGGTAGCACCCGGAGAAGTGCCAGAAACAGGCACTACGAGGATGCGTGAAACGGTGCTCGCCGAAGTTGCACAAAGGAGTCCCACGTCGCCGGAGACCAACTTAGAAAGTCGTGCAATGCAGGTTAGAGTGCCGTGGACCCAGGCTTGGCTGTGCACACAGGATTTCCGCCGGAAGTGCACAGGGGCCGGAGAAGCTTGCAAAGTCGCGGTTCCCAGCAATGCAGCCCAGCGAGGTGAGGCAAGGACTTACCTCCACCAAACTCGGGCTGAAGAGTCACTGGACTGTGGGAGTCACTTGGACGGTGTCGCTGGATTCGAGGGACCTCGCTCGTCGTGCTGAGAGGAGACCTAAGGGACCGGAGATGCAGCTTTTTGGTGCCTGCGGTTGCAGGGGGAAGATTCCGTCGACCCACGGGAGATTTCTTCGGAGCTTCTGGTGCAGAGAGGAGGCAGACTACCCCCACAGCATGCACAAGCAGGAAAACAGTCGAGAAGGCGGCAGGATCAGCGTTACAGAGTTGCAGTAGTCGTCTTTGCTACTATGTTGCAGGTTTGCAGGCTTCCAGCGCGGTCAGCGGTCGATTCCTTATCAGAAGGTGAAGAGGGAGATGCAGAGGAACTCGGCTGAGCTCATGCATTCGTTATCTGAAGTTTCCCCAGAGACAGAGACCCTAAATAGCCAGAAAAGAGGGTTTGGCTACCTAGGAGAGAGGAAAGGCTACTAACACCTGAAGGAGCCTATCACAAGGAGTCTCTGACGTCACCTGGTGGCACTGGCCACTCAGAGCAGTCCAGTGTGCCAGCAGCACCTCTGTTTCCAAGATGGCAGAGGTCTGGAGCACACTGGAGGAGCTCTGGACACCTCCCAGGGGAGGTGCAGGTCAGGGGAGTGGTCACTCCCCTTTCCTTTGTCCAGTTTCGCGCCAGAGCAGGGGCTAAGGGGTCCCTGAACCGGTGTAGACTGGCTTATGCAGAATTGGGCACATCTGTGCCCAACAAAGCATTTCCAGAGGCTGGGGGAGGCTACTCCTCCCCTGCCTTCACACCATTTTCCAAAGGGAGAGGGTGTCACACCCTCTCTCAGAGGAAGTTCTTTGTTCTGCCATCCTGGGCCAGGCCTGGCTGGACCCCAGGAGGGCAGCTGCCTGTCTGAGGGGTTGGCAGCAGCAGCAGCTGCGGAGAAACCCCAGGAAGGGCAGTCTGGCAGTACCAGGGTCTGTGCTACAGACCACTGGGATCATGGAATTGTACCAACAATGCCAGGATGGCATAGAGGGGGCAATTCCATGATCATAGACATGTTACATGGCCATATTCGGAGTTACCATGGTGAAGCTACATATAGGTAGTGACCTATATGTAGTGCACGCGTGTAATGGTGTCCCCGCACTCACAAAGTTCAGTGAATTGGCTCTGAACAATGTGGGGGCACCTTGGCTAGTGCCAGGGTGCCCTCACACTAAGTAACTTTGCACCTAACCTTTACCAGGTAAAGGTTAGACATATAGGTGACTTATAAGTTACTTAAGTGCAGTGTAAAATGGCTGTGAAACAACGTGGACGTTATTTCACTCAGGCTGCAGTGGCAGGCCTGTGTAAGAATTGTCAGAGCTCCCTATGGGTGGCAAAAGAAATGCTGCAGCCCATAGGGATCTCCTGGAACCCCAATACCCTGGGTACCTCAGTACCATATACTAGGGGATTATAAGGGTGTTCCAGTAAGCCAATGTAAATTGGTAAAAATGGTCACTAGCCTGTCAGTGACAATTTGGAAAGAAATGAGAGAGCATAACCACTGAGGTTCTGATTAGCAGAGCCTCAGTGAGACAGTTAGTCACTACACAGGTAACACATTCAGGCACACTTATGAGCACTGGGGCCCTGGGTTACCAGGGTCCCAGTGACACATACAACTAAAACAACATATATACAGTGAAAAATGGGGGTAACATGCCAGGCAAGATGGTACTTTCCTACACCCACCCTTAAAAACTACCATGATACCCCCACCCCCCTGAGCCCTAATACCGACCCCCACTCCGAAAAATAAACCAACCCAATCCCTAAAAACAAAATTACCCTGACACCCCACTCCTGCCCCTAAAAACAGAAGTACCCCAACACCCCACCTTTGAAAACTACCCCGATACCCCCACCCACAGCCCTAAAACTGACCACCACCGCCCAAAAATAAAACTACTGAACCCCTAAAAACAAAATTACCCTGACGCCCCCATCCCTACCCCTAAAAACCTGAACCCCCGCCTGCCCTGAATACAAAATTAACCAAACTCCCCACTCCGCCTCTAAAAACCCAATAAAATACAAAATTACCCTGATCCAACCCCTAAAAACCCGCCCCCACCCTAAATACAAAATTACCCTAACCCCCCCATGCCCAGCCCTAATAAAGTGCCCCCACCCAACATAAATACAAAATTACCCCAACCCCCACCCTTAAAAACCTGCCCCCAACTGTCCTGAATACAAAATGACCCCAACTCCCTGCCCCGCCCCTAAAATCCTGACCCCCCACCCGCCCTAAATACAAAATTACCCCAACCCCCACCCCAATAACCTGCCCCTCACCTGCCCTAAATACAAAATTACCCCAACCCCCACCCCTAAAAACTTGCCCCAACCCGCCCTAAAAACATAATTATCACACCACCCAAATACAAAGTTACCCTGACTCCCCACCCCGCTCTTAAAAAACCCAACCTCCCATCCGCCCTAAATTCAAAATTACCCCATCCCCCGCCCCTAAAAACCCAACATCCCCACCCTCCTAAATTCAAAATTACCTCGACCCTCCACCCCTGCCCCTAAAAACAAAATAACCCCGACCCCCCACCCTGCCCTAAAAACCATAGTACCGACCGCCCCACCCCGTCCCTTAAAAAAAAATAATAACCTAACCACGCCCACCCCTTCACCCCCTGCCCCCACCCCTAAAAACTATCCCCAACACTGCCCCAGCCCCACTTACCTGGCCGCATCCTCTCCCGATGGATCTTCCTTTTTCTCTGCCTTAACCATGCATGTGCGTTGCTCACATGCGTGGTTGAGGCAGAGAAAGAGGCCTGCGTTGTTCAGGGGAGAGTTGTTCCGCTTGCATGAACAACGCAGTCGTGGTTCCGGACACGTTGTTCCATATCTTTCCTACCAGCAAGAGGTATCAGATGGCCGAGCTGACGCAGTGCTGGAGCACCATTACTGGATAACTATGCTTCATAAGCAGCTTTCATTCAACTTCCTCTGTCAAAAACTAGCCAAAAAGTGGTTACCGACCTCTTAAGGAGGCGGTGAAACCAGTGGATGGGGAATCAGCCGATTAGGCACAATGAGCATGCATAGACTTATCTGTAAAGACTCCTTGAGGATCCACCTTTCAGGTGTCAGTAAAATACAGTATGTAACTGGTGCAAACCATTCAGATTTTTCCTCCTCCAGTGAAGCTCTTGTGGATAAAATGCTAAGCTTGCCTTTTTTGTGTGCCTCGACTGCATCTGCAGTGTGCATAAGTCACAAAAGACATTGATAATTGCATTAATAAGGATCGTGCCAGAAGCTCCGCTCTTGCCTTTTTAAGCATCGAGGATGGACGCTAAACCAGATTTTTCATCAAGGACTCAACTCATTGGTCCTAGCCAATCTAGATCATGAGATGAGAGATAATGTTGACAATGATTTTGCACATTTAAACTGTGAAATGGTGAGTGGCTGGACTCATGTTTTGGCCAGTGAAGCAAAGCCAAATCTAAGGCTCAACCTTGGCGCACTTGTGCCTAAACTGTAATTCCGTCTCCATTTGCATCATCGCAAAGCACAACTGCAGAGATTTTACGCCACATTTCTGTCCTTACTATGTCCACCCCTGGAAACAACGTTTCCCCTTACAAAAGAAATATAATTGTTGTTCGGTCCACTGGTGTCCACTAAAAATCCCACATGTTTAATCACTCATTCCCTTTCCCACGTTAATGCAGACAGAGGCGGGTGTGGGCCCGGGATCATAACTGATGAAGTATCAGCGAAGTCCCCAGGTGTTTTGTCTGCATGATTTGCACAATTTGTTGTAAATCCTGCTGCAACTCAAGTGGGCAAGTACCAAGTATTCTGAGAATGTGCACCTAAAAGTAGGGCAAAGTGTGCGAAATTCCCATGCTATTCCCCCTCCCGAAGTCCAAAACTCAGAAAGGTGGGGTCGTTGTTCACCCAGTAATTTAACCAGGCAGTATTAAAATGTACTGAATGCGCCAGGGCCATTGTTAGCGCTGGTGACGCCCAGTGCAACAATGTTTGTTGGCACCCCCATTACCACCTCTGCCATGTACTCCCTCATTACAGTCCCTTAACAGTGTCCCTCAAGTCTCCATAATCACTCTTAATCACTTTAATTAATGGTAATAGCATCTCTCATACCAGTGTAGGGAGTATGAGCACTTTACATCACACACATTACACAGAGACAATTGTGTGTGCCAGTCAGTATATACCTCATGTGACATCGGACATAGGACTACAAGTTGTAGGCGCCACATGTCATTCATTATGGTAGGCAGTATAGTTTAGAAGTGCTTGGTCTGGAGAGGCACAAACTCAGAATTTAAAAGGTAACACCATGGTTGGGGATTCTCTTTAATAATAAGAACTGATTTCCACCTAAATCGTACCTTTTTGCAACATTAGGAGAATGAAAGGCTGGGGAAAAATCATAACTCTCTAATCTATACAGTTTCCATGCAGCTCTCGATGGTCGTTAATAGCTCACTGTTCAATGTGAGGATTTTAACTAATTAACTGCAAGTAACAAAAGAATCTCTGACAAAAGCAGTAACCAGTAAAAATAATAAGCAAACACTTTCTACATGAAATGTGCTTTTGTGATCTGTGGTACACGCTGTTTGCAAGAGGCATATTAACCCTCTGAGCTAACTTATGATGAGTCAAAACTTCCACTAAACAAAACTCGTTCTCTTTCCAGGAAGAACAGTAATCACCCGTGTTATCTTGTCACTTTTATTGTTGCCTGAAAATTGCTGCAGGCAAGAAATGTGGCAGCGGGTGCTTTCAAAACCATAATATACTTACAAACAGGCGCCCCAGCAAAGTCAGCGCCCTGTGCGATGGCACCGGCCGCGCCGGCCTAGTGTCGGCCCTGGGCTGCACAATAAACACCCGGCACTGAGGTGGACCCAGAATGTACTCACCATCCCTGCACGCAGCCATAGATTCTTAGAATAATATTATTTATCGTATAAATTGCCAGCTTCTATTCAACAGTAAAGTTATGGGTTATAACTTGCCTCGTGTACTTAAGAAATTCATCATTTATATTGCACTGTGCATTTCTATCCATCCCCGTGTGGTCAGTCCTTCTCCGGTGCCCCGTATTATTTCCCTCCGAGTTACCTGTTCCCCTTGAGCTTCCGGTACGTTCCTTGAGGCGACTCACTTCAGAGTGACCCAGGAGACGGAAATAAAGCCTCAGGCTGACGTGCTGCGTAGCTCCTTTAACTCACCTCATATTAATTGCTTCACTCAGGTCATTCTCTTTAGGCACGGCGGGGGGGGGGGGGGGGGGGGGGGAGGACATGACTAAGTGAAATATTCCCAAAATGTGAATTTAGCAGGCAAAACAGAAAACTTTGAGGCAAAACCCAAAATCAGTGACCCCCTCCCCGCCCATCCTCTAATCTGCGAGAGAACCAGCGCAACATTCAAAGCGGAGAAACTCAAAACACTGAGCCCTTCACCAGGTGTGAGGACTGTAGTGCCGACACCAATAGTGCTTTCAGTGGGCAGGTACTGTCCGGTACTGCGTACCTGCACTTCTTCAATTTAAAAGCGAGAACACCTGCACTCCTCAGCACTGCTGCAATACATTCAGTGGGAGAGTACCTGCACTTCTCACTATTACTGCAATACATTTAGTGGGAGAGTGCCCGTACTTCTCAGGAGCAAACAGGTGCTCTAATCGAGAGTACCTGCACATTTATGTTTCCCTTTGAAGCACTGGGCACGAATGTCACACTAGAGCGGATCCGGAGATATATAAACCAAACCTACGGTCTTGGCGGCGTAGGTGCCAAGTCCAAGCACTGGCATGGTGTGCCCATCGCTCAGCTGAACACGGGTGTCCTTGGTGAAAGCCATGACCTTTCCCTGAAGCGGCGGAGTCTTTGTCCAAGCGGTGGAGTCTTTGTCCAAGGTGTGCGGAGCGCTCCTGCTTACTGGCTTGACGCGTCCCAGGCAGCCACAGCTCGCCTTATATACCGCGAGCCTCGCGTAAATAGCGTGCATGAGCTCGGGCTGGCGGCTTGTGGGAGTGGCTGGACTTTGTGCTGAAGTGTGTAACATTGAAAGCAAAGCTGAGCGAGAAGGTCAGAGCCGTGGGAGCCAAGAAGCCTCGACCTTGAAGGCAAGGGAATGAACTGGATCTGCCAGAGTGGTGACACCCCGGCAGGGCAGCTCAGAAGTTGCTTGAGCTGTGCGACTTCAGCAAGGCCACAGAACCATTCGCGTGGTAAAATACGAAAACACGACTGCCCTTAAGGGACTGGTGTTTTAGAAGCTAGGGAAACTTGGCTGAGTTGGGAAATAGTATTCAGAAAATCTAGGATAACAGAAAAATCCTAAAATTAGGGAAAACATCTCCGTACAAGGAGAATATCAAATTGGAGGCAACTAGAGAAATAATTTCAGTGGAATCTTAAAGAAAGGCAACGGTATGCCTGTGGAGTAGATTGAGCAACGAGGAAGATGTCAAGCAAATCTGCTGTGATGCTAGGACTCCTCTCCTTTTTCATATCAGTGCAAATGTGACTCTGGATGGATAAAAAGGATGGAAACAGGAAGAAGTTTAATCCATCGGAAAATAAATTTAAATTACGCCAACATACTTTACGTAATTTTGGAATTTTGTGTTATGCTTCCTGCGTGAAATTCCTGAAATTAAACCAGCACAATACTTCATGTAACTACAGGCCATTTGCAGTAATAATTTCTCAAGAAATGCACCATTTGCTGTAAAAATTTACCATGAAATGTACCATTTGAAGGAAAATATTTGTTGCAAACGCACTTGAACAGCTGTTGCCAGGGTTCTTTGTCATTTGTTCATTTAAAACCTTTGCCAGGGTTTTAAATGAATCAGTGCACCAAAAAATTAATTGAGGATGCAGTTTATGCTAAAGTATGTCATAAAGTGAAGGATTCACATTTCTCTAAATTATGTGTAATCTTGCTGAAATTTTACGTAGTTAAGTGAAAGCAAATTCCGCACATTTTTTATATCTCTAGACATAATATATGGATTGAATGTTGAAAACAAACAGGGTAAATTGGAGTCTGAATAATGAAAACTCTTACATTTCTTAGGTCAATTCCTGGGTATTTAAACCAGGCCAGGTTGTTTTTGTGTATTCTGAGGCATAATGGGCCAGATGTATCAAACTATTTTGTGTTCGCAAACGGTGCAAAAACCAAAAATACACTGCGAATGCAAAATAGCCTTTCACGATTTATGAAAGGCATTCGCAGTCCAATTTTAAGGAATTGCTAAATTAGCAATTACCTAAAATTGCGACTCAATTTTGCAAATTGCAAAATGCGGTCTGTAAATAAGGAATCACAATTTAAATGTATGAACCAATTGCAAATTGCGAATGGTCGCAAAACTGGAATTTTGCATGTGCAATTTACCACCAACTCAAATCAGATGGTAATCAGGTGCAACCTATGAAAAGAGGCCCAGAGTGCATCAGGCCTTTTCAACAACGGCTGCACTCTATGCCATGGCAAGCAGGATGAGGATCCTGGGAGGTTTGAGGAGAGTGAGGAGGAGACAGGAGCGCATTTTCGGAGTGCGCATTACTCTGTTTGACCAAACTAAGGAGGAGATATTTGATAGTATAGATTGAATTCTGAAAAGACACTAGACCTAATAGCAGATTTACAAGCACAACTGCAGTAACACACACACAGAACAATGCCATTCCCACTCATGTGCAGCTATTATGCTCCCTGCACCTCTTAGCCTCAGGAACCTATTGGGGGTTATAGCAGCAGCTGGAGGTGTGACTCAAAGTACGCTCTCACGCTTCTTCAGTGCATTCCTCAATACATTGTTATTTAAAATAAATAAGCACATCAAATACCCCAACAACCCACAGGACTTGCAGCTCACAAAATTACATTTTTACCAGGTATCCCAATTCCCACGTCATTGGCTGCATTGATGGGACACAAGTTGCAATCTGTCCACATTCTGAAACTGAGTACATGCACAGGAATAGAAAAAATAGCCATAACATGCAGGTCATCTGCCATTGCCTCACACATCATTACTGAATAGTGACCAGATTCCCTGGAAGCACACATGATTCGTACATCTTGAGACATAGTGGACGGTACACACAGCTTCTCGCTGGAGAGTTTGGAGAAGGATACCTACTTGGTAATGTAACAGAGAACAATGTAGCATATCATACAGGTGAGGTTAGACATGACAATTACTCCATTTTTACTCCTGTCATTGTAGGAGACAGTGCATGTGCAGTGCGGTCCTTCATCCAAACACCATACCTCATGTAGGAAGCTGGCCTGGTGTGTGATGAGTACTTATATTACTCACACCTTTTACCAGGTCCTGGGTTCCCCTATTAGTGAAATGTAGGCAGTGTTTAGAAGCCAGGGTTCTCTAGAGGTAGCTGTGGATGAGAAGCCAAGACTTATCTAGGAGACATGCAAAGCTCATGCAATAACACTGTAGTCACACAGCACTTACATACATGAAAGAAAACACTCTGTGTTACAAAAATGAAGGGTCCTTATTATAGTAACACAGCACCAAAAATACTAGAGGGACGATACCTCAACAGGAGGTAAGTAGACACACTAAATATATACACTAGTAATCAGAAATAGGCATAAATAGCAACAGAAAATTGTGCAACAGCAATGGACAATAGTGACCCTTGGGGGAGCCCAAACCATATACTAAAGAAATGGAATGCAAATGCAGGACCCTCACCCAGGTAAGTGGAATCTGTAGAGAGAAGCTGGAAGAACTAGGAGCCCCAAAAGGTAAGTACAACAGTGCACCCCAGCGACCACGAATAAAGGAGTAAGTTACATTTTTTTCCCGAAACCACCAAAAGGACTGAAAAGAAGAATAATGCACCACCCAAAAAAGACTGCAAGAAACGAGTGGTGGATCCTGAAGAAGAAAGACCTGAAAAAGAAGAGGACTAAGTCCAGAACTTGTACAAGTGTCCGGTGGTGGCAGAAGCCACTATCCACCCGTCTGTGGTTGCAGGAGTTGGTCGATGGTAGGACGAAGACAGTCAGAAATGCAGCCCTGGAGTCGGTGAAGAACTCCTGGAGGATGCAGTTGATGTCTCACGCCAGATGGAAGATTGAAGTCTGTCTATGGCATGGAAAAGCCACCAAAAAGCCTTGGCAAAGGCAAGAATTGCGGTAGACAAAAAGTGGAGCTGCGGGAGACCGGCAAGGTCCAGGGGGACTCAACCCACAGAGGGGAGTCCCATGGGACCCTCAACATGTCACAAACTACTCGTTGTCTATGGCTGTGGCCCACTAGAAATGCGGCGCGGTCTTCGTTCCTATAGGTTCTGCCTTGACCCAAGTAGGGGCAACCATTTCTGGTAGCCACAATGTTGCTGACGGAGGGAACGCCAAAGGCAGTCCGTGCCCTTCAGAAGGAGTCCCAGAGGGAAAAAACCCAAAAAGGGAAAAAACCTCAAGCAGGAACTCCTGGAACAAAAACAAAAAGTAAAAAGTAAATCTGAACAAAAGACAAAATGACAACGAAAAGAGCTGGAACAGGCTAAGAAAAAATATAATTGATGCAGAAGAAACAGGAGCGAAGATCACCACCCAAAGGAAGTGTTGCGGCGCAAAGAGAACATGAATCACACACATTATATACCCAAAGAACAGGAAGTGACCAACAGGAAGTACAAGACACCATATTGGGTTGGGAATATAGCATAGAAACCTATAGAAAAGTCACCATGTTGAATAAGGTTCCAAAGGCATGCAGGGAGCAGGAAGGCATGCTGGGAAGGAGAAAGGATCATGGCAACTAAAGAAGGGCAGAAATACAGGGAGAAACAAAGAAAGCAGAAAAGAAGAAAGAAAAAAGAAGCATAAAGTAAGTGGGGGTGAGTTGTGTGTGGAGGGAGGCAAGAACTAGCAGGGGCACGTCGCGCCCGTAACTCATAGAGGCCCCATGCCCAATTTGGGACCTCGATGAAAATATAGAATGGCAGCGGAGCAGCACGTCCTGCCGCCGCGGATCGCGGCCGCGTCACGAGCCGAATGTTCGCCTTGCGCCACGGCTCGCACCGCGACACAGCAATGCAGAGACTCCACAGAAGAAGAGCCAGCCTCCACATAAGACCCACTGGATGAGGACCCAGGACTTGCTGAGGAGCCCACACAGCACAACTGAAGAAGGGTCCTACACCGCCGGAAAAGCCCACAGAAGGCTGTGCATCACAGCGAAGTGTGCAGGGGGCTGGGGCTACACGGAGCCTGAGGATCCCTTGGAGGAGATGGCTTACCTTCACCAAAGTTGGACAGCTGGCAGAGAGAACCAAGGGAACAACTAGACCACCACCTGTGATGCAGGACCCATGCAGCTCAGGATGAGAGGAGATCAACACAGCCAGTCTTTGTTGTTGTTGGTGCCTGCAGATGCAAAGTGACTCCTTCACTCCAAGGAAGATTCCTTATTGCTTCTTGTGCAGACATAAGACTTGCCACCCTCAGAGCATGCACAGCTGGGGAAAGGTTGCAGTTGCTGGAAATACCCGGAGAAACAGTGTTGCAGGGCAAAGTCATTGCTGGAGCTGCAGATTGTAGGTTCCTGTGAAGACCAGTTGCGGTTCCAGTGGCCAGAAGCTGAAGTAGATGTCGCAGAGGAGTCCTGCTGGAATCTTGCAAGTTGAATCTGAGGACCCACCCAAGAGGGAGCCCTAAATAGCCCTGGAAGGGGGATTCGTCACCTAGCCAGGTGACCACCTATCAGGAGGGGGCACTGAAGTCACCTGCCTGACCTGGCCACTCAGATGCTCCCAGAGGCCTCTTCCCACCTTGGAATCAAGATGGCAGAATCAAGGAGCCCCCTGGAGGAGCCCTGGGCACCACCCCTTGGGTAGTGATGGACAGGGGAGTGGTCACTCACCTTTCCATTGTCCAGTTTCATACAAGAGCATGGACTGGAGGTCCCTGAACCAGTGCAGACTGGTTTATACAAGGAGGGCACCAAATGTGCCCTTCAAAGCATACCAGTGACTTGGGGAGGCTACCCCTCCCAAGTCATGTAACACCTATTTCCAAAGGAAGAGAGTGTTGCCTCCCTCTCCCAAAGGAAATCCTTTGTTCTGCCTTCCTGGGCTTGAGCTGCTCAACCAGCAGGAGGGCAGAAACACATCTGAGGGGTGGCAGCAGCTTGGGCTGCCCGGAAGACCCCAGAAAGCTGTAAGGAGCAATAATGGGTGTCCTCTAAGGAGCCCCCAGATTGCATGTAATCATACTTCCAATACTGGCAACAGTATTGGGGTATGTTTGCAACATTTGTGATACCAAACATGCCCAGGCTCAGAGTTACCATTATGTAGCTGGACATAGGTAGTGACCTTTGTCCACTACACATGTAAAATAGCATCCCCACACTCACGAGTCCATGAAAAGGGAGATGGAGTTCGGGGGGCACCACTGCTCATGCAGGGGTGACCTCACACAGAGGCACCTGCACCTTGACCTCTGGGCTAGAAGGGCCTACAATAGGGGTGACTTACAGTGACCTGGTGCAGTGACCTGTAGTGAAAAGGGTGCATGCACCCTTTCACGCAGGCTGCAATTGCAGGCCTGCAGATACACTTTGCATGGGCTCCCCATGGATGGCATAATACACGCTGCAGTCCATGGGAAACCCCTGGTGCCCCAATGCCCTGGGTACCATATTTTAGGGACTTAGAAGGGGGCACCAATATGTCAAATGTGGGGTGTTTGTGGTCCAAGCAACCAAGTTTAAAGGGAGTGAGCACAAACATACTGACAACAGGCAAAAAGTGGAGGTAACCATGCCAGAAAGAGGGTACTTTCCTACACCTCAATCCAGCCACACCAAGTGAACGGCATTACAGTGCGGAACAAAGGAGAGCGCAAAGTGTTATTGAGAGGATCTTTGGCCTGCTGAAGAGTCTCTTCTGGCGCCTGCACAAAAGTGGGGGCACACTACAGTACAGTCTGGAAACCCCACTGTAAGTTTGTGGGCACATGTGCTATGCTGCACAACATCGCAACAACAAGAGGTATACCAGTAGAACCCACAGATACAGACTCAGATGAGGATGATGACCCATTGCCACCCCCTCACACAGCAGACCGATTCACAGCAGCAGACGGCAGGCAAAGATGTGCTGAGATTATGCACAACTATTTGTGATGTAAGTAATGACAACACCACATCTTGTTTCTTTTTTGCTACAGGTATCACAATTATTGCCTTAACTTCAGGTCAAATATGTTGGCATAGAACATAGTTAGTCTAAAGCACTATCTGTACTCTCATTAAATGTTATACTTTTAACATCATATTATCAATGCAATGTCAGAAAATGTGCAAGGCCCAGCACATATCCACATTCGTTTTTGTGGCCAGGAACTCCACTAGAACGCTCAGTGGGTTCAGCGGCATCTCTTGTTGTGTGTTCTGAGACAATACTGTGTCTAGAACTGCGATGCCTAGGATCCATCACAGGGGCTGTGACACTAGTCCGGCTAAAGAGCTCCCCACCATCCCCACCACCCAGCTTGCTGTTTGCAGCACTCCTGGCTGTCTGCATGGCCTACAACGCATTGGTAACGGCACCAATCCCCGTGCAAAGTCCCCACTGCAATGTACCATTTCCACTTGCATGCTCACAGCACGTTGTGACAGCAAAGCAGTTGCATTAGTGGGGCAATTTACAGATCGGCTGAACCCATCCAACCTACCCATCAATTGGTGATTTTGCCTACAGTGGGTGACATGGTCCTTCTGCTTTACAGTGCAGAGTTCCTTAATTGCATTTGTCATCTCCCTTAGATTTTCAGCTGTAGATTTCTGTCCATCCTGCACTGTTTTCATTCAGCTGGCACTTGTTGTGATTTATAGACACCAACTGCCTGCTTACAGTGGAGGCACTGCACCTTTAACATGGATGCCTCCAGACCACCAAACAGAGATGGGCCCTCACCTTCCTCTGAGTTCTGTCTGACATGTGCTCTACGCCTCCTGAGGGGAGTATGCTGGTGCTGAAAAAGGGACTGACGTCTGTGGGTATGTCTACCATCTGAAGGTGATGTGTGTTTGTCATCTTGCAAGTCATCAGAGTCCTGAGTAAATTCAGGAAGTAGTTCCACTGTGCTCTGTGTCTGGGTAGTGCTGGTGTAATGGACAAGATGATGCCGGTCTGAGACTGTGGCTGGCTTTCGTCATTACCCTCTGTTTCCATTTCTGCTGCATCTGGTGCAGGAACATCTGTAACATCAATGTGCAGCATGTCAGTCATAAAGTACATTTTTCATTTCTACGTTCACATTGTCATTTTTTTGTAAACATTTTCCCTGGCATAGTGTCTCTAATTTTCTTTTGTATTCTCTCCCTGTTCGGTTTTACACAATACTGCAATGTTTGTTCTTGGTGCAGTGTTGGGGTATGGACTTCCAATTCCATAAGGCATTGTTGGGTAGCATGGAAAATGTGGCACAGACTATTTTTCACAGTGCATGGTCACATTGCATTAATCTAAGGGACAAGTGTACGTGCACATATGGTGATTCAACTCATTACTGCCCTTAACTATGTTGGTGCCTGGTGTGCCTGAGGTGTCTATGTCAGTGACACCAACTACTGCTTCAGGCTGCAGTGTTGGTTCCTCTCCCACTGCTCCTTGCCTCTTTCAGCCTGCTTATCTTTATGTTGGCCTTCGGTCCTTGAGCACTTTACCAATGCTAACCAGTGCTAAAGTGGATGTGCTTCTCTCAAAACATGGTAACATTGGTGTATCTGACTTTCCCTGACTACGATTGTGGGCCCTATTTGGAGAGGGTGCAAACCTCAGTCAACTGGAGACCCAATTTCTAACAGTGCCATTGATTACATGATTAACTACTCATGTAATCTGGATCCAACATGCTGGGATGTCTGTGCAGCTCCATATCATGTGACTGAAATTGGCATCCATTAGCCTACATCAAGGGCATTCGCGTCTAGGATGCTAAGAAAAAACCTATACTCAATGAGCTACTCTGCATGGAACTGGGAAACTTGTGAGCTTTGTCAAACAAAAGCAGCAGGAGGTGGTATAGAGCTGATACATGGCATGGAAAACAAAGGCGAGATGCCCGCCCTGTCGAAGAACCCACCACCAATTTGGGGAATGCAGCAGCAGCCACAAAGAGGCTGCCAAACTCAGGGGTAGAGCTTAACCCCGGCATTGTAACACAAAGAAAAGGAGCAGGCATAGAATCCTTCCAAAGTCACCCAAATATCCATGAAGTAAGGTGCAACTAGTAGCAAGGAAGCTTTGAAGCAACCCCCATCTGAATACATCAACATGCTGTGTGCTGCCATAACACTTCCAGTGAACACACGGCATCTTCACCTTTACCGCTGTGTGAGGCCAAAGAGCATAGAACATGCGCCGCCAGAGACCCCTGAGGTTCTTTCAGCACTTCCCTGGCTATGCATCATCATAGGAGGCCCCCATAATTTCCTTAGGTCCTGAGTTAATTGGCTGGATGCACCATTTGCAAACTGCATTACATTCTTCAAGGACCAAATAATGTTAGTTGCATTCAGTACGATACCTCATGTTTTGTTAGCAGTCTTTTCAAGTGTTGAATTGACTTCTGCCCTCTTGGGAATGGTCCTTGACAGACTTATATTGTCTATGTTAGGGAAATCCTATCTTCCTGTCGTGTACCACTAGAGGTTTTTGCTTTCTCCAACTTCTGTATTTTTTAACTTTCTCTAGATCCCCACTTCTCCTGAACAGACTTCATTATTTGCCCTTCCACTCAAATTGAGACCATACAAATATGGGACTGGCCTAATACTTGGCAGGATCCTAAGCTGCTACATTCACAGTGATAGCTTGTCAATATGGGCAGACAGGAGAGCTACTGGCCAGCACCTAACATTATGTTTTTTTATTATGTTTACTTTTACATATTTGTTTCCCCCATTATCTATGGCCCGGCTTTGGGTCGCTGATTTTCCACACAGAGAAGTAGGCGTGGCCATTCGATAAATGATCACCCTGAGTGAAAGTTATTGTATCAAGCCTAGTGAACTAAAGTGCAGATGTAGGGATGGCAGTTCAGACAACCCAATATGAACATTTGAAAGGCCTGCTTGTGTCACTTATCCCATGCTGTATCAGAGAACCTGGGGACAAACACCACAGCACCAAACTCGGGTAGGGTGGTGGGCTGGCTTTCAGAAGACTGCCTGCCAATCTCAATGCTGCTCCTTGATACTATATTTTGTAAAGAATGCTTTCTATGTTGGCTGGACTGGGTTTGGCAGTATCATAGACTACAGTAAGGCCTATAGCATGTGTATGGAATGACCGTGCTTAGGTGGCAAGACTAAAAGCAATAGGTCAATATCCCCTGCTGCTTTATTATAGGTTGCAGGGTCATTGGCCATATTTTTCTCTCCCTTGACTCACACTTCATTCTTGCTGTTTTACACTTGTGCACAATTCACATACAGTTTAGGGTGAGCTATGTGGTCCACTTCCAATCCTAATGCCAATGGCCCTGAGCAAATAGCCTGCCTTGCCATTCATACACTATTCATACCTGAGTGAATGATAATCGCTTCATAGAGGCAAGGGTAAAACTGTCCATCGTTACTCCTCTAAGAACACATACTAACCTCCTCTCATCGCTCTCCTTAAAGGTCTGTGGACTTCACAAAACACAATGACCTTTAAAGAACTGGTTTGAAAAGCTTGGAGATTTGGAGAGTTCCACTTATCTCCACCCCCGGCCCTTGGATAAAAAAAAATATTCATAGCCTCATTAAGTATTAACCTGCAATGGGGGGGCTACCACTATTGCACATGTTCGGACATTACCCAATTAAGTCTGACCGGAGCCATGTTATTTCTTACATATTTAACATTAATACATTGTAATAGTCTTGGGTTATCCTAGTTCTTGATAGTCGTTTCATTCATATCACATTTCTCAATAGTGAGCCATTTTGGGTGTTCATCAGGGTTTTAACATTTGGATCCTATGCCTGTTAAGCAGCATGTAAGCATCCTAACAGAAGAGGTGCAGTATATTGCTTTGATTGTTTGCACACAGTATGTGCCACCGACAAATCCCGCGTGGAGAAGTGACATCTAGGTGCATCTGAGGGGTAATAACAACACTGTAAGCAGCTGAAGGTCCTCCTGTGTTATAATGTGTTTTTGATTTCCATGTTTCCTTTAGTTTGTATTCCATGCAGTGTTCGTGGGAGGAAGGCTTACCCCACTGTATCTACCTACGTCCATTGATTGTGGTCCTATCACATCCTTTCCTTTGTCATTCTTACTTTTAATCAGGGTCCTCAGATCGTGCTCATTGCCTGTTTTGCCTTCTCTTAGGGTTTTTGAGTGGTGGCTTCTATTGGATCAGTGAAAAAGTCTGCTTGAGCTCTGGTGGAGCTCAGGAACCTCTTCTGCTTCCCTAGGCCTTTGGGGCAGCTCTTGAGCCTTTCAGGCCTCATGAGGGTCCTTCTGGTTCCTTTTAAGTCCTTGGTCTGAGTCTCCCTCTGGAACCGCTTGTATGTCAGAAGATCGTGTTAGTAATATCAATTTGCCAAAATGCTGAAGTCAAAATATCGAGGAAGGAAATATAATGAAGGTAAGTGTATACAGGTAACTATAGATTTACTATTCCTATCTCCATATCTACATACCTTGATTATATTTATTTAGTCAAGGTACATAAAAGTGAAACTATAGTAAATATCTCATGAGTTTGAAACCCATTAGGATTTAGCATGCCACTCATCCAGCAAGAGCAGGGCAATAAAAGGCAGGGAATGGATGGAAAGGTTTACCTGACAGAACTAAATTGCCGGCCTGCCCCTTCATGGTGGCAACACTTTATTTTGACTAACATTGAAAGGCTGGTATTTACCCAAAAAATCAGTGTATTTAAAAAAATGCAGGTAGTTATCTATGGAAAAAAGGCATTTAAAAAATATGATCACTGTTTATGTGCAAACATATTTTATTTCCAAAGTATTTTAAACTAATATTTGAGTGATCATTCCTACCTGCCTACAGAGCCTACATTTTAATATATTCCTTGCCCCCGCTCTTTGATAACACAAACGTTCTCTTTGTTGACTCTCGATAAGAAAGATGCTCTTTCAAGCGTCCGCTAACCCAACGTTTTATGGGCGGCATCTATCATATGCGTTGCAAATCTTTCGGAACATTTATTTATGTATTTATTTATGCATAAAGCACGCATACACCCATGTGTATCTTGGCACTAGAAGGACTAGAATGATCCCAGAGTGAAACACTACAGTAGCGTCTGACCTTAAAATAATATATGGGTGTTCAAAGCTTTCCATAAGAGCATAAAGTCAGAAGTGGTTCTCAGGGCCAATGGGAGGTTACTCCATAGTGGGGGTGCTAAGGACCCAGAAGTCATTAATACTGTAGCAGGTGCGCTTGAAGATGGGAATAGATAGAAAAAGCATCTCTGATAATCTCAGGGATCATGTGGGAACGCAGTGGACCACTGGTTAGAGAGAAACAAAGGTCAGGTTTTGTAAAAGAGCAATGCATAAGGCCTTTAACTGGACACTGTACTTGACAGGGCGGTTTCTGCATGAGGACCTCTGCCTTCTTTACTTTCACCCCACCTCCCCAGGGTTGGCCATTGAAAAAGTGAAAATAAAGTCTGTATTTGATTGAAAAAATACCCACACCTTTTGTTTTGGGGCCGGGCTTGTTGCTGTGATGACTGATGAGTCTTATGTGACACCAATGGCGGCTGGTGATGTTTGAGAGCGGTGGATGTGGGCTGGGCTGTGCGTGGGAGGGCGCTGGGGTTCACTTGTGGCATTTTGTGGGAGGCAAGTTGCCAATTCCTGTGCAAATATTCTTATAAACAATGAGATAAAATGAATCATTTTCCAGCAAATTTCTTTTTTTTATAAAACAATGGGCCAGATGTACGAAACTTTTGCGCGTCGCAAATGGGTCGCAACGCTATTTGCGACCTCGCATAAAGCGAAATGGTATGTACCAATGCTATTTCGGAGTCCCAGATAGCGATACAACCCATTACTGACTCGCAAAAATTGTGACCTGAATTTGCGACTCACAATTAAGAAGTCGCAAATTGAGAGTCCCAAACCGAATGCACAAGGCAGTCGCAAATTGCAACTAGTCGCAAAAAGCCCGTTTTGCACACCCAGATTAGCACTGATTCCGAACAGGTGGTAACTAGAACCAAAGTATAAAAGGAGACCCAGAAGGCATCTGGCTTTCTCAAAATGGCTGCACTATACGTGATTGCATGGAGGAGGAGAGTCCAGGCTGCCCAGCAGAGGAGGAGGAGGCAGAGACAGGAGAGGATGTACCGAACAAGGCAGGCACTATTTCAACAAACTGAGGATGCGATTTGTGATAAATACAGCCTGAGCAGCGCACTTATCCTAGAGCTCATTGAACTGCTGAAACCTCAGCTTGAACGCCAGACAATGTGCGGCTGCTCCATCCCCACACATGTGCAAGTGCTCTGCTCACTGCACCTCTTGGCCTCGGGTAGGTATCAGCGGATGATTGCAGTGGCAGGTGGGGTATCACAAAGTGCCCTCTCATGATTCTTCAGACATTTCCTAGATGCCATACTTGCACACATGTCCAGACATATATACCTTCCCAGGAATGAGGCGGAAATTAACAGCACCAAGTTGGACTTCTACAGAATTGCCAACATCCCCCATGGAATAGGGTGTGTGGACTGGACACATATACCAATTTGCCCACCAGCAAATCTGGAATATGTGTTCCGCAATAGGAAATGTACCCACTCACTAAACATCCAGGTGGTATGTGATGCCCATAATGTCACTGCTGACATTGTGGCTAAATATCCAGGGAGTACACATGATGCATACATATTCAGGCACAGTGGGATACACCGGGAGGAAGAAGGATAAAATAGCTGAAGAAAGAAAAGAAGATGTCCTTCAGAAGTGCTACACCGCCAGGCCCACCTTGTAATCATAACACAGAGGGAAAAAATAATAAGTAATACCATATTTACAATTCATACATTATTCTTTGGTTGTAAATATAAAAGATAGAAAAATAAAACAATGCAAACAAAAAGAACTGAGCCATGAGACACAATTGTGTGGTAATCGCTGCTTCTACAGGCTTCCCTGCTCCTACGAGTACATACAGCACTTTAAGAGCATGGGTTCAGAGGGGGAGCAGAGAAGGTAGAAACTCCTTCAAAAACATTTAAAAGGCAGAAACAGAAATAACGGGATGTACGTTGTGCAGCAGCAATTTTGCAGACCGCTCTAGATG
Source organism: Pleurodeles waltl (assembly GCF_031143425.1). Taxonomy (NCBI): domain Eukaryota; kingdom Metazoa; phylum Chordata; class Amphibia; order Caudata; family Salamandridae; genus Pleurodeles; species Pleurodeles waltl. Next base: position 169,527,436 of record NC_090442.1, read on the forward strand.
CGACTTTGGAGACTACAAGATCCCGCAGCCCTAGAACTGGCTCAACAGCGGTACAGAAGTATACACAGCTCTTCTCCTGCCCTCCCACTTGAGCTGTTGCCACAGTACTCAAAATGGTTCCAATGTACAAAGCAATATGCAGCTTGGGCAGTACTTCTGTGGTAGAACAGTGGAAGAAATCTCAAGGGAGGGACAAATGCGCAGCTTAGCAGCAGTCCTGCTAGTGCACAGAAGCACATATATTGAAATGGCTTCAAGGTACTGTGGAGCAGTGGCGTAGCGTGGGGGGTGCAGGGGGGGCCGGCCGCACCGGGCGCAACATCTGGGGGGGGGACTCGAGTGCTAAAATCCACAGGTTAGGGGGCGCAAATTACTTGCCTTGCCCCGGGTGCTGACAACCCACGCTACGCCACTGCTGTGGAGCACAACTCTGGAACTGGTTCCAAGTTGTACAAATCCTAGAATGAAGGAACACTATCCTAGTATGTAGGCCTGTCAGGAGCTCTAGGAGGCTGCGGAGTGCACTGAGGTGCACAGCTCCGGTGGGTGTGCGGAAGCCAGCCAGAAGAACAGCTATGGAAATCACTGCAGGATACACACAAGTCTACACAGCTCTAGAAGCGGGGTGCAGGTGGAGCAATGGCCAATGCTGTGTTTCCAATCGAACAGGCAGCACAATTTGACCAGATGTTGGACACTAGATGTCAGGATACAAACTAAATAGGAAAAAAAATCCAAGGTTGTGAGAAATATATCTCTCCAAACTAGACCCTTGCGTTCTCAGGTCAGCCACGTATCTTGTTGATAACATTTCTGCAGCAACAGATGATATTATTGGCCTAAATTTAAACTGTGATCTATTCAATTTTTTCAGAGTTCAGTTAGTAAATGATCATGCACTTGGTGCGCCGGAGCCCACAGACATGCAAATGTTCGTATTGGCAATAAGCATGCAGCTTGTTGAAAATCAAATCTGCAAACTCTGAAAAATGCCCATATTGGCATTCCAAACTTGGGGGGTCATTACGACATTGGTAACAGCCGTGTGGCCGCCAATGCAGCTGCACTCCCGCGGCCCCCATTACGACATTCCCGCTGGGCCGGCGGGCGCAAACCAAGTTTGCACCCGCCGGCCCAGCGGGGATGAGGCCGCAACATAGGAGCCGGCTCCTAATGGAGCCGGCGGTGTTGCGGCCGTTCGACGGGTGCAGTTGCAGACAGTGAAAAGCTGGCCGGGGCTCTGTTAGGGGCCCCCTGCACTGCCCATGGCAGTGGCATGGGCAGTGCAGGGGTCCCCAGGGGCCCCAGGGCACCCCTTACCGCCAGCCTCTTCCTGGCGGTGTAAACCACCAGAAACAGGCTGGCGGTTGGGGTGTCATAATCCCCCTGCCCTGGCAGATTATTTCCGCCGGGGCTAAAACGGCGGGAAACTGCCGACCCCGGTGGTGCGACCGCGCGCTACCGCCACGGTCGTAATAAGGGCCTCTGTACCACCAGCCTGTTGGCGGTACGGACGCCACATTACCCCTGGCGGTCTCCGACCGCCAGGGTCGTAATGACCCCCCTAGTCCTGAAGTGCCTTAAACATTTTGAAAGGTGCAGCAAGAATCTAATCTGTTATATTCTTCAGAGCTATGATGCAATATTTTCATACATTTAGTTAACACTTGTCTGAACATGGTGTAGCCTACATATTTCTGTGCTTTGATAACATTTGATGTCTCTGGCCCTTGGCAGGTCTATCACCCACTCTTTAATTTTCTACAGTGCCTTGATACAAGGTGCCTAGTCCTACTTCTAATCTTCCTGGTTTAGAAAACAAAGCAGGACCCAATGTTCTGCACCCTTTTCCTTGCCTGCTTGTTGCCTTCCTGAACTATCTTCCATCAATTCAACTGTGCTGCCTTTTTCAGGAGATCATGCTGCAGGGGGGCTCAAGCAGACAGACATCCTGGATGGGGCTTCTTCGGATAAATTACGACACTGGTGCTCCGAGGTGCCAGTGTATGTATTCATGACTAGATAGCCAATAGACAAACCTGGGGGAGAGCCCAGGCTCTCTGCCTTGTAAGACAATGCCCTTCCTGTGTGGAGGAGCTAACTCACCCTTCCTCAGGAATGGGCAACACCCTGGCAGTGAGCTACAAAGGGCCCCTGAAACTCGAGCCTCCAGGCCTGCTGCTAGCAGCAGAGGGCTTCCCCCCTTGACAACCCCTACTTTTGGAGGGAGCAAAGGCAGGAAACCTGACATAGAGTAGGAGGAGTGGCCTCAATGATCATGCACCACCCCTATGGGCTTGTATGCAAAGTGGACCCTCTGAGTCAGATTTCTCTATCTTGGAATAGAGAGAAACAGCCAGTGAGGTTTAGGGAAGTGACCCTTCCCACATGAAGTGGTCACTATAGAGGGGGTAGATACCCACGGGTAAGTGCCCCATTGGACACTATCAGGTCCCCCCTAAAACTCCTCCACTAGACCAAGATGTTAGATTTGAAAAGGACTCGAAGAAGATTCGAAAAGGATTCCAAGAAGACAAGAAAACAAGCACCAGAGAAACCATCAGGACGAGAACTGAGGACCTGCTGCACCAGAAGAGGTGCCAAGACCCCTGCTTGCTGCACCAGAGTCCAGACAATCGCCACAGCGGAAGAGCTGAACACTGGACCGACCCTAAGAAACCCAGGGGACCTCCAGACTTCAAGGATCACCCCAGATCTCCCTCCTGAGAGGAAGCACCACTCAAGAAAAGCAAATAAACTGCAAAAGACCAAGAAACCAGTGAAGGACACTTCACTTAACCGCGGCTATCTCCATGACCTGAAGTCACAGCTGGAACCAACAAAACACAGATGACTGTCCAGAAGTGCCCCTCAACTGTACCAAGTTTGGTGGTGCTGCGTCCCCCAGTGGCCGAGATAGAGCAATACCCTGGGTCCTGGTCAGCTGACGTCGGACCAGGAGAAAACCAGCTCCGCCAGTCGAGGGACTTCAAGGACACCCTGTACCTCTGACCAGAGTACCCCCGTTGTCCTGCAAGCATCCCCCAAAGAGACTTACATCCAGCTCCAGTGGACTCCGTGGCGCACAGCCTCCAAGACCTCCAAAACGCCCAGCTCCTGGCCACCCTGGGCCTTGCATCGCAGGTTCTGCTCTGTGCCCCTGGTCCACAACCCCTTGTAACCTCGACAGCCAAAGGGGACCCCCAGGCACCACTTTGAATTTGCAAACCAGCTCCTTTTCCACGTGGCCCATCCAGGTGGCCCTGTGCCAAGAACTTTGCCAACGCTGCTCCCGCCTGTACCGGAAGCTGCCCGAAGTTGTCCAGCTGGCACAAGCTGCCCACTGACCTTTGCGACCATCCTGGAAAAGAAGAGACTTGTAACTCAACCGTACGATTGTTAATGCATTTTGAAAAGTGACTCTTCATTGATTCCAATGGTACGTAATTACACACAGAAAGACTGTAGGAAAGTACCATCTTGCCTGGCATCTTACCCCCATTTTTCACTGTATATATGTTGTTTTAGTTGTATGTGTCACTGGGACCCTGCCAGCCAGGGCCCCAGTGCTCATAAGTGTGCCTGAATGTGTTACCTGTGTAGTGACTAACTGTCTCACTGAGGCTCTGCTATCCAGAACCTCAGTGGTTATGCTCTCTCATTTCTTTCAAATTGTCACTAACAGGCTAGTGACCAATTTTACCAATTTACATTGGCATACTGGAACACCCTTATAATTCCCTAGTATATGGTACTGAGGTACCCAGGGTATTGGGGTTCCAGGAGATCCCTATGGGCTGCAGCATTTCTTTTGCCACCCATAGGGAGCTCTGACAATTCTTACACAGGCCTGCCACTGCAGCCTGAGTGAAATAACGTCCACGTTATTTCGCAGCCATTTTACACTGCACTTAAGTAACTTATAAGTCACCTATATGTCTATCCTTTACCTGGTAAAGGTTAGGTGCAAAGTTACTTAGTGTGAGGGCACCCTGGCACTAGCCAAGGTGCCCCCACATTGTTCAGGGCAAATTCCCCGGACTTTGTGAGTGCGGGGACACCATTACACGCGTGCACTACACATAGGTCACTACCTATGTGTAGCTTCACAATGGTAACTCCGAATATGGCCATGTAACATATCTATGATCATGGAATTGCCCCCACTATGCCATCCTGGCATAGTTGGCACAATCCCATGCTCTCAGTGGTCTGTAGCACAGACCCTGGTACTGCCAAACTGCCTTTTCAGGGGTTTCACTGCAGCTGCTGCCAACCCCTCAGACAGGTTTCTGCCCTCCTGGGGTCCAGCCAGGCCTGGCCCAGGATGGCAGAACAAAGAACTTCCTCTGAGAGAGGGTGTTACACCCTCTCCCTTTGGAAAATGGTGTGAAGGCAGGGGAGGAGTAGCCTCCCCCAGCCTCTGGAAATGCTTTCATGGGCACATTTGGTGCCCATTTCTGCATAAGCCAGTCTACACCTGTTCAGGGACCCCTTAGCCCTGCTCTGGCGCGAAACTGGACAAAGGAAAGGGGAGTGACCACTCCCCTGACCTGCACCTCCCCTGGGAGGTGTCCAGAGCTCCTCCAGTGTGCTCCAGACCTCTGCCATCTTGGAAACAGAGGTGCTGCTGGCACACTGGACTGCTCTGAGAGGCCAGTGCCACCAGGTGACGTCAGAGACTCCTTCTGATAGGCTCCTTCAGGTGTTGCTAGCCTATCCTCTCTCCTAGGTAGCCAAACCCTCTTTTCTGGCTATTTAGGGTATCTGCTTTGGGGATTTCCTTAGATAACGAATGCATGAGCTCATCAGAGTTCCTCTGCATCTCTCTCTTCACCTTCTGCCAAGGAATCGACTGCTGACCGCGCTGGAAGCCTGCAAAACTGCAACAAAGTAGCTAAGACGACTGCTGCAACTCTTTAACGCTGATCCTGCCGCCTTCTCGACTGTTTTCCTGGTGGTGCATGCTGTGGGGGTAGTCTGCCTCCTCTCTGCACTAGAAGCTCCGAAGAAATCTCCCGTGGGTCGACGGAATCTTCCCCCTGCAACTGCAGGCACCAAAGAACTGCATCACCGGTCCCTTGGGTCTCCTCTCAGCACAACGAGCGAGGTCCCTTGAATCCAGAAACTGTGTCCAAGTGACTCCCACAGTCCAGTAACTCTTCAGTCCAAGTTTGGTGGAGGTAAGTCCTTGCCTCCCCAAGCCAGACTGCATTGCTGGGAACCGCGACTTTTGCAGCTACTCCGGCCTCTGTGCACTTCCGGTGGAAATCCTTTGTGCACAGCCAAGCCTGGGTGCACGGCACTCTAACCTGCATTGCACGACTTTCTAAGTTGGTCTCCGGCGACGTGGGACCACTTTGTGCAACTTCGGGTGAGCACTGTTTCACTCCTATTTGTAGTGCCTGTTCTGGCACTTCTGTGGGTGCTGCCTGCTTCTGATGTGGCTCCTTGTCTTGCTCGACGCCCCCTCTGTCCCCAGACGCAATTGGCAACATCCTGGTCCCTCCTGGGCCACAGCAGCATCCAAAAACGCTAACCGCACGACTTGCAGTTAACAAGGCTTGTTGGCAATCTTTCGGCAGAAAAACACTTCTGCACGACTCTCCACGGCGTGGGGGATCCATCCTCCAAAGGGGAAGTCTCTAGCCCTTGTCGTTCCTGCAGAATCCTCAGCTTCTACTGTCCAGTAGTAGCTTCTTTGCACCCACAGCTGGCATTTCCTGGGCATCTGCCCATCTCCGACTTGCTTGTGACTTTTGGACTTGGTCCCCTTGTTCCACAGGTACCCTCAACTGGAAATCCATCGATGTTGCATTGCTGGTTTGTGTCTTTCCTGCAGAATTCCCCTATCACAACTTCTTTGTCCTTTGGGGAACTTTAGTGCACTTTGCACTCACTTTTCAGGGTCTTGGGGTGGGCTATTTTTCTAACCCTTACTATTTTCTAATAGTCCCAGCGACCCTCTACAAGGTCACATAGGTTTGGGGTCCATTTGTGGTTCGCATTCCACTTTTGGAGTATATGGTTTGTGTTGCCCCTATCCCTATGTGTCCCCATTGCATCCTATTGTAACTATACATTGTTTGCACTGTTTTCTAAGACTATACTGCATATTTTTGGTACTGTGTACATATATCTTGTGAATATTTGCTATCCTCATACTGAGGGTACACTCTGAGATACGTTGGCATATTGTCATAAAAATAAAGTACCTTTATTTTTAGTATATCTGTGTATTGTGTTTTCCTATGATATTGTGCAAGTGACACTAGTGGTACTGTAGGAGCTTCACTCGTCTCCTAGTTCAGCCTAAGCTGCTCTGCTAAGCTACCATTATCTATCAGCCTATGCTGCTAGACACCCTATACACTAATAAGGGATAACTGGGCCTGGTGCAAGGTGCAAGTACCCCTTGGTACTCACTACAAGCCAGTCCAGCCTCCTACTTTGGTTGTGCAGCGGTGGGATAAGTGCTTTGAGACTACTTACCACTCTTGTCATTGTACTTTTCATAAGAGAAAAATATACAAAACAAGTTCAGTGTGTGTACACATAACTAAAAAGTTTAGCATTTCCTCTTTTCACTCTTTTCTAAGTGCTGAAAAGTACTTCCAAATTTGCTAAAAAGTTCTAAAAAGTTTCAAAAGTTTTTTTTTCTGTCTTTCTAAAAGTTCTGAAAAACTTTTTCTTCACTTTTTCTGTCACTTGAACTCTTTCTAAAATGTCTGGCACAGGCCAAAATGTTGATCTGTCCAAACTTGCATATGACCACCTTAGCTGGAAAGGAGCAAGGAGTCTCTGTATAGAAAGAGGTTTGAGTGTAGGGAAGAATCCTTCTTTGGAATTATTGCTTAACATGCTTAGAGAACAAGATAAGGCCAAAAGTGCCCCATCTGTCGAAAAAGTAGCTAATGGTTCCCAATCTGATCCTGGGACTCCCAAAGGAAAAGATTCAGGAAAGAAACTTCCTAGCCTGCCCATTACTAGACAGTCTAGCATAGTTGGTAATGATGAAGAGTCACACCATACAGATACTGTTGTCTCACATCATAGCAAGAGCATTCATTCTCACCACAGTAGAAGTGATGTTTCTGTTAGCCAAGCTGCTAGGGTGCCCTCTGTAAGAGACAGGTCTCCTTCTGTCCATTCTCACCACACTTCTGTTTCAAGGCATGTCCCTCCCACCCACCCTGATGACAGATTGTTAGAAAGGGAGCTCAATAGATTGAGAGTGGAACAAACCAGACTGAAGCTCAAGAAGCAACAGCTGGATTTGGATAGACAGACCTTAGAAGTAGAGAAGGAAAGACAGAAGTTGGGTTTAGAAACCCATGGTGGCAGCAGCAGTATTCCCCATAGTCATCCTGCAAAAGAGCATGATTCCAGGAATCTGCACAAGATAGTTCCCCCTTATAAGGAGGGGGATGACATTAACAAGTGGTTTGCTGCACTTGAGAGGGCCTGTGCTGTACAGGATGTCCCTCAAAGGCAGTGGGCTGCTATCCTATGGCTATCATTTAGTGGAAAAGGTAGGGATAGGCTCCTTACTGTGAAAGAAAGTGAAGCCAATGATTACAAAGTTCTTAAGAATGCACTCCTGGATGGTTATGGCTTAACCACTGAACAATACAGGATAAAGTTCAGAGAGACCAAAAAGGAGTCTTCACAAGACTGGGTTGATTTCATTGACCATTCAGTGAAGGCCTTGGAGGGGTGGTTACATGGCAGTAAAGTTACTGATTATGACAGCCTGTATAACTTGATCCTGAGAGAGCATATTCTTAATAATTGTGTGTCTGATTTGTTGCACCAGTACTTGGTGGACTCTGATCTGACCTCTCCCCAAGAATTGGGAAAGAAGGCAGACAAATGGGTCAGAACAAGGGTGAACAGAAAAGCTCATACAGGGGGTGACAAAGATGGCAACAAGAAGAAGGATGGTAAGTCTTCTGACAAGGGTGGGGACAAATCTAAAAATGAGTCTTCATCAGGTCCACAAAAACACTCTGGTGGGGGTGGTGGGCCCAAATCCTCTTCTAATCAAAACAAAGAAAAGAAACCATGGTGCTATTTATGTAAACTAAAAGGCCATTGGACAACAGATCCCAGTTGTCCAAAGAAAAGCACCAAGCCTCCTACCACTACAACCCCTACTGCTACACCTAGTGTCCCTACTAATAGCAGTGGTGGTGGGAGCAAACCTACTAATAGCCAATCTCAGGGAGTAGCTGGGCTCACCTTTGGTAACTTAGTTGGGGTTGGTCTTGTTAGGGAGACCACAGAGGCTGTGTTAGTCTCTGAGGGGGCTATTGACTTAGCCACCTTAGTTGCTTGTCCCCTTAATATGGATAAGTACAAGCAGCTACCCCTAATAAATGGTGTTGAGGTTCAGGCCTACAGGGACACTGGTGCCAGTGTGACTATGGTCATAGAGAAACTGGTCCACCCTGAGCAACACCTACGTGGTCACCAGTACCAAGTAACCAATGCTCACAACAACACACTTAGCCACCCCATGGCTGTTTTAAATCTCAACTGGGGGGGGTTGCTGGTCCAAAGAAAGTTGTGGTAGCCTCAGATTTACCTGTAGACTGTCTACTAGGAAATGATTTGGAGACATCAGCTTGGTCAGATGTGGAGTTGGAGGCCCATGCAGCAATGCTGGGCATCCCAGGGCATATTTTTGCTTTAACCAGGGCTCAGGCCAAAAAGCAAAAAGGACAGGGAAGCTTGGATCCTGGAACAATGGACCAAGTGTTCCCTAAAGCTAGGGCTAGTAGAAGTAATGCACTACCTACTATCCCTCCCTCTACAGTGGATTCTACTTCTGAGGAAGAAGAATTTCCACCCTGTGCAGAACCTACACCAGAGGAGCTGGAAGCAGACACTGCTGAGCTTTTGGGTGAAGGGGGGCCTGCCAGGGAGGAGCTGAGTGTGGCACAGCAAACCTGTCCCACACTAGAGGGTCTAAGACAGCAAGCTGTCAAACAAGATAATGGGGATGTCAGTGACTCTCACAGAGTTTACTGGGAGGACAACCTCTTGTACACTGAGGCAAGGGATCCTAAACCTGGAGCTGCCAGGAGATTAGTGATTCCCTAGGAGTACAATAAGTTCCTCCTAACTCTTGCTCACGACATTCCCCTAGCAGGACATCTAGGACAAATGAAAACTTGGGACAGGCTTGTTCCCTTGTTTCATTGGCCTAGAATGTCTGAGGACACAAAAGAGTTTTGTAAGTCCTGTGAAACCTGTCAAGCCAGTGGCAAGACAGGTGGAACACCAAAGGCACCCCTTATTCCACTGCCTGTGGTTGTGGTTCCCTTTGAAAGGGTAGGGGTTGACATAGTTGGCCCCTTGACCCTCCTACTGCTTCAGGCAATAGGTCTATCTTGGTGGTAGTGGACCATGCCACAAGATATCCTGAAGCAATTCCTTTAAGGACCACTACAGCACCTGCAGTGGCAAAGGCCCTCCTGGGAATATTTTCCAGGGTGGGCTTCCCAAAGGAAGTAGTATCAGACAGAGGAAGCAATTTAATGTCTGCATACTTAAAGGCCATGTGGAAGGAGTGTGGTGTGACTTACAAGTTCACTACACCCTATCATCCACAAACAAATGGACTGGTGGAGAGATTTAACAAAACTCTCAAAGGCATGATTATGGGTCTCCCTGAAAAACTCCGCAGGAGATGGGATATCCTGTTACCATGCCTCCTTTTTGCCTACAGGGAGGAACCCCAGAAAGGAGTGGGCTTCAGCCCCTTTGAACTCCTCTTTGTACACCCTGTTAGGGGTCCACTAATACTTGTCAAGGAGGGTTGGGAACAACCTTTAAATGCTCTAAAACAAGATATTGTGGATTATGTACTTGGCCTCAGATCAAGGATGGCTGAGTACATGAAAAAGGCCAGTAAAAACCTTCAGGCCAGCCAAGAGCTCCAGAAGCAATGGCATGACCAGAAGGCTGTTTTGGTTCAGTTCCAACCAGGGCAGAAAGTGTGGGTCTTGGAGCCTGTGGCCCCAAGAGTACTCTAAGATAAATGGAGTGGACACCACACAATTGTTGAGAAAAAGGGTGAAGTCACCTACTTAGTTGACTTAGGCACTGCCAGGAGTCCCCTTACAGTGCTCCATGTCAATCGCCTGAAACCCTACTATGACAGGGCTGATCTCACCCTGCTCATGGCAACTGATGAGGGACAGGAAGAAGACAGTGATCCACTTCCTGATCTCTTCTCTTCCACAGAACAAGATGTTCTAGTGGAAGGTGTAGTTTTGTGTGACTGTCTGACTGCTGAGCAGAAAGACCATTGCATAAATCTCCTGGGTCAGTTTTCTGAACTCTTCTCTACTGTGCCAGGTACCACTTCTTGGTGTGAGCACACTATAGATACTGGAGACAGCTTGCCTGTCAAAAGTAAGATCTATAGGCAGCCTGACCATGTCAGGGACTGCATAAAGCAAGAGGTGCAGAAATTGTTAGAACTGGGAGTGGTTGAGCACTCTGAAAGTCCATGGGCTTCTCCTGTGGTACTTGTACCAAAACCCCATTCCAAAGATGGAAAGAAGGAAATGCGGTTTTGTGTAGACTACAGAGGTCTCACCCAGGTAACCAAAACTGATGCTCACCTTATACCCAGGGCAGATGAGCTCATAGATACACTGGCATCTGCCAAGTATCTAAGCACTTTTGATTTGACTGCAGGGTATTGGCAGATCAAATTATCAGAAGATGCTAAACCTAAAACTGCATTTTCAACCATTGGAGGCCATTACCAGTTCACTGTAATGCCTTTTGGATTGAAAAATGCACCTGCCACTTTTTAGAGGTTGGTAAACACAGTCCTGCAAGGGCTCGAAGCTTTCAGTGCAGCATATTTGGACGATATAGCTGTCTTTAGCTCCAGCTGGCATGATCACCTGGTCCACCTATGGAAAGTTTTGGAGGCCCTGCAAAAGGCAGGCCTCACTATCAAGGCTTCAAAGAGCAAGATAGGGCAGGGTAAGGTGGTTTATCTGGGATACCTTGTTGGTGGGGAACAGATTGCACCACTACAGGGGAAAATCCAAACAATTATTGATTGGGTTCCCCCTACTACTCAGACTCAGATGAGAGCCTTCCTAGGCCTCACTGGGTATTACAGGAGGTTCATTAAGAACTATGGCTCTATGGCAGCCCCTCTTAATGACCTCACATCCAAGAAAATGCCTAAAAAGGTATTATGGACATCAAACTGTCAGAAAGCTTTTGAGGAGCTGAAGCAGGCCATGTGCTCTGCACCTGTCCTGAAAAGCCCTTGTTACTCTAAAAAATTCTATGTCCAAACTGATGCATCTGAATTAGGAGTAGGGGCAGTCCTATCACAACTTAATTCTGAGGGCAAGGATCAACCTGTTGCTTTTATTAGTAGGAGGTTGACCCCTAGAGAAAAGCGTTGGTCTGCCATTGAGAGGGAGGCCTTTGCTGTGGTCTGGGCACTGAAGAAGTTGAGGCAATACCTGTTTGGCACTCACTTCATTGTTCAGACAGACCACAAACCTCTACTTTGGCTAAAACATATGAAAGGTGAAAATCCTAAATTGTTGAGGTGGTCCATATCCCTACAGGGAATGGACTATACAGTGGAACATAGACCTGGGAGTAGCCACTCCAATGCAGATGGACTCTCCAGATATTTCTACTTAGACAATGAAGACCCATCAGGGAATGACTAGTCTTATTGTCCTTCGTTTGGGGGGGTTGTGTAGGAAAGTACCATCTTGCCTGGCATGTTACCCCCATTTTTCACTGTATATATGTTGTTTTAGTTGTATGTGTCACTGGGACCCTGCCAGCCAGGGCCCCAGTGCTCATAAGTGTGCCTGAATGTGTTACCTGTGTAGTGACTAACTGTCTCATTGAGGCTCTGCTATCCAGAACCTCAGTGGTTATGCTCTCTCATTTCTTTCAAATTGTCACTAACAGGCTAGTGACCAATGTTACCAATTTACATTGGCATACTGGAAAACCCTTATAATTCCCTAGTATATGGTACTGAGGTACCCAGGGTATTGGGGTTCCAGGAGATCCTTATGGGCTGCAGCATTTCTTTTGCCACCCATAGGGAGCTCTGACAATTCTTACACAGGCCTGCCACTGCAGCCTGAGTGAAATAACGTCCACGTTATTTCACAGCCATTTTACACTACACTTAAGTAACTTATAAGTCACCTATATGTCTATCCTTTACCTGGTAAAGGTTAGGTGCAAAGTTACTCAGTGTGAGGGCACCCTGGCACTAGCCAAGGTGCCCCCACATTGTTCAGGGCAAATTCCCCGGACTTTGTGAGTGCAGGGACACCATTACACGCGTGCACTACACATAGGTCACTACCTATGTGTAGCTTCACAATGGTAACTTCGAATATGGCCATGTAACATGTCTATGATCATGGAATTGCCCCCTCTATGCCATCCTGGCATAGTTGGCACAATCCCATGATCCCAGTGGTCTGTAGCACAGACCCTGGTACTGCCAAACTGCCTTTTCAGGGGTTTCACTGCAGCTGCTGCTGCTGCCAACCCCTCAGACAGGTTTCTGCCCTCCTGGGGTCCAGCCAGGCATAACCCAGGATGGCAGAAAAAAGAACTTCCTCTGAGAGAGGGTGTTACACCCTCTCCCTTTGGAAAATGGTGTGAAGGCAGGGGAGGAGTAGCCTCCCCCAGCCTCTGGAAATGCTTTCATGGGCACATTTGGTGCCCATTTCTGCATAAGCCAGTCTACACCGGTTCAGGGACCCCGTAGCCCTGCTCTGGCGCGAAACTGGACAAAGGAAAGGGGAGTGACTACTCCCCTGACCTGCACCTCCCCTGGGAGGTGTCCAGAGCTCCTCCAGTGTGCTCCAGACCTCTGCCATCTTGGAAATAGAGGTGCTGCTGGCACACTGGACTGCTCTGAGTGGCCAGTGTCACCTGAAGTACTGGGTTTTTCAGAACCCAGTGGTGCCAGGGAACACACCCTAAGACTTCGAGTCCTTCCTGTTTCAGACTACAGAAACACAGAGTCTTCTTGGTGAAGTCAAAGATCTTGTTTATTGGCTGCAGTCAGCAACAGGTATCCTAGAAGTACAACACAGTGTATATTCTCAGGAGACTGCTCTTCTTGCAAAGCTAACCTTCTCTTTTATACAAAATATTATGCTTTAGGCAAACATTCCTTATTTTACAGTTGACCATTCACATATTTTCACTACAAAGAAATTGCAGGTTTATGATGACAAGCCCATATTCCAGTTTGTCCAGCCCTCAATCAATTACCCGGAAAGGCTTAGTACTTTCATCAGATATCGACGGACCCCCAATATAAACGGGCACCTCCTCCTTGTAAAGCAAGTCATAAAGAAAGAAACAGAGACAGGTGTGTGTAAGATTAGGCATGGTTTGTGTGTGATGAAAGGTTTATGATGTGTTGTGCCTTGATACTAATCTCATTCGGCCACTGGGAAAGAAACTGGCTGAACAGGTTTGGCTTCAGGCAGTGAAGTCAGCTTGCCCAGGTCACAGAGGAGTCAGCAAAGGTGTACATGTCTTTCAGACTCGTTTTCAGCATTAGACATTGGCCTATGTGAGGGCAATCATAAAATGGCTGTCGTTTAAATGGAACACGAGGGTTCAGGACGAAAACACTGATATTCGGGTGATTTCGTTACCCGAATATGAATACAATGCTTGTGCATACTATTCTAATCATTCTCGGTCTGCTGATACCAAAATCGTTGTGATACGACGATGTTTATAACACAGGTCCAGAATTTTCAGTACCACACACTAGGTGACGTCAGAGACTCCTTCTGATAGGCTCCTTCAGGTGTTGCTAGCCTATCCTCTCTCCTAGGTAGCCAAACCCTCTTTTCTGGCTATTTAGGGTCTCTGCTTTGGGGATTTCCTTAGATAACGAATGCATGAGCTCATCAGAGTTCCTCTGCATCTCTCTCTTCACCTTCTGCCAAGGAATCAACTGCTGACCGCGCGGGAAGCCTGCAAAACTGCAACAAAGTAGCTAAGACGACTACTGCAACTCTGTAACGCTGATCCTGCCGCCTTCTCGACTGTTTTCCTGGTGGTGCATGCTGTGGGGGTAGTCTGCCTCCTCTCTGCACTAGAAGCTCCGAAGAAATCTCCCGTGGGTCGACGGAATCTTCCCCCTGCAACCGCAGGCGCCAAAGAACTGCATCACCGGTCCCTTGGGTCTCCTCTCAGCACGACGAGCGAGGTCCCTTGAATCCAGCAACTGTGTCCAAGTGACTCCCACAGTCCAGTGACTCTTCAGTCCAAGTTTGGTGGAGGTAAGTCCTTGCCTCCCCACGCCAGACTGCATTGCTGGGAACCGCAACTTTTGCAGCTACTCCGGCCTCTGTGCACTTCCGGCGGAAATACTTTGTGCACAGCCAAGCCTGGGTCCACGGCAATCTAACCTGCATTGCACGACTTTCTAAGTTGGTCTCCGGCGACGTGGGACCCCTTTGTGCAACTTCGGGTGAGCACCGTTTCACTCCTCTTTGTAGTGCCTGTTCTGGCTCTTCTGCGGGTGCTGCCTGCTTCTGAGAGGGTTCCTTGTCTTGCTCGACGCCCCCTCTGTCCCCAGACGCAATTGGCGACATCCTGGTCCCTCCTGGGCCACAGCAGCATCCAAAAACGCTAATCGCACGACTTGCAGCTAGCAAGGCTTTTTGGCAACCTTTCGGCGGGAAAACACTTCTGCACGACTCTCCACGGTGTGTGGGATCCATCCTCCAAAGGGGAAGTCTCTAGCCCTTGTCGTTCCTACAGAATCCTTGCTTCTACTGTCCAGTAGTAGCTTCTTTGCACCCACAGCTGGCATTTCCTGGGCATCTGCCCATCTCCGACTTGCTTGTGACTTTTGGACTTGGTCCCCTTGTTCCACAGGTACCCTCGACTGGAAATCCATCGTTGTTGCATTGCTGGTTTGTGTCTTTCCTGCAGAATTCCCCTATCATGACTTCTTTGTCCTTTGGGGAACTTTAGTGCACTTTGCACTCACTTTTCAGGATCTTGGGGTGGGCTATTTTTCTAACCCTCACTATTTTCTAATAGTCCCAGCGACCCTCTACAAGGTCACATAGGTTTGGGGTCCATTCGTGGTTCGCATTCCACTTTTGGAGTATATGGTTTGTGTTGCCCCTATCCCTATGTGTCCCCATTGCATCCTATTGTAACTATACATTGTTTGCACTGTTTTCTAAGACTATACTGCATATTTGTGGTATTGTGTACATATATCTTGTGTATATTTGCTATCCTCATACTGAGGGTACACTCTGAGATACTTTGGCATATTGTCATAAAAATAAAGTACCTTTATTTTTAGTATATCTGTGTATTGTGTTTTCTTATGATATTGTGCAAGTGACACTAGTGGTACTGTAGGAGCTTCACTCGTCTCCTAGTTCAGCCTAAGATGCTCTGCTAAGCTACCATTATCTATCAGCCTATGCTGCTAGACACCCTATACACTAATAAGGGATAACTGGGCCTGGTGCAAGGTGCAAGTACCCCTTGGTACTCACTACAAGCCAGTCCAGCCCCCTACAAAGACTAACTTTGCTAAAACCTTAATAAGTCATAACAAGAAAAGTACTTAACCTATTCTAAAGATTTTGGTCTTAAAAACTATATAAAAGTCTGAAATATTTTTATAAATTCTGGTCTTGTGTTATTCATTGAGTGTGTGTGGTGCATGAGTGGATTTGTGAGTACAGCAAATAATAAGCATATCTCCTGGATTAGCCTAACTGCTTAACCAGCTACCTTACAAATTAAAGCATTAGGTAGTCTGATTTTTATCCCTGAAAACTAACATGTGGTTGTTCGGACCCTCTGCATAGTGTACTTGGTTTTGTACACTACATAGAGGGCCAGCCTCCAACACTCTCACAGAGCTGAAAAGAAATACTTCGGATTCTTCATGCAGCAAGACAGATAACTGGCTGCTGAGGCAGAGTTCGGAGTCCGGACTTAATTTTAACAAATTCACTACACAGTTGCTGTCATGTCAGAGGAGCAACATGCTTTGTTCTCGTCTTATATACTATTCAGGATCAAGGGGCTGACCACATGGCTTTTAGCATAAAATAAACATACAAAGAATTATAGTGCCCTTCAGAAATGAAAAAATTGCCCAAAGTGGAGCTATCCATGCTCCAAGGAGATTGCAGGCTGTAAGAGCTTTAGCGTGGCAACATTTTCCGGAAATCCATACTGTGATACCAGGCAAAACAGCAGCCAGATGAAGACAAGCAAGCGTGCGGAATATGCTTGTAACCTCGCAGTGCCCCCACGAACACCTGCTCAGTCGCTGACAGCAAGTGAAGCCCAACTCTTGCATCATACAGGAATCCAAGATGTCTCCAGCCCAGCTCTGGAGGGAGTGAGAGCTTCTGATGTGAGTGGATTGTGTGAAGGTGGATGGGCTCATGCTGAGCCTCAGATAGAATGAACAGTGGAGAGTATGTGGGTGTAGAATCACCATCATCTATGTACAGCCTCTTACAGAAATTGACAGGCTGCATAGCCCACAGAGAGCTTGGAGTTTGAAGCTCAAATGATGTTTGAGGGATCATCTGTGGCATGACTGCTGGCTTCATGTTTCCCTAGTAGCCAACAGTACTGGTGCCACTACACATTTTAACTTGATCCAAATCACATCTTGATGGTTCCATTCTGATGTCTATTGCACAGTATCTCTTAAGTGTGTCAAGGGTGAAAATAAAAAAGAGAGTTTGTCAATCCCAGGCCTCTGCTTAGAATGGAGGAGGAAGAGGCAGTAGGGAAATACTCACAAGATTCCAGTAGTATGCCATTCCCAAGGAGTGCCCCTGAGCTTAGGGGCCTTCTAGGATTTACAGCAGATTAGACTAAACATTAAGGAAAACTCAATTCTGTTGTTGCAGTTGTGATCTCTGTGGATAAACACATGACAAAAAAATAGGAGGGGGGTGAAATGAAGTTGTGGAGGCGATGAGAGCTTGATACTGGATATAATTTATTAAAGTTGTAAGCAATAAACCCCAGATGTCATATCTGCTTCCTTTCCTCAGTGCTCTCCATCTTCAACTGCCTTTGGTTCCCATGGAAACCAAGAGCTATTCCTAAAACATTATTGTGCCATGCATTCCACAAATATTCTACATGCTTAGAATACCACACACCTCCCTCCTATTACTATATAACACAAATAATATATGAAAAAAACATATCACCACAACCGGAACTTAAAATAATAATAAATAGTTTCATACACATATATTTAGAGAGATACTAGCATGACATAAATCATGTTTTAAACAAAACCTTCAAGTAACTGTGGTCTTTTATTAACTTTTGAACTCCTTCTGAATTCTAAATTATTTCTATCAACATTCCCTTCTTTCATTTAATTTCTGACTGGATTGTGTTTTTGTCTGGATCTAACCCAGTTTTTTATTTTTACCACGTTCCAATATTCCACATCATATGATCTTCATTCCTCATGGCATTCCCAAACACTTTTATTACTTTAAGAGGAGGAGATTATTTAGAATGATCTCCTGATAGACCTAATTGAGTTTTTTTTTTACTTTGACCACATCACCAACTCAGATTAAAACTTACTTCACTGCTCCACGATTATCAAACCTGATTTTTCTTTCTGACATAATCCTCAGTTCCCTTTCACTCCTCTTCTCATCGTTACAATCAACTTTCATATGTTGTCCTGTCTCGTTATTCACCCATGCAGGAGACACTACTGTGTTAGGTCTCCTTCTCTTGAATAATTCAAAGGGTAAAATATCTATGGTTGTGTGTGGAGTTAACCTATACTTTTTTACGTTAAAAGCTATATCTTTCTTTCAGCACTTGTTATTTACCAAAGCCATTTGTATAGTTTCTTTAATCTCTCTACATACTATTTGTTTCCAGATGATATAGTGAGGCCTTTTGGTGCTTACTACCCCTGTCACTTACATATTTTTCCATATTATAAGCGACAAATTGTACCCAATTATCTGTCAAAATAAAAGAAGGAAAATCTTCTCTTTTAAAAATCTGTTCAAGAATATTGATGACATCTCTTGTTTCTAAAGAGGTAGTAATTCCTATTTCTGGCCACATTGAATACATATCCATTAACATAATGATATATTTGTCTGTACTTAAATCTCTTATAGGACCCAAAATATCCATAGTAATTTCTTGCCAAGGTTCTTTTGGTATTTCCCTAATTTTCATTGGTTGAGTCCTACAAGTCAAGGTTTTATCAGCATAAGGCACTCTACACATTCCCGAACATACCTCTCAACTTGAATGTCAATCCCTGGCCACCAATAAATTAGTCGTAACTTCTCTTTAGCTTTTGAAATTCTTGAATGACTCTCATGAGCTAACAATACCAACTCTTCTCTCAACTTCATTAGAGGCAATGCTCCCCTTAGAAATACCCCACCTTGTAAGTATAGCTCATCTTTGACTCTCCAAAATCCACACAATAGTTGATCATTCCTTTCTCGCCAACTCCAACCGTTCCTGATCTTATTTATCACTTGTGGTAACACTTCATCTTTTCAAAGTTCTGCCACCCAATCTTCTTCTTTATTTATCCCTTCTCTCACTACACATACTTAAGAATCATCTTCCTGATTTTGGGAATCCTCTTCCACATCAGTCATGTCGTTTACTAACCTTGAAAAATAATCAGCAATATTGTTTTTTACTCTAGGTATATAGTGAATCTCAAAACGAAATTCCTGCAAGCCAACCACCCACTTTCTAATTCTTCCAGATACTGCATGTAGCCCTTTCCTTTCAAAGATTTATTTTAGAGGTTTGTGATCAGTTCTTACCACAAATTTACCTCGTTAACAGAATACCGCCAAAGCTTCTTTCTCTATTACAGAGTAATTTAACTTTTGCTTCTTTCAATTTAGAAATAAAAATAATTGTTCTTTCTACACCCTCGTGTTTTTGTATAAAACAGATCCAAATCCTTTGGCACTAGCATCTGACATTATGACATTTTCCTGCCTAGGTTCAAAACTCTGTAAACCTGAGGCCTTCCTTAGATTTTGTTTCATTTTGGTGAATTCTTCTTCACATTGTTCACTTCATCTAAACGTAGTACCATCTTTTACCAGTTACCTCATGTACTTTGTCTTCTCTGCAAAATTGCTCACAACCCTGCTGTAACGTGGCAGGTTTGACAAAGTGAGGAGGAGACAAGAGTGCATTTTTAGAGTGCAAATTACTCTGTTTGACCAAACTAAGGACGGGATATTTGATAAGTATAGGTTGAATTCTGCCATGACACTAGACCTAATAGCAGATTTACAACCACAACTGCAGCGTCAAACACACAGAACCAATGCCATACCCACTCATGTGCAGGTATTATGCTCCCTGCACCTCTTAGCCTGAGGAATGTATCAGGGGTTTATAGCAGCAGCTGAAGGTGTCCCTCAAAGTGCATTCTCACGCTTCTTCAATGCAATTGTATTTAAAATAAATCAGCACATCAAATTCCCCACATGTGGCAATCTGTCCACCATCTGAAACTGAGTACATATACAGGAATAGAAAAAGTAGCCATTCCATAAACATACAGGTCATCTCCAATGCCTCACACATCATTACTGATTTAGTGTGCATATTCCCTTGCAGCACTGATGATTCACACATTTTGAGACATAGTGAAATGTAAACACGGCTTCTTGCTGGAGAGTTTGGAGAAGGATACCTACTTGTTAATGTAACAGAAAACAATATAGCGTATCATACAGGTCAGGTAAGAGATGACAGTGACTCACTTTTCACTGCTGTCTTGTAGGAGACAGTGCAAATGCAGTGCGGTCTTTCATCCTAACAACATACCTCATGTAGGAAGCTGGCCTGGTGTGTGGTGGGTACTTATGGTACTTACACATTATACCAGGTCCAGGGTGCCCCTATTAGTGAAGTGTAGGCAGTGTCTAGAAGCCAGGCTCTCTAGAGGTAGTACCAAAAACACTAGGGAGGCAATACCTCAACAGGAGGTAGGTAGACCACAAAATATACACTAGTAATCAGAAATATGCATAAATAGCAATAGAGTTCAAGTTTAACTTTATTTGAATGCATAGTTAATTAAAACCAATATATCATACATTTTTTTTACAAAACTACTCACTCCATACAATACAAAAAAACATCAATTTTTGTTTAAGAATCCTTCACCGATTAAATTATAACATATAGATTCAATATAGCTAGCTGAGATTTCTTCAATTTGCTTTTCATAAATATATATTATTATTAATTGTCATTACTGACAAAAACCTCTTAGATAGGCATGAATATGTTGTAATCCTACCCACATAAGTATTTCAATAGAGTGCATCAATTCCTCTCTCCCCTCATCTTGTAAGTGCAACTCTACGTGTGTTGTAAGATATCTTAAAAAATACTAAATGTTTTTAGCATCATTCCGGCCCTCATTACAACCCTGGCGGTCAAAGACCGCCAGGGCTGTTTTGGAGTTTGTACCACCAACAGGTTGGCAGTATAAACTCGGGTATTACGACCGCGGTGGAAGCGCTGCAGTCGCACCGCCGAGACCGGCAGTTTCCTGCCACTTTTGTCCTGACGGATTTTACGAGTCCCCCTCCCACCAGCCTTTTTATGGTGGTATGAACCGCATGAAAAGGCTGGCAGAAAGGGGAGTCGCGGGCTCCTGTTGGTCCCTGCCACAGCCCCATGGAGCTTTTCACTGTCTGCATAGTGCAGTTTGGAGCCGGCTCCCGTGTTGCGGCCGAGATCCCCGCTGGCCCGGCAGGCAGGGATCTCCAAATAGGCACCACGGGAGTGCGGCTGCATTGGCGCCCACGCAGCGGTTTCAACTTGGCGGGCGGTGCTTGCCGCCCGCCAGTGTTGAAATGAGGGGCTCTATCTTACATTTTTAAATATAAAATTATTTTAAAAAATTACAGTTAAATTAATACTCAAGAAAGCAAAAATACTTCCATGGATCCTGGAAAGGGGAAACTTAAAAAATGGCAAAGATCATCATAATTTCATAACTTATAGGCCAGGAAGTATGTATTATGTTTATAATAGTTAATGAATATGTGATAGTTTTTTAACTGTCAAACGCATAAACTTTATAAATCTGGCATTCAAAGTATAGTCGGACGGTTTAAAGCAAGCTATCACCGCTCCTCCACAGGACCATATTCCCCTCTTATTGAAGGCTGTTTTAGTAGTCTTACGCTCATTCAGCAGACCATTACAGATACAGGAGGGGACGGTAGCTAGGGCCATTTAGTGTCAAAAGCAAGCAGTAGAACATTTCCTTTCCTATGTAAATACTGCTTCTGAGGGAGAAAGGAACCCGTTTATCAAATAGTACACTCAGTTATCTATAGTGGATTACTTGTTCTAATACTCTCCCTTGTGTGTACCATTTATCAACTCTAAAGGTTTTTTTTACTGACTTCCATCACTTTGTTTTTTTTCTGATTGATTTTCATTCCGTTCTGCTCAGCATATTCAATTACATTTACGATAAGCCGACGTAAAACTACTTTAGTTTGGCTTAAAACTACGACATCATCAGCTTGTAACAGATTGTAAATGGACATGTGCCCAACCTTAGGCCAATGCGTGTTCGCCTTATTGAGCTTAAGAGTCAAATCTGATAAAAAGAGATTGAAAAGATATGGATCTAGTATACACCCCTGTTTCAGTCCTTGTTTTGACTCAATTTTCCTTGAAAGGAAAGAACCGTCCCCTATCCTTACTATAATCCATGTATCTGTATATAACTGCTGAATAGCCTTTAATAGTTTCTCTGGAATACCCCAGGTGGCTAGCTCTTCCCATAAAATACTTTGCTGTTCCAAATCAAAAGCTGATTTGAAGTCTACAAAACACAGATACAAAGGTTGAATTTTCTCTTTCCATTTGTCAATGACAATGGAAAGAATTAAAATGTTTGTAGCCATTCCGAGGCCCTTTGAAAAACTAGTCTGATTCGGGGGAATAATATTGTTCTCAGTTGCCCAGGTGCGAAGATGCTCCAGTAATAGACGAGCATGGTATTTAGCCTCTATGTCCGTTAGTGTAATCATTCGGTAATTTTCAGGATGAAATTTGCTGCCTCCTTTAAATATTGGATGAATTATAGCGCCCCTCCAAAAGTTTGGGATACTTTCTAGTTCTATACAATGGTTATAAATCTAAACCAATTTTCTCCCCAGAAGGCTAAGTTCATTTTAAATAGTGCATTTGGGATCCCATTTGGAACTTGGGCCCCTGGACTTCTACTGTTCTTTATTAAGTTAACAATGTCTGACGTCAAGAAGCCTAAATATGCAGATTCCTTTTGGGCAGTTGGGGGATTAGGTATAGCTCTTTCTGGGTATTGTTAATTTGTTATCACGTCTTAATTATTTTCACCATATCCGCCAAAGTGGTGAGCTAAGTAGTCAGACCATGAGGATTCGGAAATATTGGAACTAGTCAAGGTCATTGAGGTTTTATTCAATTCACTGACCATTTTCCAGAAACCCTGTGCATTTGATTTTTTACTCAGGAATAGTGCCTTAGCCTAAAAGTCGTGACTATTCTGTATTTTATGGTTCCATATTTGTTTCCGATAGGAATTGTTCATGTTTTTTGGATCAGCCTTAATATGACAGTCCGTTGGATTTTTGTGATATAGCCTTAAGAGTCTGTTCCGTTGCCTTCTTAATTTGGTCATGTGAGCTGAAAGTTTTATATTCTTTTTAAATTAACTCGCCCATGGTTTTGGTGTTTTTTTGTGGTCTGTCTGTAAGGACACCAACTGCAAATCTGTCCAGTAATGTTGACCAAATGTTTATTGGGTCACAGGATATAACATTGTGGCATTGTTCAAATATCTCAGTTGAAAGATTACCAATGGACTAAATTGATTTTTCATTCCATCAAAGTTTCTTAAAGTTCGTGGTAGTAAAATCTCTGGGTGTGGTAGGAGCAGGATTAAATATAGGGAAGCCACAGCCAATCTTGATACATTGTTGACCATGGTCACTCTTATCTGTCTTTATAATATGGTATTTAGTGATTAAAGAAAATAGGGACAAAGAGGCCACAGTGTAGTCAATTGTCGCTTGGGTTCCAGTGACATAACAGGTAGCTGGCGGCGGAGTATCTTGTGGAAACCTCCCATTTAGGAGTCTGAGTCCGAGGCCCTCAAGATCCTTTACTAAGCATAGCTCCTTTGTGTCAGGTTTAGCTAGCTCTAAAGCCCCCAGGGACTGCTGCAGCACTGCCCACTGCTGATCTTGCAAAATAGTGTGGGAATCTCTTTCAAAGGGATTTAATAGTTTCATGTTGAAGTCCACAGCTGCTAAAAACTCCGGGGATCTTAGATCCTGATAGCTGGTTAATATTATGTCTATCAATTTAGAGGATATGTCTTTTCTGGAGCGCATATCTGGATGGATATAGACATTAATTAACAAAGTGAGCTAGTAAGCTCTCTATTTCATCCATCTAATTTTACTATAAAAAACTCTTTGTTTTCCTCATATACCCATTTGCATGATCTATTCAATCCATCTAAAATAAAGATTGCTAATCCCCCTCCTCAAGTGTCCAAATTTTTGTCCCTAATTGCTGGGGAAAAAAAGCCCATAAATCCGTCAATTGTAAATGGGTTGGTGACGCAAGTCTCCCTTAAGAAAATAATTTGAAATTTATTTAATAGACTAGTAACATCTTTTTGATGGATGTTTGATCTAATCCCGTTTATACTCCAGGAACAGACTTGGAGAGGTTTGTTATAGGGAGTTACCAACTCAGAGCGTGCCGGCCTATTCGGAAGTCACTGACGATTATCTTTGTTGAAAGCCCCCCTAGATCTAGTGCCTGTAAAGGGTGAATATAAGATGCTTTGTGCCCTGTATAGTGATCATCAGTACACTGATTCCCAATTGCAGATCTAAGGACTGAAAAAGGTTGATTTAAGCCTTTTGATTTGTTTTATAACTGGGCATATTATTTTGGGCCCCTAAAGGGTCAGGATAACCTATTTGTTGGGGTATACGACGTCTAATTCCCAATTTTAAGAAGGAACATTTTTCTTTTCTGACTCTTTTAACCACTTGTGATGTCTTCCGCGTGACCAGGGTTGATTTGTTAATTTTTTCTCTTTTACCCCTGGCAGGAATTCTATAGAGACAATATCAGTAGACTCTGTATCTTTTAGGGCCGGAATAACTTGCAGAAGTTTTAATATATTCCCTAGGTTTAAGATATCAAATGGGCCCCTAGACTGATATTGTGGGTCCAGAATCAATTGTTTACAATCTGCAGGAGGACTGTTATTCGGACTTCTTAATGAGTCGTCCTGTTCTCCCACTAGAGCTATTCCTTTGTGTTTTGTTTTCTGGGACCGTGGAGAGAAGTCACTGCCCGGCCATCCCGAGATTCTCAAACTACAAATTCACCCCCTTTTATTGTATTTAGATTCACCTTAAGATCTGTTATCATTAAATTTAAGGCATCTGGGAGTGTGGCCAATTTGTTGATTATGGGCTCACAGGTACAATCTGTTTTTGTCATCTCTGCAAAATTCTGTGCTCTCTTAATCAAGATGTTTAGGTTAGCCAGCTTCTCATCTATCCCTGAGATTGATTTTGCCATGACATTCAGCAGATCCACCTTGACGTCCATTTTTGATGACTGATAAGACAGGGCGTCAAGAGTTAATTGTGAGGTCTTAAAGAGGATATCCCATACTGCATTTTGATCCAATTTGTTTGGAGTATTTCACGTAGGCGGTGAGTTCTCCTTTATAGCCTCCATACCTTCAAATTCATTTATTTCTGTTTTTGCTATGGCAGAGGCATATGGGGATCTATAATCAAAGGCAGAGGTATCTATTTGAGTATCTAAGGTAGAATCCTGCATTTCTTGTGGATTTCCTCCCATGTCTTTAGTAGGAGGACCTTTAAAGACTTGTAAAGTGGAGCTCAATTCTAATTGTGTACAAGAAGGAGAACTAGGGTTAAGGTTTAATGGGCCTATTTTACTAATATTTTTCGAAGTATGAATATTTTGTAAGGTGTGATTCTACTGCATTTTACATGCCTCCTGTGGGCCCCAAAGTGGATAGTCGTGGCGTGGAATCCATATCTCTTTTAATAATTACATTTACCTCAAGAGGAGGTTTGAAACGTAAATGTGGATGGTCAGTCAGAGTTTTCAGGGATGGACAAGTGGAGGTGACTGGGGACGGCGATGATGACTGGGGGGTCAGTAGTTCTAAGTCACTGATTGAGCCCCAGGCATTTTCTTTAAATTTATCATCCGTTGACTTTGTAGTATTATCAAAAGCAGATTTTTCAATCACCCCCTCCCCCTTGAGCCCATTTATATCACTTGGTTCATATAGCAGACTGTTTTCACTTTTTATGGGGGAGGTAGAATGGTGTAGATCCGTAGAGCCGTTAGGTATAGAAAGAATTGCTTCCACAGGTCCTTCAGAAAGTCAAACTTATGAGGGATAATCACCAAATCCTCAACTCTTTGGGAAAAGGGAAGGGTTGGTCCTCACCCTCTGTAATAAGTTGTGACAGCACTGTCCAACCCCTACCTCAGAAGCATCTGTCTGAACTATGAACTGCTTGGAGGAGTCAGGGCTTCTTAGAACAGCTGCAGAGCACATGGCCTGTTTGAGATCTTCAAAAACATTTTGACAGCTAGCTGTCCATAAAACTTTCTTGGCCATTCATTTTGAGGCAAGGTCATTAAGAGGGGCTACAATGGAGACATAGTTCTTAATGAACCTCCTTTAGTACTCAGTGAGGCCTAAGAAGGCTCTTACCTGGGTCTGAGTAGTGGGGGAGTCCAATCCAAAATGGGTTGAACCTTCCCCTGCAATGGCTGAATCTGGCCTCCACCTATCTGGTGGCCCAGATTTACAACCTTCCCCTGCCCCATCTGGCACTTAGTGGACTTGATAGTTAGACCTGCTTTCTGCAGAGCCTCCAAAACATTTCACGGGTGGACCAGGTGATCCTCCCAGGTGGAGCTAAAGACATCTATATCATCAAGATAAGCTGCACTATAGGCTTACAATCCTTGGAGGACTGTATTCATGAGCCTCTGAAATGTGGCAGGCGCATTTTTCAGCCAAAGGGCATCACTGTAAAGTGATAGTGCCCTCCAATAGCTCAAAATGCTGTTTTGGGTTTATCATCATTTGACAACTTGATCTGCCATTATCCAGCAGTCAAATTAAATGTGCTCAGATACATGGCAGATGCCAGTGTATCTACACGCTCATCTGCCCTAGGGATAGGATGAGCATCTATTTTTGTTACAATGTTGAGCCCTCTATAGTCAACACAAAACCTAATTTCTCTCTTCCCATTTTGGAAGTGAGTTTTTGGGCCTAGAACCATAGGACTAGCCCAAGGGTTGTCTGAGTGCTCAATGACTCCCAGGTCCATCATCTTCTTAACTTCAGATTTGATGCAGTCTCTGACATGGTCAAGTTGCTTGTAAATTTTACTTTTTATTGGCAAACTGTCGCCTGTTTAAATGGTGTGATCACACCAAGTGGTTTGACCGGATTTCAATGAGAACAGCTCTGACATCTGTCCCAGGAGATTCCTGCAGTCTTCTTTTTGTGACTCAGAGAAGCAGTAAGCAAGGACTACCCCATCAACTGAGCCATTAGCTGCAGTGTGGGAGAAGAGGTCAGGGAGATGGTCACTCTCTTCTTCCTATCCTTCATACGTGGCCATGAGCAGGGTCATGTCAGCCCTGTCACATTATGGCTTTAGGCAGTTCACATGAAGCACTTTGAGGAGGCTTCTGGGAGTGCCTATGTCTACCAGGTAGGCAACCTCACCCTTTTTCCCCACTATTGTGTGGGAACCACTCCGCCTGTCCTGGAGTGCCCCAGGAGCCACAGGCTCAAGGACCCACACTTTCTGTCCTGGCTGGTATACAGTCAGTACAGCCTTCTGGTCATGCCATTGTTTTTGCAGCTCTTGGCTGGCCTGAAGATTTTTAGTGGCCGCCTTCATATACTTAGCCATCCTAGATCTGAGGCCCAGCACATAGTCCACTATGTTTTGTGTGCGACGCTTGAGAGGTTGCTCCCAGCCTTTTCCTACAAGAGCAAGAGGACCCCTAACAGGGTGCCCAAACAGAATTTCAAATGGGCTGTAGCCCACACCCTTCTGAGGTTCCTCCCTATAGGTGAAGAGGAGGCATGGCAATAGGATATCCCATCTCCTCCTGAGTTTCAGAGAGTCCCATGATCATGCCTTTGAGAGTTTTATTAAACCTCTCTACCAAACCATTGGTTTGGTGGTGGTAAGGGATGGTGAACTTATAAGTAACACCACATTCCTTCCAATTGGATTTCAGGAATGCACACATGAAGTTTGCATTTCTGTCTGACACCCACTCTTGAGAAGATTCTAAGAAGGGCTTTGGCCACTGCAGGAGCTGTAGTGGTCCTAAGAGGAATAGCTTCTGGGTACCTGTTGGCATGGTTCACCACCACCAGAATGAACCTGTTCCAAGAGGCTGTGGGAGGTTATAGGGGGCCAACAATATCTATCACAACCCTTTTCCAAGTGTACCCCAACCACTGGAAGTGGAATTAAGGGGACGTTTGGGTGCCATCTGTCTTGCCACTGGCTTGACAGGTGACACAGGAGCGACAAAACTCATTTGTGTCTTCTGCCATATGGGGCCAGTGAAAGTAAGGGACACGCCTGTCCTAAGTTTTGCTTTGGCCCAGGTGACCTGCCAGGACAGTGTCATGCGCTAGGGTTAACAAACATTCTCTGTACTGCAGATGGACCACCAACATCCTGGTGACACCAGGCTTGGGTTCCCTTGAGTACAAGAGATTGTCTTCCCGGTACGCTCTTTGGGTGCCACTGACATCCCCTGGCTCTTGAGTGACAGGTTGCTGTCTCAAGTCCTCCAGTGTGGGACAAGACTTTTGTGCCCTATTGAAATCCTCAATGGCAGTCCCCCCTGCATCCAACAGCTCAGCTGTAACAGCTTGTAGCTCCTCTGGTGTAGGTTCTGCCAAGGGAGTGTATTCTTCCCCCTCTGGGGTTGAATCCTCACTGGAGGTTGAAGTAGGGGGCACCTTTTTCCTCTTCCTACTCTATTTCTAGGTTTGCGAAGTTCTTGGGCCACTGTTCCAAGCTCCAAGTTTCCCTGATCTTTCTTCTTTTTGTCCTGTGCTCTATTCAAGTAAAAAATATTCCCTGGGATGCCCAGCATTGCTGCATGAGCCTCTAAGTCTACTTCATTCAAAGTCCAGGTCATTCCCTAGTAGACATTCTACAGGTAGGTCTGTGGACACCACAACTTTTT
Source organism: Pleurodeles waltl (assembly GCF_031143425.1). Lineage (NCBI taxonomy): Eukaryota > Metazoa > Chordata > Amphibia > Caudata > Salamandridae > Pleurodeles > Pleurodeles waltl. The sequence goes on from NC_090442.1 coordinate 169,555,846, forward strand.
CGGACCAGTAACCCCCTCCCAGCTTAAATCAACAACTGCCATGGGGTGGCGCACAGTGTTGTTATGAGCATAAGTCACTTGGTACGGGTGACCGAGTAGGTGTTTCTCAGGAGACACCAGTTTCTCAGACACCATAGTGACACTGGCACCTGTCTCTGTGTAGGCCTCAACACCATTTATCAGAGGATACTGCCTATACTTACCCATGTTAAGGGGACAGGCAGCAAGGGTGGCAAAGTCACTGCCCCCATTAGAGACTAACAGTGCTTCAATGGTCTCTCTAACCAAACCAGACCCCACTATATTCCCCAAAGTGAGCCCAGCTACACCCTTAGACTGACTACTGTTAGTAGTCCCACCACCACTGCTATTGCTAGGGGCACTAGGAGTAGAAGTGGGGTTGGTACTGGTGGTTGGCTTGGTGCCTTTCTTAGGGCAGGAGCTGTCTCCTGGAATATGCCTTTGTTTATACAGACATAGCACCAAGGTTTTTTTGAAGTTGAAGGTCCCTGAACTGGTGCAGACTTCTTTATGCAAGGAGGGAACCAAATGTGCCCTTCAAAGCATACCAGTGGCCTGAGGAGGCTACCCTTCCCAAGCCATGTAACACCTATTTCCAAAGGGAGAAGGTGTTGCCTCCCTCTTTCAGAGGAAATCCTTTGTTCTGCCTTCCTGGGCTTGTTCAAGCAGCAGGAGGGCAGAAACCTGTCTGATGTGTGGCAGCAGCTTGGGCTGCCTGGAAAACCCCAGAAAACTTATATGAGCAATGCTGGGGGTCCTCTAAGAAGCCCCCAGAGTGCATGGAATCATACCTCCAATACTGGCAACAGTATTGGAGTATGATTCCGACATGTTTGATACCAAACATGCCCCGGTTCGGAGTTACCATTATGTAGCTGGACATAGATAGTGACCTATGCCCAGTAAACACATAAAATGGCGTAACTGCACTCACGATGTCCATGAAAATGGAGAAGGAGTTTGTGGGGGTACCTCTGCTCATGCAGGGGTGCCATCACACACAGGTACCTGCACCCTGCCCTCTGGGCTAGGAAAGCCTACCATAGAGGTGACTTACAGTGACCTGTAGTGAAAACGGTGCATGCACCTTTTCACGCAGGCTTCAATGGCAGGCCTGCAGATAGACTTTGCATGGGCAGCATAATACATGCTGCAGCCCATGGGGAACCCCTGTTGCCCCAATGCCCTGGGTACCATATACTAGGGACTTAAAAGGGGGCACCAGTATGCCAAATGTCAGGTGATCCCAGTGAACACAGTCAAAAACATACTGCCAACCTGCAAAAAGTGTGGGTAACCATGCCAGAAAGAGGGTACTTTCCTACACCTCAATACAGCCACACCAAGTGAACGGCATTACAACGCAACACATAGGAGGACGCAAAGGGGTATTGAGAGGACATTTGGCCTGCTGAACAGTCACTTCTGGTTCCTGCACAACAGTGGGGGCGCACTACAATACAGTCCGGAAACCTCCTGTAAATTTGTGGCCACATGTGCTATGGTGCACAACATCACAACAAGAGGCATACCACTGGAACCCACAGATACAGACTCAAATGAGGATGCCGACCCATTGCCACCCCCTCACCCAGCAAACCGATCCAGAGCAGCAGACGGCAGGCAAAGACATGCTGAGATTAAATGCAACTATTTGTGATGGCAACACCACGTCTTGTTTCCTTTGTGCTACAAGTATCACATTTATTGACTTAACTTCAGGTTAAATATATTGGCATAGAACATAGGTAGTCCAAAAGCACTATCTGTACTCAAATTAAATGTTATACTATTAACATCATATTATCAATGCAATGTCACAAAATATGCAAGGCCCAACACATATCAACACTACTTTTGCGTCCACAAACTCCACTAGAACGCTCAGTGGCATCTCTTGTTGCAGATTCTGAGACAATACTGTGTCTGGAATTTCAATGCCTAGGATCCATCAGAAGGGCTGTGACACTACTGAGGGTAGAGAGCTCCTCACTATCCCCACCACCTAGCTCGCTGTTTGCAGCAATCCCGGCTGTCTGCATGGTCTGCAAAGCACTGGTAACCTGCACCAGTCCCCATGCAACATCCCCACTGCAATGTGCCATTTACACTTGCATGCTCACAGCACGTCATGACAGCAAAGCAGTTGCATTAGCGAGGCGATTTACAGATCTACTGATCTGCTGAACCCATGCAACCAACCCATCAATTAATGATGGCACCTACAGTGGGTGACATGGTTTTGTTGCATTACAGTGCAAAGTTCCTTAATTGCATTTGTCATCTCCTTTAGATTTTCAACTGTAGATTTCTGCCCTTCCTGCACTGTTGCATTCAGCTGGCACATGTTGTGACTGATAGACACCAGCTGGCTGTGCATTGATTTAATCTGATCATAATCTGATTATATTGTAGACCCTGCACCTTTAACCTGGATGCCTTCAGACTACCAAACAGAGATAGGCCCTCACCTTCCTCTGAGTTCTGTCTGACATCTACTCTATGCCTCCTCAGTCCCTTTTCGGCACTGGAAAAGGGACTGATGTCTGTGGGTATGTCTACCATTAGAAGGTGGTGTGTGTATGTCGTCTTGCAAGTCATCAGAGGCCTGAGTAAATTCAGGAAGTTGTTCCACTGTGCCCGGTGTCTGGGTGGTGCTGGTGTAATGGACTTGATGATTCGGGCTCAGACTGTGGTTGGCTTTCCTCATCCCCCTCTGTTTCTGTTTCTGCTGCATCTGGTGCAGGAAAATCTGCAACATCAAAGTGCAGCACGTCAATCATAAAGTACTTTTTTCATTTCTCAGTTTCGATTTCCAATTTTTAATAAACTTTTTCCCTGGCATAGTGTTTCTAATTTTCTTTTGTATTGTCTCCCTGTTCAGTTTTACACAATACTGCAATGTTTGATCTTGGTGCACTGTTGGGGTCTGGACTTTCACTCCCGTAAGGCATTGTTGTGTAGCATGGAAAATGTGGCAAGGACTATTTTTGACAGTGCATGGACTCATTGCATGAATCTAAGGGACAAGTGTACATGCACATATGGTGAATCAATCCATTACTGCCCTTAACTATGCTGGTGCCTGGTATGCTTGAGGTGTCTAGTCAGTGACACCAACTACTGCTTCAGGCTGCTGTTTTGACTCCAGTATGTCCTCCAAGGGGGTAGATGGTGTCTGGGCCGATGGTCCTCTGCCAGTGCTCCTTGCCGCTTTCAGCCTGCTTGCTACCCTCTCCTTGGCACGTGACCATAAGTCATACCAGCGCTAGCAAATCACCTCAGTCATACGCTGATATTAGCCTGGATGTCTCGCCACATTTTTCTCTTCTCACTTTCCGGTACATGCAGTGAGTTTTTACCAAATAACTTATCATGGTTCTCCACAACCTCTTCTGTGAGCACCTCCAATTCCTGCTCGCTGAACTTGAGATTTCTCTTTCTTCCTCTGGTGTTTTTGACCATTCCTTTCAGTGGCCATTGTGTCTTATGGTACTGGCTGACTCTCCTGAGTGCCTCCCTGGTGCTGTGCTAGGTATGACTACCTGAGGCATCTGGAAACAGCATGCACTGACTCACTTCCTGGTTGTGATGTCATTATGTTGCTTCAGAATGCAAAACTCGCAACTGCGATTTCCAATTACCGATTTGCTATTTTACCAAATCGCTATTTGGATTTTCGTGTTACATTGGATTTTGCAAATCCCAAATAGCGATTTGGTAAAAATTACTATGTGGGATTTGCAAATGCGGGCTTCATACATATTGCCCTTATTCCTATGTTTATAAAAGGATCTTAGGGCCTGATGTACGACGACCTCACACTGTCGCAAACAGCGAAAATCGCCGCTTGCAACCGCAAAATGGGCTAGTACAATGTACCATCCCTATGTGAGTAGGTCGCAATTACCGACTCGCAAAATAAGGATTTGTGACTCACGATTAAGAAGGGGTGTGCCAAGGGCGTGCCTTCCTAATTGTGAGTTGCAGGGGGATGTATGATTGTGGTCACAAAACAACCGCAGTTACTACCAATTTCAAATTGGTGGTAACCCATTTGCAAACAGGAAGGGGTCCCTACGGAACCCTCTCCCCTTTGTGAATGGATGCGAAAATATTTTTACAGAGCATGGAAAATGCAAAAAAAAACATTTTTTGATTTGAAATGCATCCAGTTTTCCTCCAAGGAAAAAAGAATGCATTTAAAAAAAAACTGGTTTATGTAAAAAGCAGTCACAGACATAGTGGTCTGCTGTCCCCAGCAGGCCACCATCCCTGTGAGTGCAGCCATTCCCACCGGGGTCGCAAATTGCGACCTACCTCATGAATAGTAATGAGGTAGGTCATTTGCGACCCTATTGGGAATCGCAAGCAGTGTGAGTTACACTGTTGTGCATTTGGGTTTGCGACTCATAAATAAGTCGCAAATTGTGAGTCGTAAAACGCAGGGTCGTACGTCTGGCCCTAAACAACTACAAATCCTAGGATGCAAAGAAACAATCCTTTGTTGTTTTCATAATAATGAAAGCCATACATTTTAATGTTATTGTTTTATAATATATTAACTTGGATTTTACCACTTTAGTTATCACATATGTCATCCACTTTGAAACATAGTATATAGTAAACATTTGCAGGGAGTCATTTGAACAACTTTGATGCAAATCTTTAGGGCGTGGAAAATCACTCATGAGGCATGATAGTTCCTGTTAGACCTGGCGTTCTTAGGGTAGTCTTACCCCAGATTTTTTGCCTTTCACCCCCTGTCTTTAGCTATATCTTTTTGTTGGCCTTAGGACCCTGAACACTTTACCACTGCTAACCAGTGCGAATATGGATGTGCTTCACCCAAAACAAGGTAACACTGGTGTATCTGACTTACCCTGACTACAATTGTGGGCCCTATTTGGAGAGGATGCAAAGCTCTCTCAACTAGAGACCCAATTTCTAACAGTCCCATTGATTACATGGTTAACTACTCACCTAATCTAGATCCAACATGCTGGGATGTCTGTGCAGCTCCCTGTCATGTGATTGAAATTGGCATCTATTTACCTACATCAAGGGCATTCACCTCTAGGATGCTGAGAAAAAAACTATACTCAATGAGCTACTCTACATGGAACTGGGAAACTTGAGAGCTTTGCAAAACAAAAACAGCAGGGGTGGAGTAGAGCTGATACATGGCACGGAAACCAAGGCGAGATGACCATCCCTGCCCGAGAACCCATCGTCAATTTGGAGAATACAGCAGCAACCACTGGGGGGCTGCCAAACTCAAAGGTAGAGCCACATCCCCGGCATTGTAACACAAAGTAAAGGAGCATGCATAGAATCCTGCCAAAAGTCACCAAAATCTCAAGTAAGGTGCAACTGGTAGCAAGGAAGCTTTGAAGCAACCCCAATCTGAGTACACCAACATGCTGTGTGTTGGCTTAATGCTTTAAGTGAACACATTGGAATCTTCACCTTTCCCGCAGTGTGAGGCCAAAGAGTGCAAAACATGAGTTTACGCTCAAGCAAACTCTGCACTGAGCCCAGTAGCTACATGAAGATCACGCCCTACCAGAACTGTTTATCATCCAGAGAACCCTGACGTTCTCTCAGCACTTCTCTGGCTAATGTTTCATCATAGGAGGCCCTCATAATTTCCTTAGGTCCTGAGTTAATTGGTTAGGTGCTACATTTGCAAACTGCATTACATTCTTCAAGGACAAAGGAATGGTAGTTGCATTCATTATGATACCTCATGTTTTGTTGGCAGTCTTTTCAAGTGTTGAATTTAATCTGCCTTCTAGTTGATGGTCCTTCATGGACTTACATTGCCTCTGTTGGGGATTTCCTATCTTCCTGTGCTGTACCACTAGAGGTTTTTGCTTTCTCTAACTTCTGCATTTTTTAACCTTCTCTAGAGTCTCACCTCTCCTGAACAGACTTAATTTCTTACCCTTTTGCTCAAATTGAGACCCTACAAATATGCGTCTGGCCGAACACTTGGCAGGATCCTACACTGCCATATCCACAGTGGTAGCCTGTCAATACGGGCAGACAGGCCAGCGACTGGTGAGCGCCTAACATTATGTTTTTTTATTATGTTTACTTTTACATATGTGTTTGCTCCAGTATTAATGGCCCGGCTTTGGGGCACTGTTTTTCCACACAGAGAAGGAGGAGTGGCCGTTCCATAAATGATCACCCTGAGTGAAAGTTATTGTATCAAGCCTAGTGAACTAAAGTGCAGATGTAGGGATGGCAGTTCAGCCAACCCAATATGAACATTTGAAAGGCCTGCCTGTGTCACTTACCCCATGCTGTATCAAAGAACCTGGGGACAAACACCACAGCACCAAACTCTGGTAGGGTGGTGGGCTGGCTTTCAGAAGACTGCCTGCCAATCTCAATGCTGCTCCTTGATACTATATTTTGTAAAGAATGCTTTCTATGTTAGCTGGACTGGGTTTGGCAGTATCATAGACTACAGTAAGGCCTATAGCATGTGTATGGAATGACCGTGCTTAGGTGGCAGAACTAAAAGCAACAGGTCAACATCCCCTGCTGCTTTGTTATAGGTTGCAGGGTCATCGGCCATATTTTTCTCTCCCTTGACTCACACTTCATTCTTGCTGTTTTACACTTGTGCACAATTCAAGTACAGTTTAGGATGAGCTATGTGATCCACTTCCAATCCTAATGCCAATGGCCCTGAGCAAATAGCCTGCCTTGTCATTCACACACGATCCATACCTGAGCCAATGATAATCGCTTCATAGAGGCAAGGGTAAAACTGTCCATCGTTACTCCCCTAAGAACACATACTAACCTCCTCTCATCGCTCTCCTTAAAGGTCTGTGGACTTCACAAGACACAATGCCCTTTAAAGTACTGGTTTGAAGGGCTTGGAGATTTGGAGAGTTCCACTTACCTCCACCCCCGGCCCTTGGAAAAACAAAAATATTCATTAAGTATTAACCTGCAATGGGGGGGCTACCACTATTGCACATGTTCGGACATTACTCAATAAAGTCTGAGCAACGTTATTTCTTACATTTTTAACATTAATACATTGTAATAGTTTTGGGTCATCCTAGTTCTTGATAGTCGTTTCATTCATATCATATTGCTCAATGGTAAGCAACATGTAAGCATCCTAACAGAAGAGGTGCAGTATATTGCTTTGATTGTTTGCACACAGTATGTGCCACCGACATAAACCGTGTGGAGAAGCATCTGAGGAGTAATAATAACACTGTAAGCAGCTGAAGGTCCTCCTGTGTTATAATGTTTTTTTTTATTTCTATGCTTCCTTCAGTTTGTATTCCATGCGTGTCCATGGGAGGAAGGCTTACCCCACTGTATCTACCTACGTCCATTGATTGTGGTCCTCTCACATCCTTTCCTTTGCCATTCTTACTTTTAATCAGGGTCCTCAGATCGTGCTCATTGCCTGTTTTGCCTTCTCATAGGGTTTTTGAATGGTGGTTTCTATTGGATCAGTGAAAAAGTCTGCTTGCGCTCTGGTGGAGCTCAGGAACCTCTTCTGCTTCCCTAGGCCTTTGGGGCAGCTCTTGAGCCTTTCAAGCCTTATGAGGGTCCTTCTGGCTCCTTTTAAGTTCTTGGTCTGAGTCTCCCTCTGGAAACGGTTGTATGTCAGAAGATCGTGTTAGTAATATCAATTTGCCAAAATGCTGAAGAAAAAATATCGAGGAAGGAAATATCATGAAGGTAAGTGTATACAGGTAACTATAGATTTACTATTCCTATCTCTATATCTACATACCTTGATTATATTTATTTAGTCAAGGTACATAACAGTGAAACTATAGTAAATATCTCATGAGTTTGAAATCCATTAGGATTTAGCATGCCACTCATCCAGCAAGAGCAGGGCAATAAAAGGAAGGGAATGGATGGAAAGGTTTACCTGACATCACTAAACTGCCGGCCTGCCCCTTCATGGTGGCAACACTTTATTTTGACTAACATTGAAAGGCTGGTATTTACGGAAAAAATCAGTGTATTTAAAAAAATTCAGGCGGTTATCTTTGGGAAAAAGGCATTTAAAAATAAATATCGCTGTTTATGTGCAAAAAGATTTTATTATCAAAGTATTTTAAACTGATATTTGAGTGATCATTCCTACCTGCCTGTAGAGCCTACATTTTAATATATTCCTTCCCCGTGCTGTTTGATAACACAAACGTTCTCTTTGTTGACTCACGATAAGAAAGATTCTCTTTCAAGTGTCGTTAACCCAACGTTTTATGCGCGGTATCTATCATATGCATTGCAAATCTTTCGGAACATTTATTTATGTATTTATTTACTTAACTACTTAATTATTTATGAATAAAGCACGCATACACTCATGGGTATCTTGGCACTAGAAAGACTAGATTGATCCCAGAGTGAAACACTACAGTAGCATCTGACCTTAAAAGAATATATGGGTGTTCGAAGCTCTGCAAAAGAGGATAAAGTCAGAAATGGGTCTCAGGGCCAATGGGAGGTTTCTCCATAGTAGGGGTGCCAAGGACCCAGAAGTCATTGCTACTGTAGCAGGTGCTCTTGAAGAGGGGAATAGATAGAAAAAGCATCTCTTATAATCTCAGAGATCATGTGGGAACAGTGGACCACTGGTTAGAGAGAAACAAAGGTCCGGTTTTGTAAAAGAACAAGGCATAAGGCCTTAAACTGGACACTGTACGTGACAGGGTGGTTTCTTCGTGAGGACCTCCATGCTCCGCCCCCTTTATTTACACCCATTACCCCACCTCCGTGCACCCCCCCCTCCACGGTTGGATATTTCCAAAGTGAAAATAAGGTCTGTATTTGATTGAAAAAAATACCCACACCTTTTGTTTGGGGCTGAGCTTGTTGCTGTGATGACTGATAAGGCTCATGTGACACCAGTGGCGGCTGGTGAAGTTTGAGAGCGGTGGATGTGGGCTGGGCTGTGCGTGGGAGGGCGCTGGGGTTCACTTTAAGGAGACATGGCATTTTGTGGGAGGCAGGTTGCCAATTCCTGTGCAAATATTCTTAAAAACAATGGTATAAAATTAATCATTTTCCAGCAATTTTCTTTTTTTTTTTAAACCAATATTTTTCATAGGCTTTTGTACACCGGACACACATCCAGGTGGAGGCCGTTTTTCTTTATTGTAATGTTAAGGTAGTATCTCTTGAAGTAAAACAAGACAAGCCAATACTGGAATCACTCACTGTCCGGACAAATCTTGGATCTCAACACTCCTGATTTGCGGATCTAACTCATTCTGAAAGAATAGCAAGACTGCTCCTGCCATACATACACTTAGTGTAATGGGAAGAGGAAGGATTATCGCTAAGAGTGACAACAGTGAACCTTTGTTGGTAGGATGATCCGGGAGGAAGAAGGAGAAAATAGCTGAAGAAAGAAAAGAAGATGCCCTTCAGAAGTGCTACACCGCCAGGCCCACCTTGTAATCATAACACAGAGTGAAAAAATAATAAGTAATACCATATTCACAATGCATACATTATTCTTTGGTTATAAATGCAAAAAGATGGAAAAATAAAGCAATGCAAACAAAAAGAACTGGGCCATGAGACGCAATTGTGTAGGAATTGCTGCTTCTACAGGCTTCCCTGCTCCTGCGAGTACATACAGCACTTTAAGAGCATGGGTTCAGAGTGGGAGCAGAAAAGGTAGAAACTCCTTCAAAAACATTTAAAAGGAAAAAACAGAATTAACGGGATGTACATTGTGCAGCGACAATTTTGCAGACCGCTCTAGATGTGACTTTGGAGACTACAAGATCCTGCAGCCCTGGAACTGGCTCAACAGCTGTACAGAAGTATACACAGCTCTTCTCCTGCCCTCCCACTTGAGCTGTTGCCACAGTTCTCAAAATGGTTCCAATGTACAAAGCAATATGCAGCTTGGGCAGCTCTTCTGTGGTAAAAAAGTGGAAAAAATCTCAAGGGAGGGACAAATGCGCAGTTTAGCAGCAGTCCTGCTAGTTCACAGAAGCACATGTATTGAAATGGCTTCAAGGTACTGTGGAGCACAACTCTGGAACTGGTTCCAAGTTGTACAAATCCTACAATGAAGGAACACAGGAGTATGTAGGCCTGTCAGGAGCTCTAGGAGGCTGCGGGGTGTACTGAGGTGCACAGCTCCGGTGGGTGTGCGGAAGCCAGCCAGAAGAACAGCTATGGAAATCACTGCAGGATACACACAAGTATACACAGCTCTAGAAGCGGGATGCAGGTGGAGCAATGGCCAATGCTGTGTTTCATATCGAACAGGCAGCACAATTTGGCCAGATGTCAGACGCTAGATGTCAGGATACAAACTAAATAGGAAAAAAACTAAGGTTGTGAGAAATATATCTCTCCAGACACACTAGACCAGTGGTTCCCAACCTCTTGACTTCTGTGGACCCCCATGTTATCAATACTGGAGCCTGGGGACCCCCACTGAATCATTATTGGAACATATGGACCCCCACTGAGTCATTGCTGAAAGCTGGGACCTAATATTATTACGTTTTTTAAGCAGTCGCGGACCCCCATTAGGAGGCTTCGCGGACTCCCAGGGGCCCCCAGCCCACAGGTTGGGAACCACTCCACTAGACCCTTGCGTTCTCAGGTCAGCCACGTATCTTGTTGATAACGTTTCTGCAGTAACAGATGATATTATTGGCCTAAATTTTATCTGCGATCTCTCCCATTTTTTCAGAGTTCAGTTAGTAAATGATGATGCGCTCGGTGCGCAGGATCCCACAGACATGCAAATGTTCATATTGGCAATAAGCATGCAGCTCGTTGAAAATCAAATCTGCAAACTCTGAAAAATGCCCATATTGGCATTAGACACCTAGGGGGTCATTCTGACTCCCGCCGGCCGCGGTAACCGCAGGGCAGGCGGGAGCCGCCAGAATACCGCTGCGCGGTCAGAAGACCGCCGCGGTTATTCTGGGTTTCCCGCTGGGCTGGCGGGCGACCACCAGAGGGCCGCCCGCCAGCCCAGCGGGAAACACCCTTCCATGAGGATGCCGGCTCCGAATGGAGCCGGCGGAGTGGAAGGGGTGCGACGGGTGCAGTAGCACCTGTCGCGATTTTCAGTGTCTGCATGGCAGACACTGAAAATCTTTCTGGGGCCCTGTTACGGGGGCCCCTGCAGTGCCCATGCCATTGGCATGGGCACTGCAGGGGCCCCCAGGGGCCCCACGACACCCCATACCGCCATCCTGTTCCTGGCAGCCAAAACCGCCAGGAACAAGATGGCGGTATGGGGGTCGGAATCCCCATGGCGGCGCAGCAAGCTGCGCCGCCATGGAGGATTCCCCAGGGCAGCGGGAAACCGGCGGTACACCGCCGGTTTTCCGTTTCTGACCGCGGCTGTACCGCCGCGGTCAGAATGCCCATGGGAGCACCGCCAGCCTGTTGGCGGTGCTCCCGCGATCCCCAACCCTGGCGGTCTCGGACCGCCAGGGTTGGAATCACCCCCCTAGTCCTGAAGTGCCTCAAAAATTTATAAGGTGCAGCAAAGAATCTAATCTGTTATATTCTTCAGACCTGTAATGCAATATTGTCATATATTTATTAACACTTGTGTGAATTTGGCTTAGCAGGTTTATCGCCCACTCTTTAATTTTCTACAGTGCCTTGATACAAGTCCTACTTCTAAACTTCCTGGTTTACAAAATAAAGCAGGACCAACGTTCTGCACCCTTTTCCTTGCATGCTTGTTTCCTCCCTGAACCATCTTCCATCAATTCGAGTGTGCTGCCTTTTTCAGGAGATAATGCTGCAGGGGGGCTCAAGCAGACAGACATCCTGGATTGGGCTTCTTCGGATAAATTACGACACTGGTGCTCCGAGGTGCCAGGGTATGTATTCATGACTAGATAGCTAACCCGGCCTCAAGAGCATTTCACTCTCACAGACAGTTTCCAGCAGATGGTTGGCACTTGGCAGATGTGTTTAAAACATCCTGCGCCCTATGGCGAGTTTGAAGAAGTTCAAAAAAGTGCAATAATTTACAAAACATTTAAGTGCTGGAATGCGGTAAAAGTAAACAATTCGCGTTTCTCTAATCTAGTCGACTACTGAGTGCTATGGCGGGGCCTGCAGACTGGCCCACACAATCACTGCTGCTGGGCCTGACATACTTCATGAACAGTCATCTGTAAACCTGCCCATCACACAACAACAACTGCTCCACCTGTGACATGTTGCCGCCTCCCTCCCTTCAAGGACAGAGGGGTTTCCACTTCACAGCACAGGAGCTCTTTTCCTCTCACAGAGCTGGAAATAAATACTTCGGCTTCGTCATGCAGCAAGACAGATAACTGGCTGCTGAAGCAGAGTTCGGAGTCCGCACTCGGGTTTAACAAATTCACACCGGAGTCGCTGTCATGTCAGAGCAGCAAAATGTTTTGTTCTCGTCTTATACACTATTCAGGATCAAGGGGCCTACCACATGCATTTTAGCATATGTTAAACATACAAAGAAATATAGTTTCCCTTCAGAAATGAAAAAATTACCCAAAGTGGAGCTATCCATGCTCCAAGGAGGTTGCAGACTGTGAGAGCTTTAGCGTGGCAACATTTTCCGGAAATCCATACTATGATAGCAGGCAAAACAGCAGCCAGATGAAGACAAGCAAGCGTGCAGAATATGCTTGTAACCTCGCAGTGCCCCCATGAACACCTGCTCAGTCATTGACAGCAAGTGAAGCCCAACTCTTGCACCATGCAGGAATCCAAGATGACTCCAGCCCAGCTCTGGAGGGAGTGAGAGCTTCTGATGAGAGTGTATTGGGTGAAGGTGTGTTAGCGCGTCAGAGCCTTGATAAGTAAACTTACAAGGAGATGCGTTCAGGTCGATGAACCTTTGGACCACATTCGGGGACTTCCCAGTACGAGATGTCTTTTGGCATCACAATCAATAGAACAATAGTCCCGTCAATATTCACAGTAACTCATTGTAGGAGGCTGACCTGGCTTATAGTGGGTACCTTGTGGTATTTACACCTTATGCCAGGTCCAGTTATCCCTTATTAGTAGAATAGAGGTGTTTCTAGCAGCTTAGGCTGATAGAGGTAGCTATGGCAGAGCAGCTTAGGCTGAACTAGGAGACATGCAAAGCTCCTACTATACCACTTATATCATATGCACAATATCATAAGAAAACACAATACATAGAGTTACTAAAAATAATGACCTCTGTAGTCTACACAAAACCTCATCTCCCTCTTTCCATCTTTGGTGTGAGGTTTTGGTACAAGCACCACTGTGCTAGCCCATGGGCTTTCAGAAGGCTCAATCACTCCCAGATCCAACATCTTCTGTACCTCTTGTTTTATGCAGTCACTGACATGGCCAGGCTGCCTATAAATCTTACTCTTCACAGGCAAGCTGTCACCAGTATCAATTGTGTGTTCACACCAGGATGTTGTACCTGGCACAATTGAAAAGAGGTCAGAAAATTGTCCAAGGAGATTGATGCAGTTGTCTTTCTGTTCTGCAGTCAGACAATCTGCCAAAACTACTCCCTCCACTAAAGCATCTGTTTCAGTGGTGGAAAAGAGATCAGGGAGAGGGTCACTCTCTTCTTCCTGCCCCTCATCTGTTGCCATGAGCAGGGTGAGATCAGCCCTATCAGAGTAGGGTTTTAGGCGGTTGACATGAATCACCCTAAGGGGACTCCTGGCAGGGCCCAGGTCTACCAAATAGGTAACCTCACCCTTTTTTCAACAATTAGATGGTGTCCACTCCATTTGTCTTGGAGTGCTCTTGTGGCCACAGGCTCCAATACCCACACCTTCTGTCCTGGTTGGTACTGGATCAGAACAGCCTTCTGGTCATTCCATTGCTTTTGCAGCTCTGGCTGGCCTGAAGGTTTTTGCTGGCCTTTTTCATGTACTCAGCCATTCTGGATCTTAGGCCAAGTACATAGTCCACTATTTCCTGTTTAGGAGCTTTTAAAGGTTGTTCCCAACCCTCCTTCACAAGAGTGAGTGGACCTCTTACAGGGTGTCCAAAGAGGAGTTCAAAGGGGCTGAAGCCCACTCCTTTCTGGGGTACCTCCCTGTAAGCAAAAAGGAGGCAAGGTAACAGGACATCCCATCTCCTCCTGAGTTTTTCAGGGAGTCCCATTATCATACCTTTGAGCATTTTATTAAACCTCTCTACCAGTCCATTAGTCTGTGGATGGTAAGGAGTGGTGAACTTGTAGGTAACACCACACTCCTTCCACATTGCTTTCAAGTATGCAGTCATGAAGTTGCTACCTCTGTCGTATACTACCTCTTTAGGGAAACCCACCCTGGAAAAGATTCCCAGGAGGGCCTTTGCCACTGCAGGGGCTGTAGTGGTCCTTAGAGGAATTGCTTCAGGGTATCTTGTGGCATGGTCCACAACCACCAAGATAAACCTATTGCCTGAAGCAGTAGGAGGGTCAAGGGGGCCAACTATGTCAACCCCTACCCTTTGAAAGGGCACACCAACCACAGGTAGTGGAATAAGGGGAGCCTTTGGAGTGCCACCAGTCTTGCCACTGGCTCGGCAGGTCACACAAGACTTGCAAAAATCTTTAGTGTCTTTCCCATGTTTTGATCTGGCCCAAATGCCCAGCCAAAGGAATGTCACGTGCAAGAGTTAGGAAGAACTCTCTGTACTGCAGGGGAATGACCAATCTCCTGGCTGCTCCAGGTTTTGGGTCCCTTGCCTCTGTGTACAAGAGGTTGTCCTCCCAGTAAACTCTATGGCTGTCACTGACACCCCCATTTTGCTGCTTGACAGCTTGCTGTCTGAGACCCTCTAATGTTGGACAGGTTTGCTGTGCCACACCCAGCTCTTCGCTGGCAGGCCCACCTCCACCCAAAAGCTCAGCAGTGTCTGCTGCCAGCTCATCTGGTGAAGGTTCTGCACAGGGAGGAAATTCTTCGTCCTCAGAAGGAGAATAATCTGTACAGGGAGGGATAGTGGGTATGGATTTACCCTTGCTACCCCTAGCTTTAGGGAGCACTTGTTCCATTCTTCCAGGATCCAAGTTACCCTGTCCTTTTTGCTTTTTGGCCTGAGCCCTGGTTAAAGCAAAAATATGCCCAGGAATGCCCAGCATTGCTGCATGAGCCTCCAACTCCACATCTGCCCAAGCTGATGTCTCTAAATCGTTCCCTAGTAGACAGACTACAGGTAAATCTGAGGCAACCACAACTTTCTTTGGACCAGTAACCCCCCCCCCAGTTGAGATTCACAACAGCCATGGGGTGGCTAAGAGTGTTGTTATGACCGTCTGTCACTTGGTACTGCTGACCAAGTAGGTGTTGTTCAGGGTGGACCAGTTTCTCTATCACCATAGTTACACTGGCACCTGTGTCCCTGTAGGCCTGAATCTCAACACCATTTATTAGGGGAAGTTGCTTGTACCTATCCATATTAAGGGGACAAGTAACTAAGGTGGCCAAATCAATGGCACTTTCAGAGACGAAAACAGCCTCTGTGGTCTTCCTAACAAGACCAGCCCCAACTTCATTGCCAATAGTGAGCTCAGCTACACCCTTGGATCGGCTATTTGTAGGTTTCCCACCACCACTGCTATTACTAGGGGCACTAGAATTTGCAGCAGGGGTTGTGGTAGTGGGAGCTTTGGTGTTTTTCTTTGGACAACTGGAATCAGTTGCCCAATGGCCTTTGACTTTACACAAATAACACCAAGGATTTTTAGGCTGATTATTGGACGAGGATTTGGACCCACCACCCCCACCAGAGGATTTTTGTGGGCCTGAGGAAGACTCAGGGGGTCATTCTGACCTCGGCGGTAAAAGGCCCTTTCCGCCGGTCAGAAGCCCGCCATCATACTGCCGCGGCCGCGGTAAACCGCCACGGTCATTCTGACCTCCAACTGGCAAACCGCCAAAAACCCAACATCCACGGAAGGCCGCCTCATCAGCGGGCAGCGATAAACTGGAGATGACCAAACCTCCACCGTCACGCCAACACAAACACGCCCATGCCATTACGACCCACGAATCCACGCGGCGGTCTTTCAACCGCGGTATTCCATTGGCGGTACACACCGCCGCGCTCAAAATACACACACATATACAAAACACAGCCACATTGGACAATTTGAAATACACACACCTGACACACATACAAACAACACTCCCACACACCCATCCCCATATAAAACACACACCCACATCACCCACAAACCCCTACAACCAGAAATTCAGAGACAAGGCGCAATACACAGAGAGAGAGCACAGGGAACGCAAATCACAACACACACAGGAACCCAACATCATCACCCACACCACATCTACGCACACATCACCACACACCACCACTCACATCACCACTAACACCACCCCACACCTCATCCACACCACCCCATGGCACCCCAAAGACACCCCAGGTTCTCGGACCAAGAACTCAGGGTCATGGTGGAGGAAATAATAAGGGTAGAGCCCCAGCTCTTCGGCACACAGGTGCAGCACACCACAATAGCCAGGAAGGCGGAGCTATGGCAAAGGATCGTCGACAGGGTCAACGCTGTGGGACAGCATCCCAGAAATCGGGAAGACATCCGAAAGCGCTGGAACGACCTACGGGGGAAGGTGCGGTCGATGGTCTCAAGACACAACATCGCTGTGCAGAAGACTGGCGGCGGACCCCCACCCACTCCACCCGAATTCACAGCATGGGAGCAAGAGGTCTTCAACATCCTGCATCCTGACGGCCTCGCTGGAGTAGCCGGAGGAATGGACTCTGGTAAGTCTCATCTCAACTACTTCACCCCCCCCCAACCACCAGTATGCCAACCCACACCCCCATCCTCACCCCTAACCCCCAGCACACATCCTCCCTGCCAATGTCTCACCAGCACAACCCACCCAACCCAACACCAAACCCTGAATGCCAACACAAACCATGGACACCCATCACCTATGCATGACCACTGCACATACCCCACCCCCATCACAAACCACTCTCACAACTCCTCCCACAAGGGAATGCCAGCACTGGGGGACAAGGGCACCCACAAATCGCACGACATGGCACACACAATAGCAATAACCATATTCTTTTACCCCTGCAGGGCCCGAATGCCAACACCCCGCCACGGAGGGCCCACAATTGTCCATCCCACCCCCAGAACAGGCCCCCAGTGAGGACAGCAGCTCTGTCGACCTAGAACCTGATGACCAGCCCGGACCATCGGGGACCTCTGGACAGTCGGTTCCCCACACACAGACACAGGCCACAGCAGACCTAACCCCCTCTGGGAATATCAGCACAGCTCCCACCCAGCAGGCCCATGCCTCTGTCTCCAGGACGCGTCAATCAGCGGTGTGTCCGCCACTACAGGGCACCCAGGCTGACCCACCACCCCAACAACAACAGGGACCTGGGGGCAGTGGTAGTGGGCACACCGTCCAGGGGACAGAGGCCCGGGGAAACAGGGCAACTGGGAGGGCTGCTGTGCGACAGGGGGGGGAGGACAGGCCCAGGGAACCCACTCTCCAAGAGGCCCTCACCACCATCATGGGAGCATACCACCACTCCCAGGAGACGATGGCGACGGTACTGGCCAGGTTCCAGGAAATCCAGGCACAGCAGGAGGAACGGTACATGGGATTCAGAGACGAACTCAGGAACATCGGTTCCGCAATGGGGACCATCGTCCTGGCCCTCAACCGGATAGACACCACATTGCGGGACCATGTGGCACTCCAAAGGGCCCCTGTCACTAGCCCGGACCACGAACAGCCTACCACCTCCGCCGGCGCTAGTGGACAGGAGGCCCCCACACAACGACAGGCCACCAGAGCCCCACCTCCTGCTGAAGATCAACCACCCCGCAAGCGGAACCTGAGATCACACAAGAAGACAGAGTAGGATGCCAAGACCACCGCCAGCATAAGATACCCCCTGATGTCATCCCACTGTCCCACATTGTCACCCTGTCCAACCTCAAACAGCCCCTGCTCCATCCTTCCACAGGCATATGGACAATGCACCTGTGAAACTGAGAACTGGACTCTGCCATGGACATCACTCCACCCCCACCCATCACCGTTTTACTATCATGGACCTATATGTAGCACTAAAAATAAATCACAAATTGCACTTCAAAAATCTGGAGTCTGCTTGTATTCTTAACAAATGTATTACACATAACGGTTCTTTAATGTTCATTTACATTGTGATGACAACATACCAATGTCAATACGCTTTAGTCCATGGGCAAACTAAGCAGAAGTCACGCAGTTGGTCAAACAGCTCTGAAAAGGGAAGGGAAAATCATAATTCAGTGAGAAGGAAATGGTGGGGAACACAGAAAGTAGAAATGCAGGCCAGAAGTAAATGTAAAATGGCGTGGGTGATTCTTACCTGTGTGCTACTGAAAATACTGTTGTATAACTGTGTCCCTGTTGTCTGTGTCGTCCCCGTCATCTTCCTCCTCTTCACTCTCCACAGGCTCCACAGCTGCTACAACACCACCATCTGGACCATCCTCCTGCAGGAAAGGCACCTGGCGTCGCAATGCAAGATTGTGAAGCATACAGCAGGCCACGATTGTAGGAAAGTACCATCTTGCCTGGCATGTTACCCCCATTTTTCACTTTATATATGTTGTTTTAGTTGTATGTGTCACTGGGACCCTGGTAACCCAGGGCCCCAGTGCTCATAAGTGTGCCTGAATGTGTTACCTGTGTAGTGACTAACTGTCTCACTGAGGCTCTGCTAATCAGAACCTCAGTGGTTATGCTCTCTCATTTCTTTCCAAATTATCACTAACAGGCTAGTGACCATTTTACCAATTTACATTGGCTTACTGGAACACCCTTATAATTCCCTAGTATATGGTACTGAGGTACCCAGGGTATTGGGGTTCCAGGAGATCCCTATGGGCTGCAGCATTTCTTTTGCCACCCATAGGAAGCTCTGACAATTCTTACACAGGCCTGCCACTGCAGCCTGAGTGAAATAACGTCCACGTTATTTCACAGCCATTTTACACTGCACTTAAGTAACTTATAAGTCACCTATATGTCTAACCTTTACCTGGTAAAGGTTAGGTGCAAAGTTACTTAGTGTGAGGGCACCCTGGCACTAGCCAAGGTGCCCCCACATTGTTCAGAGCCAATTCCCTGAACTTTGTGAGTGCGGGGACACCATTACACGTGTGCACTACATATAGGTCACTACCTATATGTGGCTTCACAATGGTAACTCTGAATATGGCCATGTAACATGTCTATGATCATGGAATTGCCCCCTCTATGCCATCCTGGCATAGTTGGCACAATCCCATGATCCCAGTGGTCTGTAGCACAGACCCTGGTACTGCCAAACTGCCCTTCCTGGGGTTTCACTGCAGCTGCTGCTGCTGCCAACCCCTCAGACAGGCATCTGCCCTCCTGGGGTCCAGCCATGCCTGGCCCAGGATGGCAGAACAAAGAACTTCCTCTGAGAGAGGGTGTGACACCCTCTCTCTTTGGAAAATGGTGTGAAGGCAGGGGAGGAGTAGCCTCCCCCAGCCTCTGGAAATGCTTTGTTGGGCACAGATGTGCCCAATTCTGCATAAGCCAGTCTACACCGGTTCAGGGGACCCCTTAGCCCTGCTCTGGCGCGAAACTGGACAAAGGAAAGGGGAGTGACCACTCCCCTGACCTGCACCTCCCCTGGGAGGTGTCCAGAGCTCCTCCAGTGTGCTCCAGACCTCTGCCATCTTGGAAACAGAGGTGCTGCTGGCACACTGGACTGCTCTGAGTGGCCAGTGCCACCAGGTGACGTCAGAGACTCCTTGTGATAGGCTCCTTCAGGTGTGGCTAGCCTATCCTCTCTCCTAAGTAGCCAAACCCTCTTTTCTGGCTATTTAGGGTCTCTGTCTCTGGGGAAACTTTAGATAACGAATGCAAGAGCTCATCCGAGTTCCTCTGCATCTCTCTCTTCACCTTCTGCCAAGGAATCGACTGCTGACCGCGCTGGAAGCCTGCAACACTGCAACAAAGTAGCAAAGACGACTACTGCAACTCTGTAACGCTGATCCTGCCGCCTTCTCGACTGTTTTCCTGGTGGTGCATGCTGTGGGGGTAGTCTGCCTCCTCTCTGCACTAGAAGCTCCGAAGAAATCTCCCGTGGGTCGACGGAATCTTCCCCCTGCAACCGCAGGCACCAAAAAGCTGCATTACCGGTCCCTTGGGTCTCCTCTCAGCACGACGAGCGAGGTCCCTCGAATCCAGCAACTCTGTCCAAGTGACCCCCACAGTCCAGTGACTCTTCAGTCCAAGTTTGGTGGAGGTAAGTCCTTGCCTCACCTCGCTGGGCTGCATTGCTGGGAACCACGACTTTTGCAGCTACTCCGGCCCCTGTGCACTTCCGGCGGAAATCCTTCATGCACAGCCAAGCCTGGGTCCACGGCACTCTAACCTGCATTGCACGACTTTCTAAGTTGGTCTCCGGCGACGTGGGACTCCTTTGTGTAACTTCGGGTGAGCACCATTTCACGCATCCTTGTAGTGCCTGTTTCTGGCACTTCTCTGGGTGCTACCTGCTGCTGAGAGGGCTCCTTGTTTTGCTCGACGTCCCCTCTCTCTCCTGGTCTAATTTGCGACCTCCTGATCCCTCCAGGGCTACAGCAGCATCCAAAAACGCTAAACGCACGATTTGCAACTAGCAAGGCTTGTTGGCGTTCTTTCGGCGAGAAAACACTTCTGCACGACTCTCCACGGCGAGAGAGATCCGTCCACCAAAGGGGAAGTCTGTAGCCCTTTTCGTTCTTGCAGAAACCTCAGCTTCTTCTGTCCAGTAGAAGCTTCTTTGCACCCACAGCTGGCATTTCCTGGGCATATGCCCATCTCCGACTTGCTTGTGACTTTTGGACTTGGTCCCCTTGTTCCACAGGTACCCTAGATTGGAAATCCACAGTTGTTGCATTGTTGGTTTGTGTCTTTCCTGCATTATTCCTCTAACACAACTTCTTTGTCCTTAGGGGAACTTTAGTGCACTTTGCACTCACTTTTCAGGGTCTTGGGGAGGGCTAATTTTCTAACTCTCACTATTTTCTAATAGTCCCAGCGACCCTCTACAAGGTCACATAGGTTTGGGGTCCATTCGTGGTTCGCATTCCACTTTTGGAGTATATGGTTTGTGTTGCCCCTATCCCTATGTGTCCCCATTGCATCCTATTGTAACTATACATTTTTTGCACTGTTTTCTAAGACTATACTGCATATTTTTGCTATTGTGTATATATATCTTGTGTATATTTCCTATCCTCTCACTGAGGGTACACTCTAAGATACTTTGGCATATTGTCATAAAAATAGAGGGGCATATTTATACTCCGTTTGCGCTGAATTTGCGTCGTTTTTTTCGACGCAAATTAGGCGCAAAACTAACGCCATATTTATACTTTGGCGTGAGACGCGTCTAGCGCCAAAGTATGAGGAATGAGCGTCATTTTTTTGCGTGAACGCCTTCCTTGCGTTAATGAGATGCAAGGTAGGCGTTCCCGTCTAAAAAAATGACTGCAACGCAAATGCGTCGTATTTATACTCCCTGGCAAAAATCACGGCCGGGAGTGGGCGGGGCAAAAAACCCCGCATTTGCGCCTCTTTTTAACGCCTGGGTCAGGGCAGGCGTTAAGGGACCTGTGGGCTCAAAATGAGCCCACAGCTGCCCTCCCATGCCCCCAGGGACCCCCCCTGCCACCCTTGCCCACCCCAGGAGGACACTCAAGGATGGAGGGACCCATCCCAGGGACATTCAGGTAAGTTCAGGTAAGTATAATTTTTTTATTTTATTTTTATTTTTTTTTGGCAGAGGGGGGCCTGATTTGTGCCCCCCTACATGCCACAATGCCCAATGACCATGCCCAGGGGACATAAGTCCCCTGGGCATGGCCATTGGGCAAGGGGGCATGACTCCTGTCTTTACTAAGACAGGAGTCATGTAAATGGCGTCTGGGCGTCGTTAAAAATGGCGCAAATCGGGTGGAGGCGATTTTTTTGCCTCTACCTGACTTGCCCCATTTTAAGACGCCCTAACGCCATTTTCCCCAACGCCGGCGCTGCCTGGTGTACGTGTTTTTTTTCCACGCACACCAGGCAGCGCCGGTCTGCTAGCACCGGCTAACGCCATTCAATAAATACGGCGCCCGCATGGCGCTTCAGAATGGCGTTAGCCGGCGCTAATTTTTTTGACGCAAAACTGCAATAGCGCAGTTTTGCGTCAAAAAGTATAAATATGGCCCAGAGTACCTTTATTTTTAGTATAACTGTGTATTGTGTTTTCTTATGATATTGTGCATATGACACTAAGTGGTACTGTAGTAGCTTCACACGTCTCCTAGTTCAGCCTAAGCTGCTCTGCTAAGCTACCATTATCTATCAGCCTAAGCTGCTAGACACCCTATACACTAATAAGGGATAACTGGACCTGGTGCAAGGTGCAAGTACCCCTTGGTACTCACTACAAGCCAGTCCAGCCTCCTACAGCGATGATATGGCACACCTTCTTTGGTGAGTACATTAGGGATCCACCTGTCATATGCAGGCACCTGAACCTGGCCTTCAGGAGCCCGAATGTCCTTTCTATGATCCTCCTAGTTCGCCCATGCGCCTCATTGTACCGTTCCTCTGCCCTGGTCCGGGGATTCCTCACTGGAGTCAATAGCCAAGGCAGGTTGGGGTAACCAGAGTCACCTATTAGCCACACACGGTGTCTCTGTAGCTGTTCCATCACATAAGGGATGCTGCTATTTCGCATAACATACGCGTCATGCACTGACCCAGGGAACTTGGCATTTACATGGGAGATGTACTGGTCAGCCAAACAGACCACCTGGACATTCATAGAATGGTAATTTTTCCTGTTTCTGTACACCTGCTCATTGTCTTTTGGGGGTACTAAAGCCACATGGGTCCCATCAATGGCACCAATGATGTTGGGGATATGTCCAAGGGCATAGAAATCACCCTTCACAGTGGGCAAATCACCCTCCTCTGGGAAAACAATGTAGCTCCGCATGTATTTCATCAGGGCAGACAACACTCTGGACAAAATCTTAGAAAACATAGGCTGAGACTTCCCTGATGACATGGCCACTGTTGTCTGAAAAGACCCACTTGCCAAAAAATGGAGGACTGACAGAACCTGCACCAGAGGGGGAATCCCTGTGGGTTGGCGGATGGGGGACATCAGGGCTGGCTCCAGCTGGGCACACAGTTCATGTATAGTGGCTCGGTCAAGTCGGTATCGAAGTATAATATGGCGTTCTTCCATTGTCGACAGGTCCACCAGCGGTCTGTACACGGGAGGATTCCTCCTTCTCCTCGCAAGTCCCAGCGGACGGTGCCTAGGAAGGACAACATGGAGCACAGAGTCAAGCAACCCACAGGTACGTAACCACAGCTTGCACAGTAAAAGAATCGCTATGCATTGAATGGCTTGTATGAGTGGCAATGCAAGGCCTAGGCCTGTGTGACGCAGTAGAAATTAAGCCATGTGGGCCCTTGAAATGGCGGCTGCCTGACCTGTGAAGTGTGACAGTGGGATGTGAGGTCAATGCGCTGGCGTGGCACACCGTGGCGGTAGGCGGTCGAAGACCGCTGTGCGTAGCCGCATTGGTTAACATTGAACCCTATGGGTTTCACGAGCCAATGACGAGGTGCACCGGCGGTCGCGGTACGCACCGCCGCGGTACGCACCGCCGCGGGCGTGACCGCCATTTTCTATCTGCTTAATCACTCGAGACCTGATCATCCACAGGAGAGGACCTATACTGCAAGTGCTGCTGTGACCTCGGTCTGGAACTGACAATGGCTGCTGCGACTGGGGAAAGGGCCCCTGCCTTCACTTCTGAAGAGTTGGAGAAACTTGTGGATGGGGTCCTCCCCCAGTATGCGCTACTCTACGGTCCTCCAGACCAACAGGTAAGTACACTGGGTGCACGTTGAATGGGCTATGCCTGGGTTGTGTATGGTGGATGTAAGATGGTGGGGTGGGGAGAGAATGAGGAGTGCAAGGCACGACAGATGAGTGCATGTGCCACATGGCAAGGTTGGGGAGGGGGGGGCAATCACATCGAACATACAGAAAACTGATGATATTTCCGATTCCACCCTGTACATGTCAAATAGGTCAGCGCCCATCAGAAAGTCGACATTTGGCGTGCCATCGCCAAGGAAGTGCGGGACCTGGGGGTCCACAACAGACGGGGCACCCACTGCCGCAAGAGGTGGGAGGACATCCGCCGCGGGACCAGGAAGACCGCTGAGTCTCTGCTGGGGATGGCCTCCCAACGTAGGAGGGGTGCCAGTCGTACATTGACCCCCCTGATGTCCCGGATCCTGGCGGTGGCCTACCCCGATTTGGATGGGCGCGTGAGGACATCACAGCAGACACAAGGGGCTGAGTACCAGCACATTCTGCTATCTTTACACGCAGTGGAGGCGTCTGGGTGGGGGAGGAGGGCTGTGGGTGACATTAGGCCAGGGCGCTTTCTGTAGTGTAGTCCCCTCCTTTAGGCATGGCCCTGTGCCCCCACCCCCCACCTGTGTAGGGTGACAAGTACAGCAATCGATGGTCCAGCATCACCCATTAGCGCATTTGTTGTCCATAGACCTGTTGGCCTAGTCACAAGTACTGAGTAGTGTACCCCGATTGCGCGGCTTAGTGCATGAGGCTCCTGTGTCTGTCCTCTCCGCCAACGGTGTTGACAATGCATGCACTCAACCTGTTTTTATTTCTCCCCCACCCTTTTTCTTTATCTTCTTGTGCATGTGTGCATTAGCATCATCAGGCAGAGGAGAAATGGCATCGGAGCACGAGGGAGCTGCGACTCACAAGGCCCCGGTGGGCCATGGTACAGACACCGAGGTCACCAGTGATACGGAGGGCGAGGGGAGCACCACAACGGGGACCCGTGGTGACACCAGCGACACCGACACGTCCTCGGATGGGAGCTCCCTAGCGGTGGCGGCAACATCCGGGCCCCCACCGCCTCTACAGGTACAGCCGCCACCCAGCGCACCAGCTCCGCCCTCCCAGCAGCCCCTCAGCCTTCGCTCCGTGACCGCTTGCCCAAGAAGGCGGGCATCTCCTTCGCCCCAGGCACCTCAGGCCCTGCCCCAGTTACCCCTGCTGCCCTCAGTGAGGAGGTCATTGACCTCCTACAGACCATCATTGTTGGGCAGTCTACCCTTTTGAATGCCATCCAGGGTGTAGAGAGGGAGGTGCATCAGAGCAATGCATACCTGGAGGGCATTCATTCGGGTCAGGCTGCCCATCAACGATCGTTCAATACTCTGGCCTCAGCACTGACGGCAGCCATTGTCCCTGTTTCCAGCCTCCCTCTTCTGACTGCCTCCACCCTGTCTCCGTCTCCTGTTCCTCAGCCTATCCCATCCACACCATCAGACCAGCCTGCACACACCTCAACACCCAAGGCCAGCTCATCCAGACATAAGCACCACAGATCCCACAAGCATTCACCCAAGCAACACCCAGATGCAGACATGGCAACAGTCACTACCACCTCTGTGTCCCCCTCCTCCTTGTCTCCCTCCTCCCTCCCTGTGACGTCTCCACTCACACCTGCATGCACACCACCATCAGCCAGTGCTTCCATCACCACCACACCCTCCAGTACAGTCCGCACACGTGCAGTCACCACCCCCACTGCCATTTACACGTCCCCTGTGTCCTCTCCCACTGTGTCTGTCACCCCCTCTTCCAAGACACACAAACGCAGGCAGCCACCCACCCAACAGCCAACCACCTCACGACAGCCTACGTCACAAGCACCTGCACCCAAAGACAGCACACCTGACTCTCCTACAACCACATCCTCTTCCTCCACTCCCATTCCCACTGCACCTACCCTTTACATTGGTCCTAAAAAACTTTACCTCTCTAAACTTAACCTCTTTGCCCCACCTGACCCACCCCCTCCATCTGATAAGAGTCCGAAGAGCACCTCAGCCACCACCAGCCCTGCTTCTAGTGTGAGCATTGTGCACGGGTTTTGGAGTCCCCCCTTTCCCAGCACTGATACATCGGCCAGCAGCAAGGGGACAGCCAACCCCCCCCAGGAAAGAGGACCCGTAAAATCAAGGGCCGCCGCGAGAAGACTGACACGGCTGCCCCCAAGGAGCAAAGTCCTGGGCCGTCACCTGCCACAACATCCAGGGGAGGCAAGGGCCAGCGAGCCTCATCGAAGGAGGGCAAGGCCAGCAGGGCGGAGAAGTCAGCCAGCAGGGGCGCGGACCAGGAGGGCCCCACAAGCCCCATCCCGGGGGTGAGGGAGGACACCCACGGGCCCAGGACTCCGTCACAGGAGGGTCCAGCAACTGCACGGTCGGAGGGCGACTAAGCAGGGAGTCCTGGCCAGGTCTGGCTCCGTTGAATGACTGGACAAGCACCGCTGAACAGGGCCCCGCCGTGCTGGAAGGCACCGCTGAACAGGGCCCCGCCGTGAAGATAGGCACCGCTGAACAGGGCCCCGCCGTGAAGATAGGCACCGCTGAACAGGGCCCCGCCGTGAAGATAGGCACCGCTGAACAGGGCCCCGCCGTGCTGGAAGGCACCGCTGAACAGGGCCCCGCCGTGAAGATAGGCACCGCTGAACAGGGCCCCGCCGTGAAGATAGGCACCGCTGAACAGGGCCCCGCCGTGAAGATAGGCACCGCTGAACAGGGCCCCGCCGTGCTGGAAGGCACCGTTGAACAGGGCCCCGCCGTGAAGATAGGCACAGCTGAACAGGGCCCCGCCGTGAAGATAGGCACAGCTGAACAGGGCCCCGCCGTGAAGATAGGCACCGCTGAACAGGGCCCCGCCGTGCTGGAAGGCACTGCTGAACAGGGCCCCGCCGTGAAGATAGGCACCGCTGAACAGGGCCCCGCCGTGAAGATAGGCACCGCTGAACAGGGCCCGCCGTGAAGATAGGCACCGCTGAACAGGGCCCTACCGTGAAGATGGGCACCGCTGAACAGGGCCCGCCGTCTCAAGCACCGCTCCGCTGGGCCCTTCCTGTCAAGCACCGCTCCGCTGGGCCCTTCATCTCAAGCACCGCTCCGCTGGGCCCTGCCGTCTCAAGCACCGCTCCGCTGGGCCCCACCGTCTCAAGCACCGCTCCGCTGGGCCCTTCCTGTCGAGCACCGCTCCGCTGGGCCCTTCCTGTCAAGCACCGCTCCGCTGGGCCCTTCATCTCAAGCACCGCTCCGCTGGGCCCTTCCTGTCAAGCACCGCTCCGCTGGGCCCCGCCGTCACAAGCACCGCTCCGCTGGGCCCTTCCTGTCAAGCACCGCTCCGCTGGGCCCTTCCTGTCAAGCACCGCTCCGCTGGGCCCCGCCGTCTCAAGCACCGCTCCGCTGGGCCCCGCCGTCTCAAGCACCGCTCCGCTGGGCCCTTCTTGTCAAGCACCGCTCCGCTGGGCCCTTCCTGTCAAGCACCGCTCCGCTGGGCCCTTCATCTCAAGCACCGCTCCGCTGGGCCCTTCCTGTCAAGCACCGCTCCGCTGGGCCCCGCGTCTCAAGCACCGCTCCGCTGGGCCCTTCCTGTCAAGCACCGCTCCGCTGGGCCCGCCGTCTCAAGCACCGCTCCGCTGGGCCCCGCCATCTCAAGCACTGCTCCGCTGGGCCCTTCCTGTCAAGCACCGCTCCGCTGGGCCCTTCATCTCAAGCACCGCTCCGCTGGGCCCTTCCTGTCAAGCACCGCTCCGCTGGGCCCCGCCGTCTCAAGCACCGCTCCGCTGGGCCCCGCCATCTCAAGCACTGCTCCGCTGGGCCCTTCCTGTCAAGCACCGCTCCGCTGGGCCCCGCGTCTCAAGCACCGCTCCGCTGGGCCCTTCCTGTCAAGCACCGCTCCGCTGGGCCCCGCCGTCTCAAGCACCGCTCCGCTGGGCCCTGCCATCCCAAGCACCGCTCCGCTGGGCCCTTCCTGTCAAGCACCGCTCCGCTGGGCCCTTCATCTCAAGCACCGCTCCGCTGGGCCCTTCCTGTCAAGCACCGCTCCGCTGGGCCCTTCATCTCAAGCACCGCTCCGCTGGGCCCCGCCGTCTCAAGCACCGCTCCGCTGGGCCCATCCTGTCAAGCACCGCTCCGCTGGGCCCTTCCTCTCAAGCACCGCTCCGCTGGGCCCTTCCTGTCAAGCACCGCTGGCCCATTGACAGTGCTGGTTCTGTCTCGAGCTAGTGTTCACGCTGCACTCTGGGCACCCTGCCTCCTCCAGAACCACTGGACACTGTTATCCACTTGAGAGACTGTGGCTTTGCACTCCCCAGGATGGTACAGTGGGCAATCCACCCACTGTAGAGACTTGTGAGACTGTGGCTTTGCACTCCCCAGGATGGTACAGTGGGCATGGAGGCCCCTTGTGGATCTGGCGTCGTGGACTCATGTGGCTGAGGTGCCCCCCCTTCCCTTCCCCCTGAGGTGCCTGTAGTTTTGTCATCTGATGCCCCTGCAGTGTTCTCTCCAACGGACTCAGGTCTCCTGTGTGGGCTTTGCCCATGTGTTTGGTGGACATTGGCCCACGGACTGTGGATATTCGGAAAACTGAGCTGGACTTATTGACTTTGTACATAGCTTTCGCACTGTTCATAATTTATGGTTTGATATTTTATTTTGTAAATTTTCCATGACTTCAATGAACCTAATTTTTACATAAATTTAACGTTACATTTTTATTATGTCTTTGCATTTTTCTGGGGGGTTTGGGGGGTGTCACTCAGTTATTGCTCTGCATTGGTGTGTTGATGGCTGGGGGGTCATATGTGTGTGCCCGTAACCTTTTCTCCTCCCCCCTCCCCTGTGTCGTAGGTGCGGTACTCACCGTTGTCTTCTGCGCCGGAGTTCGTACTCGTGGTAGATGAGCAGGTAGACAATGAGCTGGTAGGATGTTTAATTCAGGCTCCATGCTGTCCTCCGTCCTCGTGGAATGCGTAGAGGTGAGCGTTTTCCCGTTCGTAGTCTGTTTCCGCCGTGTTTTTATCGGCGGTGCTCCCGCCCCGGAAAATGTGGCGGATTGGTGAGTTGTGATAGTGTGGGCGGTACATTGTCTGCCGCCTGCCTGTTGGCGGTGACCGCCGCGCTGTTTGTGTGTCCCGCCGTGGCGGTCGGAGTGTTAAAGTGGCGGGCTGTGTTGCCAGTTCCCGCCAGGGTCAGAATTCAATTTTTTGGACCGCCAGCCTGTTGGCGGGTTGGCCGCCGCTTTAACACCGACCGCCAGGGTTGGAATCACCCCCTCAGTATTTTTACTTTTGTCCCCACCCTTGTCAGAAGACTTACCATCCTTATTCTTGCCATCCTTGTCACCCCCTGTATGAACTTTTCTGTTAACCCTTGTTCTGACCCACTTGTCTGCCTTCTATTCCAATTCTTGGGGAGAGGTCAGATCCGAGTCCACTAGGCATTGGTGCAACAAGTCAGACACACAGTTATTCACAATATGCTCTCTCAGAATAAGATTATACAGGCTTTCATAGTCAGATACCTTACTGCCATGTAACCACCCTTTCAAGGCCTTCACTGAACAGTCCACACAATCTTTCTAGTCTTGAGAGGATTCTTTTCTGGTGTCTCTGAACTTAATCCTGTATTGTTCAGTGGTTAAGCCAAATCCATCCAAGAGTGCATCCTTCAATACTGTGTAATTGTTAGCTTCACTTTCTCTAACATTAAGGAGCCTATCCCTACCCTTTCCATTGAAAGATAGCCACAAAATAGCAGCCCACTGCCTTTGGGGGACCCCCTGTACCATACAGGCCCTGTCAAGTGCAGCAAACCACTTGTTGATGTCATCCCCCTCCTTGAAAGGGGGGACTATCTTGTGCAGATTCCTGGAATCATGCTCTCTATAAGGATTACTGATTACTATCAGGAATACTGCTGCTGCCACCATGGGGTCCTAACCCCAACCTCTGTCTTTCCTTCTCAATGTCTAGGGATTCGCTATCTAAAGACAGCTGTTGCTGTTTAAGCTTTAGTCTGGTCTCTTCAGCCCTCAACTTTTTGAGTTCCCTTTCTAACAAGTTATCCTCAGGGTGGGTGGGTTGGGAATGCTTTGACACAGATGACAAATGGGAAACTTCAGAGTGGGACCTGTCCCTATCTGTCTGGACCCTGGTAACTTGGCCTCTAGGAATAAAGGATGCGCTACTGTGATGGGAACCTCCATTACTACCAACATTACTGGGTGTCCTGCTAGGGGGCAGACCCTGTTCAGAACTCTCCCCACCCTTCTCAGGGAACTCTCCTGAATCAGACTTGGAAGTTTCGATATGTTCTAACCTCTCATTTGATGGGCCAGCTTGGGTCTCATCATCTACCATAAGCAAGTTGAACAGAAACTCTTTTGTATGGTTTTTTCCTATAACTAAACCTAAGCAGAGAGTTTGTAAACTCTTGTAATTTAAAATGTCATAATTAGCATTGACAGTTTTAGGAGCAGACTCTTCCACATACACGATAGCATAAGGTTTTGAGAGAGTGAGAAGAGAGAAAAAGTTTCAGAACTTTTTAAAGCACAGAGAAAAAAAAGTTTTCTAACTTTTAGACAACTTTTAGAAGTTTTAGGAAACTTTTCAGAACTTTGTAAAACGTTTAAGAGAATAAAAGCAAACTTTTTTGGTTAAGTGTACATACACTGAACTGTTTGGTATATGATTCTCTTATGAAAAGTACACAATGACAAAGTGGTAAGTAGTTACAAGTACTTATCCTACCGCTGCACAACCAATGAAGGAGGCTGGCCTGGCCTGTAGTGGGTACCAGAGGTACTTACACCTTGTGCCAGGTCCAGTTATCCCTTATTACTGTAGAAGAGGTGTTTCTAGCAGCTTAGACTGATAGAAGGTAGCTATGGCAAAGCAGCTTAGGCTGAACTAGGAGACATGCAAAGCTCCTACTATACCACTTATATCATATGCACAATATCATAAGAAAACACAACGCACAGAGTTTCTAAAAATAAAGGTACTTTATTTTTATGACAATATGCCAAAATTATCTCAGTGAGTACCCTCAGTAAGAACGTAAGTACTATACACAAGTTATATGTACACAAACCAAAATTAGGTAAGTAAGAGCAAGAAAAGTAATGCAAACAGTGTAGAATTACAATAGGTTGCAATAGGAGCACATAGGTATAGGGGCAACACAAACCATATACTCCAAAAGTGGAATGCGAACCACAAATGGACCCCAGACCTATGTGAGCTTGTAGAGGGTCGCTGGGACTGTAAGAAAACAGTGAGGATTAGAAAAATACCCCACCCCAAGACCCTGAAAAGTAGGAGTAAATTACACCTACTACCCCCAGTGAGCACAGAAGTCGTGATAGGGGGATTCTGCAGGAAGAACAAACACCAGCAGTGCACTGACAACGGATTTCCGGACCTGAGTACCTGTAAGAGAAGGGGACCAAGTCCAATAGTCGCAACAGTGTCCGGGGGGGCAGGCGCCCAGGAAACCCCAGCTGAAGGTGCAAGGAGGCTGCCACCGGTTGGAAGAAGCTTGGAGTTCTGCAAGAAGGAAGAGGACTAGGAACTTCTTCTTTGGAAGACGGATGTCCTACATCGCGATAAAGCTTGCAGACATAATCCCACGCAGAAAGACTGCAAACAAGCCTTGCTAGCTGCAAGGGTCACAGTAGAGGTTTTTGGGTGCTGCTGAGGACCAGGAAGGACCAGGATGTCGCCTTTTGGAGGAGGAGACAGAGGGGGCACTCAGCAACTCAGAGAGCCCTCACAGAAGCAGGCAGCACCCACAAAAGTACCCCAACAGGCACTTAGAAGAAGAGTGAACTGGAGTCCATGCAAAGTTACAAAAGGGAGTCCCACGACGCCGGAGGACAACTCAGAAGGTTGTGCACTGCAGGGCAGAGTGCTGGGGACCCAGGCTTGGCTGTGCATGAAGGAAATCCTGGAAGAGTGCACAGGAGCAGGAGCAGCTGCAAATCAAGTGGTACACAGCTTTGCAGTCTAGAGTGGGGAGGCAAGGACTTACCTCCACTAAACTTGGACTGAAGAGTCACTGGACTGTGGGAGTCACCTGGACAGAGTTGCTGTGTTCCAGGGACCACGCTCGTCAGGATGAGAGGGGACCCATAGGACCAGTGTTGCAGTCTTTTGGTGCCTGCGTTAGCAGGGGGAAGAGTCAGTCGACCCACGGGAGATTTCTTTGGAGCTTCTGGTGCAGGGTGAAGGCAGGCTACCCCCCAGAGAATGCACCACCTGGAAACAGTTGAGAAAGCCAGCAGGATTAGGCGCTACAATGTTGCTGGTAGTCGTCTTGCTACTTTGTTGCGGTTTTGCAGGCGTCCTGGAGCAGTCAGCAGTCGATCCTTTGGTAGAAGGTGAAGAGGGAGATGCAGAGGAACTCTGATGAGCTCTTGCATTCGTTATCTGAAGAATTCCCTAAAGCAGAGACGCTAAATAGCCAGAAAAGGAGGTTTGGCTACCAAGAAAGGGGGATTGGCTACCAAGAGAGGTAAGAGCCTATCAGAAGTGGCCTCTGACGTCACCTGCTGGCACTGGCCACTCAGAGCAGTCCAGTGTGCCCCCAACACCTCTGTTTCCAAGATGGCAGAGGTCTGGGACACACTGGAGGAGCTCTGGGCACCTCCCCTGGGAGGTACTGGTTAGGGGAGTGGTCACTCCCCTTTCTTTTGTCCAGTTTCACGCCAGAGCAGGGCTGGGGGATCCCTGAACCGGTGTAGACTGGCTTATGCAGAGATGGGCACCATCTGTGCCCATCAAAGCATTTCCAGAGGCTGGGGGAGGCTACTCCTCCCCAGCCTTCACACCTATTTCCAAAGGGAGAGTGTGTAACACCCTCTCTCAGAGGAAATCCTTTGTTCTGCCCTCCTGGGCCAGGGTTGCCTGGACCCCAGGAGGGCAGAAACCTGTCTGAGGGGTTGGCAGCAGCTGCAGTGATGATCCCGAAAAGGCAGTTTGGCAGTACCCGGGTTCTGTGCTAGAGACCCTGGGGATCATGGAATTTTCCCCCCAATACCAGAATAGTATTGCGGTGACAATTCCATGATCTTAGACATGTTACATGGCCATGTTCGGAGGTACCATTGTGACGCTATACATAGGTAGTGACCTATGTATAGTGCACGCACGTAATGGTGTCCTCGCACTCACAAAGTCCGGGGGATTTGCCCTGAATGATGTGGAGGCACCTTGGCTAGTGCCAGGGTGCCCACACACTAAGTAACTTTGCACCCAACCTTCACCAGGTGAAGGTTAGACATATAGGTGACTTATAACTTACTTATGTGCAGTGGTAAATGGCTGTGAAATAACGTGGACATTATTTCACGCGGGCTGCACTGGTAGGCCTGTGTAAGAATTGTCAGAGATCCCTATGAGTGGCAAAAGAAATGCTGCAGCCCATAGGGATCTCCTGGAACCCCAATACCCTGGGTACCTAAGTACCATATACAAGGGAATTATATGGGTGTGCCAGTATGCCAATGTAAATTGGTAAATGTAGTCACTAGCCTGTTAGTGACAAATTTGGAAATCAGAGAGAGCATAACCACTGAGGTTCTGGTTAGCAGAGCCTCAGTAAGACAGTTAGGTATCACACAGGGAACACATACAGGGCACATACTTATGAGCACTGGGGCCCTGCCTGACAGGGTCCAAGTGACACATAGACTAAAACAACATACATACAGTGAAATATGGGGGTAACATGCCAGGCAAGATGGTACTTTCCTACACCCCCTCCCTTGCCAGAAGCCCAACTTACCTTCTTCCAGATGGTCTTTTGGCAGTTAAGAGGAAGGGGCACCTGCCAGCAGCGTCCGCCAGCATAAAACCGCCAGGCCGTATCACAGGTCATCATACAGCTGGTGGCCTTCAACTGGCGTGGCAGTGCTGGTGGTAGCAGCACCAGTTTATCACCATCTGCCAGTATGATCACTGCTGGATTTCCACCCTTCTTGTGGTGGAGGTCAGGCAGTGATCGTAGTATGCCGGACGGATGGTAGCCGCCGTGACGGTATTTTGGCGGCCGTCACCACGGTGGTAGGCGTTTTTTACCGCCAAATACATAATGAGGGCCATAGTCTATCAATCCAAACACAAGGGAGATTTTTATACAGCACACATCCTCAAGGTTCCTACTTCAAGGTTTTCTCATATGCAATAACGAAAATATTAGGAGGTATGATAAAATAAAGTAACTGCCTAGGATCACACCATTTTATTTGCTGGTTTCACATTGTGTAATTTATCCACTAGATGGGTATCAGTTTCTCGCTCCTGTTTGACATCATAGTTTATTGTTTTGTTTTTCATTCTTGGTGCACAATGTCAGAATGTGGGCAGCTGGAAGAAGCCACAGAAAGCTCAGTTCATTTTGGCTTGAGAATGAGCTGAACCAGGGGCTGTCATCTGGCTGAAGCCGCAGGTGCTTCATCCACCTCTGTACTTTACTTTGGGTATTCTGTGCCTGAAATAAGCTTAGATGTTGCTGCCAGTGTGATACAAATGCTGCCCAAATTATGTGTTTGTATGTTTACACACTGGATTGGGCTGCTGCTGCAGATGATGTTGATGTCTGTGCATTAGAGAGAAGCTTGCATTGTTTCTGGCCAGATCAGTATGCATTCTATGGGTGTGAAGGGCATGTGCATTCCTGTCTGGTGCTGTACCCGTTTTGTGCATGGAACTTTTGCTGTGCTTGTGCATCAAGTTTGCACAGTGTAGTTCCTTACACTTTCACCAAATCTGAAATGCTGCTTATTTGTATCTAAGGGAGGCTTTAAATAAGGCTGCCCGGTACCACACTTGTTCCATGTCTTTGAAGGAAGCTGTAGTGGCTCTGCAGTACCACACTTATTCCATGTCGATGAAGCAGGTTGGACTGGCCCTGCAGCCACACTTGCTTCATGTCTTTGAAGTAAGCTTGCACTGGGTGGCACTGAGGTACAGTGCTTGTTCCATGTCTTTGAAATAAGCACTGGTCCTGCAATACCACACATGTCCTTTGTCTTTCACAGAAGATTGTTATGCTCTTGACTAGCACTGTATCTCTCATACATGTACACAGATGACCTGTGGTGCTACCTCTACATGTATTCTATCTTTTTCTAAGTGTTTTAGATCTGACCAAAAGTCTATTTTAGGTGCCTGACCTGCCTCACGTTTTCTAAAAAATAATACATAATCTTGCTTAGAGAAAATTAGATTTAGGTAAGCCCATTTCAGTTATTCATCAGAATGTCATTCACATATTGGTTCAACCCTTCAGTACAGTATACATACAATTGGGCAGTGTATCGGCCCTCTTCAGCCATTGGCTTTGTTGCCAGTGTTGGCTCTGCCAGGTAGGTAGTCGGTGGTCTTTAGCATTACAGGGGGATGTGGACCTCAGGAGATATTTCCTATAGTTCATCCCCAAGCAACTCACCTGCAAGGGAAAACTAGTGCTATTTGAGTAATGAGAGTACCAGCAACTCCTCTGCCATTGCTACTGGACCACAACTTTCTTATGCACAGTCCCAGGCCTCATTGCTGCAAGCTTCAAAACCACTTCATGCCACAGTTTTGAAACGGAATTATGCACAGTCCGTTCAGTTTTATGTGTGCTGAGCCATAGCTATGCTTTAACTATGTTATTATCAGTATAGCAGTTGCAGCTTGCGACAACCAGAAGGGGGGAAGTGGTGCACAGGGGTGATAAATAACAATTACATAATAAAACAAATGTTTAAAAACCACTTACCTCCTCCACCGTGCGCCGCTCCGCTCCTCCGTCTCCTCGCTGCAGGCACAGGCTTCCAGCCTGCCCTGCCACCAATCCTGCCTCTGCTCAAAGCAGCGTCAGGATTGGCTGGGAGTGCCCAGCCAGGGTGCTCCCAGGCAGACTGGGAGCCTGTGCAGGCTCTCTCCAGCCCAGCAACTATGTTGCTGGGCTGGAGAGAGCCTACTGGGCATGTGTGTTTGGCCAGCTCAATACGTCCGGCCAAACACACATGCGCTCTGAGGGGAGTGCTCTGTGCACTCTCCTCAAGTGCTCATCACCCCCAAAGCCCCGCCCCTTTTCAAGAAAACAATAATAAATGCAGTTTATCATCATTTTATTGAAAAGATTTTGCAGCTGCCGCTTCTGGCATGGGGTGCGGCGGAAGACATGACATTCCTCTGCCCTAATGGAGGATCCGCTCTGCAGTATAGATAGATATATACATTCTCCTGGGATTCCTCACCTTCGGGAAAATCCAAGAGATGGCACAAACTGGTACAGATAAACTTGTTGTTTAAAAGTGTTTTTTAATTTCATAAATATAAAGTGAAAAGTGTGAGGATCCACAAGGAAAAGTTAGCCTACTCATTTCGACAAGAGCCTTTGACTGGGCCAACCCATAGTGCAGTGCAAAACATCTATTCAAAGGAACATTCTCCTTTTTGCCCACACCTTTTCTTAAAAGTGTACACACACAGAGCGCCTGAAAACAAATAATTGCATCTCTGCCTATACAATCTTTTTCAATCAATCAGAGTAGTGACCTAATTCATACACAAAAAAATATACAGTATACATTGGAACTATAACAGTTATTATGCTCCATTCTACAGTTGCAATTCTGGTGAGGTACCTACTCAGTTTGCCTAAGTTGTCACTCATTAATGGTAAAGTATAATCGATCATGTAATAACAACATAAGTCATCAAAAGTAGATAAACAGTATACATTAAAGGAACAGCAGTAATTCTGCTACCTTGCACAATTACAATTCAGGTAAAGAACCATTTAACCAAGATCTCAAACAACATCACCTTCTCCCAAAGAGCAACTAATCTCATCACAACAAACAAACAAACAAATTCATGACCATGTGCATACTCTATGATGGTCTTTATAGGCAAAGAGATTATATCAAACAGCGTATATCATAAATAATATCAATACAGTAAAAGATTAATATATTCAGATGTGCAGAGAGCATTATTTTGTGCTATTTATTATTATTGTTGAGCGTGGGACAGAGAAAAGATGAGCGGCGAAGCCTCGAGTGAGTCATGATGCCACTCCCCTCCCTCAACAATGGTAAAAAATAGCATTTTATACCTGCACATCACCGTATATTGTTTATGTCATGGTATTTCTTTCATGTTTACTTACTTTAACAAAAGATAATTTGTACAAAACCAGAATGTACATCATGCAATTTGCGCAGTATGGTAAAATCACATTAAAGTAACATAGTATATATTTACAAAGGTGTTTTATTCATGTAAAGTGCATAAAGTAAATATTACATGCAATCTGTAAGGCAGTAACGTGTTTTTTTCATTTCAATTTTTCTCTACCGTGAAAATAACAAATATGAGACCTTTGCACCGTAGCAATAAATGTGTGAATGTGTGTTTATTATTACAGTTCCTTTAAATAACATGGATTATTGGGGCAGGTTTATTTTCACTGTCATGGCATAAAGA
This sequence comes from Pleurodeles waltl, assembly GCF_031143425.1. Classification (NCBI taxonomy): domain Eukaryota; kingdom Metazoa; phylum Chordata; class Amphibia; order Caudata; family Salamandridae; genus Pleurodeles; species Pleurodeles waltl. The sequence goes on from NC_090442.1 coordinate 169,593,332, forward strand.
TAAATATGTAAATATTTTCACTGCCATGCATTGATATAAATATTTACATAGAAATACCCCCTTTGTAGAGGCTGCACGCAATAAAATTATTTTGTCTACTAGTCAAATTAGATCACAATTCGTTGCACACATCTTGTCATATTAGACCTTACCTCTTCAAACCATAGCACACGACCAAATACCAGGCTACAGTCCATCATACTCAAGGACAAAGGTACTGGAAAGACACAATTTTGGTTCCATCTTTAGATGTTACAGAAATCATATAAACATGTAACCGATATCATATATATTGTGTGTCTTGACATTGCTTATGTAAAGTGAAGCACCAAACCGTATTATTGAAGGTGGATTTATGGTAGAAGACTAATGTTTAACTTTAACATGTACTTTTGTAGTTCTCATTAACATATGCATTTATGCATTTGAGTTATATCGCTTCATTGAAGTTTTCATATATATTCATGTTTCATTTATAATTGTTGCCTTTATTCTATAATTGTAGGATGCACTTATAATCATGTACTTTGGATGGGCACAGCCAAAAACCTTAAGCATTTGATTTCCTGTGTTTATTCTATAACATGAAGTTTTGCGTGCACTGCAATGTTCTTTTTCCTTGAAAGTGTGTTTGTGTGTCTCCACATTAGTGAAAGGCATATTGTGTATTGGAGATAGTGAAGTCCAGGAGGATACATTAGCAAGGATGAGAGGCGCTAACGAACTAAGAAGAAAATACTCCTGTTTGTGTATACGGAGCAGTCCTGATGTTCAAACCGTAGGAGGGGGGGACTTCATGAAAGTTGCCAATTTCAACTGTGTGAAGAAGGAGAACTACTGGTGCTGTTGATGTGAACTTCTTGAAGGTTCTGTGGGTTTAATTGGTATACACAATGTTATTCAAGAGCAGATTCCCTTGAGACTCTGAGGAGTGTAGACCTCTCTACTATTCTCTTGTATGGCTTTATGCTATGCAACACCTTTCTTGGAGACCTTTTACTGAAGTCTATGCTATGCTGACTCTTTCCTAGTTACCCAGAACCAGTTAGGGTTTCTTAACTTTAGTTTAGTCTTAATATAGATTAAATTCGATTTATTTATGTTCAGACAGGAGAATTCTATTTCTTATCTTTTGTATGGCCTCAACTGAAATGCTTGTATATCTTATGCTAATGTGATTTAACCTTATTCAACGCTTTGGTTTACCCTTGACGGTTCTGTACTTATAAAGCATGTTTTTTTAGATTCATTTACATATGTTTGACCCTTAATGTGTAATAAAATGTATTTAATTTTACCACTATTGTTTTGGTCTTAATGTGTTACACTGTTAATTAGACTGGGAAATCAAACTAACTTCCCTTTACCACTCAGGCATCCTAAAAAGATCTATCAAGTAACTGGATTTTATGGAAAAAATTAGAAAGTTCACAATTGAGTCTGAAAAAGTCTTCCGTGGGGGTTGGGACAAATCCCAAGCCGAGGTTACGTTTCTATTTTCAAAATAAACCAATCGACCCACCACTTGAAGATTCCGGTTTAAGAAAACCCTCCACTTTTGTTCCCCCACCCTCAGCTATTCCTTGTCAAGTCCTTGCATTTGAGAAGGCGGTGTTGTCAGATGTTTCCAGGTTACGACCCAAACATCCTTTTATCAACATCTCCACCACTGAAAAGAGGGAACTAAGGATATTGGCTAACGACGAGAGTATTGTGATCAAACAGGCCTATAAGGGAGAAGCAATCGTTATAATGAACGCAGATGACTACAGACAAGAATGCTTACGTCTTTTGAGTGAACCCACGTATTATGCCCCCATCACTAGGAACCCTACTCCTAGACTCCAATTATAGATTAGGACCATGATAGAGGAAGCTTTGAACAATTCTTGGATATCTCCAAAAGAGGCTGCATTCCTGGACACCACCAACCCCCGGGTCCCCTATTTGTACTGTTTACCAAAGATCCATAAGGGCAAACTTCCACCACCTAGACGACCTATAGTGTCTGGTATTGGCTCGATTCTCGAACCACTATCTATCTTTTGTGATCATTTTCTCCAGCCACTTGTTAAAGGGTCTTCCACCTATCTACAAGACACTATGGATGTTTTGAATTTGATCGAGACCATCAATAGTACAGTGGAGGTACACAGATTGACTACCCTTGATGTGGAGGCCCTGTACACCAATGTACCTCAGGAGGCAACACTGCAATAGTGAAGACGGCCCTACGCGAAGGCCCTGGGAATCTGTCTTGCCCAGTTAATTTTAGCATGCAATGTGCAAGACTAGACCTTTTGATTTGTATTAATCATGGTAAATTGTCTACATGTACATATCATAAGTCCACGGATCACAGTAGCTTACTCTCATACGATAGTCACCATCCCAAATCCCTGCGTGACAATTCATCCTTTGGACAATTTTTACGGTTACGACACAACGCTAGGTCACCAAATGTGTATGAGACTCAAGCTGACGACCTGCAGACTAAACTACATTCTAGCCAATACCCACCTCGAATTGTTAGCCAAGCTCAGAAAAGGGCTAGTAATAATAATCGTGAAGCCCTTCTACTGACTAACAATAAGGAACGCAACATGCAGATGACCTGTGTTTCAACTTTCATTCCTTCATCTAATGACATTAAGAAAGAAATCAATAAAAGGTGGTCGATCCTAAACAGTGGCGGTGAGATGATCCCTAAACCTTTGTTTTCATTTAAAAGGACCCACAATATCAAGGATATGGTGGTGCACACTCACCACCCGAAGTAACTATAGGGACACTACTCAAATGACCCTTTGGAATCTTCCTCCTGTGATGGGGCATTATCCGTGTGGGCAATGTAGTGTATGTCCACTAACCAGTAATACTAAGGCTCTTGACTTGGCTCCGATAGGACAATGCACCTGACAAAACACACCAGTTGTAACACCAGAAACTGCATCTATATGATTACCTGCCCATGTAACTTACGGTATATATCGGCATGACTACCAGACCAGTTAAGACAAGAATTAACAAACATAGGAGTAACATTAGGTGTGGACATGTGACAACAAAATTGTGTGCCCATTTCCTAGAAGCACAGCACACCCCTGATGACCTAAGATGGGTCGTTTTGGATGCCCCTAAGTTTGGAACCGAAAGCACACGTTCCCTCTTCAGATTAGAACAACGTTGGGTTTTCAAACTCCGGACTAATATAAGTGGACTAAATGATGATATACCTTGGGTCACCTCGTCCCAGTAGCCACTATGGGTCCTCTCTTTTTTGCCAGGTTTCTCAGAGTTTTTCCTGGTTGGTGACTACATACTGGAACTAGTACGAAAATTCCATTGGTCTTTTGTACATTTTCTGTGACTCTTTATTCTACCCAGTGCACGACTTTTCTAGGTACTGAGGTAAATGGAGTCGCAGGTGGTTTTGACCCGTTGGGGATTCTTTTTGATATAGCCTTACTGCATATCTTTAGATGGTATCCATCCTTTGGGCTCCATTAAAACGGTGATAAAACAATTTTCCCTCGACTTTAGAATGATCATTAATTGAGTGCCCCTTAGTTGGGTGAACCAAAAATCCTTTTTTATGTGAATATAATTTTTTCTGTGTCACTAAGTCCCTTTTTTTATATAATATACGTTTTCAAATGAATACTCTTGAATTAGACAATATTTCTTAGTCCTATTTGGAACCCTTGAGTTACTGACATTAGCGAAATACACTCAAAATGACAACGTGCCTGTTAAACCTTGTCTTAAGTCCTACTTCACTTCTCATGAAACTTCCAGGACACTGGCTCTGCTTGAGCCGTCTTCTATTTCTGTGTCCTCACTCGCGCGGCCCGGAAGTGCGGTGTCTTTCACTTTCTACGATTTTTAAATAGGAACTGCTACACCTGGCGGGCCTCAATTCGGGGAGAAGCCGGGGTAGGTTCCAGACAAGCGGACCGCTGCACACATTGTGAGTATTTCCTCACTCTTGTGGTTTTGAGATATTGATGTTGGCTGTACATTTTAAAACTACAAGAAGCGCAGTGGCTAGCACAGATCTCCGTGTGCTAATGCCTTGGCTTCGGTGTTGTCGTATTTGAGCTAAATGCTCCGTTTCCTACCTTCACGTTAAAATACTGTGAAATTGTGTTTGTTTTCGACAGGGTTTGTAAAGATCGTTTTACATCGCCATTTTTTAACCATAGTTTTGCAATACTTTTGACTATATGTCCCTGATGTTTACAATGGTTATTTGTCTTGGGAACAGCAACGTGTACTTGATTAAGACCATGTTTAAAATGTTGACTATGTGTGTCTCTCTGCCTCCCCCTTTTTCTTGAGTGTGAGTGTACCATGACTTGACATTTTGTCTCACAATATTCAGGTCTCAACTACTGTCTTATTTCAATTTTTGATCCTTGTTTCTGATATTAGCTGCAACAGTCCTAGGCTTGTACCTTCCCAAGGAGTGTAATCCTTTAGTTGGGGATGGTAAACTCATTGGTTTTCACTATATTGCATTATGGGCTCCACCCTGTTTGTGCACTGATTCGGCATGGGTTGCGTTTGAATACACGAGATGCACTTTTTTTGCTCTGAATTAATCAACCTTTTCTGTACAGGGCGACCTCTTTGTTTAGTTGACCGGACGGACAATATACTTACATGTAAGGGACTGTAGTTGAAATTTTTTGTCCTTATAGAGTCCTAACAGTGTCTATATTTTTGGTCCTTCTGGAGAAGTTTTCTTTTTGTTTTTGTTGGTCCTGATGAAGCGTTATTGGATCCGTTTGGACAGCCGGACGCGAAACATGTTGACCTGTGTTTAGAGGCGATGTCATAATTTCCTTGCCCTCATTCATTATTAGAAAGTGGTTGAGCATTACTTCTCACATTATCACTTTCAAGTTGTTTTTAATCTTAGTCTAAATCCTCTGTTTTTTAAAAAAATTAAATGATTTGTTTGTTGAGGTTTAGAACCAATTTTAATATTTTCTCTCCTTCTTGATTAGTGTCTGCCCTTAGGCACCACCTTAGACATTCTACTCCGGCAGCCACTGTAAAAGATCTCTGGCAAAGAGCCCCCTCATGGGGAGCCCGTCAGACATCGCAGCACAGGTCTGACGAGGAGCATCCCCGATTATGAAGTATGAACGGGTGTGTGAGAGCTCTTGCTCCTAAACTTGTAGGTTCCCTTTGTTTTCCTTTGGAACAGTGTACTCTTTGTTGTGTTGTTATTATTATGTGTCTGTCCTCCATTGTCGCCAGGTCCACCAGGGTTATGTACACAGGAGGATGTCTCCATCTCATATTCATCCTCAGCGGTTGAAGCCTAGGGAGAAAAACGGTAAGGAGAGGGTCATAATCACACATCTAGTGCAATAATGATGCTTTTCTACATTTACAGAACCAGTATGTGAATCCGAGAGTCAGTTGCTGTGCCAATGTCTGCTGTGACACAGTTAGGTGCCATGGCCTGTGCCCCCTTGAAATGGCGGCTGCCTGACCTATGAGGAGGGACAGGTGGAAATGAGGTCATTCTGCTGGCATTGTGCGCCATTGCGGTAGGCGGTCGATGACCCCCGCGCAACTTCGCATTGGTTATCATTGGGCCCTATGGGTTCCAGGAGCCAATGGCGATGTACGCTGGCGCTGATGGTACGCACCACTGCGGACGTGACCGCCATTTTCTATCTCTTCACTCACTTGCTACCTGACCTTCAACAGGAGAGGACCTACACTGCAAGTGCTGCTGAGACCTGTGTCTTGAAGCGACAATGGCTCATGTGTCTTGGGAAAGGGCCCCTGCCTTCACTACGGAGGAGTTGGAGAGACTGCTGAATGGGGTCCTACCCCAGTACACGTTACTCTACGGTCCTCCAGACAAACAGGTGAGTACACTGCGAGCATAATGTGTGGGCCATGAATGTATGGAGTGCTGTGTATGTAAGCCGCATGTAGGGGGGGGCTGATGCGCCCTGGCCAGAGTGCTGCATGCACGGTTGTCAATGTATGTGCGTCAGGGGATGGGAGGGATATGGTGGGCCATGAGTGTGACATTCCGGACGGTTAACTAATTCCCATTTCTGCTGTCATTTTCCTGCACGTCAGGGCCCATCAGAAAAAGGTATTTGGCGTGCCATCGCCAAGGAGGTGCGGACCCTGGGGGTCTTTGACAGGCGGAGCACCCACAGCCGCAAACGGTGGGAGGACCTGCGCCACTGGGTAAGGAAGACGGCGGATGTCCAGTTGGGGATGGCCTCCCACCGAGGAAGGGGTGTCTGTCATACCCTGACCGTCCTAATGATCCACATCCTAGCGGTGGCCTATCCAGAGTTAGATGGGCGCTTGAGGGCAACACAGCAGCCACAAGGGGGTGAGTAGAAATTCTGATTCATTACTTAGTGCGCGTTAAGCTTTTACCTGGGTGGGGATGTGGTCTGTGGGTGCCCCTAGGCCAGGGCGAACATGGCAGGGTAGGTCCCTTGTTGGGCAGGCTCTGAAGCACTCCAAACCCAATAGCGTTAGTGGGCATCTACTACTAGTCAGGGCCCTGTTTGTTTCAGGTGGGCAGCTGATGGCGTTAGGCATTGTACCCCATGGGCTGGTGACTGGCACTGTAACTGTTAGTGCACGGCCTGGTGTATAGGGCTGTTCCCTATGAGTTGTGTACGCCAACGGTAGTGTTGTTTCTGGCACTGACCAAGTGTATCCTCTGTCTCCCCCCACCTTTTTGTTTTGTCACCCTGTCCTTGTGTGCATTTGCATAATCTGGCAGAGGAGCAGTGGCACCGGCAACAGAGGGAACTGCATCCCACATGGCCCTGGAGGCCGAATCCACCGACGGTGAGGGCACCAGTGGGACGGAGGGCGAGGGGAGCACCACGACGGGGACAGGAGGGGACACCACAGACAGCGACTCCTCCTCCGATGGAAACTCCCTGGCGGTGGCGGACACATCTTCTCCCACCCTAACAACAGGTACAGCTCCCCCCCACCAGCACTGCCCTCCCAGCAGCCCCTCAGCGTGTTTCCCATGCCCACTCACCCAGGAGGGTGGGCATCTCATTTGCCCCAGGCACCTCAGACCCTGCCCCAGTCAGCCCTGCTGCCCTCAGTGAGGAGGCTATTGACCTCTGAGATCAACAAATGCATACCTGGAGGGCATTCACTCTGGCGCAACAGAGAGCATTTCAGGCTCCTTTTTCCGCACTGATGGCAGCCATTGTACCTGTCTCTAGCCTCCCCCCTCCAACTTCCTCTACCCAGTCCCAATCCCCTCAACCCCAACCTATCCCAAGCACACCTTCAGACCAGCATTCACCCAAATCAACACACAAAAGTGGCTCAGGCAAACACAAGCACCACACTTTATCACACAGGCACTCACACAAGCACCATTCCCATGCAGACACACCAACATCCACTGCCTCCACTGTGTCCCCTCCTCCTTGTCGTCCACCTCCCTCCCACTAGCATCTCCACTCACACCTGCATGCACTACATCCTCATCCACTACCTCTATCACCAGCACGTCCATCATTACACACCCCTCACTGACAGTCACCACCCCCACATCCATGCACACGCCCCCTGTGTCCTCTTCCAGTGTGTCTGTGACCCCTCCTCCCAAAGTACACAAACGTAAGCACCCACCCACCCAACAGCCATCCACCTCCCAACAGCATCCAGCTCATGCACCTGCACCCAAACTCAGCAGACAGACACCTCCCACAACCACTCCCTCTTCCTCCACTCCCAAACCTTCTCCCTCATCCTGCCCCAGTGTCCCTAAGAAGAATTTCCTGGCAAACATTGACCTCTTCCCTACCCCTCCTCCCCCATCCTTCCCCTCAGGCCAGGGTGGCCAAAACCCAGCCCAGCACCTCACCACCAAGTCCTCGTCCACTGTGGTTCCTGCAGCTGTCAGAGGATCAAAGGGGGCACCCATTAGCCCAACCAGTGTGCCACCAACCCCTGTCAAGGTTAAATCCATTCGTCACCTGGCAAGGTGAAGAAGGGGACAGCATCCAGCAAGGGGAAGGAGCCACAACCACCCAGCAAGGCCACCTCAAAGACTCCAGCTGCCAGACCCAAGGTGACACCACCATCTGCCAAGGTGAGGAAGGGACACAAAACACCAGGCAAGGCACTTCAGCCATCCAAAGCTGCAGGTGAAGGCCTTGTGGCTACCAGCAGAATCGCCAGCACCACTAGCAGCCCCGCTGCGAGCACCCCTGCAAGCACCGCCACCTGCACCGCCACAAGCACCACTACTGTCAACAGCAGCAGCCCCAGTGGACAGCTGTCCGAGGCTGCAGGAGAAGGGCTGAAGCCTCCCCCCACCACTGGCATCACCGGCACCTGCACCGCGGCCACCACCACCACCTGCTTTGCCGCAAGCACTGCCGCAAGCCCCGCCGCAAACACCGCCACCTGCACCGCTGACAGTAGCACCACTGCCAGCAGCCGCAGCAGCAGCCCCAGTGGGCAGCTGTCCAAGGCTGCAGGAGAGGGGCTGGAGCCTCCCTCTACCACATGCAGCACCCCCACCGGCACTACCACCAGTGTGCAGCCATAGCCGCCGCCGAATGGTCTCTCGCCCTTCATCCATGGACTATCATGCATCCTGGTCACTGCAAATTTCGTGGCTCAGACACTCAGGTGAGGGACCGTGAACTGCCACACCCCAAGTGCTGCATCACTGGGCACAGAGCCACCTCCAGAACCAGTGGAGAAAGGCATCCACTCACTCTATCCTTGGCAGGATGAAGCAGACTGGGCACAGAGTCCCCTCCAGAACCAGTGGAGAAAGACATCCACTCACCCTATCCTTGGCAGGATGAGGCAGACTGGGCACAGAACCCCCTCCAGAACCAGTGGAGAAAGGCATCCACTCACCCTATCCTTGGCAGGATGAAGCAGACATGGCAGAAAGGCCCCTCCAGAACCAGTGGAGAAAGGCATCCACTCACCCTATCCTTGGCAGGATGAAGAAGACTGGGCACAAAGCCCCCTTCAGAACCAGTGGAGAAAGGCATCCACTCACCCTATCCTTGGCAGGATGAAGCAGACTGGGCACAAAGCCCCCTCCAGAACCATTGGAGAAAGGCATCCACTTGAGAGACTGGCTTTGCACTCCCCAGGACCAGGCAGTGGGCAAACCACACACTTGAGAGGCTTGAGGGACTGGGACCAGGCAGTGGGCAAACCACCCACTTGAGAGACTTGGAACTGTGGCTTTGAACTCCCCAGGACCAGGCAGTGGGCAATCCACCCACTTGAGAGACTTGAGAGACTGTGGCTTTGAACTCCCCAGGACCAGGCAGTGGGAAAATCACCCACTTGAGAGACTTGAGAGACTGTGGCTTTGCACTCCCCAGGACCAGGCAGTGGGCAAACCACCCACTTGAGAGACTTGAGGGACTGTGGCTTTGAACTCCCCAGGACCAGGCAGTGGGCAAACCACCCACTTGAGAGACTTGAGAGACTGTGGCTTTGAACTCCTCAGGACCAGGCAGTGGGCAAACCACCCACTTGAGAGACTTGAGAGACTGTGGCTTTGAACTCCTCAGGACCAGGCAGTGGGCAAACCACCCACTTGAGAGACTTGAGAGACTGTGGCCTTGCACTTCCCAGGACATCGCTGTGGGCATGGAGTTCCCTGCAGGAACAGTGGCGTTGTCCCATCTTCCGGATGAGGTGCCCCCCCCTTCCCCATCCCCCTGAGGTGCCTGTGTGTTTTCGACCTGATGCCCCTGCAGCGTTCTCTCCGTATTGAGGCTGGAGTCAAGTGAGGGTTTGGCCTATGTGATATGGCCCTGTGGCCCACGGACGTTGCGAGTGGACAATGTACCGCCTTATGTACATATTGTATATATTGTAAATACTGTTTTTGAATTTGTAACGTATATCTGACTATTTCTAATGTGACACTCATTTGACTCAATTCCTTTTGTCCTTGCGTTCTTTAAGAGGGTTACTGGGTGTATATTTAATGTTGTTGCATGTCTTTGTGTGTATGCTGTTGGGGGTGAGGGTGGGGATGGGGGAGATGCGTGTGTATGTCACTCTCTTCTTCCTCCCCTCTCCCCTGTCTGCTAGGTGCAGTACTCACCGTGGTCGTCGCCGCTGACGTTCGTTCTCCTGGTAGATGACAAGAAACACCAACATCGGTAACACATGGAGTTCGGGCTGCATGGCGTCTTAGTTCTTCCTTGAGTGTCGAGAGGTGAGTGGTTTCCCTTCAAAGTACTGTTTCCGCCATGCTTTTGATGGTGTTGGTACCGCCCCGGAAAATCTGGCGGATGGGCGGGTTGTGATGTGGTGGGCGGTACATTGACTTTCGGCTGTCTGTTGGCGGTTACCGCTGCGGTGTTTGTTGCTACCGCCATGGCGGTCGGAGTGTTAAAGTGGCTGTATGTGTTGGCGGTTTCCGCCGTGGTTGTGATTCCATTTTTTTTACCCCCGGCCTGTTGGTGGTGTTACCGCCACTTTAACACTGACCGGCAGGGTTGTAATGAGGGCCTTTGTGCCAGATCTACAAGAAAGTGGCACATCGGTCCTGATGCGCCGCTTTTCCTGCGCTGCCCCGCCACATGACACATGGTTGCACTGTATTTACAATAAGGTGCACCTTGGCGCTCCTTTCCACAATAGTGTCTTAACTTATGATGCTGTTATGGCGCTTTGCTGGCTGGATTAGCACCATAAATGATGGCGCTAGTGCAGCAAAGCACTATGGAGGCCCATAGATTACTATGGGCTCATCACTTTAACACCTGCCCCAAGCAGGCGTTAAAAAATGACAGAAAAAATGTTGCAGTGAAATCTTGAAGATTTAACTGCACCATTTTTTGCGGCCTCCCTGCGTGGGAACACCCCCCTTGCATACATTATACTTGGCACAGGTATAATGTGGCACATGGGTTTACAAAGTGGCGCAATGCTAGCATTCCGCCACTTTGTAAATATGGCACGGGGAAATGGCCTCCTTAACGCCACACTAGCATTAAAAAAACTACGATAGTGTGGCCCAAGGAGGACAAAGGGCTTTGTAAATCTGGCTTTTTATTTCTATTAAGTATAATGGTAAATCCAGGAGGAAGCTGCGAGCCAGCTCTGCAACTGTCTATGACTCCCCACTCCAACATTATGCACCTCCCAACCAGCTCCCCCACCACATTCCAATGGAATCCATGTATGACATCACGTTGTGTGAATAGAGAACTCAGATCAAGCCCAAATACAACACCTCCCAAGCATGAAGGTTTTTATGAGGCTGGCATCAAAATCCTAAAACGTATTTCAAGATAATTAGTTGTTATCCTTTCCTGCCTCCAGCAAACAATTCTGCCTGCATAAAAGCTGGTTAAATCCTTGTATACCTCTCTCCAAATGGGTAATAGCTAATGTGAAGCCAGCAACGCATTCCCTTCTACACACAGTATACACAAATGGACAAGGAAAACAACATTTCAGTTGGCTGTACAAAACCCTGCAAGCCAGTGAATTCAGCTAATTATAATTTGCAGGAAACATGGGTAGCCAAAATTGGCTGAGTACTCCACGTTTTATACAAAGCTTATCTCACTCCAGTCAAGTTACACAAATCATCCCTGGGGCGTGACCATGATGAGTGACACCCCACCTCCGTGCTGATACCCACCATGTGTTCTGGAACAACCTATCCTTAGTGGTATTATGGTGAGCAGTAATAGAACCTTGACAAGACGCATAGGGTTGCCAGGCCCGTTAATTCTATCTAACACATTTAAACAGCATAAAGCGGCAACCTCGCTTCTAGGGTTGGGGCCGTTAGTGGATAAAAGATCAATTCTTTTAAAATGGAAAGAGGCATTCCCTGGACACGACATGGAGCCACACACTGAAAAAATAGGCCTAGGCTTAGAGTAAATCAATGTATAGAAAAAAAGTTTGAGGAATTCATAAACTGCAGATCGCTAGTGACTGGGATGATACATGGGAGAATCTGGAAGCAATACCTAGTGACAAAACCATGTTCCTGTAGACAGCTGTGTTGGTACTTGATGGCAGGAATTGTCTCTGATCCAATGCTTAATGATGACAGCTCAATGCCTGCTTATTCCTTGGGGTTCTACCCTCGTCCCTTAGCAGTTTCTATAACAACATGCTGATCCCCGATTGTTTGATCATGAAAATCATGCCACAACTTGCTCCCCACTTGCAGCACCTCCACTCATCTCCAATTATTACAACTAGTCCGTAGTACTCCTGTGTGCTAAATAACCCATTTTTTGCACAATCTTCCCTCAGTGTCTGTGCAGTACTGGTGGGGTTTGTTTAATACCACTGTCTGTGATTGTGTGTTTGAGAAACTACATATAGGGAGGTAGCCTCTTTCTAGTCTTGTTACCCCCACTTTTGGCCTGTTTGTGATTATATGTCAGGGTGTTTTTACTGTCTCACTGGGATCCTGCTAGCCAGGGCCCAGTGCTCATCGTGAAAACCCTATGTTGTCAGTGTGTTTGATATGTGTCACTTGGATCCTGCTAGCCAAGACCCCAGTGCTCATAAGTTTGTGGCCTATATGTGTTACCTGTGTGGTGCCTAACTGTATCACTGAGGCTCTGCTAACCAGAACCTCAGTGTTTATGCTGTCTCTTTGCTTTAAAATTGTCACTGCAGGCTAGTGACTAATTTTAACAATTTTCATTGGCATACTGGAACACCCTTATAATTCCCTTGTATATGGTACCTAGGTACCCAGGGTATTGGGGTTCCAAGAGACCCCTATGGGCTGCAGCATTTCCGTTGCCACCGAAAGGGAGCTCAGACAATTCTTACACAAGACTGCCACTGCAGCCTGAGTAAAATAACGTCCACGTTATTTCACATCCATTTGTCACTGCACATAAGTAACTTATAAGTCACCTATATGTCTAACCCTCACTTGGTGAAGGTTGGGTGCCAAGTTACTTAGTGTGTGGGCACCCTGGCACTAGCCAAGGTGCCCCCACATTGTTCATGGCAATTTCCCAAACTTTGTGAGTGCTAGAACACCATTACACATGTGCACTATACATAGGTCACTACCTATGTATAGCGTCACAATGGTAACTCCGAACATGGCCATGTAACATGTCTAAGATCATGGAATTGTCACCCCAATACCATTCTGGTATTTGGGGGACAATTCCATGATCCCCTGGGTCTCTAGCACAGAATCCGGGTGCTGCCAAACTGCCTTTTTGGGGTTTCCACTGCAGCTGCTGCTGCTGCTGCTGCCAAACCCTCAGACAGGATTCTGCCCTCCTGGGGTCTGGGCAGCCCCGGGCCAGGAAGGCGGAACAAAGGATATCCTCTGAGAGAGGGTGTTAAACCCTCTCCCTTTGGAAATAGGTGTGAAGGGCTGGGGAGGAGTAGCCTCCCCCAGCCTCTGGAAATGCTTTGATGGGCACAGATGGTGCCCATCTCTGCATAAGCCAGTCTACACCGGTTCTTGGATCCCCCAGCCCTGCTCTGGCGCGAACCTGGACAAAGGAAAGGGGAGTGGCCACTCCCCTGACCAGTACCTCCCAGGGGCGGTGCCCAGAGCTCCTCCAGTGTGTCCCAGACCTCTGCCATCTTGGAAACAGAGGTGTGGGTGCACACTGGACTGCTGTGAGTGGCCAGTGCCAGCAGGTGATGTCAGAGACCCCCTCTGATAGGCTCTTACCTCTCTTGGTAGCCAATCCTCCTTTCTTGGTAGCCAAACCTCCTTTTCCGGCTATTTAGGGTCTCTCCTCTGGGGTATTCTTCAGATAATGAAGGCAAGAGCTCACCAGAGTTCCTCTGCACGTCCCTCCCGCTGACTGCTCCAGGACGCCTGCAAAACTGCAACAAAGTAGTAAGATGACTACCAGCAACATTGTATCGCCCAATCCTGCCGGCTTTTTCGACTGTTTCCTGGTGGTACATGCTTTGGGGGCTGTCTGCCTTCACCCTGCACTGGAAGCCAAGAAGAAATCTCCTGTGGGCCGACGGAATCTTCCCCCTGCTAACGCAGGCACCAAAAGACTGCAACACCGAACCTCTGGGTCCCCTCTCATCCTGACAAGCGTGGTCCCTGGAACACAGGAGCTATATCCAAGTGACCCCCACAGTCCAGTGATCTTTCAGTCCAGGTTTGGTGGAGGTAAGTCCTTGCCTCCCCATGCAAGACTGCAAACCTGTGTACTGCGTGATTTGCAGCTGCTCTGACTTCTGTGCACTTCTCCAAGGATTCCTTTGTGCACAGCCTAGCTTGGGTCGCCAGCACTTAATCCTGCAGTGCTCAACCCTCTGAGTGGGACCCTCCTTTGTGAGTCTGAGTCATCTCCGGTTCACAAATATTGTAAGTGCCTGATCCGGTACTTCTGCGGGTGCTGCCTGCTTCTGTGGGGCTCTCTGAGTTGCTGAGCGCCCCCTCTGTCTCCTCCTCCAAGGGGTGACATCCTGGTCCTTCCTGGTCCCCAGCAGCACCCAAAAACCTCTACCCCAACCCTTGCACCTAGCAAGGCTTTTTTGCGGTATTTCTGCGTGGAAATACTTCTGTAACATCCAGCACGTCGTGGGACATCTTCCATACAAAGACGAAGTTCCTAGCTCTTTTCGTTGCTGCAGAATCTTCGGCTTCTTCCACCCAGAGGCAGCCTTCTTGCACCTTCATACGGGGTTTCCTGGGCTCCTGCCCTTCCCCCGGACACTATTGTGACTCTTGGACTTAGTCCCCTTGCCTTGCAGATCCTCAGGTCCAGGAATCTATCTTCAGCGCTTTGCTGGTGTTTGTGGTTCTTGCAGAATCCCCCTATCACGACTATTGTGTCCTTTTGGGGTAGTAGGGGAAATTTACTCCTACTTTTCAGGGTCTTGGGGTGGGGTATCTTGGACACCCTGACTGTTTTCTTATAGTCCCAGCTACCTCTACAAGCTCCCATAGGTCTGGGGTCCATTCGTGATTCGCATTCCACTTTTGGAGTATATGGTTTGTGTTGCCCCTGGACCTATGTTCACCCATTGCATCCTATTGTAATTCTACACTGTTTGCATTACTTTTCTTACTATTACTTACCTGTTCTGGGTTTGTGTGCATATAACTTGTGTATATTACTTACTTTCTAACTGAGGGTACTCACTGAGATACTTTTGGCATATTGTCATAAAAATAAAGTACCTTTATTTTTAGTAACTCTGAGTATTGTGTTTTCTTATGATATAGTACTAAGTGATGTAAGTGGTATAGTAGGAGCTTTGCATGTCTCCTAGTTCAGCCTAAGCTGCTTTGCCATAGCTACCTTCTATCAGCCTAAGCTGCTAGAAACACCTCTATTCTACTAATAAGGGATAACTGGACCTAGCACAGGGTGTAAGTACCGCAAGGTACCCACTATAAGCCAGGCCAGCCTCCTACACTACATATCAATGGCAGTCAATGAATGATCACCGTTAATCCTTTCTTATATGTTGAGTGATCTCATCTTATGTGATATTGATCATTCTGATGCATCAAATGAAATGATTTCTGTTAGGTATATGTTGACGCTAAAAGAAGAAACATATTGGGGAATGCTGAAATTCTGTGGTGGAACTCAGGCTCGGCTGAGTTCCACTAAGAATGTTAGTATTCAAAGGGGATGGCTGAGATGTCTTCGGACATTTAAATTATTAAGTTAATAAATATGGATTTAATATACCTCTATAAGCTGTATTCATTGAAGACAAGTATAACACTGGTGAGGAGCGTGAAGATGGAGTCCTGGAAAATGGACATCACAACATCGGGAATGTGTTCTATAAATTCAGGACGTCTACCGGACAAGGGGTATGTGAATACTCTGGTATGATTTGCATGGAAGCTGATCTGCGGGATGCTGAGTGAGGAGCCAGTGTTTTCGTACCCTGGAAAACACTATTTGTACTGAATTTCTCACCTCCTAGATGTCAATTCAATTGGTTAGCAATGACAAGCTGTTGCTACGTTGTGTTATGCAGACATGACGTAATGAGCAGCTGGGAGATGCCATTGCCTAGCAAAAGACGGCCGGGAACAAACATTTCTCACTTTGATGTTTTCATCGGTGATGGGCATCCCGTAAACTTATTTTGCCTGAATTGAGAAGCTTGGAGATGACTTTGCCTACAACACACAGCCGGGAATGTATATTTTTGACCCTGATGTTTTCGTCAGAGTGCGCATTGGCATGCTTTAAACGTATATTGCCTATCTTGACTGTCAGCGATAGGCATGTTTTATAAATAACACTAAACATTTCTCTTTTTTGTCGCCGGCGCTGGGCACGCCGTAACATATTTTGACTATCTTATATCTGTACACAGTGATAGGCACGCTTTTAAAATACACTTCCTCATTATTAGCAGCGCTAAACACGTCTATAACAAAAGTTGGACAGTTAATTTCCCATTAGGATTAATCACACAATTGTAATTGAGTTGATAAACTCATAGGCAAATATGCAGAATGTTACAACTCCCCCATTTTTCTTAACAACTCTGGGTGATCCACCCATTAAGTGGGGAAAATGGAAAAACTGTTTTTGAAAGGTATTCCAGAGTGTGTGGCACATCACTCAGTGCTGAGGGAAGAACGGCACTGTTACTTCACTGTCTTGGGTCCGAAGATCAGGAAGTATTTGATCACCTTCCTGAATATGAAACTTGCATTAGAAAGCTTGACTTACATTATTTAGCAAAGGTCAGTACCATTCTTGAAAGGTACTATTTTGGTAAAAGATTACAAAATGAGTGTGAATCTATTGAAAATTATATAACTAATCTCAGACCTTTAGCATCTTCTTGTAAATTTGGAACTTTGCTTGATGAGAGAATTTGAGATCAATTTATGTTGGGGTGTAGTATTGAGAAGGTACGTGATGGACTGTGGTTACCTGATGATCCTAGTCTAGAGGAAGTCATAACAGTTGCTAAGTAAATAGAACACTCCATGAAGTGTATGGAAGTAATAAAAAAAGATAATAGTAAGGATGTAATGTGATTAGGGAGGAAAAGAGTTTTAACAAAGCAACCTGTGCATAATTCGGGTGTGCAAATTAAAACTAATAAAAAATGTTATAGGTGTGGCAAAGAAGGACAAGTTGATAGAATTCTATACGTTAGAGTGATTTTTTTCAGAAGTCCTGTGTAAAGGAATTCATTAGTTCCAGTTTATTCAATTATATAGGCATGTTTATGAGATATATGGTAAGGTATTAGAATTGATGTCATTTGTGTTTATGAGAGGGAGATGCGTTATATATATGTTGAGGCTGAAAGTAGAAACATATTGGAGAATGCTGAAATTCTGTGGTGGAACTCAGGCTCGGCTGAGTTCCACTAAGAATGCTAGTATTCAAAGAGGATTTGATTGGTGCCAGTGTCGAGCGGATGGCTGAGATGTCTTCAGAGATTTAATGTATTAAGTTAATAAATACTGATTTAACATAACTCTACAAGCTGTATTCATTGATGACAATTATACCAAAGGGTGACCTCAAAGCCATAAATCATTCTCTTTTAGTTTAATATTGCACCATAGCAGAATACTATTAGGCAGGAATAATTCCCACATAAGTGGTGGGACTGGGCGTTTTGAGGCATGATTTGCATTGAACAACCACAAACATGTCTCTATGTGGCCATTCATAGACTCATCAATGACTATTTCTCACTATGAGTATGGTCTGACAGGGATGTAGAATTCCTATTGCCCAACACCCAGGACATAATGTTTGGGGTCAAGGGCATCATGTTTTCATGTTTATTGTGTCCTTGGGACAAGTAGGCCCAACACCCTGCAGCACAAATCCTTTGGCTGCCAGTTTATAAAGAAAGGAACTGTCTGTGGTTGAGGTAATATGTGTGTCTATATGTTAATCCTGTTCAAACTTGTATTTGTAGTTAATTAATGAAAAGCCTTCATTATTAGGGTGAGTGCTGTAAATATACGTTTAAGGTCACACTGCACTACTGACAATGTTTCCAGTAAAAAAAAAAGAAAAAAAGTGTACCCACACATTTGAAAAGTTAAACAATATGAGGCTAAGTATAACGCGCCCAGAATGCTCTCTGATTAGCTGCAAATGTTTGCAGAAACTTGTAAGTAAGAGTGATGATTCTTTACTTTCAAAATACAATGTTCAGAAAGAAATGTAAGTAGGAAAAATCCAGTTTGCTACTATGACATTTTAGATGCTATTTCTTTGAAGCGTCATTTAGTAAAATGTGTTGATGCATGCTAATATTTCCAAAAAATATACCTAATGGAAAATCAGTGTAACCGTTTTCAACAAGATTACGGGAACCATGAAAATAAACAAACATAGGCAAAGCCAACCGATTTAACATTTTTTGGGAGTCTTTTGGTTTCATCAATGCATGTCTTGTTTTGACATGGCTTTTGTAACACTTTATTGTTGTGGGAGTTGCCTGGCCCTCACCATTGTAACCAACACTGACAAAAAGAAAAAAACGTTTTTGGCCTCAAAAAGCACACATTGCCACCAGTGGCGTAACAAAGGTCCTGCAGCCCTCCTCCAGGGGGTCACCTGAGCACAGCACCTGCCCTAACTGAGTATAGAGGGAGGGGGGCCCTCTATTTTCTTTGCAGGGGGGCACTCTAGTTTTGTTACACCACTGATTGTCACAGTAGTTCCTGGCACTGAACAAAACTACTTTGTGTGCCAATATGCTCCTTGTGGAAGGGCAGAATGCAATCACTCACAGTAAAGCCAGCCAATAGATAGAGTATTAGAAGTTTAATAAAAACAAAACGTCTTTGTTAACGCCAGACCTAATTAGGGACCCAATGCTTTAAGAAAAAGTCACAAAAGTGCACCCATGGTATATGGCTTTGAATTTGTGGCTTTCCTGAATTCACAAGAACTTACAGAAGTAGACCAGGAAATCGTACTCCTAGAAAATATTTGTGAACTGTATTTTAGCGCAAGCAAATATGCATGTGTAGATTTGCTCATGTGAAAATCTATTGAGTGTTTACAAGTTAATTTTCCCTCCAACCACTTTTTTCCCAACCCTGGAAAAACTTCTACTTCTGCTATTGTCGGAAGTAAATTTCCAACCTTTCTCAGTATCGGAAAAGATTAGAGAAGAGCTGGTGAAAATCCTTAAAACAGGCAAGTTAGTAGGTTTGCAGACTCATAGCCATTCCAACCCTGGAACTATTGCTTACGGTTTCCTCCAACTGGAGCTTTTAGATCCGTGGAAAGGGGACAAAATAAGAACATTTCTATAGTAAGGATTGAAATTGCAAGTTTTGAAGCCCTACTACAGTAGTAGCCCTGGCATTATCAGAGCTGCTATTATCAGAGCTCTTACATAATGAGATTGCTGCCATAATTTGGCGCCGCACTACATTGCACCAAAGGGACAAGTAGAGTTTTTATACAGGACAAGTAGATTTAAGAAGCGACCTGTCCTATAGGCACACCCTTGGTCCGAGATTTGTTTCTGTCAAGTGCAGGAGTAAATCTCTTTCCAAGGTGTGAATTGGAATGGAACATTCCCCAAACTTTAAAGGGTGCAGAAGAATGGGTTTATACTTAGCAAAAGGTATTTTCTCTGTGAATAAAAAAAGGAAGATGTCATTGTAGAAAGGCATTGGGGTCTGACATTATGCAATGTTCAACTGCCAACTGTACAAATGCAAGCAACTACGCAAAAAGTATTACATTATGCATAAAAGGTTTTGTGGATTCCCAAAAGCATAAAGTTCCACCCTTAGTATATTGGTGTTTTTGTAAACCAGCCCGTTTCCTGGTTGTCAAAATTCTGAGAACTGAAATACGTTCCTACAAAAATATTGTAGCCAAAATCTTGTGAAGTTTAGTGTGAATAGATAACCATATATTTACTATTCTTAACTTCACATCCCCATATCCTGGAGAATTATATATTCACAAGGTACAGATATGCAGAGATGGGTATATAAATCCTATGCAAACGTATTGATATTTTTGTAGTGCTATATTCTAGTAGTACATCCTTGGAGACATCCTAGACATGCTTTTCCCTAAAAATAATTCCTTTTCTGTGCAACCCTAGGTTTCAGGTGCTCTGTAACATCAAGTGGTTTTAGGTTATATCAATCTTCTCGTCCATCAATCTATGATAAAATTCACAGCATTGATCCCATACCTACCAATCTACTTCTTCCTTCTAGATATCAAAAAGGCAAACATACACCAATATCCTTCACCAAAGGCTGTATAGAGTTATGTTTGAAGCTGCAGTTTTACGACCTACATTTGCAACAAATTATTGCGTCGGTGGCCACATTACGCGGTCAAATAATTTGTGTTTAGAAAATAGTAGTAAAGGGAATGTCATTTAGGTTTTATAACAAAAGGTTAGCTCAGATTAAAACAACCACAAAACAGATTTTATTGATTTTGACAGGGTCTTGCTGTGAATATGACACCTTAATTCTACACACATTAATGAACATAAGTAACACAAAATGCAAAAGCAATCCTGAGGTCGGCATTTGTCATGGTGCTAGATGACATGTTCAGGTCACCTACAAAGTTGGCAGTTAAAGGATTCGATATTTATATGCAGATCAATGTTTATCTTCATGACTTCAACAGGTATCAAGAACTGGCTTCAGTATTCATCATGGAATGGGTATTCTGGGTGATCCTTCATTCTGTAAATTAGATAATATAAAATCTTAAAGTTCACATCCGGGTTAAGGGTGAGTGTTGGTAACAGATAAATGTAGAACATAAGAAGCAGAGACCTAACATTCTAGATCACTTTTGAATGAATGAAGACGGGAGCCAAAAGAATGTGTCACTGCCATGTATGAGAAAGATGATGCTTGACTTAATTTAGCAAAGAAGAGTCTCTAGTACCAAGCTCTAGATCTCAGCCAAGCTGTGTGAACTCTGTATCTGTGTACAATAACCTGCCAGACTTTGGGCCTAATTTAGATCTTGGCAGATGGAATACTCCATCACAAACGTGACGGATATCCCATCAGCTGTATTACAAACTCTATAGGATATAATGGGATTGTAATACGCGCACAGGATATCCATCACATTTGTGACGGAGTAATCCCCTCTGCCAATATCTAAATCATGCTCTATCTCACATAAAGACTACAGCTACCCCTAAATAAAATAACCCACTTAGTATTAGTTATACGGAATGTGAAAATAATTTTTCCGAGACGTATAGATATAAATTGGCTTCTGGCATGTGAAGAAGCCATATTTTAAAATATGGTTGTAGTAATTAAATGCACTGCAGGCCGAATTCTCCCTGTGATGTTTGATTACCCCCACCACTTGCAGGCCTTTTACGTCTATACATCTTATGGAAAAAACTAAAATGTTAATTGTATAAAGAAATTAATATAGGCTACCAAATGAGAACATGTTGAAGCAGGACATTGATTGATCCATATTCCTGCCAGGTCTAGTATCATTGCAGAAAGACCAGCATCAAGAGGATGCTCTTTCCATCCGGCCTCATTGTAATGAACCCAAGTGACAGACAACCTGTCAGCTGCCATAGTCAAGACCCTCTGCAGAGGCATAGATGCCAAACCAAGCCAAGTAGTGGTAAGCAAAATCTGCACTGAACTTACGCCTTCCCACTGCTATATGCCAGCAACAGGAACTTAAGTGTTACTCCACCTCTTTAGATACATCATGAGGACATTCCAGCAAATCAACTCTAATGATCCCATCATGACCGTGGTTCTGACCCCAAGAAGCTTGTGCTAACTTGACATCAGAATTACGAGAAGACCCTTTATACTTTATAGTGCTCTGGAGTTCTGGTCAGCTGTTTAGAGGGAGTTTTTTTTTCTGTTGAAGCCCAGTTGCTTTCTAAAATTGTTGCCCTATACTCAAATGTGCCCTAGACACTTTCAGCACAGGAGTCTTTCCAAGATCATCTCTCTTTAAGTAGACATTCACTTCTTAATGTCTTTTTGAGTGAGTCACTGAAGGATCAGGTTCAGTTTAGTTGTTTTTAATCTTTGGTGATGTATGTGCCCTACACAACATTTCCGCAAGTCAAATTAAGGATTCTGGGTTTGATCTGTATACACATCTAATAGTTACAACATAAGGCACAGGAACAACCACCTATAAGTAACCTTTCCTCCCAAAGTTTTGTAGCTTGGTTCCTACCTGAGGGAATCTCGAGCAATTTAGAGGAAGATCTTCTGAGCAGTCAATGGTAGTTTGTTTTATGAATTATGTAGGCATGCAAGAGGATACGGTTGTTTTTTCACAGTATTTTGTGTTTGTAGGTTGTATAAAGAAGCAATTGATTGTTGCTGAAGGCAGTGTGGTTCTACAGTTGTGTTAGCACTTGGCCTTGAGTGTTTAGCATGGATGCATAAACATACTGGACAAAGTATAGTAAATGAAAGCACAGAATCATCTTACATTTCAAATAGTCCATAGTGAAGGTTTTTGTTAAGTCCATCGATAGTTTTCATGTCTTCAGCTGCCAGCTCAAACTCAAATACCTGTCAAATAAAAAAATGAGTGTCTGTTGCAAGGTAGAGTCATACAGTTTCCAGGCCAAGAGTGAATAGTAACCTTTTATGAAATGGCAGTAACTTCTACCAGTGAGAAAGAACTTTGAGGCAGCTGACGAAATACATAAAAAATGCAATAAAAAAACATGAACAGTAGAATCAAAAAAGTATTTACTTGTGTCTTTTGAAAACAGTCAATGCTTAAATAAACTAACATTTTCAAATTGTCTATTTTAGCAAGAAAATCATAAATAAAGTACTTCCCTAATCAAATCTACAAAGCAAATAACTGATTTTATCATCCCTGGATCACGGAAATATTCACTAGTGTTCCCTCCTTTGAGTATGTGGTTGCTGCCACAGGTAATTGACATGAATGTAAGCTTGGTAAGATTACGCAAGATCCTTTTTTTTTTTATCATGTACATCTCTTTGACCTGAAGAACTCTGTTGAGACGAACTGGACTTGGACTTGGTATAATGAGGCAATTATGGCAAAGTTGGATGCTATTATTCCCCTTTTTGGTCAGAAATCAAGGCCACACCCTTCCATTCCGTGGTGTAATGAAACGTTGAGACTGGCTAGACTTACTTGCAGACAGTTATGCTAGTCAGGACAAGCGAGCAGAGAAAACTGCTGTAAATACCTATAAAAGGAGATCAGGAAATCTAAATTGGAGTTTTTCGCGAGCTATATTTTAGGTGCATCAAACAGGGCCAGAAAGGTGTTTTAAATTGTTGGTGAGTTGTCAAACACTCAATGTTTGAAGCATGATATAGCCCCGTCGCAGAAATTATGTGATAATCTTTTTTTAAAACAAGATTGTGAGAATCTTAGAAGCAGTTGTAAAATCGCCAGACAAAGAGCCTCAATCATCGAGTGTGGAAGATGCCCCTGTGATGGAGTCCTCTGACTGTGACTTGGCTAGATCACAGTATTCATTAGATCTGGATGCGACTTCTAAGTGTAAGATTGATAATTTTTAAGTAATCACAGAGGAGACTTTCCTTAAAACTGCTAGTTCCATTACGTCTGGTTCTTCACTAGATCCACTTCCAGCTGGGTACTGGATTAAGTGGCTGAGAAGCTCTTGCCACCTCTAATGACCCTGCGTAATCAATCTCTTACCTCAGGGACAGACCCTTCAGTTTGGAAAAATACCATGGTTAGACCACTCTTGAAAAATCCTTCAGCTCATCCCAAGGAGCTGAGTCATTTTAGACCCATCTCGCTCCTTCCCTATCCAATAAATATTTTGGACCAACATATCAGGAATATTCTGGCCCAATATCCTGTAGAGCATGCCCTACTAGAGGAAAAAAAATGTGGCTTTAGGCCTGGCCATGGCACTCAAACGGCCTTAGAATGTGCTGTGGATGAGTTTCTACGGAGAGCTGATGGTGATCAGACTGTGCTCCTGGTTCTTCTTGATCTTTTGGCAGCTTTTGATACGGTTAACCACACCATTCTTTTGTCTAGGCAGTCTTCAATGGGTATTGGTAGCACTGCACTAAATTGGCTACAATCCTACTTACAGGATTGCTGCCAAGCAGTGTCCCTTCCCCCTTTCTGCTCCGAGTTTAGATATGTCAAACATGAGGTACCACAGGGATCAGCTCTCAGCCCAATTCTATTTAATGTATATCTGGATCCACTGATTTTGTCAATAAAAAACCATAGTATATCTGTGATTAACTATGCAGACAATACGCAACTGATTCAACTCCTTGTTTCAGTGTGGTATGGCTGACATAATGAAATGGATGCAAATGAATTCTTTAAAACTAAACGGGACAAAACAGAATTTCACTGCTGTTCCCCGCCCAACATTTATCACTCTTTACCAACTAACCTCTGGCGTGTCACTGTTGAAGTGGAACTGTGTGCGTCAGATGCGGTCCACAATCTTGGAGTAATTTGTGATGCTCAGCTAAGTCTTGAAAATCATGTAAACAGAGTAGCTGGGGCTTGTTTTGCCCTTCTGAAGGGCTTAAGTAAATTGTTTTCATTTATACCTTCTTCTGGGAAATCACTAATTGCCCCAGATTTTTTTGATTAAGTGACTCCAAAGAGTCCAATCAGCGGTGGCAAAGTTGGCTCTGAACAGGTCCCGTAGATCATCCACCTCAACTGCCCTTAGAGAACAGCACTGGCTCCCAGCTCAGAGCAGTACAGGGATGGGCTTGCTTCAGCACAAATTAAACAGATATGTTCCAAGTAAAGCACTTCATTCAGCATCTGCCAACCTTTTACAGGTACCTAGATTTTGCAGAGTTCCCCTTGACAGTCGCTCTTTTTCTCTTATAGCAGCAAAAATGTGGAATGCGATTCCATTAACCTTACGGGGTCTTCCTGAGCTGCTGAGCTTTAGGAAGGGCTTGAAAATATGTTTTTTCCCTAGTGTGTTCCCCGCATTGGTTTTGATCTACTGTCTATTAGCTAATATTTATTATTATTTTTAGTGTTTTCTTTCGTGCCCTTCTCTTGTGAAGCAGTCTGCTGCAGCACCAGGATACCAGTTTTTTTGGTCAGAGTGTGCTTTATAAATGCTTTATACATACATACAATGTCATGAAGAGGGTGGTAAGTGTGATTTGGGTTCATGCACCTGCCGATCCCCACAAATGTCAATGCAGCGATTAGCTTCTGCTGGTTTTTGCCACTGTTTGGCACAGGCACATATTTCTAGACAGTGACACTTATATCACTCTTCAATATGGTGCCTCTGTCTATTACTAAGCAGAGCTCATCAACAAAATGTTCACTAAGCTTTTAACAAAAATAATAAAACAAGTGGGTCCAGACCATCCTTCCAGCTTGAGGTGACCTGGAATAGTTCAAACTGTCACACTTGTTTATGATGAATACTATTTGGCAGAGCCGAGAGGGACAGTATTTAGTGCCAACTACGGCGGCCTCCTGAGAAGTACCTAGGGCCCTGGTACTTATATTTTTATAAACTAAGCAGTGACAGCAACCATGAATCGATTATTGCGGTGGTAAATTGATCAATCACAGGCATAGTTGTAGTGATTTTCTTCGGAAATGCTATAATTAACTTGTCAGAAGAGATTTTAACTATGAGCAGAAGCTGGAAAGATGCTTGGTTTCAAATTTAGATTCACAGGCAAAGTATTTAAGAGTTGACAGTGAGCTCAGAACTGAAAGTTAATTTTGGTAGCTGTAGAAGAGAGAGGATAGAGGGGCATCTTTCTGAAACTTTATTGTTTTTTCAAATCTATACATTTGCCGAGGAATATTTTTGGAGCATGGATTGGTGTTGTAACCTTCACCATATACCCTGGTTCACTACAGTCCTGATTTTACTTCTGCCCTCGAGAGCACTGCCTTCTGGGGCTGGCGGGAAGAGGGGTGTTGAATGCTGGCAGGTAGGTTGGAGACCAATACACCAAAGGCATAAGTGACTTTGACTATAAGTGTGACTTTGGCCTCTTGGAACATAGGCTACAACTCACACAGCTTTGACACTGTATCACCAATCTGGGAGTGTGGGAGGGCGCAACGCATGTGGAGGGCGCAACACGGGATAGAACTATGTTAGAAGTATTGTTTCCAAAAAGCTTGGGCTCCAAGGGTGGCCTTGCCAGTATAACTCAAGAAACCCCTCAAATCTGCCAGCATAATAGAGAAAAGGTATGTGCCCTGAATATTAGGGTAACTCTGAAACAGTGGGTGCAACTAGTCAGGGAGATCCACTGTTCCTCCAAATCAGTGATGAGGAGAGATGGGGACAGAGATTCACTACAAAGTATGGTTTGTCTGGCACTACACCCCTGCCTACCTGCACAGAATGTTCCCGACTTCTTGCCCCTGCTGCAGGAGGGGTTCAGGAGCCCGGGGTGACACCTGGCATATCTAGTGCACCCCTTTGGGAGGAGGTGGCTGTCCTACTAAAGGAAATCCTGGGATATCCATTGCACTTTGTGCCTGAGGCATTCCTGTTTGATTTAAAGCCTCTTAAATTAGAAGCGATGACATGATCCCTGACACTTTCATAATAGTATCATAGACTATGGACGATCCTAGCCATGCAACAATTGACTAGCAATATGAATGGCTCGTCACGGGGCTTTGCAGCTAAGTAGAAGCTACTTTACACAGTTATATGCCAGGGCCTCCTGACCACTCTGCTTCCTCTCCAATGGCGTGCACTGAACCTGTTTGACTGATTACCGAGGGATTGTCCCCTTTCCTGAGTCTGAGAAGAGTCATGCATATTTGTTCCATTCAATTTAGGCCTAGTGGACCATTCCACCGTATTCACGAAATCCCTGTGGGGTGTCTTGGACATTGGATACTTGTGTTCAATTCGCTCGCACTGTTTCTAACATTCTACTTGGTGACCGAGGGACTTTACATACCATGTGCTGGGAAGGAACTCCAATGGGAAAGCTATGTGTTTGTTACCAAATTATGCGCGGACACTATGGACTGCTTTCTTCTTGTTTTTCTTCATCTCTGGTTTCTTATTAAACTCGAACATGCTTAATAAAAAAGTGCTACTCAAAAAAACAAAATGCATTTTTTGATTTGTCTCTAACTTTGGTTCCCTTTGACAGAAATGCACCATATTTGGGAAACTAAAAACATAGCCAGCTAATGTTCAGTATAACAATTTGTGTGTAGCTCTGCACAGGGGAAAAACATTAAATGTGGGTAAAATAGTGTTTTCCCATTTTAGCTGTCTTACGAAATGTTGTCTGTGCCTACAGCAGAGAACAGATGTATCCTAAAGTGTTCTTACATTGGTGTGGTTTAAATCCGTTCAGTAGTTTAAGATATAAGCATTTTTTTATGAAGTTGCCAAGTGGGCTTTGAAAAGTTAACACTTTTGTATATGTCTGCTGGTAAAAACTGTGACTCTGAAAATCGTAAACAATGTCAATGGCATTTACATTTTTCTCAAATGTGAATGGCTGATGACATTTTTCCACCATCTTGAAAATCACAAATCAGGAAGCCAAAAACAGTGATTTTCGTACTGTGAAACAAATATTTCCACAGCAATAGTGGTGCTATCGTGGTAGGCGCCCAGCCAAATAGGAGTTATTAAAAAACAAGACAGCAGGCCTTTTTCATCTCTGCACCCATGGTCTAGAACAACATCCCCTTAACCATTATAACAGCCAGACACTGCTCCAATTTAGAAAAGAATTGACGATGTATCTCCTTAAGGAACTTTACATCAAAATGCATTAACAGTCCACAAACCACCCACCTCTGCTACCACTCAGTGTCTTCATGCTTGTCTTTGACCCTGTACAGCACTCTATTGCTTTTTGTCTAAGTTACCTCAATAAAAATGACACATACATACATGCATTGGCAGAGTGGAAGTACATGAGAACTTATTTATTGTATATATGCAGAGATATTTGCCTCGATGGTTAAGGTATTAACTGCTTCCAAGATTCCTGGATACTTAAAATACCATGTTTGGATCCCTGGTTACTGGGCGAGTGAGTGCTTGCAGTCACTTGGACACTTGCAGGAGTTTCCTGATTAGGATTCTGACTTCGAGCTGGGTGCATGCTCTCGCTGATCCCTGTAGATGATGGTGGTGAACAGATCGTAGCAAAAGTAGGGAGGTGATAAGTGTCTCCGAGCAAATTAAGGCTTATCTAGGTAGTCTTCTAGGCACAGCTAGCTCTACATTGTGCTTCTGTTGAGTGGACAGGTGAGAGTGTCTGAAGCCTGCAGACATCTGAATAATCCGGTAAGAAGATGTCGTTCTGGAGAGTTTGGTGACCAATCTATGAGGCAGATGCCTTAAGAGAAACATGTGCTCCCCCCCTTGCCGGAAGAACTTGGGGGGTGGGCTCAGAAAGGCCACCCCATGTATGGACAAGACCAGAGTGTAAACCCAAGAGTATGACTAATCCTGATTCGTAATACTTCGGGTGGTGTGATTGATCCTACAGACCCATTCTAAAAGACAACGTAGCCCAAACCTGGCAGGGGACAGTGAATGGGCCCAACATTAACACATTGCCCTTAGGACAGTCAACATTATAGGTAAGCTGGACACCGGGTCAGTGCCTTATGTTTGAATCCTGGGTACATGCAGTCTTTGTCCTAAATATTTGCAAAGGAGAGTTTCAGTATCCAGAGCTGGGAGTCATAGATAGCCCAAACCCAGAGCTGGTTCTCTTAATAAAGATAAGGGAGACCTTTGGGTAGCTATGCACTTTACAAATATTCATAACATAACATAACATATTCTCTCAGTTTGATCAACAGGCCTATCTTTTTATTTGCTTTGCTGGTGCATGAGGCCCTTTGTTTAGGGAAATCAAACTGAGACGAGCCCAGATAGAAAGATGGTATCCTGGTACTATTACCATACACCTTGTATGTTTCTGTAAATCTACTTGATTTCAGTGCTTCAAACATGTGCTCAAAGGGATCCTGGTATCCCTGGACTGCCAGCCCTTCTGCTTTATTGTGTAGAGATGGCATGCCCAACCGTGCTCATGAGTGCCGGACCAATTCTAGATTGACATTGCCACCTAATATGTAAAAATATATTTTTTAATTACTTTAAATATTACGTGGGCGTCATAGAAATCTGGCAATAGTGTGTGGGGCCTTTAACCTAATTTTTAAGGATGCATTTTTTCGTACACTAATTTTGTTAACCTACTTTGGGGAGCATTAAAAAAGTCACAGAGTGATATCATTCATGCATTATCTTAAATGGTTCATGTTAATTGAATGTGGTAGAACTTTGAAAACATTATGGCACACATTACAACCCTGGTGGTCGGTAATAAAGCGGCGGCAATACCACCAATAGGCCGGCGGTAACAAAAATAGAATTATGACCACAGCAGAAACCGCTCAGACAGACAGCCACTTTAACACACCCACCGCCGCGGCGGTAGCAACAAGCACCACTGCAGTAATCGCCAACAGCCAGGCGGAAGACAATGTACTGCCCACTGCATTATGTCCAGCCTATCCACCAGCTTTTCCGGGGCGGTACTACTGACATGAAAAGCACGGTGGAAACAGAACACAGAAGCCAAAGGACTCACCTCTGGAGACACAGGGAACAACCACGACGCAATGGAGCCCGAGTTGCACATATTTCCCATGCTCGTCTACCTTTTCCTGCATTCGAAACACCAACGCCGGCGAAGACGACCACGGTGAGTACTGCCGCCTAGCACACAAGGGAGGGGAGAGGAAAAAGAGTGACACACACACACGCAACACCCCCACCCCCAACACCATACACACAAACAGATGCAGTAACATTACATATTCTTCCCGTACACCTCAGGAATGATGCAAGGACAAAATGATTTGAAGAAATTTAGTGTAATACGAAAAAATACTAGGAATAAGTGCATCAAAATACAAACGTATATACATATTTACAAATGTAGGGACACTGCCCAGTCCTCAATGTCCATGGGCCACAGGGCCACAACACATAGGCCAAGGCCCCACCTCACTCCTGCAACAACACAGAGAGAACACTGCAGGGGCATCGGTTCAAAAACACACAGGCACCTCAGGGGGAAGGAGAATGGGGGGGCACCTCAGCCTGAAGATGGTACAACACCACTGGTCCTGGAGGGGGCTACATGTCATGTGCTTGGTCCTGGGGAGTGCAAAGCCACAGTCTCTCAAGTAGGTGGTTTGCCCACATGCTCTGGAGGGAGCAACATGCCCTGTGCTTGGTCCTGGGGCGTGCAAGGCCACAGTCTCTCTAGTGGGTGGTTTGCCCACTGCTTGGTCCTGGGGAGTGCAAAGCCACAGTCTCTCAAGTGGGTGGTTTGCCCACATGCTCTGGAGGGGGAAACATGCCCTGTGCTTGGTCCTGGGGAGTGCAAGGCCACAGTCTCTCTAGTGGGTGGTTTGGCCACTGCTTGATCCTGGGGAGTGCAAAGCTACAGTCTTTCAAGTGGGTGGTTTGCCCACATTCTCTGGAGGGGGCAACATGCCCTGTGCTTGGTCCTGGGGAGGGCAAGGCCACAGTCTCTCTAGTTGGTGGTTTGGCCACTGCTTCGTCCTGGGGAGTGCAAGGCCACAGTCTCCCAAGTGGGGGGTTTGCCCAATGCTTGGTCCTGGGGAGTGCAACGAAGGCCACGGTCTCTCTAGTGGGAGGTTTGCCCACTGCTTGGTCCTGGGGAGTGCAAGGCCACAGTCTCTCAAGTGGGTGGTTTGCCCACATGCTCTGAAGGGGGCAACATCCCCTGTGCTTGGTCCTGGGGAGTGCAAGGCCACAGTCTCTCTAGAGGGTGGTTTGCCCACTGCTTGGTCCTGGGGAGTGCAAAGCCACAGTCTCTCAAGTGGGTGGTTTGCCCACATGCTCTGGAGGGGGCAACATGCCCTGTGCTTGGTCCTGGGGAGTGCAAGGCCACAGTCTCTCTAGTGGGTGTTTTGCCCACTGCTTGGCCCTGGGGAGTGCAAAGCCACAGTCTCCCTAGTGGATGGTTTCATCCACTGGTTCCGGAGGGGGCACTGTGCCCAGTGTGCTTCATCCTGGGAAGGATGGGGTGAGTGGATGGCTTTCCACTGGTTCTGGAGGGGACATTGTGCCCTGTGATGCAGATCTTGGGGAGTGCAAGGTCACAGTCTCTCACCTGGGTGTCACACCCACTGAATTTGCAGGGGCCAGGACGCACAACAGGCCATGGAGGCAGGACTACACACTGTCTGCCGGTGGTGATGGCTGCTCAGTGGTGGCAGCGGCGGGGCTGGTGTTGGTGCTGGCAGTGGTGGAGGGAGGCTCCAGCCCTTCCCCTACAGCCTCAGATGGCTGCCCACTGGGGCTGCTGCTGCTGGTAGTGGTGCTGGTGGCGGGGCTGGCATTGGTGGGGGAGGCTCCAGCCCTTCCCCTGTAGCCTCGGACGGCTGCCCACTGGGGCTGCTGCTGCTGGCAATGGTGCCGGTGGTGGTGCTGGTGGCAGTGCTGGTGGTGGTGCTGCTAGTGGTAGGGGGAGGCTCCAGCCCTTCCCCTGCAGCCTTGGATGGCTGCCCACTGGGGCTGCTGCTGCTGGCAGTGGTGCTGGCACATGGTGGGGGGAGGCTCCAGCCCTTCCCCTGCAGCATCGGAAAGCTTCCCACTGGAGCTGCTGCTGTTGGCAGTGGTGCTGGTGGCGGTGCTGGCAGAGGTGGGGGAGGCTCCAGGCCTTCCCCTGCAGCCTCGGACAGCTGGCCACTGGGGCTGCTGCTGCTGGCAGTGGTGCTGGCGGTGTTGCTGGTGGTAGTGTTGGTGGCGGTGCTGCCAGTGGTGGGGAGAGGCTCCAGCCCATCCCCTGCGGTCTCGGTCGGCTTAACCACCATGGTTGGTGGTGGGGGCTCTGAATGAGTCCAAGCACCAGGCCTCTTGTCCTTCCTGCCTGCAGGTGCAGGCCCCTTGCCCTTTCTGTCAGCAGCCGGGGATTTCACCTTGCCCTTCCCTGTGGCAGCTGGTGGTGCCTCCTTGCCCTTCCTATATGCTGCTGGTGGTGCTTCCTTGCCCTTCCTAGTCACAGCAGGTGGTGCCTCCTTGCCCTTCCTTGATGCACCTGGTGCAGGCACCCTGTCAGTGTTGCTGCCTGGTACCCGGGATCCTCTACCACTGCATGGCTGAGGTGCTTAGCTGGGTTTCCTTCACCCTGGCCTGACGTGAAGGACGGGGGGAAGAGGGGCAGGGAACAGGTCAATGGTGGGGAGGAAATGCTTCTTAGGGACTTTGGGGCAGGAAGAGGGTGAAGGTTTGGGGGTGGAGGAAGAGGAAGTGTTGTGGGAGGTGTCTGATTGCTCTGTTTGGGTGCATGGGCTGGACGCTGTTGTGAGGTGGATGGCTGTTGGGTGTCTGAGTGCTTTCGTTTGTGTACCTTGGGAGGAGGGGCCACAGACACAGTAGGAGAGGACACAGGGGACGTGTGCATGGAAGCGGGGGTGATGACTGCCAGTGAGGGACGTGTAGTGATAGGCGTGATGTTGGTAGTGGATGGGGATGTAGTGCATGCAGGTGTGAGTGTAGACGCAACTGGGGGAGAGGTGGACGTGGAGGAGGAGGGGGATACAGTGGAGGCAGTGGATGTTGGTATGTCTGCATCTGGATGATGCTTGTGTGAGTGCCTGTGGGATTATGTGTGGTGCTTGTGTTTGCCTGAACCACTCCTGTGTGTTGTCCTGGGTGCATGCTGGTCTGCCTGTGTGCTTGGGATAGGTTGGGGTTGGGAATGGGATTGGGCAGAGGAGGTTGGAGGGGGAGGCTAGAAACAAGACCAAATGGCTGCCATCAGGGAGGAGGATAGAGCCTGGAATTCTCTTTGTTGGGCCACCATGCTAGAGTGAATGCCCTCCAGGGATGCATTTGTTTGTTGCAAATGGGCTGCCAGCCCCTTGATGGCATTCACAATGGTTGACTGCCCAACAGAGATGGATCGCAGGAGGTCAATAGCCTCCTCACTCAGGGCAGCAGGGCACACTGGTGCAGGGCCTGAGGTGACTGGGGCAAAGGAGATTCACACCCTCCTGGGTGAGCGGGCACGGGAAACATGCTGAGGGGCTGCTGGGAGGGCAGTGCTGGTACGAGGGTGGCGTTTGTACCTGTAGTTGGGGTGGGCACAGAGGTGTCTGCCACCACCAGGGAGCTTCCATCGGAGGAGGTATCACTATCAGAACTGTCCCCTCCAGTCTCTGCCGTGGTGCTCCCCTCGCCCTTCGTCCCACTGGTGCCCTCACCGTCGGTGGATTCGGCCTCCTGGGCCCTGTGGGATTCAGCTCTCCCCATCGCCGTTGCCTCTGCTCCTCCGCCAGATGATGCTAATGCACATAAGTCAGGGTGACAAAACAAAAAGGGGGGGGACAAGACAAAGGAGACCCTTGGTCAATGGCGCCAACAACACCATCGCTAGCGTACACAACACACTCACACACAGGGAACAGCCCTACGCACTGGGCAATGCACTTCCAGTCACAATGCTAGTCACCAGTCCATGGACAGGGATACCTAACGACAATTTCAGCATATCTGAGACCCACAGACCCCTCCCCAGTAGTGGATGCCTACTTGCTTGTTTGGAGGAGGTTGACATCAGACCCTACCCTGTGTTGGCTGGCCTGGCCTAGGGGCATCCACAGGCCCACATCCCCCACCCGGATGCCACCCCATAACGCGCAAGTAGTATATTGGGGCACTGTCCTCACCCCCTTGTGGCTGCCCCCAAGCACCCATCCAGCTCTGGATAGGCCACCACCAGTATACAGGCCATCAGGGGGGCAGGGTTCGACGGGCACCCCTTCCTCGTTGGCAGGCCATCCCGAGCTGGGCCTCCGCTGTCTTCCATGCCTAGCATCTGAGGGGCTCCCACCATTTGCGACAGTGGGTGCTCAGGCTGCCGTAGACCCCTAGGGTCCGCATGTCCTTGGCAATGGCACGCCATATACCCATTTTTTGATGGCGCTGACCTGCAGAGAAATATACATGGGAAAAGGTATCAGTCAGACCATACTCCCTGTTACACTCATGGCCCACCATAGCCCTCACATCCCCCTACGCTCCAACATTGCCCACCATACATGCAGCACGCTGCCCAGGGCCCTTACCCCAAACTCCCCCTCTACACAAGGCCCTCATACACAGCACTCCATGCATTCATGCCCCATTCATCGTGCTCACAGTATATTCACCTGTTGGTCTGGGGGCCCATACAGCTTTCAGTACTGGGGTAGGACCCCATCCACCAGTTTCTCCAACTCCACAGCGGAGAAGGAAGGGGCCCTTTCCCCAGTGACAACAGCCAAGGTCGGTTCCAGACACAGGTCACAGCAGCACTTGTAGTGTAGGTCCTCTCCTGTTGAAGGTCAGGTAGCAAGTGGGTGAACAGATAGAAAATGGTGGTCATGTCTGCTGCAGTGCGTACCGTAACCACCGGCGTACATCACCATTGGCCACTATAACCCATAGGGCCCAATGGGATCTAATGAGGGTTTGCACTGCGGTTTTCGACCGCCTCCCGCAACGGCGCACAACGTCAGCGGAATTACCTCATTTCCACCTGTCCCTGCATACAGGACAGGCGGACGCCATTTCAAGGGGGGGCAGGCCATGGCACCTAACTGTGTAACAGTAGACATAGGCACCATTTGGGCCTGTACAACAATATTGTGTTACAGTCACAACAAGCAATGCAGTGTATTGTTTGGAAATATGGAATACTGACCAGCTACTCACCGTTTGCCCCCTAGATTGCAACCGCTGCGGATGAATAGGAGATGTAGACATCCCCCTGTGTACAGACCCCTGGTGGACTTGGCAACAATGGAGGACAGGCACATTATCCTCACCTATAGACTGGTCAGGGCCACAATCACAGAGCTGTGTTCCCAAGTGGAACCTGACCTGATATCTGCGCTCCGTCAGCCCACCGAGCTCTCTCCTCTTGTGCAAGTCCTATCTGTGCTCCATTTCCTGGCAAGGGGCTCCTTCCAAGTGACAGTGGGCTTGGCAGCAGGAATGTCTCAGCCAATGTTCTTTATAGTGCTGACCAGAGTATCGTCTGCCCTGTTTAAACACATGCGCAGCTACATCGTTTTCCCCCAGGTGGAGGATTTGGCCACAGTGAAAGCTGATTTCTATGCAATGGAACACATCCCCAACATTATAGGGGCTATTGATGGTACACATATAGCATTTGTCCCCCCCCCCCCGGAGAAATGAAGAGGTGTTCAGAAATCGAAAGAGCTTTCACTCCATAAATGTGCAAATAGTGTGCCTGGCCACCAGTACATCTCCCATGTCAATGCAAAGTATCCTGGGTCTGTGCATGATGCCTTTATCCTGAGGATTAGCAGCATCCCATATGTGATGGCTCAACTCCAGAGGCACCGGGTGTGGCTAATAGGTGAGCCCTGGTTCCCACCCAGGGGTTGTTGGTGTATGGGTATGGTGTGGGCCCTAAGGATTGGTGTAGCTAACAGTAGTCCCGCGAAATTTGCAGGTGACTCTGGTTACCCCAACCTCTCATGGCTACTGACCCCTGTGAGGAATCCCAGGACAAGGGCAGAGGAACGTTACAATGAGGCACATGGGTGAACAAGAAGAATAATAGAAAGGACATTCGGCTTCCTGAAGGCCAGGTTTCGTTGCCTCCATCTAACAGGTGGATCCCTGTACTACTCACCCAGGAAGGTGTGCCAGATCATCGTGGCATGCTGTATGTTGTAAAACCTTGCCCTACGTCGCCAGATGCCATTTCTGCAGGAGGATGAGGCTGAGATGGGCGTGTGCCAGCAGTGGACCCTGTGGACAGTGAAGATGAGGAGGCAGAGGATGAGGATGAGGACAACAGAAGTGCAATAATGCAACAATACTTCCAATGACACACAGGTAAGACACTGTAATTGCACTTTACAATGACAGTTTTGTATTTGACATTGCTACTGGCAGGCTGATTTTCCCACTTCTATGGCCACTTACTGTACCCTTTGGCATCTCTATTTTCAGATATTTGTGCCCCTCTATCACTCCTGGTGTGTTGACTGCAGCCAACTACAGTTCATTCCTATGTATACATTACTGTACAGTTATATTGCAGTGTTTAAAGCGTTTTAAACTAATACATGGTTAAATGATTTGACGGACTCCAAACTTGTATGTATTCAAATGGTGTTTATTTAAGTGCTAATGATTAGAGGGGGATGTGCAGTGGGCTGGGGTGATGATGGAGGAAAGTCCAGGATGGAGTCCAGTCTATTTGTTTCACAGGCGCATTGTCCAAGGGAGCATAAGAAGGAGAGCAATGGCAGTTCAAGGTGGACAGGGTGACAGAGAGGGACACAAGGGTGACATTCAGGAGAGTCTTATTTCCTGGTGGAGGTCTTGGCAATGTTCTCTGGCTTCTGCCTGAATCTCAGGGACCGTTTGCGGGGTGGTTCTCCTTCTGCAGGGGGTGGGATGCTGGTGGCCTGTTGTTCCTGTGGTGGGCCTCCTGTCCACTAGCGGCAGCGGAGGTGGAAGGCTGTTCGGTGGTTTGGCCAGTATCAGAGGCCCGGTGGTGTGCCACTGCCTCCCTCATGGTGTTGGCCATGTCTGCCAGCACCCCTGCAATGGTGACCAGGGTGGTGATAATGGACTTCAAGTCCTCCCTGATCCCCAGATATTGTCCCTCCTGCAGCAGCTGGGTCTCCTGCAACGTGTCCAGTATCTGGCCCATCGTCTCCTGGGAATGGTGGTATGCTCCCAGGATGTTGGTGAGTGCCTCCTGGAGAGTCGGTTCCCTGGGCCTGTCCTCCCCCTGTCGCACAGCAGTCCTCCCAGCTTCCTTCTTGTCCTGTGCCTATGTCCCCTGAAGCATGTGCCCACTGCCACTGACCCCAGGTCCCTGATCATCCTGTGTTTGTAGGGTGGTCTGGGGTCCCTTTAGTGATGGACACACTGCTGATTGACGTGTCCTGGGGACAGAGGTATGGGCCCGTTGGGTGGGTACTGTGGTGGTGTTTCCTGAGGGGGGAGGCTCTGTGGTGGTATGGGACTGTGCCTGGGTAACCGACTGTCCGGAGATCCCCGATGGGCCAGGTTGGTCATCCAGATCCAGGCGTCCAGAGCTGCTGTTATCACTGTGGGCCTCTTCTGGGGGTGGACTGGAAGTTGCTGGCACCTCCTCTCCAGTGACCTTGGGTGGGGGACCTGTGGGGATGTAAATGCAGTGTTATTGTTTCAGTGTGTGTCATCTTGTGCATGGGTGTGTTGCCCTCTATGGTTGTTGTTGCCCTGGTAGATTTGCCTTTGTGTGAGTTGCTATTTGGTGGGCTAGGTGATTCTCTCCAGTGTGCATCCAGTGGTGATAGGTGTCCATGCAGGTCTGTGAGGGGTGTCCATGCATTGGTGTTGCAAGCCGGGCTTGGTATTGGGATGTGTGGGTTGTGATGGTGGGGTATGTGGGAGGTGGTGGAGCGATGGGAGTGTGGGTAAGGGTGGGGGTTTGCGATGGCCTACAGGCAGCGTGGGTGAAAGTAATAGAGATTTGACTTACCAGAGTCCAGTCCCCCTCTTACTCCTGCCAGGCCCTCAGGATGCATGATTGCAAAGACTTGCTCCTCCCATGTTGTTAGTTGTGGGGGAGGAGGTGGGGGTCCACCACCAGTCCTCTGTACAGCTATTTGGTGTCTTGCTGCTTTGGAACGTACCTTTCCACGTAGGTTGTTCCACCTCTTCTTGATGTCATCCCTCGTTCTTGGGTGCTGTCCACGATTCTCTGCCACAGCTCCATCTTCCTAGCAATGGACGTCTGTGGCACCTGTGATCTGAATAGCTGTGGCTCTACCTGGATGATTTCCTCCACCATGACCCTTAGCTCCTCCTCTGAGAACCTGGGGTGTCGTTTTGGTGCCATAGGTGTAGTGTGAGTGGTGTGGGTGAGGGTGTGTGGGGTGATATAAGGTGCATGGATGGTGTATAGGTGATAGTGGTGTGTGTCTGTGGTCCTGCTATCTCTCTTGTGGTACTTGTTTGTATTGGTAAAAGGTTGTGGGTAATGTGGGTGTGTGTTTTATAGTGGTGTGGGTGTGGTGTGTGTATGTGTGTCAGGTGTGTAGTTTGAATTGTCCAGTGTGGTGTAGTTTTGTTTGAGTGTGTGTATTTTCAGCATTGCGGTATGTACCGCCAATGGTTTAGCGCCATTGAATGTCCGCCGCAGTGATTTGTCTGTCATAATGCTGTGGGCGTAGTTCTGTTGGCGTAACTGTGTGGATTTTGCTACCGCCAGTTTATCACTGACCTTTGGGCAGGCGGACTTGTGTGTGTGGCTGTATAGTGACAGATTGGCATGTGTGGGTCATAATATGGGTGGCGGTAATCCGCTGCAGCGGCGGTATGTTGGCGGCAGTCAGCATGATGGTAAGCGGTACTTACCGCCAATGTCATAATGAGGGCCTATATCTTGTTTGCTTTTCGCATTGCCTTTAAGATTTGGTGAACCCACAATTGAACTTATAGATTTCTTTGCTTTCCATAGCTGCAAATTTGTACTGTTTCTTCCTAGATGGGTTTGCAGAGGCGATCAGTCTCAGGGTGCCCACATTTTGTTTTTATTAAGCCAAGATGATTTAAAGCTTTGACTTGAAAAGTGTATTTTCGTTTCTATACAAAATAATAGCTGTATTTATTCAGGCCCAGACAGAATTATCAGGAGGTACTGAAGGTGCTCCTCCCCTTCCTCAACCAATTGTGCCATTAACCCCTTGCATGCGTCGGATAGCCGGGAGCTGTCTGATGCCACAGTGGGCATGTGCTTTGGACGGCTCCTGACCGTCCGAGCACCCATCCATGGGAAAAGCGCTAGTGCTCCCTCCATGGGCCTCCTCCTTACACCTCCCCACTGCCACCCCAGCGATATGATGACATCAGCGTGCCATTTGCTTCCAGCACGGGGAGGAGACGGAGGTATGTTTTTCCCTCCTGGAAGGGGTGAAGGGTTTCAGAGAGGCACAGGCGGGAAAGAAAAGTATTTTTCTGTTCCCTCAGTGTCTCTTTGAAATGTATTCCTTCTGCACAATTGTACATGGGATTGCGATCGTGCAACAGGAACACCCACTGGGCCACCAGGGATTTTTGTTTGTGTGTCGGACAGCATGTGTTTTAGTGATTTGAGGCGAGGCCCATTGGGCAAAGTTGGCTTCCTTTAGGGGGCACATATTTTGCCCATTACTGCCTCCCTTTGGGGCAGATCGGCCATTCATTTAGGCCGATCTGCCCTCAAGTGACA
Source organism: Pleurodeles waltl (assembly GCF_031143425.1). NCBI lineage: Eukaryota > Metazoa > Chordata > Amphibia > Caudata > Salamandridae > Pleurodeles > Pleurodeles waltl. The sequence goes on from NC_090442.1 coordinate 169,632,603, forward strand.
CCAGGGATTTAAAATGTTGGCGCTTTAGTTGAGCAGTCCCTTGCACAAGGGTCGCTCCCTCTATGGGACAATTATTTTGGTCATTTCTGTCCCCCTTGAGGGCAGATCAGCCTCTTTTTTTTTAGGGCCATCTGCCCCCAAGGGGGGGCAGAAATGGACAAAATATGTGCCCCGTAAAGGAAACGACCCTTGCCCAAGGGGCCGCTCCCTAAAATCACCAAAGTCTAAAATCCCAGGTGTCTTTAGGGGGCACATATTTTGTCAGTTTCTGCCCCCTTGAGGGCAGATCGGGCTCTTTTTTTTTGGCTTATCTGCCACCAAGGTGTGTAGAAACCACTAGAATCCAGGGATTTAAAATTTTGGAGATTTGGGGGAGAGGCCCCTTGGACAAAGATCGTTCCCTTCAGGGAGTGAATGTTTTGCCCATATATTTATGCCCATCCACCCCTAGCTTGTTGTGTGTGGACTGGCGCATTATTTGCATTTGTGATAGTAATATTTAATTATCCTTTTTATTTTAGTGCAAAGCTTTTGATTCCCTTTCGGTCACTCCTGCTTGCAGTTTCGGCAGTGGTAGATCTGCAGTTTATGTAGTGGCTTATGTTTGGTGAGAAAAACGTTTTTCAAATGTTTACTTCAATGAGTACCATTGTCACACATGAATCAGCTTTTTGTAAAAAGTGTAATACTAGCAGCAGGTTTAGCTTATCTTTTATTGTGTGTGACATTCTCCTTGGATTTGTGCACCATGTGTATTGTGTTGTCTTATGTGTAATTTTCTTTTCTTTTTCCATTTCAGTGGGATATAGTTGGCGCTTCCTGTGTCTGTGCAGAGTAGGTGCTGGTGAGTCTAGCTGTCTCTGGCAAAAAAGTGGTATTGTTTTTGAGTGTAAAGGTCTTTGTGATAAAGCTACACTTTGTTTATTACCTATTTTACACACTGTCGGTTGTTGTTGACGTATTTGTCAAGTTACTTTTATTAGTAAGGATCATGGCTAGCCACAAGATGCCCGCTCAGCAGAATGTTGGTATGCTTTTTTAATCATCCTGTGACCATGATTATGAGACTGACTCTGCATCTAAGGCAGAGGAGGAAGTGAAAGATTCTGGCAGTGAATTTTCTGTTCAAGAGAAATAATCTGATGATGAAGCCACTCTCAGTGAGGACAAATTGCGTGTTTTAGAGGAGAACATTGATGGGCTGATAGTGCAGGAAGAGGCATCTGGATTGGAGCCTGGGGCTGAAAGGCTTCCCATTGGAAGAGCAGCTGGTGTTGCCTGCCTTTACTAATGTTGCTGGGTGTAGTGTGAATACTGGAAACCCTTTGCCTACAAGTTTCTTTCAATTGTTTATGGACGGTTTTTGGGTGAGAATGTTGAGCAGACTAATTTGCAATTTGCATTTGCAACAGTATTTGAGAGACAACAGTGCCAGATTTAAGGCCCACTCCAGTGCTACCCCGGGGACTCCCACAAATCTAGAAGAGTTGAAGAAATTCTTGGGTTTAACTTTTTTGATGGACTTAATAAGGAAGCCATCACTGTCTTCATTTTGGTCTACCAGTCCCTTGATGTCAATGGTCATATTTCCTGCAATCATGAATCGTGATCAGTATTTGCTTCTGCTTCAGATGCTGCATTTTGTTGATAATGCTTTGGTGTTGTGACGAGAGCACCCTGATTGTGACCATCTTTTTAAGATTCGGCCTGTCCTTGATCACTTTGTAGATCGTTTTCTGAGATCTACGTTCTAAGGAAAGAAATAGCTGTGGACGAGTCTTTGGTCCTGTTCAAGGGTTTGGTTTTTAGGCAGTACAATTCTACCAAGAGGGCACATTATGGAATTAAGATGCGTATACTGTCTGAGAGTAGTACTGGATATGTTTATGATTTTCAGGCCTACACTGGTAGGGATTCAACTATTGACCACCATGGTTGTCCGTCCACTTTCGGAGTTAATAAGAAAATTGTGTGGGAACGTGATAGAGGACTTTATAACAAAGGTCACCATTTGTATCTAGATAACTTCTACACTGGTGTGCAATTGTTAAGGGAATTGTTCAAAGTGGACACTGTTGCTTGTGGCACAGTCCGCCCTAACCGTAAAGGTTATCCAAAGGACATTGTTTGTAAAAAACTTGAGCGGGGACAGTGCAGTGTCTTGCTTAGTGATGAATTGCTAGCTGTGAAATTAATTTGCAGACAGGAGGGATGTCTACATGCTTACTACCATCCAGGATGAAAGTACTTCACCTGTTACCGTTTGGGGTCAGGTTGCCGAAGTGCACAAACCTGTGTGCATTTTAGACTACAATAAGCACATGGGTGGTGTAGATAGAGTAGATCAGAGGTTGAAACCATGCACTTCTGTCCGTAAAGCTTACATTTGGTATAAGAAATTAGCTATCAAACTTTCCATTTAGCAACCTTTAAGGCTTTTGTTGTGTTCAAGGTTTGTTCCCCCGAGTCAAAGATGACTTTTGTTCAGTTTCGGGAGTCTGTGATTGCCAGCCTTGTTGTAGTGGAAGAGGCAAGTGTTCCTAAAGTTGGAGTGGTGGAGGATGTAGCTAGTTTGAAAGATCACTAGTTTGCTGATCACATTCCTCCCACGCTCAAAAAACAATCCCTGTAAGAGATGCGGAGGATGTGTGCGAATAGACATGCAGAAGGAGAGTTGTATGCACTGTCCTGATTGTCCTTCTAAACATGGGCTGTGTGTGCCTGCTTGTTTTAGAACGTACCACGCACAAAAGAGTTTTTGGGAGCACCCGTGGGTGTTGCCTGGTCTGAATCGCTTTATCATTTTTGTTCATTTTCAAGGTTGACATTAGTGCGATGTGTTTAGTTAGAGCTGTTGTGTTTGTAATTATGTATTTACTTACAATTGGTTTGTGTTATCTTTTTCGTTAAAAAAAATATGATGGCTGTGTTTGTGGACTGGCACTTGGCTAGCGGTGTGTGTGGCCTGGCGCTTGGCTAGCAGTGTGCGTGGACTGGTGCTTGGCTGATGGTGTCTGTGGACTGCATTTGGCTGGTGGTGTGAGTGAGCTGGCACTTGGCTGGCGGTGTGTGACTTGCCGCTGGTCACTACACACACTGCTAGCCACACGCCAGGACACACATTCCATCAGCTGGTGTGATTGCTGTGTCAGGCATGTGGGCGTCTGAAAGTGATGAGCCCCTGAATGGTTCTGTATGTTGATGTGAGTTTTATAATGTTCAGAGCCAGCAGTTGGTGGCGTGAAAGGTCTTGTGTGTATCACGTATGAAAAGTGTGTTAGCCACAAGACGTATTTATTGCACTTCTCCTTTCAGTTGGGAATTCAACTCACAAAAAAAGTCTGCTCCATTGTAATCAGGTGTCAAAGCACACCCCTGACACACTAGTTATCGCGGGTGGGACCCCAATGATGAAGCATGCCACCAACTAGGTTAGTTTGCGAGGGGTCTTTCTAACAAAACCTAAGGGCTTTTTTTTCGCAATTTGAGTGTTTGGGACATCATTGAAGTAAGAGACTTGGTAGCATGCTCACTTCTTCTGTAGGAAAAATTTACCAACTCTACATATGTTTGAAAACTAGACACCCAGGGGAGTACAGGGTGATGTGCCTCTTGTGGATCCCAGAAAGTTTTCGTACCCACAATGTCCTGCAAATCTCAAAATGTGAATCAAATTTTCCTTGCATTTCTGTGCCATATTCTTCCAGAAATAGACCACAAATGTCATACCACCCAGCATAACCATTGGTCTCCCGATAAAAATTATACCTCACTTGTGTGGGCGCCCAAAGCAGAGTCAGCCTAAAAATGTATTAAAAAAACTGCACTTATGAACACACTTTGGTGCCCCCTCAATATTTACACGTTTTTGGCCTTTCCTTGTTACAGGCACTTGGCCCACCCACACAAGTGAGGTATCATTTTTATCAGGAGACCGAGAGGAATACCGACTGGTAGGAACTTTGTGGCTCCCCTCAAATTCCAGAACTTTCCATCACAGAAAAGCAGGGAAAATTTATTTTTGGGACTGATTTTGAGGTTTGCAAGGGATTCTGGGTAAAGATTGTGGTGAGAGCCACACAGGTCACCCAATCCTGAATTCCCCAAGGTGTTTAGGCCCTCATTTTAACCTCGGGGTCTTTTTCCAAGACCGCTGAGTTTCCTCTGGGCCAAAGACAGCCAGTGGTAGCGGTCTTCCGCCAACCATATCATGACTGCTGCCAGCCCTCTGCCCTTTTTCGGACGGAGAGCCACCAGCAGCCATACTGGTGGTCGGCGGTGAAGTGGAGGCTGCTCCACCGTCACCGCCACATCATCAGAACACCGCCCACCGAATAACGTCCCAGTATTCGGCGTGGCGGTGTTCTGGTGACGGGGTGCTGGCAGTGGAGCAGCCTCCATGGATCCCGTTCCCTCCTGGAGGCTCACCGAAACAGGTAAGGTGATTGTCCGTTAGGGGAGAAGGGTGGGCTGGTGTTGTGTGGTATGTGCATGCATGGGGGTGTGCGTGTGAGTGTGTGTATGCATGCTGGGGTGTAATGTTTGTATGGGAAATGTGACGTGTATGTATGTGTGCATGTGTGCGTGCATGTGGGGTGTGCATGTATGTGTGTGAGTGGTGTGAGTGTGCGTGTAGGGGAGTGTGGGGGGTGTGTGTGGGGGTTTCTGTGGGTGTGGGGGGGCAGGGGTGGGGAGGGTTCCTACCACCTTTGCAAGGTGGTAGGGGGGTCATGGGTGTTGGGGGAGGACTCAGGGGAGAGGGATAGTGCCTACTGCCATGGATTTTGTGGCGGTACAAAAACCTTGCATCACAGAAATGTGAGGAAAATTTGTTTTTAGACACACAAGTCACCCCATCCTGCATTTACTTAGGTGTCTAGTTTTCAAAAATGCACAGGTTTGCTAGGTTTACCTAGGTGCCAGCTGCGCTAAAGCCCAAAATGCACAGATAGACACATTGCAAAAAATGAGTCAGTTTTCAGTGGAAAAATTAAATGTGCCTACGTTGCTTTTTGGATCATTTCCTGTCACAGGCACTAGGCCTACCCGCACAAGTGAGGTAACATTTTTATCTGAAAACTTAGGGGGACACAGAATAGCAGAACAAGTGTTATTACAAGTTTATTGTCTTTCTCTGCATTTGTGCCTTCCAAATGTAAGACAGTGTGTTACAAATAAGTAATTTTGAGAAATGCCGTATAATTCACATGCTAGTGTGGGTACCCCCAAATTCAGAGATGTGCAAGTAACCATTGGCTCTAAACTCCACATTATGTACTCATTTCGGAAATATATAGGCTTCCTTGATACCTATTTTTCACTGTGATATTTTACCAAATGAATTGCTGTATACCCGGTAAGCAATGAAAAAACCATTGCAAGGCATAGCTCAGTTGTTGGCTCAGAGTAGCTTGGGTTTTTGGAGAATCTACAAGTCCTATATATCCCTGCAACCAAAATGGTGAAGCAGATGTAACAGTATGTTGCTTTTGAAAATCTGCCACACGTAGAAAAAGTTGCAATGAAAACTTAGACACAAATGGCTGTTTTCTTCAACTCAATTTTTTTTTTTTTAATTTCAAGTGTTAGTTCCTATAGGAAACCTTGAAGGACCTATGCAAATGACCGCTTACTGAATTCAGAATTTTGTCTATTTTTCAGAAATGTATAGCTTTCACCAGTGGTTTCACACCCTTTTCAGTCACTAACTGGAAGGAGGGTGAAAGCACAAATAATAGGACAAATTGGGTATGTCCCAGTAAAATGCCAAAACTGTGTTGAAAAAAGTGTTTTTCTGATTCTAGTCTGGCTGTTCCTAAAAGCTGGGAAGATGGTGTTTTTATCATGGTAAACTCTTCATTGATGCCATTTGCAGGGAAAAAACAGATGCTTTCTTATGCAGCACTTTTGTTCCCATTTCTGCCCAAAAAACATAATTTAGCTGTATTTTGGCTGATTTCTCTATCCCCTCTAGGGTAATCCACAAACCTAAGAATCTTTAGTATACCCAGGATGTTGGAAAACAAGGATGCAAATTTGGCAAGGATACCTTATGTGAACAAATATTTATGGGGAACAAATCCCAAATAACCAAAAGAAGATTTAGCACGGGGGAAGCTTAGCAGCGAAGGGATTAAAAACTATGGCGGTCATTACAACCCTGGCAGTCAGTGCTAAAGCGGCGGTAAGACCGCCAACAGGCCGGTGGAAAAAAAAATTGAATCACGACCGTGGCAGAAACAGCCAACAAAGACAGCCACTTTAACACTCCGACCGCCACGGCGGTACAAACAAACAGCGCGGCGGTCAGACAGGCGGGAGACAATGTACCGCCCACAGTATCACAGCCTACCAATCCGCCACCTTTTCCGGGGCGGATTCACCATGAACAAAATCACGGCGGAAACAGGACTTCGAAGGGAAAACGCTAACCTCTACACACCCCACAACGAACCAGGACGCCATGGAGCTAGAGCTTCACATTTTCCCTGCCCTTATCTTCTTGCTCCTCTACCAGGAGCACGAACGCCGACGGCGAAGACCACAGTGAGTACTGCACCTACGACACAGGGAAGGGGGGAGGGAAAAAACAGGAACATGCACACGCAACACCCCCACACCTACCCTCACCCACTACAACACACACGCTAATACAGCATGATACATTACAGTTGCACCCCTCAAACCCCCCGGAAGAATGCAAAGACAAAAGGAAATGAGTGTAACCATTGTAATCTATTAAAATCCAGTACGCAAAAATATATATATACACTATAAACAAATATATATACACCAAGAATAGTAGTCCAGGTATTGCTCCATTGAAGTCCGTGGAACACTGGGCCCACACTGCATGGGCGAGGCCCACACTCAATACCCGAACATGACGAAGAGAACACTGCAGGGGCATCAGATAGAAATAAAACAGGCACCTCAGGGAAAAGGGAAAGGGGGGGCACCTCAGCCGGTTGAGTGCACAACACCAAATCCACGAGGGGGCCCCCTGCCCACTGTTCAATCCTGGGGAGTGCAAAGCCACAGTCTCTCAAGTCTCTACAATGGGTGGTATGCCCACTGTTCAATCCTGGGGAGTGCAAGGCCACAGTCTCTCAAGTCTCTACAGTGGGTGGTTTGCCCACTGTGCAATCCGGGGGAGTGCAAAGCCACAGTCTCTCAAGTCTCTACAGTGGGTGGTTTGCCCACTGTGCAATCCTGGGGGAGTGCAAAGCCACAGTCTCTCAAGTCTCCACAGTGGGTGGTTTGCCCACTGTGCAATCCTGGGGAGTGCAAAGCCGCAGTCTCTCAAGTGGATAACAGTCTCCACTGGTTCTGGAGGGGGCTTTGTGCCCAGAGTGCTTCATCCTGCCAAGGACAGAGGTAGTGGATGTAAATCAGTGCTTCATCCTGCCAAGGACAGAGGTAGTGGATGTACATCTCCACTGGTTCTGGAGGGGCTTTGTGCCCAGAGTTCTTCATCCTGCCAAGGACAGAGGTAGTGGATGTACATCTCCACTGGTTCTGGAGGGGGCTTTGTGCCCAGAGTGCTTCATCCTGCCAAGGACAGAGGTAGTGGATGTAAATCTCCACTGGTTCTGGAGGGGCTTTGTGCCCAGAGTTCTGCATCCTGCCAAGGACAGAGGTAGTGGATGTACATCTCCACTGGTTCTGGAGGGGGCTTTGTGCCCAGAGTGCTTCATCCTGCCAAGGACAGAGGTAGTGGATGTTAATCTCCACTGGTTCTGGAGGGGGCTTTGTGCCCAGAGTGCTTCATCCTGCTCGTGGCGGACTCAGTAACGTCAGTGCCCTTGGCACTCATGGGCCAGCGGTGCTTGTGGCGGCGGTGTCCTTGGCAGCGGTGACTGTGGTGGCAGTGTCCTGTTCAGCGGTGCTTGTGGCGGCGGTGTCCTGTTCAGCGGTGCTTGTGGCGGCGGTGTCCTTGGCAGCGGTGCCTGTGGCGGCGGTGTCCTGTTCAGCGGTGCTTGTGGCGGCGGTGTCCTGTTCAGCGGTGCTTGTTGCGGCGGGGTCCTTGGCAGCGACTCAGCTGCTGGCAGTTCTGTCTGGCCCAGCGGGGCTGGTGCTGGCGGCCCTTTCTGGCCCGGCGGGGCTGGTGCTGGCGGTCCTGTCTGGCCCAGCGGGGCTGGTGCTGGCGGTCCATTCTGGCAGTCCTTTCTGGCCCAGCGGGGCTGGTGCTGGCGGTCCTGTCTGGCCAAGCGGGGCTGGTGCTGGCGGTCCTTTCTGGACCAGCGGGGCTGATGGCGGTGGCCTCCTGGGCAGCGGGGCTGATGGCGGTGGCTCCTCCTGGGCAGCGGGGCTGATGGCGGTGGGCTTCTGGGCAGCGGGGCTGATGGCCTCCTGGGCAGTGGGGCTGATGGCGGTTTTCTCCGCTGTGCTGCTTTTCCCAGACTTGCTGAATTTCTTGTGCTCCTTCCCCACCTTGGAAGGTGTCGCAGCAGACTCCACACTCCCACCTGTACCCCTGGGAGTGGCTTTGGTGGCTGAAGTCTTCCCCCTTTCCCGCCGGGCACTGGCCAACTTTTGATGCTTGACAGGTGGGGGACTGTCCGTGCTGTGGCTCGTTGCCACACTGGCTGCCCTGCTGCCTGGTGCACTCCAGAATCCGGTGACTACTGGCACCACTGGTCCCAGAGATGTTGTGGCTGAGGTGCTAGGTTGGGACCCAGAGAGTCGGGCCCTAGGCGACTGACGGGGTAGGGGAAGTGAGGGAAAGAGGTCAAGGGTGGACAGGAAAAGTTTCTTGGGAACACTGGGACGGTTAGCTGTAGAGGGTTTGGGAGTGGAGGAAGAGGTTGTGGTTGTAGGAGGTGTACGTTTGGTGACTTTGGGTGAAGGTGCATGCGCTGGAGGCTGTTGAGAGGTGGATGGCTGTTGGGTGGGTGTGTGCCTGCGTTTGTGTACCTTGGGAGGTGGCCTCACAGACACACTGGGAGAGGACACAGGGGACGTGTGAATGGTAGTGGGGGTGGTGACTGCACATGAGCGTGGTGTGGTGGTGGGTGTGCTGGTGATGAAAGTAGTGGCTGCAGATGTAGTGCATGCAGGTGGGAGTGGAGACGAGACTGGGAGGGAGGAGGGAGACGAGGAGGAGGGGGACACAGTGGAAGCAGTGGATGTTGGTGTGTCTGCATGTGTGTGATGCTTGCGTGAGTGCCTGTGGGATGTGTGGTGCTTATGTTTGCCTGAGCTTCCTTTGTGTGTTGAGGTGTGTGCATGCTGGTCTGATGGCGTGCTTGGGATAGGCTGAGGTTCAGGGGATTGGGTCTGGGTGGAGGAAGTTGGAGGGGGGAGGCTAGAGACAGGGACAATGGCTGCCATCAGTGCTGAGGCCAGAGTCTGAAATGCTCGCTGAAGGGCTGCCTGACCAGAATGAATGCCCTCCAGGAATGCATTGGTATGTTGTAACTGCCTCTCTACACCCTGGATGGCATTCAAAATGGTAGACTGCCCAACAGTGAGGGACCTGAGGAGGTCAATGGCCTCCTCACTGAGGGAAGCAGGGGTGACTGGGGCAGGGTCTGAGGTGCCTGGGGCGAAGGTGATGCCCACCCCCCTGGGTGAGCGGGCACGGGGCAAAGGCTGAGGGGCTGCTGGGAGGGCGGTGCTGGTAGTGGGGTTGGTGGCTGTACCTGTAGATGCGGGGGCACAGATGTGGCCGCCACCACAAGGGAGCTCCCATCAGAGGATAAGTCTGTATCACTGATGTCAGCTCTTGTCCCCGCCGTGGAGCTCCCCTCGCCCTCCGTCCCACTGGTGAATTCAGACTCCGTAGTGTCGCCCTCCAGGGCCATGTGAGATGAAGCTCCCTCCTGCTCCGGTGCCACTGTTCCTCAGCCTGATGATGCTAATGCACACAAGATCAGGGAGACCACAAAAAGGGGGGGACGACAGAAGAAAGACATGTTTAGTGCATGCATTACCGCTACCGTTGGCGAACACGACAGACACAGAAGCCCCCTGCACTACACCGCGCACTTGGGGTCCACTATTCAATCCCTGGGACATGGCCTACAAGGCTATGGCCGACATCTGCACACATGGATGTCACAGGATCCTGACTAGGTGTAGTTGGCACTGTACACAGATGGGGTGGGGTGCCACAGGGTCTGCCAGAAGAAGGGGACCTAACTAGCACACTCGTCCTGGCCTAGGGAAACCCACAGCCCACCTCCCCCACCCAGACACCTCCACTGCGCGCTGAATCAGCTGAATGAGAGTGTACACACCCCATTATGTCTGCTGTGATGTCCTCAAGCGCCCATCCAACTCCGGGTACGCCACCTCCATGATCCTGAACATCAGGGGGGTCATGGTGCGACTGGCACCCCTCCCACATTGGGAGGCCATCCCCAGCTGGGCCTCCGCCGTCTTCTTGCTCCAGCGGCGAATGTCCTCCCATTTCTTATGGCAGTGGGTGCTCCGTCTGTGATAGACCCCCTGGGTCCAGACGTCCTTGGTGATGGCACGCCAAATATCCTTCTTCTGGTGGGCGCTGACCTACATGAATTGTACAGGGGAAAAAGAGAAGTTATTACAAACTGCACCATCACAGTCATTGGCCCGCATCCCTACCCTTGCCATGTGGCACATGCACTCACCGTTGTTTCATGCACGCCTCATTCTCCCCCCCAATCTTTCATCCACCCCACTCCACACAGGCATAGCCCATACAGCATGCTCCCAGTGTACTTACCTGTTTGTCTGGAGGACCGTAGAGTAGCGTGTACTGGGGGAGGACCCCATCCACGAGTTTCTCCAACTCCTCCGTAGTGAAGGCAGGGGCCCTTTCCCCAGACGCACGAGCCATTGTCTCTTCCAGACTGAGGTCACAGCAGCACTTGCAGTGTAGGTCCTCTCCTATCGAAGATCAGGTATCGAGTGATTGAACAGATAGAAAATGGCGGTCACGTCCACAGCGGTGCGTACCTTCACCGCCGGCGTACATCGTCATAGGCTCCTGGGACCCATAGGGTCCAATGTTAACCAATGCAGAATTGCGCCGCGGTCTTCGACCGCCTACTGCGACTGTGTACAATGCCAGCGCAGTTACCTCACATCCCATTGTCCCACTTTACAGGTCAGGCAGCCGCCATCTCAGGGGCCCACATGGCTTAATTTTTAACTGCGTCACACATACCTAGGCCTTGCCTAAACACTCATACATGCAAATTTCGGATTATGAATTGTGTTGTGTGTAAGCTGTGTGTACGTACCTCTGAGTTGGTTGACTCTGTGCTCGCTGTTGTCCTTCATAGGCACCGTCCGCTGGGACATGTGAGGAGATGGCGGCATCCCCCGGTGTACAGACCGCTGGTGGACCTGTCGACAATGGAGGGAAGACATGTGATCATCACCTAAAGGCTTGATCGTGCCACAATCCTGGAACTGTGTGCCCAGTTGGAGCCAGACCTGATGTCAGCTATCCGCCATCCCACAGGAATCCCCCCTCTAGTGCAGGTGCTGTCAGTACTCCATTTCCTTGCAAGTGGGTCATTTCAAACAACAGTGGCCATAGCATCAGGGATGTCCCAGCCTATGTTTTCCAACGTGTTGTCCATAGTGTTGTCTGTGGAGGATTTGCCTACAGCGAAAGGTGAGTTCCATGCCCTGTGACATATCCCCAACATCATAGGTGCTATTGATGGGACCCATGTGGCTTTGGTACCCCCCCCCGCAGGAGTGAACAGGTGTACAGAAATTTGAAGAGTTATCATTCGATGAATGTGCAGATGGTGTGTTTCGCAGACCAGTACATCTCCCATGTGAATGCCAAATTACCTGGCTCAGTGCATGATGCTTACATTCTGCGGAATAGCAGCATACCTTATGTGATGGGTCAACTCCAGAGGCACCGTGTGTGGCTATTAGGTGAGCACCTGGAAGCAAGTCAGTGGGAATGGTTGTCTGGGTCTGGGGATATCCCTACAGGTTAGTGTGTGTCTTACAGTTGTCCCTCTCCATTTGCAGGTGACTCTGGTTACCCCAACCTGTCATGGCTACTGACCCCAGTGAGGAATCCCAGGACAAGGGCAGAGGAACGCTACAATGAAGCCGTTGAGCGAACTAGGAGGATTATAGAGCAGACCTTCGGCCTCCTGAAGGCCAGGTTTAGGTGCCTCCATATGACAGGTGGTTCCCTATTCTACTCACCAAAGAAGATGTGCCAGATCATCGTGGCCTGCTGTATGCTTCACAACTTGGCTGTGCGACGACAGGTGCCTTTTCTGCAGGAGGATGGTCCAGATGGAGGTCTTGTGGCAGCTGTGGAGCCTGTGGACAGTGAAGACGAGGAAGCAGAAGAAGAGGACATCGACAACAGGAACTCGGTGATCCTGCAATACTTCCAGTAAGACACAGGTAAGAATACAAACCTGCCTACTACATGTACTTTAACACTACTACCTCTCTACTGTCTGTCTTTTTCACCCAGTGTATGGTCACTGAGTTTTAACTTTCCCTTACGATTTCACAGATGTGGGTCCCACTGTGTGACATCTGCTTTGTTTCCTCATGGACTAGAGCTATGTGACATAGGTATGTTGACATTACAATTGAAAGAGCATTTTGTCACTGTAATTGCTAATACACCATTTCGAAATCACAGACAGAGGATGGACAGGGTGACAAGGTGGGACAAAAGGATGACATTCAGGGCGGTCTCATTTCTTGGCGGGGGTCTTGGCATCGTTCTCTGTCTTTGTCCTGGATCTCAGGGACCGTTTGCGGGGTGGTTCTCCCTCTGCAGGGGGTGGGGTGCTGGTGTGGTGGTCCTGTGGCGGTGCCTCCTGTCCACTAGCGCCAGCGGAGGTGGTGGGCAGTTCATCATCCAGGACAATGTCAGGGGCCCCTTGTTGTGCCACAGTGTCCCTCCTGGTGTTGAGGACTTCCTTCAGCACCCCTACGATGGTGCCCAGGGTGGAATTGATGGATCTGAGTCCCTCCCTGAAGACCAAATACTGTTCCTCCTGCAGCCGCTGGGTCTCCTGAAACTTGGCCAGTACCGTTGCCATCGCCTCCTGGGAATGGTGTTAGGCTCACATGATGTTGGAAAGGGCCTCGTGGAGAGTGGGTTCCCTGGGCCTGTCCTCCCCCTGCCGCACAGCAGCCCTCCCAGTTCCCCTGGGTTCCTGGGCCTCTGTCCCCTGAACCGTGTGCCCACTGCCACTGCCCCAGGTCCCTGGTGTTGTTGGGGTGGTGGGTTAGCCTGGGTTCCCTGTAGTGGTGGACACACTGCTGCTTGACGTGTCCTGGGGACAGAGGTATGGGCCCGCTGGATGGGTGCTGTGCTGGTGTTTCCAGAGGGGGGAAGCTCTGTGGTGGCCTGTGCCAGTGTGAGGGGAACCGACTCTCCCGAGGTCCCAGATGGTCCGGGCTGGTCATCTAGATCCAGTTGGACAGAGCTGCTGTCATCACTGTGGGCCTCTTCTGTTGGTGGTGTGGACATGTGTGGACCCTCCTGTCCGATGACGTTGGGTAGAGGTCCTGCAGGGGTTAAAAGGATGATTATTGCATCTGTGTGTGCCATGGTGTGCAATGGGTGGGTGACCATGTACCCCAGTGCTTGAATTCTTGTGTGGGACCTTGTGTGATGGTGTTTTAGGGGGGTGTATGGGTATGTGCAGTGGCCATGCTTTGGTGATGGGTGTCCATGCTTTGTTGTTGCATGCAGGGCTTGGTGTTGGGATGGGTGGTTTGTGATATTGGGACATTTGTGAGGAGTTGGAGTGATGGGGGTGAGGGCGAGGGTGGGGGTATGTGATAGCATGCAGGTAGGGTGGGGGATGTAATAGTTAAGGTTTGACTTACCAGACTCCATTCCTCCATCTACTCCTGCGAAGCCCTCAGGATGCAGAATCGCCAAGACTTGCTCCTCCCATGTTGTTAGTTGTGGGGGAGGAGAAGGGGGTCCGCCGCCAGTCCGCTGAACCGCAAGGTGGTGTCTTGATACCACGGAACTTACCTTCCCCGTAGGTCGTTCCACCTCTTCCTGATGTCATCCCTATTTCTTGGGTGCTGTCCCACTGCGTTGACCCTGTCCACTATTCTTCGCCATAGCTCCATCTTCCTAGCTATGGAGGTGTGCTGCACCTGTGATCCGAATAGCTGTGGCTCTACCCGGACGATTTCCTCCACCATGACCCTGAGCTCCCCCTCAGAGAACCTGGGGTGTCTTTGCCGTGCCATGGGGTGGTGTGGGTGATGTGTGGGGTGGTGTGTGTTGTGATGTGTGGGGTGATATTTAGTGGTGTGTAGTGTGAGGTGCGTGGAAGTTATGTGGGTGATGGTATTGTGTGCCTGTGGATGCTTGATAGTAGTTTTTAGTGTCTCTCTCTGGCCTTCTTTCGGTATTTTGGTCATAGGGGTTTGTGGGTGATGTTGTTGTGTGTTTTATATTGTAGTGGGTGTGTGGGAGTGGTGTGTGTATGTGTATCAGGTGTGTGTATTTCGATTTGTCCAATGTGGCTGTGTTTTATAAGAGTGTGTGTATTTTGAAAGCGGCGGTGTGTACCGCCAATGGAATACCACAGTTGTAAGACCGCCGCGTGGATTCGTGGGTCGTGATAGTGTGGGCGTATTTCTGTTGGCGTGACAGTGGAGGTTTTGTTTTCGCCAGTTTATCACTGACCTTTGGTGTGGCGGACTTGTGTGGGTGTCTCAATTTTGGCCGATTCCGAGCAGTGGGTCATAATGACCGTGGCGGAATTCCGCTGCCGCTGCAGTGTGTTAACGGTCTTCTGTACGGCGGTAAGCGGCTTTTGCTGCCAATGTTGTAATGACCCCCTATACCTCAAATGCTATAACATTAAAAGCTGGGTAATAGCAACATCATTTAGTTACAGCACTTAGAAATGACAGAACTGTAGCGCAACATAAAAAAACAGGAAATAATATCCCTGGCTTACTGAAGGCAGAAATTATTTTCCCTGGCTTAAGCAAGTAAAGATAGCCAGGATAGGGTTTTGTCCTAATTTACAAACACTTAAGGCTGTTATGTATTATTTAAGATTACGATTGCCATCAACCAGGCGAAAAAACATAATAAATCTGATCCTTTTCTAGCCTTTTTTCTGCTTTCTCTGGGTCGACTTCCTAATAACGTTATTTATAATTAAAATGTTTGATTAATTTTTCTTATGAATCCAAAGAGTGTCATCTCCTTAGATTTGTGCTGGTGTCCTTTTGGCTGGGTATCCATGTCACACAACAGTTTGGTGCTAGCTCTTGTTTTAGACCTTGGCCGAGGCACACCGATATACAAACCCTTGTTCACACTCCATGCATCATTAGCATTTCTTCTACAACCCCTATATCCCAAATCCCCCAAACCCCAAGTTTCCCAGGGCTTTACCTGTAGGTTTTGCTTGAGACGTTCTGGGCTGAAGCTCTTCGCTAGGACAACAACACCCAACTGCAGTACATAGCGCATAGCTACCACCGCAGCAGACTGGTTGTATTTTTTACCAATAGAAATCAAAATAGGATCTTCTAGCAGGACAGGAGTGCTCAGATCCATCCTGAAGAAAGAAACAGGACATAGAAAATGCATTTTGTTACTCATACATCACTCAAATATTATTGAGGCTGTTGTCAAAAAGGGATATGGTACAAACAAGTGATTGTGGTGCTAGAGAGTGGTGGAGGAGCTACCTTACTCCTTGGTGGATGCAACACTTCACGTTTTGCAATATCCGAAGCTGAATTCTCCAGGGGAGTTTTAAGAATTCATGAAGAGTAACTAAAAAAATATGTTCTTTTCTCATTACTACCATGTACATTGCACCAGTCAGTATGAGATTTTGCTTATTTTTTTTGCCAATTTTGCACCAACATTTTCCCTTATCAACCAGTGCAAAATTACATTTGTACTGATCCAACAATACAAGAACTGAAAATGTAATTTTGCACTTGTGAACAATTGTCGAGTCACCATTACAAATTGCTCAGTAACCAGTGCAATGTATGTAAAGAGGTCCTCACAATAGCCTGTTCAAAAATGGCTCCCATGTTTCATTTTGTATGATGCGGAAATATTCATTGTGAAAGTTTTGGTATAACAATTACATAATATTATAATGCTAAAAAGACTTGCTTTTTAATGTATATAACCCATAAACAGGACCATTTCATTTGTATAAAGAAAATGGACGTATAAAGTATAACCGAAACATATGACTATATCTGCACAAAATGTCACCGAAATGCTCAATGTAAATTTGAAAGTACTATTAAAAGAATGGCACTATGGGCCCGATTCACAAAGGCAAAGTTAGACCAAAAGTGTGATTTTACTACTTTTTGGTGTTCACTAAGGTAAAGTTGGGCCAAAGGTCTAACTTAGACCAAAAGTCCATCTTTACTACTTTTCAGTATTCAGAAAGGTAGAGTTAGTAAGGTTAACTCTTGGTCTTAGTTAGACGTTTGGTCTACTTTTACCTTTGTGAATATCTCCTATAGTCCTGCTGGTGGCACCATCTTCCACAATACTGTAACCTGCTCACATATACTAAAGAATTGCCTACATGACCAAAGGTGAGATTGTGTCATCATTCCAATGACACTGTTTTTTGCCTATGTTTTCATCCCCAAAGACTCAGTATTGTCATTCCTGTGCCATGTGCAAGCATTAATTGCAGTATGGATGGTTAGTACAGAAGAGGGAACACAACCCCCATCTTGGAGCCGTTTGGGCATATAAAATCATCTTTATAAAAATACCCAGATGCCAAACATCTGAATATGTGCATGTTGTTCTTGGCTTGATCAGAGCTTACCCATGTGCTGATGCATATACAAGGACTGTAGCAAAATGCCAGTTGATAGAATTAATTCCATGTTACAGAATTCCAATGAAAATTGACTCAGACAGGGCAAGTAATTTCCTAGGGGAAATGATCCAAGCAGTGTGTAAGGCCTCAATGTTATGCCACAGTTAGGCTGCCAATATCGTCCACAGTCTTCAGGGCATGAGGAACACAGGAATAACATTTTAAAGAAACAAATAGCCAAAATACATTCAAACAATAATATGAAGTAGTCAGATTCATTGCCTTTTGCCCTGATCAGCATGAGAAATCAGCCTGAATAGAAAGATAAGTTTGAGCCCATAGAAATTGGTAATGGGCATACCCATGATTGACCCAGGAACTAGCTTTTTCAAATGTACATGTGACTGATGTGATCTGGGACTATTGCTGAACATTGATCAAACCTTCAGAGACTTCCATTCACAGATATACGCAGCCCACCCATAGCCCTAAACAGAGGTCTGCCATACCTTGCAGCCTGGTGTGTGAGCACACATTAAGGTGCACAAGAGAAAATAATCTCTTCAATAACCTCTTCTGTAAAAGACCCTGTTGGTGCTATTGTTGCCCAACACAGAAGTGAAATGTCAAGAATATAATACTTGGGTGCATACCAGTCACAGCACAAGGACCACAGAGTCTATAGAAATAGGCTATAAGGTGTAAATTGACATGATGGGAACTTTTCAGAAATCACCCTTAGCAGTAGGTAAACAAGGAGACCCAGTGCTTCAAGATGGCACCCATAATGGCAAGCACCATATCCATTATCTATTCACAAGGAAGGAAATAGGACCAGAGGAAATACTGAGTAGATGAAATATTGAAAAAGGATAACAGAACAGGAAAGAGACACAGCATAATCACATTTGGTGTTATGGGGGTGTTTGCAATGTTGGGAGTGGTTAGATGGTGGTGGTTTTATTTGTGAGAGATGCATTCACATATTTCTCCACATGTTTGCATCTTAAATAAGAAGTGCTGACAGTCCAAACTATAATGACAATACGAGACATAAAGTTTCAAGATAATGATTTTGTACACATTATAATGGTTTTTCAATATGTGTTTAATGTTGCAATGTTTGGATCTGTGCACATATACATAAAAGTACCAATGGGGATTTACCTACACTGCACACCAGTATTCCCTTATGTGCGTCAGCGTTCTTGTCAGTAAGATCTGGGGGGGAGCATCAGTGTTAGCTTCAAATTTCCCATCAATCCCGCTGGAACATGTTGTTAAAATACATTATACGACAAGCAAGACACATGAGAGGGGTTTAAGAGGCAGTGGAAAGGGAGAGGAATGCAGATTGATAGTTGTACGAAGTGAGAGAGAAAGTGCATTATTTTGTGAAATAACCAACATTTGTGAACTCTTTCCAATACAGAGAGAGGGAGAGTGTGTGTGCATTTATGTCTGTGAGTGTAAAAATTCCTGGAGAAATCCGACAGAAAACTCACCATTCCCGACTGAAACCACCTGTACCCAACTATTTATTACAAAATACAATTATTAGGGGGGCTGTAACACCACAAACACATCCCCTGAAGTTACATTAGTGGGTGGCTGGGACCCTGTGGCGCTTACAGGTTTGAACTGGAGCTACTGTAGTGATTGTTCAGATATCTGTGTGCCTCAATACATTTTACATAAACAGCTGGCAAGAATATACAGAAAATAGAATGCCAGTGTCAAAGCATATTCGGGTAATGCAACCAGAACAGGAAAGGAGACAAGAGGAAATACATGGATTTATGAATATTAATTCCTGAGTGTGAGAAAACTGGGCTGATTGCAGAAGACCCCTGACTTTTTGCCACCATTCTTCACTTATGCTGGTGTTTTCCTGACTTTGATGGTGTCCTGGGCCCTGCTAACCATTCACAGAGCCTGTGCTCTGATTAAAATGATACGCAAATTAGGCTAATTATAATTGGCTGTGTCAACCTACATATAAGTCCCTAGTATATGGTAGGACATGTAGGTTTAGGGACTCCAGTATAGGTAGTGTGCCCATAGGTGCACTGCTGAGGTGCCCGGTGACATTTTAAAGGCAGGCCTGCCTTGGTGGCAACTTTTAAATTAAAGTTAACCTCAAATTGAACTTTGGAATTAAAAGTACTTCCAAAGTCTGAAACGACCTTATTGTTACATATATGTCACCCCTAAGGTGTGCTCTAGGTGCCCCCAGAGCTGGGTGCATTGTAACTATAAGCAGAGAGTGTATAAATGATTTTTTATAAGCCCTAGTGATGGAAAAAAAGCTAAATTAATTTCAATCAATCAATTCTTGTAAAGCACAACTACTCACCGTTAGGGTCTCAAGGCGCTGGAGTGTAGCGTTCACCGGTGGTTCTTAAAAAAGCCATGTCTTCAGTTCCTTCGTGAAGCTGAGGAGGGAGGTGGTTTGTATGATATGGAGACGAAGGGCGTTCCAGGCGGTGCCTGCGAGTAGGAAAAGGAGCATCCTCATGTTCTAGATTTCCTGATGCGGGGTACTTCTGCAAGAGAGAACTGGGCTGAGCGGAGGGTCCTGTGGGGTTCGTGGAGGTTGAGTCGCTGGTTCAGGTAGGCTGGTCCGGTGTTGTGGAGGGCTTTGTGTGCATGGGTGAGGATTGGAGTGAATGGGCTCTATAAACTAACATGAGGAGACTTTGGCCCTCATTACAACTCTGGCGGTAAATCCCTCTTAACCGCCACGCTGACGGCCACCAACTTACCCCAGCGCCGGCGGATATCCGTTCACCATAGTCTGACACACGCACACCAATCCGAAAGAATGCAGCCACATACACAAATCCGCCAGACCAAAGGTCAGTGATAAACTGGCGGTATCAAAACCTACACCATAACGCCAACAGAACAATGCCCATCACATTATGACCCACAAATCACCACGGCGGACATTGAACGGCGGTAAACAATTGGCGGTACAAACCGCCACGCTCACAATGCACACCCACAGACAAAACAACACCACATTGGACAATTCAAACAATACACACACCTGACACCCATACACACACCACACCCACACCACTATAAAACACACACACACATAACCCACAACCCCTTACGAATACAAATCATTGGCACAAGGCTGACACTAAGACCACTGTGACAACTAGACACCCTCACCACTCACACCCATACACCCTTCACGCACTCCACATCACACACTCCAACACATTACCCAACACACCCACACCAATAAACATCACATAACACCCATGGCACCACAAAGGCACCCCTGTCTCACTGAGGAGGAGTTAATGGTCATGGTGGAGGAAATCGTCAGGTTAGAGCCACAGCTGTTTGGAGCACAGGTGCAGCAAATATCGATAGCCAGGAAGATGGAGCTATGGCGGAGAATCGTGGACAGGGTCAACTCCGTGGGACAGCACCCAAGAACAAGGGACAACATCAGGAAGAGGTGGAACGACCTACGGGGGAAGGTACGTTCCATAGCAGCAAGACACCAACTTGCTATCCCCACAACTCACATCATGGGAGGAGCAAGTCTTGGCAATACTGCATCCTGAGGGCCTGGCCGGAGTCGGAGGAGGACTGGACTCTGGTAAGCCAACTTTCAACAAATATCACCCACCATACCTCCATGCCATCACATACCCTCACCCTCACTCCATCACTCCACTCCATCCCACACACTCCACCATCACATCTCACTAATCCCAATGCCAAGCTCTGCATTCTGTACCAGTACATGGACACCTCTCACAGCCCTGTATGGACACACATCACTAAAGCATGCACAGTATAGGGAAACTAACAATCCCACCATACACAGGTGGCAGGGCAACACCAACCATAGAGGGGAAGCCAGGGATGTACAATATGTAATACACATGAAGCATAATATATAATTTACATCCCCACAGGTAACCCAGCCAATGTCACTGGAGACGAGGTGCCAGCACTTTCCAGTCCCCCAACAGAAGAGGCCCACAGTGATGACAGTAACTCTGGTCTTCAGGATCTGAACGATCTATCTGGCCCATCAGGGACCACTGGACAGCCGGTTACCCAAGCCCAGTCGCAGACCACCCAGAGCCTCCCCCATCAGGAAATAATACCACAGCACCCACCCAGTGTACTCAAACCTCTGTCCCCAGTACACGTCAATCAGCAGTGTGCCCACCTCTACAGGGACCCCAGGGCCAAGACAATCAGGGACCTGGGGTCAGTGGGCAAATGGTTCAGGGGACAGAGGCACAGGCCAACAGAGAAACTGGGAGGATTGCTGTGTGCCAGGCGGAGGACAGGAGCAGTGAACCAACTCCCCAGGAGGTGATCTCTGAGACTCTGGGAGCCCATCAACCTTCCCAGAACACTATGGACCAGATCCTAGACAACGTGCAGGAGAACAGGCGGCTGCAGGAGGGACAGTATCAGGGGATCAGGGAGGACTTGCAGGCCATCAACAACACCCTGATCTCCATAGCAGGGGTGCTGGAAGACATGGCTAACATTATGAGGGAGGCAGTGTCACACCAGCGGGCCCCTGCAACTAGACAGATATCTGAACAGCCTTCTGCTTCCGCTGCCGCAAGTGGCCAGAAGGCCCCGCCACAGGACCCACAGGCCACCAGCACCCCTCTCCCTGAAGAAGGTGAACCACCCTGCAAGTGTTCCCTGCGATCCAGGCAGAAGCCAGAGACACTTGCCAAGACCCCTGCCAGGAAATGAGACTCTCATGATTGTCCCCCTTGTGTCCCACTCAGTGACCCTGTCCACCTTGAACTGTCACTGATCCCCTTCCTATGTCCCCTTGGACAATGCACCCGTGCTATGAACAGACTGGAACAATACCCTCGACTTTCCTCCATCATCACCCCATACCATCACACTTTCCCCTCTATATACTAGTACTACAATAAACACCCTTTGATATAAATCGACTTCGAGTATGTCATGTATTTCAAATATGTATTGATTGAAACAGGTACAACCATTGCAAATTAACTGTACATAGAATGAGCAAAGAATCAATGACCTGTAGCTGGCTGTTGTGATCACACCAGGGGTATTTGTCAAATCACCAACATCTGCAAAATGAATAGCCAGATGTACCAGTAAGTGGGCAAAGAAGTGGTAAATACCAGCATGCCAATGCCACACAGAATACAACCAAAGTCATTGAAATTTAAAGTTGCACTGTCTCACCTGTGTGTCATAGGAAGTACTGTTGTCCACATCCTCATCCTCTGCCTCCTCATCCTCACTGTCCACTGAGTCCACTGCTGCCACAGGGGCATCTCCAGTCTCCTCCTCTTGCAGAAAAGGTACATGGTGTCTGAGGGCCAGTTTGTGCAACATGCAGCATGCCACGACTATCTGGTACACCTTATTGGGTGAGTAGCACAGGGATCCACCTGTCAGATGGAGGCACCGGAACCTGGCCTTCAGGAGGCCAAAGGTCCTTTCAATGATCCTTCTGGTTCTCTCATGTGCCTCATTTTAACGTTCTTCTTCCCTTGTCCTGGCATTCCTTACAGGGGTCAGCAGCCATGATAGGTTTGGGTAACTAGAGTCACCTGAAAATATTGCGGGACAACATTTAGCCACACACTATCCTATATGGCCAACACCATAGTCATACACCAACATATACTGGGTGGGAACCAGGGCTCACCTATTAGCCACACCCTGTGCCTCTGTCGTTGGGACATCACATTTGGGATGCAGCTATTCCTCAGGACAAAGGCATCATGCACCGACCCAGGATACTTAGCATTGATGTGGGAGATGTACTGGTCCACCAAGCACACCAACTGCACATTCATGGAGTGGAAACTCTCACGATTTCTGGACACCTGTTCATTCTGGCAGGGGGGGACAAATGCAATATGTTTCAATCGCCCCAATTATATTGGGGATATGTCACATTCCATAAAACCCGGCCTTCTCAGTGGCCAAATCCTCAATCTGGGGGAATGCAATGTAACTGCACATGTGTTTTATCAGGGCAGACAACACTCTTGTCAGCACTATTGAGAACATTGGCTGTGACATTCCTGATGCCAAGCCTACTGTCACTTGGAAAGAACCAGTTGCCAGGAAATGGAGCACTGATAGCACTTGCACAAGAGGGGGTATCCCAGTGGGCTGACAGATAGCAGATATCAGGTCAGGCTCCAATTGAGCACTCAACTCTGTGATTGTGGCCCTGTCCAGTCTACAGGTGAGGATAATGTGCCTGTCCTCCAGTGTAGCCAAGTCCACCAGATTTCTGTACACAGGGGTATGTCTCCATCTCATTTTCATCCGCAGCGGTAGGAATCTAAGGGACAAAAGAGTGAGGAGGCTGTCACAAACTGAACAATGGAGCCACAACAGAAGTCCGCAATCTGCAAACATGTTATGGGACAGTGTAATTTGTCAAGTATGTGCCTATTTGTCTTGTGACGCAGCATTAATTCATAGGCCTGTCCCCCCCCCGAAATGGCATCTGCCTGTCCTGTGTGGTGGGACAGGTGGAAGTGAGGTAATGCCGCTGACGTTGTGCACCGTGGCAGTAGGCAGTCGGAACCGCCGTGCAACTCCTCATTGGTTATAATTGGGCCCTATGGGGTACAGTGGCCAATGGTGATCTATGCCGGCGGTGACGGCATGCACCGCCGTGGTCGCAAACGCCATTTTCTATCATATTCCTCACTTGTTTCCTGACCTTCCATAGGAGAGGACCTACACTGCATGTGCTGCTGTGACCTGTGTCTGGAACCTACCATGGCCCGTGTGACCAGGGAAAGGGCCCCATCCTTCACTTCTGAGGCGTTGGAGAGACTGGTGGATGTGGTCCTACCCCAGTACAGACTGCTGTATGGGCCTCCAGACCAACAGGTGAGTACACTGTGGGCACAATGCATGTGGCATGAATGCATGGAGTTGTGTGTGAAGGCATCGTGTAAGGGGGTGTGGATGTCCTCTTGGCGGAGTACACGTTGTGTGCTGGGCTATGTGTATGCCAATGGGGATAGAAACGGGTATGGTGGGCCATTCGTGTTACTGGTTGGACTGTTTGTCTAATGGTGTTCTCCTGTCTGTATTGCCTCTGCAGGTCAGCGCCCATCAAAAGAAGGGTATATGGCGTGCCATCGACAAGGAGGTGCAGACCTTGGGGGTCTATGGCAGGCGGAGCACCCACTGTCGGAAACAGTGGGAGGACCTGAGACGCTGGACACGGAGGACCACGGAGGCCCAGCTGGGGATGGCCTCCCAACGAGGAAGGGGTGCCCATCAGACCCTGACCCCCCCTGATGTCCCGCATACTGGTGGTGGCCTATCCTGAGCTGGATGGGCGCTTGAGGGCATCACAGCAGCCACAAGGGGGTGAGTACAATGGAGCTCACGGCTGGAGGGGTGGTATCCGGGTGGTGGTTGTGTGTCAGTGGGAGCCCCTAGGACAGGCCAGACATGGCAGCGTAGGGCCTCTGGTGGCTAAGGGTCAAAAGGGGAAATATTGCCTACCTAGCTTGTTAGCATCCACTACTGTTCAGGGCTGCGTGGGTTCCATGTGTGCTGTAGTTGGCGGTGTGTGCTCCTCCTCATGCCTTGGTGGTTAGCAATATCACTGGTAGTGCAATGCATTGTGCGTAGACCTGTACCCAGTGTGTGAGGGTGCTGTGTGCGCCAACGGTAGTTTTGGTGCAGTCATTGATCCAGTGTAAATTTTGTCTCTCTCCCCTTTTCTTGTTTTGTCATCCTGTCCTTATGTGCATTAGCATCATCTGGAGCAGGAGCAGAGGTACCAGTGACAGAGGGAGCTGCATCCCACAGAACTGTGGAGGCAGAGTCCACCGACGCTGATGGCACCAGGGGGCCAGAGAGGAGCACCACAGCGGAGACTGGAGGGGACAACACAGACTCAGACACCTCCTCCGATGAGAGCTCCCTGGTGGTGGAGGACACCTCTGTGACCACCCCAGGTACAGGTACAGCCACCACCCCCTGTACCAGCACCGCCCTTCCAGAAGCTTCTCAGCGAGTTGCCCGTGCCCGCTCACCCAGGAGGGAGGCTTCTCCTTCAACCAAGGCACCTCAGGCCCTGCCCCAGTCAGCCCTGCTGCCCTGAGTGAGGAGGCTATTGACCTCCTGAGGTCCATCTCTGTATGTCAGTCAACCATTGTGAATGCCATTGAGGGGCTGGCAGCCCAGATGCAGCAATCTAATGCATTTCTGGAGGGCATTCATGGTGGATTGGCGGCCCAACAGAGATCGATTCAGGCTCTGGCCTCCTCTCTGATGGCAGCCATTGTTCCTGTTTCAACTGTCCCCCCTCCAACTTCCACTTCCCTGCCCCATTCTCCTCAACCCCAACCCATCCCAAGCACAGAGCCGGATGAGCATGCACACAAGACAACACCCAAGACTGTCACAGGCAAACACAAGCACCACACTTCATCCCACAGGCACTCACACAAACACCATCCAGTTGCAGACACAATAACTTCAACTATTTGCATAGTCTCCCCCTCCTCCTGCTCCTCCACCTCCCACCCAGTTACATCCACACTCATAACTGCATGCACTACATCATAATCCACTACCAGCATCATCACCACACCAAGCAGAACATACACCTCACTGGCAGACACCTCCACAACATACATGCACACGTCCCCTGTGTCCTCGCCCACCGTGTCTGTCCCCCCTTCCTAAAGAAAGAATTCCAGGCCACAAATACTGAAGGGGAAGGAGCCTGCACCAGCCACAAAGAAGGGGTAGGAGCCTGCACCAGCCACAAAGAAGGGGAAGGAGCCTGCACCAGCAGATGTCACAGAGCCCGCACCACCAGCTGTGGTTGTGCAGCCATCAGAGAGTGCAGGGGCTGAGCAGGAGCCTCCCACAACCACTACCACAGAGCAGCCATCGGAGGGTGCAGGGTCTGAGCAGGAGCCTCCACTACCACCACAACAGTGCAGCCATCTGAGAGTGCAGGGGCTGAGCAGGAGCCTCCCACAACCACCACCACAGTGCAGCCGTCACCGCCGACGGACGCCATATAATCCAGCCTTCATCGGCTGCTGTGAGGCCTGCCCCCACCAGAACCAGTGGGGTATTCACCCACTTGAGAGACTGTGGCCTTGCACTCTCCAGGACCAAGCACATGGCATGTTCCCCCCTCCAGAACCAGTGGGCAAGTCACCCACTCGAGAGACTGTGGCCTTGTACTCCCCAGGACCAAGCACAGGGCATGTTGCCCCCTCCAGAACCAGTGGTCTTGTTTCCGCATCTGGCTAAGGTGCCCCTGCCCCGTCTCCCTGAGGTGCCTGCCTATTTGCCAACTGATGCCCCTGCAGT
This sequence comes from Pleurodeles waltl, assembly GCF_031143425.1. NCBI lineage: Eukaryota > Metazoa > Chordata > Amphibia > Caudata > Salamandridae > Pleurodeles > Pleurodeles waltl. The sequence goes on from NC_090442.1 coordinate 169,658,750, forward strand.
GTCCTCTCTGTATTGGTGCAGGAATCGAGTGGGGCCTTGGTCTTTGCCCTGTGGCCATGTGGGCCCCATGAACTATGGACTGGGCAGTGTCCCTTTTTTGAACATTTGTACATATCTGTTGCATTGCCACATCGACTTATTATTTTTGATGTTTTCTTTAATTCCTGTTGTCCTTGCATTATTTTGCTGATAATCGTGGAAAATTTGATTTTCTTTTGTATCTGCTTGTGTGTATGGTGTGTGTGTGTGTGTGGTGTGTGTGTTGTGCGTGTGTGTGTCACTCTCGTTTTCCTCCCCCCCTCCCTTGTGTGCTAGGCGGCTGTACTCATAGTCGTCATCTTCACCGGCATTGGTGTTCATGGTAGAGCATGACGTAGAAGATCATCAGGAAAACATGCAGTTCGGGTTCCATGGCAGTGTGGTACTTCCCTGTGTCTCCAATGGTGAGTCCTTTGACTTCTGTGCTCTGTGTCCACCAGGCTTTTGATGGCGTTGGTACCACCCCGGAAAAGGTGGTGGATTGAAGGGTCTTCGTATGGTGGGCAGAACTTTGTATTCCGCCTGGCTGTAGGCAGCTACTGCCGTGGTGACTGTTGTTTCTGCCCTGGCGTTTGGTGTGGTACATTGGCTGTCTTTCGGAGATATCACCGCCATGGTCATAATTTGGCGCTAGTTACCACCAGCCTGTTGGCGGTATTCCCGCCACTTTATCACCCACCGCCAGGGTCATAATGAGGTCCTTTATTTTTATTTAATAAAGTCTCAAAAGGAGCTAGATATTTCAAGTTTGGTATCAAACTTATTGTTATAATAAATACAACAACTTGCCTGTGATCAATTTAATGTTACTAACTCAGGGAAAGAGTTTTAGAACTCTACCTGAAAGTTGCCAGTTTCAGCTCTGTAGTGACCTTCTCTGATTGGCCAGCCTCTGGCAGCCTTGTCAAGCTGCCTTGATGAGGTGTGAAGTGGCCTGAGCTGAACACAACGGAAGTGCCTGGGGGAGGAGAACTGTTTCAGTAGATGGTGAAACATGAGGGGGGACAACAGCAAAATTGTACTTCAAATGAGCGAAGGACATTTGGTCCTACAAGAGGAACTCCCCCATTACCTGCAAAACCAGACAGCCGGGTGCCCCCCTGATTAGATTAGGAGAGAGCTGGAGAGGGATGTGTTAAGGGAACTTAGCCACACCAGTGGGTGGACTCAGCCAGACCTAACTTAATTTCTGCCATGTTGGATTTTTGAGGAATGTTGCTCTCTGGGATTGAGTTTTACCACATTTCCCAGGAAGTGATCATTCAAGAGGTCAGTGACCTGCCTGTGATTGGACAGTTGTCGCCCCCTGCTGTCCACCCCAGGAGCAAGGATAAATATGGCAGAGCTGCACCCCCACTTTAGATCTCTAAAAGAAACAAGACAAAGAAGAAGAAGGACTGCAATGCTGGACCCCTGACCTGCACTTGGACACTGCACTCGGAAGGACTGCACCAGTTGCACACTTGGGCTTCACCACTAAAAGGACTTTGCCTGTCTTCAACTGCTTCAAGAATGGATTCCTTGTTTGCTACAGGTAGAAAATAGCTGACCAGAGTCCCCTGCATCAAGTGCTGAAGAAACTAACTAGCTGACCAGTGACTGGTGGTCATTTTTGGATTTGAACCAGGTGCATTCTGGGAGTTGGAGTCCTATCCCTCAAGGAGCATCTCAGAGCTTCTGGAACCTTGAAGTGATTTGTGGACTCATAAAGGACCTTCAAAGACCTTCTGGAAGAAGATCCAGAAGTTTGAAGGAGATTGGAGAACTTTTGATAGAAAGCTTCATAAAGGGACCAACCCGACATCGTGAGTCAAGCCAGCGTATGTCGACTGCAACCCGGCCTAACTTGCAAGATCGTCCTGTTGAAAAGTTCGGAAGCCCCAGACTTCCAGGCTTTCACCAGAGGCTCCTGGAAAGGCAATCCAACGACGTTGACTCGAAAACGGCTTGCTGTGGAGGATCGTCAGACGTCAGAGAGAAAAAGCTCCAAAAAAGTCAGAACGTAAAAACTTGACCAAGGCTTCCGTGCATTGTATCCAAAGAGGGCTCCAGGGAGGTTAGATCCAATTTCGGCCCGGAAAAACATTTCCGTCACGAAAAATTGTCTAAGTCCAAAGATAGAATTCTTCACCGAGGTCTCCTGCGACGGGTATCTGAAGATGGCTCCAAGGAAGTTGGATCCGACTTGTGACTTCGTCTTAGTGAAGAAACTCTTCAAGAAAAAGACTAAGGGCCCCATTATGAGTTTGGCAGATGGAAGACTCCGTCCGCCAAACTCCCAACAGGGTGGCCACCGCCTACGCAGCAACCTCCCTGCTGGAACTATTATGGGTTTCCTGCTAGGTCGGCGGGCAGAAACCTACGTTTCTGCCTGCTGGCCTAGCGGGAAATAGGCTAGAGTTCTAAGTGATCGTGTCAGTTTGGCCAGCCTTCGACGGACAGCCACACTGACATGCATACTTAGAAGTGCACATACCACTCCTCCTCGTGACATGGGAGTGGCTGGCCCCACCCAGCCTTCATTAAGCGGAAAAATAAAGTGATAATAAAACATTTATTATCACTTTATTTTTCTGCTTTCAGCAGCAGGCGATGCTCCTCCGTCATAGCTGAGGGGCCGCTCCTGGATGTAGTTACAAGCAAAGAACATGACAGTAGCTTTATGTGCTTCCAATAATAGTACTGAGCAAAGATGAACAGAAGTTTAATTTGGTGCTAGAACAGCTGTCCCGGGAAACAAGTAACAAATAGGCACTGTTGTGAAACAGAAAGGCCTTTTCTGAGAAAGAAAACTTAGCCATGTGCATAACATACAAATTAACATCTAAATATGTGTTGTTGCACACTGGTGTAAACCGCCTTATTCTCACTGCATGTATAATGATCAATATAATTCTTGATTAGCTAATGAACAGCCTCTCTTATTGAAAACATATAGTGATGCTTATATTTCAATTATCGCTACATGATTGCTTGTGATTGACCATGTAAAGATCACATGCACCCTGTTGAGAGTGTATAAGAATGTAATTGTTCGGAGAATTGAGAGTGTTCTTGGAAAATTGCTGGCAAATGCTCTCCAATGATCATTATTGTTATTCATAAAAATACATAAGGCTGTTACCAGAAGTCTCCTGAAATGTATTCAGCAGTAGAAGACTGTTTTCCTTCGCCACATCCTCTGTCCATTTAGTTTTACTTTTGTTACATCTTTACTTTTATTTCTTGGTTGTTCCTAGCACCCATATATATTGTTAGACATGTGCTCAAAGATATAATAAAATAAGTAATCTATTATTTCATAAGACTGGTATAATATGGTAGCACAAAACACCTGGATTACTGCTTAGTAGATCATGCTTATGCATAGCAAAATCACTGTGAGTCAGGCCTGTGAAATCATCTAATGAATTAAACCATATAGTCAACCCTGATGCACTGAAATCAAAGTGCAACATTGAGTTTTGCTGATAGTTTTTGGGATGCCTCCGCATTCAGGAGATATCAGAGGGTCTGTCAAAACAATGACTTTAGGGGTACCGGTTTATATATGATCATATAAAACTTGAAACTCATTGAAAGAAGTGCACCATGGTGGAAGGGGGAGTGCGTTGTTGGTGGGATTGTTTTTGCGCAGGAAGGGTCACCTTCCTGCACATAAACAATCCAAAGAGATGTTTTCCTCTTTCTATTTGTGCTGCAGAAAGCAGCACACAGAGAAAGACAAAACAACGAGAAGAAATAAATATATTTTTGCCTGCCCTAAGGAGGTGTACAGTTGTGATGCATTCCCAGAATTACAGATCCTTGTAAATCTGGGGCAGTGTCACAATCCATGGGTGTTGCATGGGAAAAACCATTGCAACACCCATGGAATGCCTCCCTGATGCAGAGTAAGGCAACGCAGCGATTTGTGCTGCTTTATCTTACTCCATATCTATGAGGCCATGCAAAGTGGCTTTGTGTGGCCTCATAGATATGGTTAAAAGTCTTGAGCCACCGGAGCGTAAAAGAAAAGTGATGCTCTGGTGGTGCAAGTCTCTCATAAATATGCCCCAATGTTTATTCCTAGATCTTCTCCAAATACAATCTTTTAAGTCTTTGATAAACAAGTTACAATTTCCAACCACATCACCCTTGTTTCTCATATAGTCCTTAGACAAATTATAGTCAATACGTAAATAATTCTCTTTTTTCATATTCTGCAGCACTTGGCGGAGCAATTGGGTAGGCCAAAAAGGTCATGATTTTAAAGGTTTTTCTATTGTGAGTTTAAAATTATTCGGTCTGTGTCCAAGGGAGTTATATTTTGCTTTACAAACTAGTGATGACTATTAGTTGTGGTTTGCCTCATAATGTATGTCTCCCCAGACTGTGTCAGCTCTGCCCATTTTCCTATTCTGAAGTATAATTAATGATGTAGGAATTCATCCTGGTCTTTTATGGGTGATTTTTAGGTTTTATTTGGGGGGCAGGTTGGTCCAGATATACTGTGGCTGGCTTAAACAAATTCGTCAGGCACATAAGTCTGGATAGTCATTCATCAATATGCTAGTGACAGGTATGGTTTGAAGGATGTTAGGTACACAAATGGATCCACCTTGTCAAGTGCAGATTCATGGTTTTTGGCTTGTGAGATATGGAACAACTTGATTGTATTACCTATCTACGTGCACCTTTCTTACCAATTTGGATCCCTGTGGGATCCTAGGACACTGTAGCCAACCACCACGATATTCTTGGACTTGCAGAACTCTGTGAGTTTCTTCTGGTTCAAATACGGGTGACATTCCACCTACAAGGTTGAAGTATTACATGGTTAAGATCAAAAGCCAACATTAGCAGAGGTTTCAGTGCTGGGGTAGGGTCAGAAGGAATTAAAAGCTGGTGGTCAAGGCGCGCAATGAGACAGGGAACCACATGAATGGTGAAAAATACAACTACTTAGTAAGCTAGAGATGTGGATCAAACTTCTATGAATTTGATTTAAGAGTTGTATGGGACCTAGTTTGGGGTTTGTCATTCTTAAAGTACACAGAGCAGAAATGAATAGTTTATATGGGTGTCAGCAGTACTGTATTGAAATGGAAAAGACCCTTTAACCATACACATTTAGTTACAGTAGTTATACAGTATAAGCACCCACTGATAGTTATCATCACAGTTAATGTTACAAAAATGCTATGTTGTTCTAGGACAGAATACAAGCAAATCAATTGCCCTTGTGCATGTTTTTTATCTTCTTTCTTCTTAGAAAGAAACTTCAGTTTTCAAATTGATCACACTACACAGTTCAACATAAATGGGAACTGTGCACACCACTCACTTTAGGGTCAATCACTTTTCATAAACAAATAGAATAATCTAAGTGAGATGTCACAGCTGTATGCAGTGCTCACAGCATGTGTGCGCCACAATGCCACAGTGAGAAGCATATTTAGGAACAGACATCCAGAGAAAATGCAGCCATTCTGGTGATCTGCTGGCTGTTCTGTAAGATGCCAATAGTCCATAAAAATTAGGGGCTACTAAAATCACCTTGGTTCGCACTTGTGCATCATCATCTGTAATAATAACAATATTAATACATTACACAGTATTTAACAGGTGTACCTAATTATACATTTTATAGTACTCAAGAAGGTGAGCACGTGATGAGGAGCTGTTTGATGAGATCAGCAACAGTGGTTGAACAGTGACTTTAAAGGGTGAACTAGTGGCTGCTTAATGCTGATAACAGTATGGGGATGAATTTTAGGTAAGAGTGTGGATGAGTGACGCGAACAAGTGATTTTGAATAAAATGATGTGGTGGTGAGTGAGAGGGTCATGACAATCTCACCTGGCTAAGTAGGTGCTTTTCAGCATTCAGTTCAAAACGGCTATGGAGGACATTAAAGAATGTGTCAGGCATCTAATGTCCTCATATACAAACCACTCCATCTTATGTGTGGAGGTGCACATTTGTGAAATTTATCGTGACAATATTCAACTCCATCGCCTTAATATTGAGGATATCCTAGTTGGATCCAAACTACCTAATAATACAGATGTTGGGATCAAGATGCTTTTTAGAGTTATGCATTTGGGCAACCACACTGGAAGGCCTATACATTATGCATGTTAGCAGTGAGGACCATCACAACAATTACAGTACATTTGGTACCAGTCACTGAATGGCCAGATAGTAATGCTGGTTGACGCTGCCAAATTAGCAAATCCCGTCCAAATAGTTTTCCGCATTGGCAGCACAGAAAATCAGGCCCGATTTCTGTGTGAAAAGATAGGTAATCAGGGATCCCTGACTTGAACAGGATCAGATTGTATATGTTATGGTGAAATTCTGTCTGGGGCAGTCTCCCTACATCCCGTCCACAGTATTCGTTACAGAGTATATGTTTGTTCTTAGACTCCCTGAACATATCAACAGTGATAATCCAGATTACATTGATAAAAAAGAAAGTAGATAGTTAGAATTGAAACAAATTAACTCCACTTACTTGATTACAGACAGGTGCATACTTGAGTCCTGGTTTGTTTAGAAGCCGTTCCAGTTGCCTGCGATTGAAGTTTGACACTCCAATGGATCTTACCAACCCAGCATCCTTGCATGCCTCCAGGACCTGTATGACAGTAGAAGAAATTCCATTTAGATCCAAATCTAATAGAAAATTTGAATATTCATTCTACTTCTTGCACAGATGGGATCTGCAGCGCTTCTTTCATCGGTGAACAGTAAGTCCCGGATTCTTAACTGAAAGGTGCTTTGCCATACAGGTTCTGTGACAATAATTTCTGCTTGTGATATTCTAGCCCAGATGTCATGACACCCCCTGGTGGTCTGACCTCTAGATTCACAGATGAATCATACCAACTGGAGCCTGGAGGTTGAGTTAGAAAACCTCAGTAGACCCTCTATGGCGGTTTCTTCATTATCATCATACCTGTAGTGGACCACTCTCTAAAGGGAGGTTGATGTGAGGAGTTTGGGAAATAGAACCATCGTGAACAGTGTACTGAAAGAAAACAAGAACAGCAGAATCTTAAAGGGAAAATAAAAAAAGGGTAGTACATTGGTTAGATGTATTCAGAAAACATTGGTGGATGATTTATATAAGTTATGAGTGTATAAGTACGCAAATGGAAGGAAAATATATTATTAGAGTTTGAGCCCAGCAGAGAACTGTGGTTTGTGCAGTTTCAGTCTCCCAATAATAGCACAATGAACTTTAAGATGCTACTCCCAAAGTACTTGGATTGACAGTAGTTATGTGTAACAGTATTGGATTGCATGGTAGCTTATTGACATCTTTTCTGTCTAGTAGATCACTATTGGAAATGCCCCTTTCTACAGGATCATCCCCAAACTTTTTGCTTTCACTTCTCCTGTTTTTGTAGAATTCATTTTTGTTGGCTTTAGGACTCTTTGCACTTTACCACCACTAACCAGTGGTCACGTGCTCGTACTCTCTCCTTAAAACATGGTAGAATTGGCTTGCACCCAATTGCATATTTATTTTACATATAGATTCCTAATAAAGTGGCACTACATGTGCTCAGGGTCTGTAAATTAAATGCTATTAGTGGGCCTGCAGCACTTATTGTGCCACCCACTTAAGTAGCCCTCTAAACATGCCTCAGGCCTGTCATTGTAAAGCCTGTGTGTGCAGTTTTAAGCTGCCATTTCGACCTGGCAAGGTAAACCTTTTGCAAGGCTCAATCTTCATTTTAAATACATATATGTTTCTCCAAAGGCGGGCACGAATCCTTAAGGGCAGGGTGTAGTGTATTTGAAAAGTTGAACATCTACTTTTAAGTTATGGTTAAGTTATGGTTAGTTAACCTCAGATACTACCACTTCAGTACACTTCTGGACCCGTGGATACTCTGCCAGGAACAAGGACTGCTGTGCTGCCTCAAAGGGCTATTCTGCAGGTCTCCTGAGCTGAGCCTCAGGGACATAACAGGCTTCCCTACAGCTATTTGACTTGTCTTCAATTAGTTCCTGACCCCCAAGAGGTGCCTCTCAGGCTTCGGGCCCTCAGTGTGGTTCTCGAGCTCTTACTGACAAGCTGTTGTGCTCTTCTTGACCGCAATTGGGCCCATTTGCACCGGAACCATGCCGATCGTATGGAGGATCAGCGCAAGCCATGCAAGGCCATCTCTTCCCACAGCAAGAATTGTCCACTCACGTGGATCAACAATGTGAGGCTCCAGTCTGCCCGTCCACAATGTCCGGCCTTCTCCTCATACCATGCCAACCATCATGTGCAACACCCTCCTGCCTCATGGTGAACTTCTTCCACGCGAACAGGATTCTTGGCACAAAACTTGAGAAGGTAATACTTCAGCAGGACTAATCTGAGACTGTATCCGACCTGCGCTCCATCGCAGTTGGCTTGAACTTTTGACTTTGGCCCAACCATAATAGCCTTGGTAGGTGCTTTATGCTTTTAAATGCTGTATTGCAGTTTCTTCTTTAAAAATTCATAAATCTAGTTCTAATGATTGGATTTTTATTGTTTTGGTCTTGTTTTGTTCATTAAGCTAAGCTCTATTCTTCTCACCTGATGTGGAATCTCTTTGTTTGTTGTTTTCACAATTTACTGTTGGAGGTGTTGCACAAATACTTCACACATTGCCTCTAAGTTAAGCCTGACTGCTCTGTGCCAAGCTACCAGGGGGTTGAGCACAAAATAAATTGGGGTTGCTTGTGCCTTACCCTGAATAGGATTGTGGTTGCTGGTTGACCAGGGGTCACCCCCAGTCAACCAGTAACCTAATTTCTGATGGATACAACTACCTGTGGATTCCTCACCTAAAGAATTTTCCCCATGCGCCAGCATCCGATGGAAATTTTCTTCTAGCTCTGCACGTCGACGATGACGTCACAATTCCCACGCGACGCCGTATGACAAAGTAACTAATGGAATGGTTTAAAATGGTATAGTAATGCACCTGTGGACTTAAGCAGCATTTGGATATAGTGTTATGTCAACTAAACCTTGGATTAGTGCTGAAGGACTATGGGCCTGACTCACAGGGGGTCGCCACACTTGTGACGGAGTATCAATACTCGGGGTAAAATCTCTGCCATGAAAATTCTCATGGCAGAGACTTCGCCTCCCGAGTGTGGAGCCCCCCCACTTGACTGCGGGACCTCTGCCACGAGTATGGATGCCCTTTGTGAGTCAGCCCCTTGGAGCCTATTTAAGAGTATAGGTGCTATTTATCGTATCTGATAAATGATAATACCATGGGGTACGTTACTTACCAGCCACAATAAATGTCACCTATTATAGGTTTGTGGGTAATAGCATGCAGCTGTTGGCCCAAAATCCACATAATATAGTAAATACCATACATCTTTCCCAAAGGGGGAGTTATTAATGCATCCAATAATTACTGGTTTGGCCAATCAAATCAAACTCTTAATTCCAACCCATGCAAAATCAGGGCTTTACAAATAGGTCAGAATTAACTGAGCCACTCATTATCAGGACCTAAAAATCCATTGCATGTTAAATCTACAGTGCCAATGTATAGTGCAGAAAGGTAGGGTGTACATCTGCCATCATTTACCAATTTGGACAGCACTGCGTACAGAGCTTAGATATTGGTGATACCAGTAACCAGGGAGTGAGTTAAGTGAAGATAATTTTCCCAATTCCGCTTATGAAGCACTTGAACTGAGGCTACATAGCCCTGCATACCTGGAATTCCCATGAAAATAAAGTACTTCTGTTCAGAGAAATCCCAGAGCCATTTTTCTGTATGAGTGAGTGGTAAAGCTATTCAACGCATGGCCAATATTGTCAGTGAACATTCTTTAAATGCTACACTAATTACATATTGCAGTTGATGGAAATTAAAGCACCAAGGAAGAACTTTTATTGAAAACATATTCTGTAGTACACAATTTATAAATATGTATTTTTTACCTCCCACGTAGAGCAAAAGTCGACATTATCATAAGCATATATTTCGTCATCTTCTCTGGATATTTCAGGTCCTGAAGGCTGAGAAAATGATTAGTTTTTATAAATGTAAAATAGATGTTTTGTACTGTTGAATACATAATCAAATATGCTCCTCCAAAGGTGGAATACAATGTGTTAAACTCATTAGTTCAGTAATTTGGCAGCATTGTCATGGGCAGTGTTTGGGGCACTCTGCGGTGGACTCCTAAGCATAACTTGGACCCTGGTACTTATAGTTTTACAAATTATTCACTGCCTCAACTCTTCCCAGTAATAAGCAAATGGATGTGATTCAGTTTACATTGCCACGCCACATTAGCACTTCAATCATTCATTCATTGACTTAATTGTATGAATATCTGACTTAGTATCTGCCATCAAGTTGGCTGAAAATGATCCCCTAATTTCTTGAGGAAGTGCTAAATCCAGCGGTGAATGTATCTCTGGAGATATGTTAGGTTATGTTATGCACATTTGTAGAGCGCACTGTCACACTGGAGTATGTCTTGGCACTGAGCAGGTGTGAGTCAAGCTATACCTAGGGCTTAGTGGAATACTTGAAAAGCCAGGTCTTCAAATGCTTGCGGAAGTCAAGAACTGAGGAGGAGCCTCTTATTTGTGGCAGCAGGTCCTTCCATGCTTAATGAACAATGTTTGAGAAAGCTCGACTTCCAGTTCTGGTTTTCTGTATCCGCGGAATGTGTGAAACTAGGAGTCAAGATGAGAAGAAGTGGTGTGAAAGCAGATCCGATTGTTGAGGTAAGCTGGGCCGGTGTTTTGTTGTGCCTTGAAAGTGTGGGTGAGGAGTTTGTATTGTGCTCGTCTGTGAACTGGGAGCCAGAGGAGCTCCTTCAGGTGTGGTGTGATGGGAGTGTGGTTGGGAGGCTGAGGTTGATAACAGCAATCGAGTTCTGAATGGTCTGCAGCCTTCTGGTGAGTTTTTTGTTGAGCTCAGCATAGAGGGAATCCCTGTTGTGACCAGTGAATGTGTGACAGTTTTCAGGGTGTTCATTTGGAGCTATTTTAAAAATCTTCCTCATCATCTATATGGTATGGAGGCATTAGGCGGTGACAACATTGATTTCGTCGGTCATGTCGATGATTATCCTGAGGTTTTTGGCATGGTTGGTGGGGGAGTGAAGGAGGCTGGCCTGGCTTATAGTGGGTACCTTGTGGTACTTACACCTTGTGCCAGGTCCAGTTATCCCTTATTAGTAGATTAGAGGTGTTCTAGCAGCTTAGGCTGTTAGAGGTAGCTATAGCAGAGCAGCTTAGGCTGAACTAGAAGACATGCAAAGCTCCTACTATAGCACTTATATCACTTAGTACTATATCATAAGAAAACACAATACTCAGAGTTACTAAAAATAAAGGTACTTTATTTTAGTGACAATATGCCAAAAGTATCTCAGAGGATATACTCCCTTAGGAGGTAAGTAATATACACAAAATATACACACACAAACCAAAATAAGATAAGTAACAGTTAGAAAAGTAGTGCAAACACTGTAGAACACAATAGAATGCAACAGGGAGAAATAGGCCTAGGGGCAACACAAACCATATACTCCAAAAATGGAATGCGAACCACGAATGGACCCCAGGCCTAGTGTAGTGTGTAGAGGGTCGCTGGGAGTGTAAGAAAACACTAAGGGTGTCCAAGATACCCCACCCCAAGATCCTGAAAGTAGGAGTAAAGTTACCCTACTACCCCAGAAAGACAGTAAAGTCGAGATAGGGGATTCTGCAAGGAAAACAACTGACTGCAAAGCACTGAAGACGGATTCCTGGACCTGAGGACCTGTAAAGGAAGGGGACCAAGTCCAAGAGTCACGCAAGTGTCCGGGGGGGGCAGGAGCCCACTAAAGCCGGATGAAGGTGCAAAAGGGCTGCCTCTGGGTGGAAGAAGCCAAAGATTCTGCAACAACGGAAGGTGCCAGCAACTTCTCCTTTGGTCAGAAGATGTCACACGGTGTGCTGGTAGATGCAGAGTTGTTTCCACACAGAAATACTGCAAACAAGCCTAGCTAGCTGCAAGAGTTGCGATTGCAGGTTTTGGATGCTGCCAAGGCCCAGGAAGGACCAGGAGATCGCCCCTTGGAGGAGGAGACAGAGGGGGCGCTCAGCAATATGGAGGGCCCATGCAGAAGCAGGCAGCACCCGCAGAAGCACCTGAACAGGCACTTAGAAGATCTGAGGATGATGGTCGACTCAGAACAACAAAAGAGGGTCCCACGACGTCGGAGTCCAACTCAGCGAGTTGGGCAATGCAAGATGGAGTGCTGGGGACCTGGGCTAGGCTGTGAACAAAGGAAGTCTTGCAAAAGTGCACAGAAGCCTGAGCAGCTGCAGTTCATGCAGTACACAGGATTACTGTCTGGCGTGGGGAGGCAAGGACTTACCTCCACCAAATTTGGACAGACGGGCCACTGGACTGTCGGGGACATTTAGATCCAGCTCCTGTGTTCCAGGGACCACGCTCGTCAGGGTGAGAGGGGACCCAGAGGACCAGTGATGCAGAAGTTTGGTGCCTCCGTTGGCATGGGGAAGATTCCGTCGACCCACCGGAGATTTCTAACTGGGTTCCAGTGCAGGGCGAAGGCAGACAGCCCTCAGATCATGCACCACCAGGAAACAGTTGAGAAAGCCAGCAGGATGAGGCACTACAATGTTGCTAGTAGTCTTCTTCCTACTTTGTTGCGGTTTTGCAGGTGTCCTAGAGCAGTCAGCGGTCGATCCTTGTCAGAAGTCGAAGAGGGAAGTGCAGAGGAACTCTGGTGAGCTCTTGCATTCGTTATCTGATGAGATACCCACAGGAGAGACCCTAAATAGCCCACAGAGGAGGATTGGCCACAACGAAAGGTAAGCACCTATCAGGAGGGGTCTCTGACGTCACCTGCTGGCACTGGCCACTCAGAGCTGTCCATTGTGCCCTCACACCTCTGCATCCAAGATGGCAGAGGTCTTGGACACACTGGAGGAGCTCTGGGCACCTCCCCTGGGAGGTGCTGGTCAGGGGAGTGGTCACTCCCCTTTCCTTTGTCCAATTTCGCGCCAGAGCAGGGCTGGGGGGATCCCTGAACCAGTGTAGACTGGCTTATGCAAGGAGGGCACCATCTGTGCCCTTCAAAGCATTTCCAGAGGCCAGGAGAGGCTACTCCTCCCAGGCCCCTCACACCTATTTCCAAAGGGAGAGGGTGTAACACCCTCTCTCAGAGGAAATCCTTTGTTCTGCCTTCCTGGGACCAGTCTGCCCAGGCCCCAGGGGGGCAGAAACCTGTCTGAGGGGTTGGCAGCAGCAGTAGCTGCAGAGGAGACCCCGGAAAGTTAGTTTGGCAGTACCGGGGCTCTATGCTGAAGACCTGGGGATGCATGGGATTGTCCCCCTGTAGGAGGCTGGACTGGCTTGTAGTGAGTACCAAGGGGTACTTGCACCTTGCACCAGGCCCAGTTATCCCTTATTAGTGTATAGGGTGTCTAGCAGCTTAGGCTGATAGATAATGGTAGCTTAGCAGAGCAGCTTAGGCTGAACTAGGAGACGTGTGAAGCTACTACAGTACCACTTAGTGTCATATGCACAATATCATAAGAAAACACAATACACAGTTATACTAAAAATAAAGGTACTTTATTTTTATGACAATATGCCAAAGTATCTTAGAGTGTACCCTCAGTGAGAGGATAGGAAATATACACAAGATATATATACACAATAGCAAAAATAGGCAGTATAGTCTTAGAAAACAGTGCAAACAATGTATAGTTACAATAGGATGCAATGGGGAAACATAGGGATAGGGGCAACACAAACCATATACTCCAAAAGTGGAATGCGAACCACGAATGGACCCCAAACCTATGTGACCTTGTAGAGGGTCGCTGGGACTATTAGAAAATAGTGAGAGTTAGAAAAATAACCCTCCCCAAGACCCTGAAAAGTGAGTGCAAAGTGCACTAAAGTTCCCCTAAGGACAAAGAAGTCGTGTTAGAGGAATAATGCAGGAAAGACACAAACCAGCAATGCAACAACTGTGGATTTCCAATCTAGGATACCTGTGGAACAAGGGGACCAAGTCCAAAAGTCACAAGCAAGTCGGAGATGGGCAGATGCCCAGGAAATGCCAGCTGCGGGTGCAAAGAAGCTTCTACTGGACAGAAGAAGCTGAGGTTTCTGCAGGAACGAAAAGGGCTAGAGACTTCCCCTTTGGTGGACGGATCCCTCTCGCCTTGGAGAGTCGTGCAGAAGTGTTTTCCCGCCGAAAGGACGCCAACAAGCCTTGCTAGTTGCAAATCGTGCGTTTGGCGTTTTTGGACGCTGCCGGGGCCCAGGAGGGACCAGGAGGTCGCAAATTGGACCTGAAGAGAGAGGGGACGTCGAGCAAGACAAAGAGCCCTCACTGAAGCAGGTAGCACCCGGAGAAGTGCCAGAAACAGGCACTACAAGGATGCGTGAAACGGTGCTCGCCGAAGTTGCACAAAGGAGTCCCACGTCGCCGGAGACCAACTTAGAAAGTCGTGCAATGCAGGTTAGAGTGCCGTGGACCCAGGCTTGGCTGTGCACAAAGGATTTCTGCCGGAAGTGCACAGGGGCCGGAGTAGCTGCAAAGTCGCGGTTCCCAGCAATGCAGCCCAGCGAGGTGAGGCAAGGACTTAACTCCACCAAACTTGGGCTGAAGAGTCACTGGACTGTGGGGGTCACTTGGACAGAGTCGCTGGATTCGAGAGACCTCGCTCGTCGTGCTGAGAGGAGACCCAAGGGACCGGTAATGCAGCTTTTTGGTGCCTGCGGTTGCAGGGGGAAGATTCCGTCGACCCACGGGAGATTTCTTCGGAGCTTCTGGTGCAGAGAGGAGGCAGGCTACCCCCACAGCATGCACAAGCAGGAAAACAGTCGAGAAGGCGGCAGGATCAGCGTTACAGAGTTGCAGTAGTCGTCTTTGCTACTATGTTGCAGGTTTGCAGGCTTCCAGCGCGGTCAGCAGTTGATTCCTTATCAGAAGGTGAAGAGAGAGATGCAGAGGAACTCGGATGAGCTCTTGCATTCGTTATCTAAAGTTTCCCCAGAGACAGAGACCCTAAATAGCCAGAAAAGAGGGTTTGGCTACTTAGGAGAGAGGATAGGCTACTAACACCTGAAGGAGCCTATCAGCAGGAGTCTCTGACGTCACCTGGTGGCACTGGCCACTCAGAGCAGTCCAGTGTGCCAGCAGCACCTCTGTTTCCAAGATGGCAGAGGTCTGGAGCACACTGGAGGAGCTCTGGACACCTCCCAGGGGAGGTGCAGGTCAGGGGAGTGGTCACTCCCTTTTTCTTTGTCCAGTTTCGCGCCAGAGCAGGGGCTAAGGGGTCCCTGAACCGGTGTAGACTGGCTTATGCAGAATTGGGCACATCTGTGCCCAAGAAAGCATTTCCAGAGGCTGGGGGAGGCTACTCCTCCCCTGCCTTCACACCATTTTCCAAAGGGAGAGGGTGTCACACCCTCTCTCAGAGGAAGTTCTTTGTTCTGCCATCCTGGGCCAGGCCTGGCTGGACCCCAGGAGGGCAGATGCCTGTCTGAGGGGTTGGCAGCAGCAGCAGCTGCAGTGAAACCCCAGGAAGGGCAGTTTGGCAGTACCAGGGTCTGTGCTACAGACCACTCGGATCATGGGATTGTGCCAACTATGCAAGGATGGCATAGAGGGGGCAATTCCATGATCATAGACATGTTACATGGCCATATTCGGAGTTACCATTGTGAAGCTACATATAGGTAGTGACCTATATGTAGTGCACGCGTGTAATGGTGTCCCCGCACTCACAAAGTTCAGGGAATTGGCTCTGAACAATGTGGGGGCACCTTGGCTAGTGCCAGGGTGCCCTCACACTAAGTAACTTTGCACCTAACCTTTACCAGGTAAAGGTTAGACATATAGGTGACTTATAAGTTACTTAAGTGCAGTGTAAAATGGCTGTGAAATAACGTGGACGTTATTTCACTCAGGCTGCAGTGGCAGGCCTGTGTAAGAATTGTCAGGGCTCCCTATGGGTGGCAAAAGAAATGCTGCAGCCCATAGGGATCTCCTGGAACCCCAATACCCTGGGTACCTCAGTACCATATACTAGGGAATTATAAGGGTGTTCCAGTAAGCCAATGTAAATTGGTACAAATGGTCACTAGCCTGTCAGTGATAATTTGGAAAGAAATGAGAGAGCATAACCACTGAGGTTCTGGTTAGCAGAGCCTCAGTGAGACAGTTAGTCACTACACAGGTAACACATTCAGGCACACTTATGAGCACTGGGGCCCTGGGTTACCAGGGTCCCAGTGACACATACAACTAAAACAACATATATACAGTGAAAAATGGGGGTAACATGCCAGGCAAGATGGTACTTTCCTACACAACCCCTCCCCAAACGAAGGACAATAAGACTAGCCATGACCTGATGAGTCTTCATTGTCTAAGTGGAAATATCTGGAGAGTCCATCTGCATTGGAGTGGCTACTCCCAGGTCTATGTTCCACTGTATAGTCCATTCCCTGTAGGGATATGGACCACCTCAACAATTTAGGATTTTCACCTTTCATTTGTTTTAGCCAAAGTAGAGGTTTGTGGTCTGTCTGAACAATGAAGTGAGTGCCAAATAGGTATGGCCTCAAATTCTTCAGAGCCCAGACCACAGCAAAGGCCTCCCTCTCAATGGCAGACCAACGCTTTTCTCTAGGGGTCAACCTCCTACTAATAAAAGCAACAGGTTGATCCTGGCCCTCAGAATTAAGTTGTGATAGGACTGCCCCTACTCCTAATTCAGATGCATCAGTTTGGACATAGAATTTTTTAGAGTAACAAGGGCTTTTCAGGACAGGTGCAGAGCACATGGCCTGCTTCAGCTCCTCAAAAGCTTTCTGACAGTTTGCTGTCCATAATACCTTTTTAGGCATTTTCTTGGATGTGAGGTCATTAAGAGGGGCTGCAATGGAGCCATAGTTCTTAATGAACCTCCTGTAATACCCAGTGAGGCCTAGGAAGGCTCTCACCTGAGTCTGAGTGGTAGGGGGAACCCAATCAATAATAGTTTGGATTTTCCCCTGAAGTGGTGCAATCTGTTCCCCACCAACAAGGTGTCCCAGATAAACCACCTTACCCTGCCCTATCTGGCACTTTGAAGCCTTGATAGTGAGGCCTGCCTTTTGCAGAGCCTCCAAAACTTTCCATAGGTGGACCAGGTGATCATCCCAGCTGGAGCTAAAGACAGCTATATCGTCCAAATATGCTGCACTGAAAGCTTCCAGCCCTTGCAGGACTGTGTTCACCAACCTCTGAAAAGTGGCAGGTGCATTTTTCAAACCAAAAGGCATTACAGTAAACTGGTAATGTCCTCCAATGGTAGAAAATGCAGTCTTAGGTTTAGCATCTTCTGACAATTTGATCTGCCAATACCCTGCAGTCAAATCAAAAGTGCTTAGATACTTGGCAGATGCCAGTGTATCTATGAGCTCATCTGCCCTGGGTATAGGGTGAGCATCAGTTTTGGTTACCAAGTTGAGACCTCTATAGTCTACACAAAACCGCATTTCCTTCTTTCCATCTTTAGAATTGGGTTTTGGTACCAGTACCACAGGAGAAGCCCATGGACTGTCAGAGTGCTCAACCACTCCTAGTTCCAACATTTTCTGAACTTCATGCTTTATGCAGTCCCTGACATGGTCAGGCTGCCTATAGATCTTACTTTTGACAGGTAAACTGTCTCCAGTATCTATAGTGTGCTCACACCAAGAAGTGGTGCCTGGCACAGTAGAGAAGAGTTCTGAAAATTGTCCTAGGAGATTTATGCAATGGTCTTTCTGCTCAGCAGTAAGACAATCTGCCAAAACTACACCTTCCACAAGAGCATCTTGTTCTGTGGAAGAGAAGAGATCAGGTAGAGGATCACTGTCTTCTTCCTGTCCCTCATCAGTTGCCATGAGCAGGGTGAGATCAGCCCTGTCATAGTAGGGTTTCAGGCGGTTGACATGGAGCACCCTAAGGGGACTCCTGGCAGTGCCTAAGTCAACTAAATAGGTGACTTCTCCCTTCTTTTCAACAATTGTGTGGGGACCACTCCATTTATCTTGGAGTGCTCTTGGGGCCACAGGCTCCAAGACCCACACTTTCTGCCCTGGTTGGTACTGAACCAAAACAGCCTTCTGATCATGCCATTGCTTCTGGAGCTCTTGGCTGGCCTGAAGGTTTTTACTGGCCTTTTTCATGTACTCAGCCATCCTTGATCTGAGGCCAAGTACATAATCCACAGTATCCTGCTTAGGAGCTTTTAAAGGTTGTTCCCAACCCTCCTTTACAAGTGTGAGTGGACCCCTAACAGGGTGTCCAAAAAGAAGTTCAAAGGGGCTGAAGCCCACTCCTTTCTGGGGTACCTCCCTGTAGGCAAAAAGGAGGCATGGTAGAAGGATATCCCATCTCCTGCGGAGTTTTTCAGGGAGACCCATAATCATGCCTTTGAGAGTTTTATTAAATCTCTCCACCAGTCCATTTGTTTGTGGATGATAGGGTGTTGTGAACTTGTACATTACACCACACTCTTTCCACATGGCCTTTAAGTATGCAGACATGAAATTGCTTCCTCTGTCTGATACTACTTCCTTTGGGAAGCCCACCCTGGAAAATATTCCCAGGAGGGCCTTTGCCACTGCAGGTGCTGTAGTGGTCCTTAAAGGAATAGCTTCAGGATATCTTGTGGCATGGTCCACTACCACTAAGATAAACCTATTGCCTGAAGCAGTAGGAGGGTCAAGGGGGCCAACTATGTCAACCCCTACCCTTTCAAAGGGAACCCCAACCACAGGCAGTGGGATAAGGGGTGCCTTTGGGGTGCCACCTGTCTTGCCACTGGCTTGACAGGTTTCACAGGACTTACAAAATTCTTTTGTGTCCTCAGACATCCTAGGCCAATGAAACAGGGGAACAAGCCTGTCCCAAGTTTTCATTTGTCCTAGATGCCCAGCTAAGGGAATGTCATGTGCCAGTGTTAGGAGAAACTTTCTGTACTCCTGAGGAATCACTAATCTCCTGGCAGCTCCAGGTTTAGGATCCCTATGCTCAGTGTACAAGAGGTTGTCCTCCCAGTAAACTCTGTGAGAGTCACTGACATCCCCATTAGCCTGTTTGACAGCTTGCTGTCTGAGACCCTCTAATGTGGGACAGGTTTGCTGTGCCACACTCAGCTCCTCTCTGGCAGG
This sequence comes from Pleurodeles waltl, assembly GCF_031143425.1. Classification (NCBI taxonomy): domain Eukaryota; kingdom Metazoa; phylum Chordata; class Amphibia; order Caudata; family Salamandridae; genus Pleurodeles; species Pleurodeles waltl. Next base: position 169,677,985 of record NC_090442.1, read on the forward strand.
CCCCCCTTCACCCAAAAGCTCAGCAGTGTCTGTTTCCAGCTCCTCTGGTGTAGGTTCTGCACAGGGAGGGAATTCTTCTTCCTCAGAAGTTGAATCCACTGTAGAGGGAGGGATAGTAGGAAGTGGTTTGCTTCTACTAGCCCTTGCTTTAGGGAGCACTTGGTCCATTGTTCCAGGATCCAAGCTTCCCTGTCCTTTTTGCTTTTTGGCCTGAGCCCTTGTCAAAGCAAAAATATGCCCTGGGATGCCCAGCATTGCTGCATGGGCCTCCAACTCCACATCTGACCAAGCTGATGTCTCCAAATCATTCCCTAATAGACAGTCTACAGGTAAATCTGAAGCTACCACAACTTTCTTTGGACCAGTTACCCCCCCCCAGTTGAGATTTACAACAGCCATGGGGTGGCTTTGTGTTATGTTGTGAGCATCGGTTACTTGGTACTGGTGTCCAAGTATGTGTTGTTCAGGGTGCACCAGTTTCTCAATCACCATTGTGACACTGGCACCTGTGTCCCTGTAGGCCTGGACCTCAACACCATTTATTAGGGTTAGTTGCTTGTACTTCTCCAAGTTATGGGGGCAAGCAACCAAAGTGGCTAAATCAATAGCCCCTTCAGAGACTAAAGTAGCCTCTGTGGTCTCCCTAATCAGACCAACCCCAACTAAACTACCAAAAGTGAGCCCAGCTACTCCCTTGGATTGGCTATTAGTAGGTTTGCTCCCACCACCACTGCTATTAGTAGGGACACTAGGTGTAGCAGTAGGGGTTGTAGTGGTAGGAGCTGTGGTGCCTTTCTTTGGACAACTAGGATCTGTTGTCCAATGGCCTTTTATTTTACATAAATAGCACCATGGTTTCTTTTCCTTGTTCTGATTAAAGGAGGATTTGGACCCACCACCCCCACCAGAGTGTTTTTGTGGGCCTGATGAAGACTCATTTTTAGATTTGTCCCCACCCTTGTCAGAAGACTTACCATCCTTCTTTTTGTTGCCATCTTTGTCACCCCCTGTATGAACTTTTCTGTTCACTCTTGTTCTGACCCATTTGTCTGCCTTCTTTCCCAATTCTTGGGGAGAGGTCAGATCAGAGTCCACCAAGTACTGGTGCAACAAATCAGACACACAATTATTAAGAATATGCTCTCTCAGGATCAAGTTATACAGGCTGTCATAATCAGTAACTTTACTGCCATGTAACCACCCCTCCAAGGCCTTCACTGAATGGTCAATAAAATCAACCCAGTCTTGTGAAGACTCCTTTTTGGTCTCTCTGAACTTTATCCTGTACTGTTCAGTGGTTAAGCCATAACCATCCAGGAGTGCATTCTTAAGAACTTGGAAATTATTAGCATCATTTTCTTTCACAGTAAGGAGCCTATCCCTACCTTTTCCACTAAATGATAGCCATAGGATAGCAGCCCACTGCCTTTGAGGGACATCCTGTACAACACAGGCCCTCTCAAGTGCAGCAAACCACTTGTTAATGTCATCCCCCTCCTTATAAGGGGGAACTATCTTGTGCAGATTCCTGGAATCATGCTCTTTTGCAGGATGACTATGGGGAATACTGCTGCTGCCACCATGGGTATCTAAACCCAACTTCTGTCTTTCCTTCTCTAATTCAAAAGACTGTCTATCCAAATCCAGCTGTTGCTTTTTAAGCTTCAGTCTGGTTTGTTCCACCCTCAACTTATTGAGTTCCCTCTCTAACATTCTGTCATCAGGGTTGGTGGGAGGGACATTTCTAGAACCAGAGCTATGATGGGAATGAACAGAAGGAGACCTGTCCCTTACAGAAGCCACCCTAACAGCTTGGTTTACAGAAACATTACTACCAGTATGGTGAGAATAAATGCTTTTGCTATGATGTGAGACAACACTATTTATTTGGTGTGGCTCATCATCATTACCATCTATGCTAGATTGTCTAGTAATGGGCAGGCTAGGAAGTTTCTTTCCTGAATCTTTTCCTGGGGGAGGCCCTGAATCAGATTGGGAACTATTAGGTACTTTTTCAACAGATGGGGCACCTATGGCCTTATCCTGTTCTCTAAACATGTTAAGTAACAGTTCCAAGGAAGGATTCTTCCCTACACTCAAACCTCTCTCTATACAGAGACTCCTTGCTCTTTTCCAGCTAAGGTTGTCATATGCAAGTTTGGACAGATCAACACTTTGAAAAAAAAAAAAAGAGGGGATGGGAGGATTTATGGTCCAGTGTATATCTTCCAAAGAACTTGATAATAAAATATGATACACTGTTCCAAAAGAATAGGGAGAGGAAGTAAAGGAGTCCTGATCATCAGGAGCAAGAGTCCTCACACACCGTACTTGGTGTCATGCTTCATCATCGGACAGCTCCTCGTCAGACCGGCGCTGCGTTTCCGTGTCAGGCGCAGCACCTACCCTCAGGCTCCGTTGAACGGAGCCTGAGGGTAGGTGCTGCGCCTGACACCGAAACGCACACAAATTGTTTGTGTATTGGGCATCAGGCCTACGTGATCCCATGAAGCCCTTTCTCTAGTGGAGATGGGTGACTGATAGGAAAAAGCCAGTCCTGTTCTATCCTAATTGTTTGTGTATTGGGCATCAGGCCTACGTGATCCCATGAAGCCCTTTCTCTAGTGGAGATGGGTGACTGATAGGAAAAAGCCAGTCCTGTTCTATCCTAGTAAGTGACTGACTACGTTTTGACTGTAAACGATAGATTGCAGGAGTCTATATATATAATTTTTTCTTTTTTTCACTTGGGTTTCGATTGAAGAAGTCCAATTATTTAATAGGTCCTGAAGAAGCGTCGTAGGATCCTGCTGAGACCATATCAAGACGCGAAACATGTCGACCACATATTAAGGAATTTCGGATAATTACCGACTTCCTGCTTTGAATTTTCTTGTGTGAGTGTCTGAGCATTACCTCAATTTTCACTCCCTTGCCATTTTTTTTAATCTTGGCCATTTCCCAACATCAAAGAATAAATCACTTAGTGAGGGTCCTGAGCCAATCTTATCCTTTATTCCTGTACTTTCCTTCCCCACGGACCCATACTTGGCTCCGCGGCATCATCGGCAAAAACAAAAGATCTCCGGCAAAGAGCCCCCCCTTTTTAGGGGGGAGCCCGTCAGACATTGCAGCGCCGGTCTGACGAGGAGCTGTCCGATGATGAAGCATGACACCAAGTACGGTGTGTGAGGACTCTTGCTCCTGATGATCAGGACTCCTTTACTTCCTCTCCCTATTCTTTTGGAACAGTGTATCATATTTTATTATCAAGATCAACACTTTGGCCTGTGCCAGACATTTTTTAGAGAGTGTTAAAGTGATAGAAAAAGAGAAAAAAGTTTTCAGAACTTTTTGGAAAGACAGAAAAAAACTTTTTAAACTTTTAAGAACTTTTTGAAAGTTTAGAAGTACTTTTCAGCACTTAGAAAAGAGTGAAAAGAGGAAATGCAAAACTTTTTAGCTATGTGTATATACACTGACCTTGTTTTGTATATTTTTCTCTTATGAAAAGTACAATGACAAGAGTGGTAAGTAGTCTCAAGCACTTATCCCACCACTGCACAACCAATGTAGGAGGCTGGACTGGCTTGTAGTGAGTACCAAGGGGTACTTGCACCTTGCACCAGGCCCAGTTATCCCTTATTAGTGTATAGGGTGTCTAGCAGCTTAGGCTGATAGATAATGGTAGCTTAGCAGAGCAGCTTAGGCTGAACTAGGAGACGTGTGAAGCTACTACAGTACCACTTAGTGTCATATGCACAATATCATAAGAAAACACAATACACAGTTATACTAAAAATAAAGGTACTTTATTTTTATGACAATATGCCAAAGTATCTTAGAGTGTACCCTCAGTGAGAGGATAGGAAATATACACAAGATATATATACACAATAGCAAAAATAGGCAGTATAGTCTTAGAAAACAGTGCAAACAATGTATAGTTACAATAGGATGCAATGGGGAAACATAGGGATAGGGGCAACACAAACCATATACTCCAAAAGTGGAATGCGAACCACGAATGGACCCCAAACCTATGTGACCTTGTAGAGGGTCGCTGGGACTATTAGAAAATAGTGAGAGTTAGAAAAATAACCCTCCCCAAGACCCTGAAAAGTGAGTGCAAAGTGCACTAAAGTTCCCCTAAGGACAAAGAAGTCGTGTTAGAGGATAAATGCAGGAAAGACACAAGCCAGCAATGCAACAACTGTGGATTTCCAATCTAGGATACCTGTGGAACAAGGGGACCAAGTCCAAAAGTCACAAGCAAGTCGGAGATGGGCAGATGCCCAGGAAATGCCAGCTGCGGGTGCAAAGAAGCTTCTACTGGACAGAAGAAGCTGAGGTTTCTGCAGGAACGAAAAGGGCTAGAGACTTCCCCTTTGGTGGACGGATCCCTCTCGCCTTGGAGAGTCGTGCAGAAGTGTTTTCCCGCCGAAAGGACGCCAACAAGCCTTGCTAGTTGCAAATCGTGCGTTTTAAGTTTTTGGATGCTGCCGGGGCCCAGGAGGGACCAGGAGGTCGCAAATTGGACCTGAAGAGAGAGGGAACGTTGAGCAAGACAAAGAGCCCTCACTAAAGCAGGTAGCACCCGGAAAAGTGCCAGAAATAGGCACTAGAAGGATGCGTGAAACGGTGCTCGCCGAAGTTGCACAAAGGAGTCCCACGTCGCCGGAGACCAACTTAGAAAGTCGTGCAATGCAGGTTAGAGTGCCGTGGACCCAGGCTTGGCTGTGCACAAAGGATTTCCGCCGGAAGTGCACAGGGGCCGGAGTAGCTGCAAAGTCGCGGTTCCCAGCAATGCAGCCCAGCGAGGTGAGGCAAGGACTTACCTCCACCAAACTTGGGCTGAAGAGTCACTGGACTGTGGGGGTCACTTGGACAGAGTCGCTGGATTCGAGAGACCTCACTCGTCGTGCTGAGAGGAGACCCAAGGGACCGGTAATGCAGCTTTTTGGTGCCTGCGGTTGCAGGGGGAAGATTCCGTCGACCCACGGGAGATTTCTTGGGAGCTTCTGGTGCAGAGAGGAGGCAGGCTACCCCCACAGCATGCACAAGCAGGAAAACAGTCGAGAATGCGGCAGGATCAGCGTTACAGAGTTGCAGTAGTCGTCTTTGCTACTATGTTGCAGGTTTGCAGGCTTCCAGCGCGGTCAGCAGTCGATTCCTTATCAGAAGGTGAAGAGAGAGATGCAGAGGAACTCGGATGAGCTCTTGCATTCGTTATCTAAAGTTTCCCCAGAGACAGAGACCATAAATAGCCAGAAAAGAGGGTTTGGCTACTTAGGAGAGAGGATAGGCTACTAACACCTGAAGGAGCCTATCAGCAGGAGTCTCTGACGTCACCTGGTGGCACTGGCCACTCAGAGCAGTCCAGTGTGCCAGCAGCACCTCTGTTTCCAAGATGGCAGAGGTCTGGAGCACACTGGAGGAGCTCTGGACACCTCCCAGGGGAGGTGCAGGTCAGGGGAGTGGTCACTCCCCTTTCCTTTGTCCAGTTTCGCGCCAGAGCAGGGGCTAAGGGGTCCCTGAACTGGTGTAGACTGGCTTATGCAGAATTGGGCACATCTGTGCCCAAGAAAGCATTTCCAGAGGCTGTGGGAGGCTACTCCTCCCCTGCCTTCACACCATTTTCCAAAGGGAGAGGGTGTCACACCCTCTCTCAGAGGAAGTTCTTTGTTCTGCCATCCTGGGCCAGGCCTGGCTGGACCCCAGGAGGGCAGATGCCTGTCTGAGGGGTTGGCAGCAGCAGCAGCTGCAGTGAAACCCCAGGAAGGGCAGTTTGGCAGTACCAGGGTCTGTGCTACAGACCACTCGGATCATGGGATTGTGCCAACTATGCCAGGATGGCATAGAGGGGGCAATTCCATGATCATAGACATGTTACATGGCCATATTCGGAGTTACCATTGTGAAGCTACATATAGGTAGTGACCTATATGTAGTGCACGCGTGTAATGGTGTCCCCGCACTCACAAAGTTCAGGGAATTGGCTCTGAACAATGTGGGGGCACCTTGGCTAGTGCCAGGGTGCCCTCACACTAAGTAACTTTGCACCTAACCTTTACCAGGTAAAGGTTAGACATATAGGTGACTTATAAGTTACTTAAGTGCAGTGTAAAATGGCTGTGAAATAACGTGGACGTTATTTCACTCAGGCTGCAGTGGCAGGCCTGTGTAAAAATTGTCAGGGCTCCCTATGGGTGGCAAAAGAAATGCTGCAGCCCATAGGGATCTCCTGGAACCCCAATACCCTGGGTACCTCAGTACCATATACTAGGGAATTATAAGGGTGTTCCAGTAAGCCAATGTAAATTGGTACAAATGGTCACTAGCCTGTCAGTGACAATTTGGAAAGAAATGAGAGAGCATAACCACTGAGGTTCTGGTTAGCAGAGCCTCAGTGAGACAGTTAGTCACTACACAGGTAACACATTCAGGCACACTTATGAGCACTGGGGCCCTGGGTTACCAGGGTCCCAGTGACACATACAACTAAAACAACATATATACAGTGAAAAATGGGGGTAACATGCCAGGCAAGATGGTACTTTCCTACACCCCCCATACCATAATGGTATGGGGGTGACAATTCCATGATCCTAGACATGTGACATGGCCATGTTCGGAGTTACCATTGTGACGCTACATATAGGTATTGACCTATATGTAGTGCACGCGTGTAATGGTGTCCCCGCACTCACAAAGTCCGGGGAATGTGCCCTGAACAATGTGGGGGCACCTTAGCTAGTGCCAGGGTGCCCACACACTGAGTAACGTTGCACCTAACCTTCACCAAGTGAGGGTTAGACATATAGGTGACTTATAAGTTACTTAAGTGCAGTGTAAAATGGCTGTGAAATAACGTGGACGTTATTTCACGCAGGCGGCAGTTGCAGTCCTGTGTGAGATTTGTCTGAGCTCCCTATGGGTGGCAAAAGAAATGCTGCAGCCCATAGGGATCTCCTGGAACCCCAATACCCTGGGTACCTAGGTACTATATATTAGGGAATTTTAAGGGTGTTCCAGTGTGCCAATCAGAATTGGTAAAATTAGTCACTAGCCTGCAGTGACAATTTTAAAAGCAGAGAGAGCATAAACACTGAAGTTCTGGTTAGCAGAGCCTCAGTAATACAGTTAGGCACCACACAGGGAACACATACAGGGCATACTTTATGAGCACTGGGGTCCTGCCTAGCAGGATCCCAGTGGCACATAGGCAAAAACAAACATACATACTGTAAGAATGGGGGTAACATGCCAGGCAAGATGGTACTTTCCTACAGGGGGTGAGTATCGGCCCCAGCTCTGTTGGCCACCAGGTGGAGTTCCACAATGATGTGCTCTTCTAGAGGATCATGATTTCGGTCTAGCCGGAGTTCAGCTTTAGACAGCTGGTCTTCTCCCAGTAAGCAATTTAAGTCATGCAGAAATTGAAATCGATCTGGGTACTGGCCATCTTGTCCATGAGGGAGAGAATGAGTTTTGTGTTGGTTGCGCAGAAGATAGTGTTGATGTCTTGAGACTGAATGATGTTGGCAAGAGGGTCATGTATATGTTGAAGAGAGTTAGGCTCAGGGAGGATCCTAGGTGGAACTCCACTGATGAGGTTGCAGATGTCTGATGTGTATGGTGACATGCTGGGTCTTTCCAGTCAGGAAGAAGCAGATCTATTGGAGTGTGTTTCCATGAACTTCAATGTTGTGTAGGCGTTGGATGAGAATGGATCGGGAGACTGGGCCAAATGCTGCGGAGATGTCCAGGAGGAAGAGGGCTGTTGTGTCTCATCCATACACAGTTATACAGATGTCATCAGTGTAGCCAACAAGGGCAGTTTCCATGCTGTGGTTGGGTCTGAAACAAAACTGATTGGGATTGAGGAGTTGGAGGTATTCATGAGGTATCTGTTGGTGATTTACAGTAAAACCTCAGGCTGTAATGGTAGCAGGCATATAGGTCTGTAGTTGGACATCTTTGGAGGGTCTGCAGATGGTTTATTCGGCAAAGGGAGGACCATTGCATGTTTTCAAGCATCTGGAATGGTCACAGAAGAGGTTGAGGCATTTAAAATGGGTGTGAGCACGACGCTGATAAGTTGCAGTCCTCTGGAGTAGGCATGGTGGGGGCCAGGGTCCGATGAGGCCCCTGATTGGATGGACTTCAAGGTGGTGGTGGTTTTATCTGTGTGATGATGAGTCATATGGTTAGAAATGTTTTTTTTGGATAAGATCGGAAGGCATTTGGTGAGGGTAGAAGTTGCTGAAAATAGCAGTGATTTTGTTGCTGAATAATTGAGAATCAGGTGTGTTGCAAGGGGGTGATCAAGATGGAGGTGGCCCCTGGTGAGGTGAAATCTTTCCCAACGGCGAAGATTTCTTTACTTCTGTTGGTGCTGGCATTGAAATACCAGTATGGCACGTTTGGTCATTCGTATTATTTGGTGGTAGCGCCTTACGGCAGAATTGAACACACTCCTGTCTGTATTGTCCTGGCTTAATCTCCATTTGTTTGCAATGGCATTTAACAAGTGTAATCTCCTACATGTGCTAGCTGACCTGAGGTCTGAATCTTGTTGTATTTTTGTGCCTGAGGGGGGCCAGGGAGTCGGCGCAGGATGTGATCCAATTGCTGACATCTTTGAGAGTTTTAGGGAGGCTGTTTCAGTGTTAGGTTTGGTGGGCATTGAGAGTAGTGTTTCAGTCTTGTCAGTGGTGCTGTTCCAGTTTTAGAGTGCTGGTCTGGCGGTGCTGCATATGCACTGTGGTGGGACAAGTATGCTGAAATTGTTAAGGAGGCGGTCTGTCTAGGTGACTGGTGTGGGCTCATTGACTCAGATGTTCTCACCACTACATTAATATGGTGGAAGAAATTTACCAATGGACTATCTTATGTATTTAGCATGTTCTCCAGAAAATAGAGGATTTTCCATTGGCACACAAATCTAAACCAAGTCTTTGGGCATTATTTAGAGTTTGGCAGAGAGAGACCTCCATCAAAACATGTTCAATGTCCGTCTGCCATATTTAGAGGATTATGGGCTATAATGCACTTTTAATCCAGTGGGTGGGGCACTTGCCATGCTACTGATGGCCTACCATGTCTCACAACCTCTAAATAAGGCTTTTAGGGCCATTTGGTAGATAGGATACTCTCACAAATGTATATCCGAGATATCACATCTGTTGTATTACAAATGTCGTGGGGTATAATAGAATTTCTAGTATCAAAGGTTATAATGCACTTATAAAATGGCATGTGGGACATCCATCACACTTGCGACAGACGATCTCATCCAAATTAAGGAATGCTCACCCCTCATCTTTGTCCTCAGATGACACAGAGGTGCCACTGCCTCCCCATCTCTGAGCAATGCCAGCACCACTTACACAATGGTAGTCGCCAAAGCTAGGGCAGTTCTCAGTTGCAATACTGATCAGGCTTCCCTAGCACTGTTACCCAGCCAGGAAATCAAAACAAGCACAAAAGGTTGTAAAAACACCAATGTTTGAAAGAATGAACATAGAACCAGTTTACATGTGTTTTAAACATGAAGACTGTTAGGATTAGATTTTGATTTCGACAGATGACTATACTCCTCTCCTGAAACATGGTCTACCGTAAGTCACCTATGGCAATAAGCGAGAGGGGACAGAGAGGCATCCCTCCCCCAAAAGACCCAGTGCACATTCCCCTACTATTCTTCCCCCAAATATCGGGAGAAACATCAACAGCATACACATATCTACCTTACTGAAGGTGCAATGAGGCTCCAAACCTAGCAGAGTGGCACCAATGTTGCAACTTCGGGGTCTTTTTCCACCACCAAAGACGGTCCAGTAACTTTCTTGCTTGGTTATGCTAACTGGCCTTCCTGCGATCCCTCTCGCTGCCGTCATCAGCCGTGACGCGACCCCACAGATACATGTAAAACTCCCAAGCATATATCCTCTTGCTAAGATATTTCGCTCAGGAAATGTACCTTTATAGAAACGGGGAAGTGCATGATGAAAAGGTCGAGGTAGTCCAATTGAAGGTCACTCATGGACTTTTCCATGGCTTTCCGAACCATGTCAGACGAGAAGAACCTGCACCAAAGCTGCGCAAAAACAGAAGAAAGGAAAGTGTTCATCTTTCACAATGTGGTTAATCTCCACTTGTAACACATTTTACTTCTTAGCTTTCAAGCAAGAACAGTTGATAACACTTCATATGGTATGAAAAGTCCAATACATATAAACCCAGTGAAGTACAGATATTTAGTAGTAAAAACACAGCACAAAAATAATTGTTTTGTAATAAACAAGATAGAGCAAGACAACATCGTGAACTAATTGTATTTAGTTTAAAAGTTTAACAGAACAACAGAGGGAAAAAATATCCCACTGCCCATTTGAACAATGTGCTTTTTTCCTTCTGCTATGCAGCACCGCCACATTGACAAAATTAAAGACCAGTTCAGCTGGTCCTAATTTTCTAAACAAAAGTCCATAGGAAAGGCTACAACAATCGTTTCTTAAATAACTTTATTTAATGTGGTTAGGACAAGTATCACACAAAGCTCATAATAAAAAGTTGATATTAGTATACAGTCAAGGACATCTTGTTGCAAATAAGGCCGTTGCTTATCAATTGATGGCAAAACACATTCTCTGGTGGACACTAAGTTTCATGGGAAAGGAGCCATTGAAAAACAAAGACAATATTGATGGACTTATATACAACTATCGAGAAAGTCGGCATAGCAGAGCACAACATTACTCAAGTGATGGTATCTCGTTGTTAAGGGTTCAAATTAGTGAGATGGGCCTATGTCTGCTGTAAGGATCTGTTGATTTGGGCGGAGCACGTGTAAAGCAGAAGGTTGTCGTTTTACATACATACTGAAGGAGGGGGTTGATATATTTTCAAACTGTGCCATTTTATTCCCAATCATCGTCATTCACGTTCCCATAGTATAGTGATGCCAGATTTCGGTCCACCACAGGCCTGAGGTAGGCAGGTCTGAGGCTTTCAAGTTCTGGGCGATTGACAATCTGGCAGCTAGTAAGAACTGAGAGATCAGTCTACCAGTGGCAGAGGACAGAGGATATACACCTTCGTCATCAGCATCACCCAGCACAACAAGCTGCAGGTCGATCAGTAAATGTATGTTAGTAACATCTTTGAATTAAGATAGGACTTCCCTCCTAAAACATACTATGCATTTGCACTTCAACTTCATATGAAGGTAATTTTCCCTCGCATCACATCCCAACCAGCAAATTTCCTAACCACTACATATTGTTTTCAGTTTCATAGGTTTCAATTACCACCTAAAGATTACTTTGTATGCATTTTCTGTATATTGTGTGGAGATTGAAAATGTAGTTACTCTTTGCCAAATCAGCACCCATGAACTTTCTGGGATGTCCACTTGGAGCTCTGCTCTTCAATTCTGGGCAGATGTACAATATTGACATGGGTAACCCATTTCCAGTGCTCTGAATAGAGGGAAATAGCTTATTTCGTATGCCCCACCTTAGAGAACAAGCCTTCCCTTTTAATGGAATCTCTACTTGCACCTTATCATGTTAAGCCCAATGGAGAAGTTGAGCCAGCCTATAATCATCCTTTGGACCCAGGTGAAATTTGTGTGCCCATTGTTCCCCTATTCTTAAAGGTACATGTAGTGTCTTCCATGATTTACAGCAGAACCTTTCTGGCTCCCAGCAGCCCCCTTATCAGTGTGACGTAATCACTAGAATAGAATGTAATGAAAGCTTGGTTTAGAATCTGGGGAGTTCACAGGTACATGCAGAGGAATAAACACATGTGATTTACAGGTTCACGTGTGGCGAAGTTATTAGGGTGTACCCAGTCTGAGGAAGACTCTACAACTGGCAACAAGATAGGGGATAAGTAGCCCAAAGAAGAAAGTGCTCTCCTGGAGAGTTTGCCATGGTCCAAGTAAACTGCTTGTGCGTGCTACGTGTGCCTTCTTGGAAGTGCTGATGTGAAGAGTTGAATAGAAAAAGAGCTTCACTAAGAAGTCTACGCATTGTTGGTCAAGAAGCTACGACCAAGATTATACTTAAAGGTACTGTGCTGCCAAAAAAGTTATACAGTGTACTGAGTGTTAACGCTGAAGGCAAATTAAATCAGGGTTATAGAGCAAAGCTAAAGACAAGTACCATTTATCAAATAACGCTAAGCGCTGCAAGGCAGAGGTCAATCAGGTGTTAGAAAATGCAAACTGAAGTGTAAAAAGGATGAAATGGTGTGAAAGATGTCATAAAGAAAATGCTGAGAACTGTCAAACAAGTCACATACTGTCAGATTAAGAATACTTAAAATCTCAGATTCAATCTAGTACCAAACATTGATTATGAATGATATGTTTCCGTTCAAGAATGTCAAAGAGTTGGTGAAACGATTAACGAATATGGAGAAAAACTCAGCACACTCATCAAACACTGTAGATTCTGTGAATTTAACGATGAAGAAGATTGATGGTTGATTGACCGATACATTCAGACGATGAATGGTGAGAGAAACTTTTAGTCTGCAGTGAGTGTTGATGACTGCCAGAGCAGAGGGACGTGCTGAGAAACAAGCTGCTGACATGAAGGCCGGAGGTGCCCAGAGTGAGTCAGCCATGAGTGTGAAAGCTCATTTCAAACAAAAGATGGAAGGACACAAAGTGATGTCTACACATCAAGAAGTTGGGCTTCAGATGTGGAATTTCTTTTCCATGCAAAGAAAAGTGCCCCGCCATTAGACAGATATGAAAAGACTGTGTTAAAGAGAACCATTTTGTGACGATGTGTAGAGAGAAGGAAAAAGTAAGTGTGTCACACCTGGAGGACAAAATGGCCGCCAGAACATTCCAGAAGTAACGTTAATGCACGCCTACAAAGCCAAGGGGCGACATCAGGTGAGGCAAATAGATACCATATAAAGTAGATCGTCATCTAAATAATCGTCAAACAGTTTTTCTTCTTCAACAATAAGTGAAAGTGAAGAAAGTGATTGTGTCATATGCATGTTTACCTCAGAAAAACATGCCCATGTCAGACTAGTCGCACATGAAATAAATGGCAATCAAAGAAAAGTAGACATGTCAAAGCAACCAAATAATACAAACACTGTCCAAAGATTATATTGCAAATAAATGGATGATCATTACCTCTCATTATTAACAGTGGTGCTTCGATAAATATAATGCCTGAAGAGAAGTGCAGTAAACTGTCTCTGATACCACAGCTTACACCATCAAAGATGGTCCGCATCGATGCCCATGAAAAGTCAAAGTTCATTTGTTGTGACAGTGAAAAATAAGAAAAAGAAGGCACAAGCATGGTCCATGTGCTGCATGTTACAGCGGCAAGTGACTGTTTGCTCATTTTCAACATGGCTGCTGACATGGGACTGATTTCTGTGAATTACAACATGAATGCTCATCATGAAATAGTAAGTCAATTAACTGTTACGTTCATTTATGTGGCATGGACAGTTACTGTTCAAGGTACATACAAGATTTTGCCAGTGTTAGTGCTCCAGTATGAGAGTTGATGTTTTTTTTTTTTCTTTTCAATAGTCATACGAATGTGAGAAAAGTTTTAAGAGATTCAAACACATCATTGAAAATGCAATGGAAATGGCGTACTTTGATCCAAAGCTTCTTGTTGTGGTTGATGCTAGTCCATTAAGTTAAGGTGCCATATATATAAATGTCTCATGATTTTCTATAGATTGTAAGTTTTCATTAAACACAGGGGGGAAATGTAGTGTCTCTTGCATGATTTAGAGTGAAACCTTTCTGGCTCCCTGTAGACTACTTATTAGTGTAACGTAATTGCTAGAATAAAATGCAATGAAAGCTTAGTTTAGAATGTTGGGAGCTCACAGGTATACAAAGAGGAATCCCAGCCAATGTACCTCTCATCTTTCATACCACAGTAAAAAAAAATCATTGTAGCCCTAAGGAGAGGATGGATAACGTATTATCAGTTGAGTCCTTACCACTGTGTTTCAATGTATTAATGTAGTTTTTGACCACAATACTTTTCTTGTTTGAAACCTGTAAATAGGTGAAAGTTCTTGAATCCATACACATGGAGTACAACATACAACTGGCAGATGACTTGACAGTTAGGGGGTCATTATGACCCCGGCAGTGAGTGAAAATGTGGCGCTAGTACCGCCAGCAGGCTGGCAGTACATACCGCCACATTATGAGAATGGTGGGTTGGCCACAGCCAACCCGCCACTTCTCCACTCATACCACCTTGGTGGTATCAGCCGCCTGCAGCATGATGAGCCTGCCTATCACCATGGTTTTTGTGGCATTGGCAATGTCACAAAAACCATGGCGGTAGTCCCTACCAGTGACAGGGAATTCTCCCCCACCCCCCAACACTCACCAGACGCCCCCACCGTACTTCCATCCAAACTCTTCCCCACCCCCCTCCGATCCTCACACTCCCCCACCCCCCTCCGATCCTCAGACACACATCCCCACCCCCGTACATGCACACACCCGCAGACATGCACCACTCATACACCCAATCACTCACACTGGCATACACACACTCCCAGACATGCTTGCACACATTCTAAAACACAATCACACTGACATGCAGACACACTCACTTCACCATTCTTACACGCATTCACTCACACGCATACAACCACGCAAACAACACACACAGACGCATTCACACACACACATTGATGCACACAACCAGACACACACACACACACAACACTCCCCACCCCCTCCCCTGTCGGAAGCCCGACTTACCTTTGTCGAGGAGGTCTTCCAGCAGGGAACGGGAAGGGGCGCTGCTACCGCCAGCAGCGCCCGCCAGCAGAACACTGCCAGGCAGTATTACTGGACATAATACGGCTGGTGGCGTTCAACTAGCGTTGCAGTGCTGGTGGTAGCAGCGCTAGCTTACCACCGTCCGCCAGTATGATCACTGCCAGACTTACGCCCTTCTTGTGAAGGAAGTCTGGCAGTGATCATAATATGGCAGACGGATGGTAGCCATGGTGATGGCATTTTGGCAGCTGTCACCACGGCGGTAGGTGGTTTTTACTGCCAATGTCAAAATAAGGGCCTTAGTCTCCTTTAGACACACACACCTTTTCCAGAAATGTTGTCCTAGTTTCTCTGCTTTCAGAATCAGTATTCAGTTAAAGTAGTTTTAATCCTTTTTCCTGAAATTATTGTGCACAGGCATCAAATAAAGGTAGACAACAGGAATAACTGTTGGTTCTCCTGGCTTGCGCTTTGGTACTTTGGTCTTACACATCTGCGGGACAGCTGGCAGGGATATATTTCGCAGACCTTGCAGGGTATGTTGGTGTCACACATTTAACGTTAAAGCAGAAGAGGCAGAAGTGAAACAGAGGGCTCTTCAGTACAATATTGGCTTAAACTCTGAAAGATCAATAGATCTGCAAAGCAGGATGCATCAGTGGATGAATGCAAAAAGATGTAACCTAACAGGACACGCCTTGCTTTAAAGTAAGAAGCAGTGGCTAATGGATAAAACTGGACTCCACCAAACAAACAAGCAGAGAAACTAAAGCGTGTATGGACTCCTGTGAAAAATTGATTTGTTGGTTGACAGGGGTCTGAGCCCTGGTCAGGCAGCAGCCACAATTCTTGTCAAGGTAAGGCACAAGAAAACTACACATTAACCTATGCTCACCATCAAGTAGCTTGGCACAGAACAGTCAGGCTTAACTTGAAGGCACTATGTAAAGTATTTGTGCAACACTTCAAAGAGGAACACAGTGAAAACACCACAGGGTCCCCCTCCAGTTAGAACAATTGAAATTAATTAATTTAATAGATAAAACCAGACCACAATGACAAAAATCCAATAAGTAGAACTTGAGTTATGAATATTTAAAGCATAACTGTAGAATAGCACTTAGAAGCAAACAGCACCCCCCAGGTATATCAGGTCGAACCGGAAATGGAACAAAGTCAAAAGCTTAGTCTGATCATGATGGAGTGCGGGCTAGCTACAGGGACCCTGTCGGGTCCAATCAACAAAGTACCTTAAATTCTTGGCTGCAAAGCTTTGCATGGAATTCAAGCAAAGATGCATTGGTTACCGATGCAGCGAGGCTGTGGTGTGAGATCCTGTTGGTTTGTCATCAGGATCCCATCAACAGTGCTTGCGATGTGAAGGCCAGTTTTGGGGATGCGCTGCTGTGAGCAGTGAGGCTGCCATAGATGGATGCGAGGTCCTACCCCAGGAAAGCATTGTGCAGAGGTGGTTCTGAAGGTGATGCTTCAAACACAAGATGTGTTATGCAGCGGTGATGCAAGTCTTCGGAACTGCGCCCAATCCACCCAGCAGCAGTGATGTATCGGTTCTGCTCGAGGATGCACCACTCAGCTGAGGAGATGTGTTGCTTCTGCTCAGGTATGAGCCTTCGGCCTACTGCCAAGGGTCCAGGACTGGTGTGGCACCACTTGGCAGGGTAGACTCACAGGTGCAGAAGCAGGGTGGTTGGAAGTGTGTTATGTCCCTGGGACTTCAGATCAGGAGTGCAGCCAAGTAGTCCTTAAAGTAACTCTGGGTTGGACAGATGCAGGTCTAGTCTTTCTCACTCCCAAGCAAGAAGGCAGCTGGCAACAGGTCAGCACAGCAAAGTAGGAGTCCTGCAGAGTGAAATCCAGTAGAGTGGTGGTCCTTCAGCAGCACAGCAGTCATTCTTCCTGGCAGAGTATTCACAGATCCAGAAGTGTACTGAATTGGTGGTGTCTGAGGTTCAGTTCTCATACCCAGCAGTATCTTTGATGTAGGGGAGACTTCAAAGACATGCTTTTGAAGTGCACAGATGTCCTGCACTCCATGCCCTGGCTCCAGACTAACTACAGGGGTATTTAGACCTTTGTGTGGGGACAGGACACATCCTATTAAGGTATAAGTGAAGCTATATCAGGGTCCCCCCTCCTATCCTGGCCAGGATGGCCCATCAATTCACAGATGGTCCATCAAGTCACACCTAAGCTCCCATTGTGTGTTGCTGTCTAGAGGGAATGCACAACGTCCAACTTCCAACTGCGCCTAGTCATGTGACCAGAGACAAGCTGCGCGCACTGTAGGAAAGTACCATCTTGCCTAGCATGTTACCCCCATATTTCACTGCATATATGTTGATTTAGTCTATGTGTCACTGGGACCCTGCCAGGCAGGGCCCCAGTGCTCATAAGTATGTGCCCTGTATGTATTCCCTGTGTGATGCCTAACTGTCTCACTGAGGCTCTGCTAACCGGAACCTCAGTGGTTATGCTCTCTCTGCTTTCTAAAAGTGGCATTTTCAGAGTTGCAAATTAAAACCCAACTTCATCATGAGTTAGAATTTCAAATTATGATTCAAGAGACACCAAACTTGAAGGGTTTAATTCTTCCCATTTGGTAACTGAAGTGTATTAAGGCAATTCCAAAAATTAACCTATGGGAGAGATAGGCCCTGCAGTGGTGAAAAATTAATTTAAGAGTTTCTACCACCAAGACATGTAAAGCCTAAAAGGATATGTCCGACTTTTCAAATATAGTGCACCCTGCCCTTTGTGCTGCCCATAGCCTATTCAAGGGGTGACTTATGTGCATTAATAAGGAAGGGTTAGGTCTGGCAAAGGTTTATTTGGCCAGGTCGAAATAGCAGTTTGAAGCTGCACACAGAGGCTCAGCAAAGGCAGACCTGAGATATGTTTAAAGAACTAATTAAGTGGGTGGCACAATCAGTGCAGCAGGCCCACTAGTGGCATTTAATTTACAGGCCCTAGGCAGCGGTAGTGCACTTTACTAGGGACCTATATGAAAATTACATATGGCCATTGAAGATATGCCAATTTATCATGTTTTGGGGAAAGAGCAAAAATCAATTTGCAGTGGTCAACAGTGGTAAAGTGTGTAGAACTCTGAGGCCAGCAAAAACAAAGTCACCAGAAACAGAAGGTCTAAAGGAAAAATGTTGGGGGGAACAATGTCAAGGATGCCAGGTCTAACAACTCCCCCTTCAATTTAGAAATTGCAGAGAACAATTGCAAGATGGAAGATGGCGCCAATGGGCAGCAAATGCACTCAGCATCCAGTTTGATATGGAGATCTAGGAGCCACTTGTAGGACGAACACAAGGGTCATCAGAGACTGTCCAATCTTTAATTTAGCAGTTTTGAAATTAGGTTGAAGTGGAAGACAGTTCCAAAGACAGAAACATGGTAATATAGTGATATACCCCACCAAAGTAAATAGATTTGGTTTTTCACTTTGGTTTGACTTTTTTATAGGTTTTTATGTAGCCTTGGTACATCCCTAAGAGTAAAACAGTCCTTTTAGTGGATTTTGAAGATTTTCCTCGAGGGTTGAGAGGGCATTCCCAATTCTAGGAGCACTAGCAGAGAAGGTATATTTGATTGTGTATTATTTTTAATTGAAGTGCTTGGAGAAGTAGTTTATATATTCTTCTTACGTTGCATTTTTTTACCAGATAGTTCCAGTTTTTATGAGAGGTGGGGGATGATACAAGTTGTTTTATAAGTGGAGCGAGATTCAAGTGTTTAGAAAGATTACAATGGCAGTAATGCTGTCACATTTGCATGTGCAAATGTTCAGCCTGGAGTGTAGGATGGCTTTGAGAGGATTTAGGTGGAACGTGGGTAGTATGGGTATTGGAGATTTCCTATATGTTATGCAAGATATCACTAGCGCCCCTACGCTGCATGCTGTATTATTGGTATTTAGCATGTGCTTTTAGATATGTTACCCCATTCCAGTCCATTTCTACTCAGAGCTCTGTCTTGTAAAGAAAGGGAGTCTGAGAGGATTAAAAGTTACCTTCCCTGTGTAGAATATGTCCTCTCGCTTCACTGTTCCTTCAGATATCTTGGCACGAATGGCTCGCCCAATCTCTACCTCATTGCCATAAATGTATGCACAGTCGATGTGTCGGTAACCAAGTTCAATGGCCACTTTTGTCGCTTCCTCTCCCACACTTTTTGGAACCTAGCAAAGAAGAGGCAGGAAACCAAGATGAATCATTGTTACAATGCTTTCTAGGAGGTAAATCATAAAGGCATATTGTGGAATGTGCTCTTGTTCAGAGCCCAGGTGCTACATCTTCTGAGTAATGACTCATGACCCACCACATGACAAGGAACTTCGAACAATCTAGTAATTGATTGTAAATAAAAATACAAGGAAAACACTACTTATAGTAAGCATGCACTGCATTAAGCAACACCAGATTTACATATAACACATTTGAATAAATGATAATATCCTAAATAATGTATGGCTTCATGTTAGAAATGGGGTCTCTAGTTTGCACCCTGTCCAAGTAGGGACCCTCACGCTAGTCAGGGTAAAGGGGATACCCAGCTCAGATAACCCCTGCTCACTCCCTTGGTAGCTTGGCACAAGCAGTCAGGCTTATCTCAGAGGCAGGCAATGTGTAAAGTATTTGTACAAGCACATACAGTAACTGTGGGAGGCTGGCCTGGCTTGTAGTGGGTAACAGAGGTACTTACACCTTGTGCCAGTCCAGTTATCCCTTATTAGTGTAGAAGAGGTGTTTCTAGCAGCTTAGGCTTATAGAAGGTAGCTATGGCAAAGAAGCTTAGGCTGAACTAGGAGACATGTAAAGCTCCTACTATACCACTGGTGTCATATGCACAATATCATAAGAAAACACAATACACAGAAGTACTAAAAATAAAGGTACTTTATTTTTATGACAATATGCCAAAAGTATCTCAGTGAGTACCCTCAGTATGAGGACAAGTTATATACACAAGATATATCTACACAAACCAAAATTATGCAGGTAATAGCAAGAAAAGTAATGCAGCAGTGTCAAATTACAGTAGATTGCAATAGGAGCAGATAGGTGTAGGGGCAACACAAACCATATACTCCAAAAGTGGAATGCGAACCACAAATGGACCCCAAACCTATGTGAGCTTGTAGAGGGTCGCTGGGACTGTAAGAAAACAGTGAGGGTTAATAAAATAGCCCACCCCAAGAACCTGAAAGGTAGGTGTAAAGTGCACCTACTACCCCCAGAGAGCGCAGAAGTCGTGATAGGGGGATTCTGCAGGAAGAACAACCACCAGCAATGCAACAACAGTGGATTTCCGGACCTGAGTACCTGTAAGACAAGGGGACCAAGTCCAATAGTCGCGACAGTGTTGAGAGTGGGCAGAAGCCCAAGAAATGCCAGCTGAGGGTGCAAGGAAGCTGCCACCTGTTGGAAGAAGCTTGGAGTTCTGCAAGAAAAAAGAGGACTAGGAACTTCTCCTTTGGATGACAGCAGTCCCACGTTGCGATGAAGCTTGCAGAGGTATTCCCACGCAGAAAGAAATCAAACAAGCCTTGCTAGCTGCAAGGGTTGTGGTAGAAATTTTTGGGTGCTGCTGTGGCCCAGGAGGGACCAGGATGTCGCCACTTGGAGGAGGAGACAGAGGGGGTGTCCAGCAAATCAGGGAGCCCTCACAAAAGCAGGCAGCACCCGCAGAAGTACCTGAACAGGCACTTGGAAGAAGAGTAAACCGGAGTCCACGCGAAGTCACAAAAGGGAGTCCCACAACGCCGGAGGACAACGCAGAAGGTTGTGCACTGCAGGTTAGCGTGTTGGGGACCCAGGCTTGGCTGTGCACAAAGAAAATCCTGGAAGATTGCACAGGAGCCGGAGCAGCTGCAAATCACGCGGTACCCAGAAATGCAGTCTAGCGTGGGGAGGCAAAGACTTACCTCCACCAAACTTCTACTGAAGAGTCACTGGACTGTGGGAGTCACTTGGATGGAGTTGCTGAGTTCCAGGAACCATGCTCGTCGTGCTGAGAGGGGATCCAGAGGACCAGTGATGCAGTCTTTTGGTGCCTGAGGATGCAGGGGGAAGATTCCGTCGACCCACGGGAGATTTCTTCAGAGCTCCTGGTGCAGAAAGGAGGCAGGCTACCCCCAGAGCATGCACCACCTGGAAACAGTCGAGAAAGCCAGCAGGATGAAACGATACAAGGTTGCTAGTAGTCGTCTTGCTACTTTGTTGCGGTTTTGCAGGCATCCCGGGCAGTCAGCGGTCTATCCTTTGGCAGATGGTGAAGAGGGAGATGCAGAGGAACTCTGATGAGCTCTTGCATTCGTTATCTGAAGAATTCACCAAAGCAGAAACCCTAAATAGCCAGAAAAGGAGTTTTGGCTACCAAGGAAGGAGGATTGGCTACCAAGAGAGGTAAGAGCCTATCAGAATGAGCCTCTGACGTCACCTGCTGGCACTGGCCACTCAGAGCAGTCCAGTGTGCCACAAACACCTCTGTTTCCAAGATGGCAGAGGTCTGGGACACACTGAAGGAGCTCTGGGCACCTCCCCTGGGAGGTGCAGGTCAGGGGAGTGGTCACTCCCCTTTCCTTTGTCCAGTTTCGTGCCAGAGCAGGGCTGGGGGATCCCTGAACCGGTGTAGACTGGCATATGCAGAGATGGGCACCATCTGTGCCCATCAAAGCATTTCCAGAGGCTGGGGGAGGCTACTCCTCCCCAGCCCTCACACCTATTTCCAAAGGGAGAGGGTTTTACACCCTTTCTCAGAGGAAGTCCTTTGTTCTGCCTTCCTGGGCCAGGGCTGCCTGGACCCCAGGAGGGCAGAAACCTGTCTGAGGGGTTGGCAGCAGCAGGAGCCGCAGTGGAGACCCCAGAAAGGCAGTTTTGCAGTACCCGGGTACTATGCTAGAGACCCGGGGGATCATGGAATTGTCCCCCCAATGCCAGAATGGCATTGGGGGGACAATTCCATGATCTTAGACATGTTACATGGCCATGTTCGGAGTTACCATTGTGACGCTGTACATAGGTAGTGACCTATGTACAGTGCACGCGTGTAATGGTGTCCCCGCACTCACAAATTCTGGGGAATTTGCCCTGAACGATGTGGGAGCACCTTGGCTAGTGCCAGGGTGCCCACACACTAAGTAACTTTGCACCCAACCTTCACCAGGTGAAGGTTAAACATATAGATGACATAAGTTACTTAAGTGCAGTGGTAAATGGCTGTGAAATAACGTGGATGTTATTTCACACAGGCTGCAGTGGCAGGCCTGTGTAAGAATTGTCAGAGCTCCCTATGGGTGGCAAAAGAAATGCTGCAGCCCATAGGGATCTTCTGGAACACCAATACCCTGGGTACCTCAGTGCCATATACTAGGGAATTATATGGGTGTACCAGTATGCCAATGTGAATTGGTAAATTTAGTCACTAGCCTGTTAGTGAAAAATTTGGAAAGCAGAGAGTGCATAACCACTGAGGTTCTGGTTAGCAGAGCCTCAGTGAGACAGTTAGGCATCACACAGGGAACACATATAGGCCACAAACCTATGACCACTGGGTCTTGGCTAGCAGGGTGCCAGTGACACATAACAAACATTCTGACAACATAGGGATTTTCACTATGAGCACTGGGCCCTGGCTAGCAGGATCCCAGTGAGACAGTGAAAACACCCTGACATATACTCACAAAGAGGCCAAAAGTGGGGGTAACAATGCTAGAAAGAGGCTACTTTCTCACAGTAACAAAGTGAAAACACCACAAAAGGTCTTCACACCAGTTTAGTAAAATAGCCAATATTTATCTAAATCGAACAAGACCAAAACGACAAAAAACACAACATACACAGGCAAAGATATGAATGTTTAAAGTAAAAAGAGTCTTAATCCATAGAAATCAATGGGTGTGTTCTTTTAGCACAAAGTACCTGGTATGTGTCGAAAGTTAAGCCGCACGGGTGAGCGTGCATCAGAAACGCAAGCAATGCATCGATTCCTTACTTGCAAGGTAGGCCGTGCATCGATTCTTTCCTCGCATGGAAGGGGTGCGTCGGTTTGCAGATAAGTAGGCTCAGGTCTGTGTGGTGATGTGGAAGATTTTGATGCCCAGGGTTGATACTTTGAAAATTCAAACACGATGTGTGAAGGGTCCTCCTTGAGAACAGGCGCATCGTCGATTCTCCAGCCATGCGGCACGCGCTGCATCAAATTTGTAGCCGCGGAACAGGCGCTGTGTCAATTTTTCTGACACCCACACAGAGCTGCGTTGATTTTTCCTCAGAGTTTACCAGCTTCCACTTCTAAGGGGCCTAGGACTGAATTTGACACCACAGAGCAAGTCAGGACTCTATGCAGAAAGGTCCAGGAAATGGGGGAAGAAATCTTTGATCTCCCTTCAGAACAGGGGGCAAGCTCAGTCCAAGCTCTTGGAGAAACTTCGCAAGCAGGTTTTTCAGAAAGCAAATTCCAGTCCTTTCCCTCTTCAGGCAGAAGCAGCAGCAGCAGGCCAACACACGGAAGCAACAGGCAGAGTGGCAGGTCCTTCTCAAGCATCAGGTTCTTCTCCTTGGCAGAGGTTCCTCTTGATCCAGAAGTAATTGAAAGTTGTGGGGTCAGCAGTCCAATACTTAAACTCATTTCTGCCTTTGAAGTAGGCAAACTTCAAAGGAAAGTCTTTGTAGTGCACAAGACACTGCCTCTCCCTTGCCATGCCTCAGACACACACTAGGGGGTTTGAGACTGCATTGCGTGTGGACAGGCACAGCCTTTTCGGGTGCAGGTGTCAACTCCTCCCTCCCACTCTAGCCCAAGAAGACTCATCAGGATATGCAGGACACACCTCAGCTCCCTTTGTGTCACAGTCTAGAGTGGGCTGACAAACAGCCCAACTGTCAGTCTGACCCAGACGTATATTCAGCAGCCAAGCAGAGGCACAGAATGGTTAAGCAAGAAAATGCCCACTTTCTAAAAGTGGCATTTTCAAAAAGACAATCTAAAAACTTTCTTAACCAAAAGATGTGTTTTTAAATTGTGAGTTCAGAAACCCCAAACTCCAAATTTCCATCTGCTCCCATATAGGAGAGACAGGCCTTGCAACAGTGAAAGCCGTATTTGGCAGTAATTCATTATCAGGACACGTCAAACACACCAGAACATGTCCTACCTTTTAAATACACTGCACCCTGCCCATGGGGCTTCTTAGGGCCTACCTTTGGAGTGACATACATGTAGTAAAATAGAAGGTTTAGGCCTGGCAAGTGGGTACACTTGCCATTTTGAACTGGCAGTTTAAAACTGCACACACAGACACTGCAGTGGCAGGTCTGAGCCAGGTTTACAGGGCTACTCATGTGAGTGCACAATCAGTGCTGCAGGCCCACTAGCAGCATTTGAATTACAGACCCTGCGCAGCTCTAGTGCATTTTACTAGAGTCTTACCAGTAAATCAAATATGCCAATCATAGATAATCAATCACCAATACAACTTAGACAGAGAGCATGTGCACTTTTGTACTGGTTGGCAGTGGTAAAGTTCCCAGAGTCCTAAAGGAAACAAAAACAGAAAAAGTAGGCGAAAGGAAGCAGAAAGTTTGGGGATGACACTGCAAAATGTGCCACGTCCAACACTTCCCAGTTGTCATAGCCTCATAGAAGTACTCATTAGCTAAGGTATTTTCAGGCATTATCTGACTTTCACTTTATACACAAATCCAAATTTCCAAGCTTTGTTCGCACTGGCAGCCGTAAACAAGTCAGAAGGCTGAAGTTGAGGTTCACATCTTGTCTTAATTTTTCTCAACGGACTGCAGTGTTTGCCTTGCTTCAGACATGTCAATACATGATCAACTTTTGTGATTAAGACAATGAAGAAAAAATCTTTAACAGAAATGCAAAGTACATGAGGAGCTGACAAAACAGGCATTGTTTTTTTCAAGAGTATGGACACATTATGGTTGAACAGTTGATTTTGCATTGCATTGTTGTGGATGGAGAGGCCAGAACATGATTTACTTATTTTATATGACTTTGTATTTTCAGACTCTGGTGTTATGTATGGAACACGTTTTCTATATGTTTTATAAGGTGACATCCAATGACAGATATCAAACAAGGAAGTTTAGGTAAATTTGTTGGCACTGACCCTCGATGAATGTTTGCCTATAGGGAGGTGCCCCTCTTGGTGTTCCAGAACAGGTAACAACACTAAGTGGAGTATTCCTGTTTCAAGATCCCTGTAATAGAGTAGTAGTCCACATCATAACCACATACATCGATTATTTAATAACCCCACTAATGCATTAAAAAGCTAGGGGTCTGCAGTTAGGCCTTTGACCCCATCGGTCTCTTGAATAGGCCGACACATGTTGCTGTGTGGATATTCAGATCACTGTATTCAAAAGACATTCCAAGAGAATTGCTTTTAATCATACACAGGCACCCAATAACAATAAGAAAAACAATCAGAGTATACACTTTGCATATTTTAGTGACTGATTCCTAGCTTCTATCCAAAAAACATTATCCTCAATGAGAAGGGATACTCATGATCAAGAATGCCACGATAAAGTGGATGAGGTGTCTCATTTCAATATATAAGGATAGCTGGATATGCTGGCAAAACCTAAAAGGAAGGATCTTACTATCCAGCAGCTAAGTACTTATGGTGTTTATTTGATAATATGACAGGTCACAGGCTTTCATGCATGTTAACCTTAATTGTGCACTGACTAATCCTAAGTGCAAGACAGAAGTGCTGCGCTTACTGTTCAGGCTTTCATTAACATGGGCTTTTTAGCTTTGTTTTTGCTAACAGAAACTGTATGTGCTAAATTGCCACATGTTTTTGCTACTTACATTAGGACAGTCAGAGAACGATTTGTCCATTCTCAGCATCATTTCAAGGGTGGCAGAAATCTCTGTGCAGATTGACCTTGTTTAAGTTTATTTTGTGCGCCGCCGGAGTTAGTAGCTTGAATTAAAAGGTACAACACAGTATCTTCTTTATGAAGTAAAAGTAACATTGTGGTATATCCCTTGTGGCAAAGGCAGGATCCAGGGGAGAGGGCCCCATTTGCTCCTCAAACTCTAATGTATTAAACACCCTTGAAATTTGAGCAAGGAAAGCAAATTGACCGGTTGCTAGGAGAAATGCTCATAAATGGGGCTCTGGTTTGAGGCCTGACGGCATACAAGCACGCCAGGGGACTTTACATGACTACAGGCCAGCTAAATAGAATATAGTTATGCATTTTACTAATGGGTTAGGGATATTTGATGTTTGTGGTCCATTTAGCCTTTACCCTTATTTCATTTTTGATTTTCCAGATACTTATTATTAGGATTCTAATTCTTATTCATCTGAATTATTTGAAAATAACACAATACATTCTAAAATACCAATATTTTTGTTTGTACTAATTTTGGGTGGGCTTTTCTTTTCAAAAGCACATGTAGGAGATTCCCAAACAGGTTTGTCTGAGTTCTAACACCCCTTCCTCCACAACAGCATGGCTCAGTGGGAGGAGTGATAGACAATGGACAGTTTTCCTTTTTTCTTGAAAAGGTAATAGTTTCCTTTTGTTATGCCCTAACGAGACTCACAGGGAGGCCACCATGTGTGTCCCACACGCCATGCTCCAGAGAGTTCATGGTAGGTGGGTGAGATGTCCTGTTCCCTGCCACACAGCAGCAGCAGGGAAATATGGGGCGGCGGCGACTCACCAATTGGAAGAACGTGGCTTACTGAATGGAGGCTGACCTGCTGGTGTGGGTTACCCTTGCCTCATTTTTTGTCCATGGAGAGATTTTCTTGGGTGTAACTTCCAGCATGCAAACCAGCTTTGCCTTTTCCTTCTCAGAGTTCCTCTGAGAGAGATCTCTGGGAATTACTTATTCATCCTAAATGCAGATGATCTCCCACCTGTAGTCTGTCTAAAGATTTTCCCAAGCCAAAATTAAGGCTTTTAGTTACTGATATGGTTTCCGTTCCTTTCCCTATAAAACGAGAAGACCTTCTGCTAGTCTTTGTGCCACAATGATTCAAGTTGTTTCTTCCTTATGTTTCACACTCCTGGCTTCTTCCATGAGCTTTTTACTCCTCCATCTGAACCTGCGCCAGTTCCTCTTATATTCCTCTAGTTCACTAGTTGGCGAATTCAGGTTTCAAGCTTCACACCTCCCAGCTCAGTCACCATTTGCTTCTTTTGGTGACTATAGGTTTCAAGCTTCACGCCATCCTGCTTAGGTGTCAGGTCTCCCTGTTGGCATTGCCTTGTGACAATTCTTTCCTGCCATCTCCGGAGCTCTGCTATTTGTCTTCTAACATTTTTGCCATGTGAGCGTTTCCTTCCTTGGGCTTGCTTCCAGAAGGCATCAATTACTTAACACTATCTCTGTTGGTGGCACCATGGCTACTGGAATGGGTCATCCTTACCTCTGGCAGAATAAGAGCCTGATTTAGAACTCAGCGGATGGGTACTCTGTCACAACGGTGATGGATATCCCATCCCCCGAAATCTAAATCCCATTCTATCTTAGAGGATTTAGATTTCGGCAGACAGGATATCCATCACTGTTGTGATGGAGTAACCCATCCGCCGAGTTCTAAATAAGGCCCTAAGTCTGTGAAGATCAAAATCTCCAGGCTGAGAATCAGTCGCAGAGATCAATCCAGGGGTCATGTCACTAACAGTTTGTGATACCCACACTCAACCCTGAGGAAAAAGAAATGGATCAAACTCATGTCTTGGCCCAAACTGTCCATCAACAGGCGAAGGAATTACAACAGTTACAAAACAAATCTGGCCCTCCACTAAGCGCTAAATTCCAGGTCCTCCAATATCTCAATAGTCTCTCCTGTGACGTTTTCACTGGTGATGTGAACAAACTGAAAGGAGTTCCTGGACTCTAACTGCATTCCAGCCCAGTTTTCACAGGTTCTGGCAAAAGTGAGGTTTCTAATAAGTACCTTGTCTGGAACCGTACTAGCCTGGCAAACTCCTCTGGTAACAGCTGATGATCCAACCCTTTCTAACTATGCCACCTTCCTGACAGACTTTAAGGGAATGTTTGAAAGGCAGATCTTGAATTCTATGCAAAGAGGCACTTTGTGACATTCAATAAGGCAGTCAAAACTGTTTGACATATATTACCAGACTCTGACAACTTGCTTTTTGATGATCTTATTTTGTAGC
This sequence comes from Pleurodeles waltl, assembly GCF_031143425.1. Lineage (NCBI taxonomy): Eukaryota > Metazoa > Chordata > Amphibia > Caudata > Salamandridae > Pleurodeles > Pleurodeles waltl. Next base: position 169,706,011 of record NC_090442.1, read on the forward strand.
GGCCTTAGAAAAAAAATCAGAGATGAGTTGGTCCACCCTGTCCTTCCAGTCTCTTTTGCTGAACTCATTGATGAAACCCTAGTTGAGCATCGTTTTTCAGAAAGCAGAACAAAGAGGTCGAAGGCCCATGCCGTCACTGCAGTAGGAAGGTACTGAGTTGAACCTAGAATAACTTTTTACAAAGAGTCGTCAACATTCTCTAGTGAAGAACCAGTGCAGATCAGCGCAATCTGTGGCTCCCTTTCAGAGACCGAGAGACATAATCACTTTAAGTAGCGACTGTGCACATACTGTGGTTCTAATGAACATCTGATTTGCTCTTGCCCAGTTCACCCAGAGAAATCTTCTGGAACTGCAAGGTCCCACCTATTTTGAAAGGGTAAAGGATGGAAAAACATCAGGTCCCTTTCATTGGAGTTCCTCGAGATTCAAGTTTTTTTATTTTTCTTCAGCCACTCCATATTGGTCTTCCTGAAGTATCTACGCTTTTGGATTGTAAAGGCAGTGGATTAACTTAGATGAGAAATGGGCAAGGAAAGGCATATTCCACGAATAGCAACAAAATCCCCAGAGCAAGTATAAAAAGTGGACAGAACACCCTTAATTTGTGGCCCACTACAAGAGATGGTAATTCTCTTAAGGCTGATTTTTGGCACACACCTAGAAATAGTTTCTTTTGATATCTTTGTTCCTTCCAATTACATAGTTATTTTGGGAGTTCTGGGGCAGGTACGCCAGTAACTAGGAAGCTAAAAACAATTTCAAAGTCCCTCCAATTGTGTCACAGACATTGTTTTCCTTTAGAAGGCTATTGGTCCCCAAGGAACAGGAGTCAAACAGTTATCCTTATCCTCAGACAATAAGTTTCCTCCAAATAATTCCCACCCAGTATCTTCACTATTCGGATTTGTCCTTGCTTCCCCTCGAGGAAGTTGAGCATGCAGCTCCCATTGAACCTGGGCAACGATTTCCTTCATTAGACTTTACTCTCTTTTGGAATTAGAAAAGGAGGTCTTGAGTCACGTGAGGCTCTTTGTTCATTGTGCCTGAAAAAAATACAATGAATTGAGATCTAGACTACAGGGGTTTAAATAAAATAGCCATTAAGGATTGGTACCCCTTTTTTCAGATTTTCTAACCTGTGAAAAGATCTTCATTAAACTAGACCTCTTTTGAGTGTATCACCTTCTAGGATTTAAGAAGGGAAACAATTGGAAAACAGCCTTCAGAACCCCTGTGGGCCATTACTATGTTAATGCCCTTTGGGATGAGTAATGTGACAACCATTTTCCAGCGATTAATGGACTACATCTTTTCTGACTAGTTTGTAGTCATCTACATGGATGATCTCCTGGTTTATTCTAATGATCCTAAATTTCACCATCGACATGTCAGTCCAGTACTAACTCTTTTCTAAACCTCAAAAATGTGAGTTTGACCAGTCTGGTGCTGAATACTTGGGAGGCTGGTGAAAGAAATGGTAAATGGTTAGCTACAACTTCTGTTGTGACTCTTTAGCAGTTGAAACTTTCAAGAACCTAAAACAAACTTTCACTCAAGCCCCAACCAGCTTTTTATGATGAGGGATGCCTCTGATAGTGCTAGCAGTGCAGTTCTGCTACAGCACAAGAGGACGATGGTTAAGAACACGCTATTGCTTATTTGTCTCATAGTCGAACAAACTCTGAAAAATAATATTTCGTCCTTGAAAGAGTACAGGCAATGAAACTGTACAGACTGGAGACGTTTGTTGATAGGGACTCAATATCCCTTTGAAAACCAAAACGGTCATTAAAATCTGCAATGTTAGTCAACAAGTATGATGGCATACTTTTTCAATCAATATGACTTTTTCATCACCAATATTCCTGACAATAAGAATTTTGAAACTGATGCTCCCTCTAGGAGATATCTAGTGTCGTTTCTGATTATGGTCAGAACACCGTTTTATCACAAAGGATAATGGGAGTTGAACTGTTCTTTCTTGGCAAGATTCAAGCTGGAAATTTCATGGTAAAAAAAGAAAGAATTGGAAGCATTACAAATGATGGTATACAAACAAACAAACATAGCTTGAAAACGAAAACCTCTATTCATTCCTCCTAAAGAATTAAAAGTTGAGGTTTTCAATATGTGCCCAGTTATCATGTAGCTGGTCGCAGGGATGATAAATACACTTTTGAACTAGAATAAGCCTTCATTTTGGTGGCCATCCAAGTGTGAAGACACAGAACTTTGTTATTTCATTATGTTTAAGTTAATGTAATCCAGTTTGTGCTCAAGTGAAAACTTCCCACTCCCGACCATCTGGACGTCTTCAACGATTACCAGTTTCTCCAGAGATCTGGCATACTATGCTCATCAACTTAATCATCACTTTGCCCGGATCTGAAGGAAACTGGGTAATCATGGTAACTGGTTTCTCAAAGATGGCTCATTTTACAGCTGTGAAGAGATTATCTTCTGCTAAGCCTGTGGGACAAATTTTTATACAACAACTTTTTTGATTACATTGGTTTCCCAAATCATAACTTCTGGTAGAGGACCACACTATGTATCTCGATTCCGAAAGCCTTTGTACTAATTTCTTCGTATTGAAGGGGTATTGTCCCTTATTACCACCCTGAAACCAAGGGCCAGACTCAGCGCCTTAACCCAGGATTGGACCAATATCTTCAGTGTTTTTGTGCCTCTACTCTAAGTGATTTGCTCTCATTTTGTATACCAGCTGAATTTTCTTACCACTCACAGTACAGCTCAGACAACTCCTTTCTTTGCTGTCTTCATGGTCTTTATTCTAGAACTTTTCTTTATGGATCTCGGGGTCAAGCCTGGTACCACCTGCTTCATATTTCTTTAAACAATTGCCTTATGCAAACCATAAAGTGAAAGATACATTCAAACCTTCAAGATTCTAAGAGAGGAGTGAACACTACACCAATAACCAGTGTAACCCTTCTCCTTTTATAAAATCGGAGATAAGATTTACTTGACTTCAAAGTTTCTGCCTACCCATCTCTCGCTAAATGACATTTTACCCCTGATTTTATGGAGCTGTCAAGATTATTCAGGTCAAAGATTCTGTGGCCATCTAACTTTTGTTACAACTAAAATGGATTATTCATCCAGCCTTTCATTGATCCCAATTGCAGCATTATCTTACTAACCCTTTTCGACATATGTTTACTTTTTCTCCACCAGTCTTGCTGTGCAATGTTTCAGAATTTGAACTTCTAGAAATTCGTGACTCGCAATCTTTAGAAGGAAACTGCAGCTTTGTATTCATTGGAAAGGCTGCCTGCCAAGTGAATAATCTTGGGAAGATGCTGACTCAGTTAACGCCCTAATATTATGTCAATATTTTAGACAATGTCCAGATAAAACTGAAGCTTCAGGAAAGGGGCATACTGTTATGCCACTGCAGCAGCTTCCAGGGCAGCTGCAAATCATGTCCTGTCCACCATGCTCCAGGGAGTCTGTGGTAGACAGGCAGACTTTTCTGTTATTTCCTGCACGGTGGCAGCAGGAAAACATAAGACAGCCCCAGCAGGTCACCATATGGAAGAACACATCTTACTAGACAACAGTGCTTCCCATGCCCATTTTTCTCACTAGGGAGATTGCCTTGGAAAATATGTCCAGCGTCACACACCAACACTGCAGTCTCCTTCCCAGAGTACCCCAGAGAGTCTCTAGAAAGGAATTATTAATCCCAACCAAGTTTGACCCCCAAAAGGTCTCCCTAAATATTTCCCCAAGCCAAGATGGAGGCTGGCATTGATATATCAAAGTAAAACCATTGTTCCTGCATGCCTACCACATTAAACACAGATGTATTATAATTGACAATGTTTGTATTTATTGACTTCTCTTAATGAGATTTGAAATCTAGAGCTTTGGGACTTTATTTAAAGGAGGGCCTAATCTTCCAGCACATTCGTGTATTTTTACATTTGCTAATGAGCAATTAAATGGTTAAAAAGGTCTGCTTGATCTTAACTTTCTGTGCCACAGGGTGAGATTGACAGCTTAAGTGAGGTAATTTTCATTTATACCACTTAAAGTTTCATACACTCATGTCAATTATACTGAAGACCTCTGAGGTGAGGCAACAAGTCAGAACCTCTTGTTTTCTCCAGTTCCTCTATGGGTATCAGCTGTGCACTATTTAATACTGTAGGAAAATGCCACTGTTGGCATGGTTGGCCCCCACATTTTGCCTAGTGTGCTGGGATCCTGCTAACCAGGCCCCAGCACCAGTGTCCTTTCCCTAAAGTTGTACCTTTGTTCCCACAATTGGCACAGCCCTGGCACACAATTAAGTCCCTTGCAAAAGGTACCCATGGTATCAAGGGGCCTTGTGGCCAGGGAAGGTCCCCAAGGGCTGCAGCATGTATTGTGCCACCCTGGGGGACCCCTCACTCAGCCCATGCACACTGCCTTGCAGCTTGTGTGTGTTGGTGGGGAGAAAAATACAAAGTCGACATGGCACCCCTCTCAGGGTGCCATGCCCACAAACCACTGCCTTTGGCATAGGTAAGTCACCCCTTTAGCAGGCCTTACAGCCCTAAGGCAGGGTGCACTATACCACAGGTGTGGGCATAGCTGCAAGAGCAATATGCCCCTACAGTGTCTAAGTCCATTCTTAGACATTGTAAGTGCAGTGTAGCCATATTAAGTATATGGTCTGGGAGTTTGTCATTACGTACTCCACAGCACCATAATGGCTTCACTGAATACTGGGAACTTTGATATCAAACTTCTCAGCACAATAAACCCACATTGATGCCAGTGTGGAATTTATTGTAAAATGCACACAGAGGGCATCTTAGAGATTACCACATGGGGTGTCAGAAACAAAGCCTGCCCTGGGTGGAGGTGCTTCACACCTCCCCCATGCAGGAACCGTAACACCTGGCGGTGAGCCTCAAAGGATCAAGCCTCGAGTTACAGTGCCCTAGGACACTCTAGCTAGTGGAGATGCCTGTCCCCCAGACAAAGGCCCACTTTTGGTGGCAAGTCTGGCGGGACAATTAGGGAAAACAGGGAGGAGTGACCACCTCAGCCAGGACCACCCCTAAGGTGTCCAGAGCTGAGGTGACACCCTCCCTGCAGAATCCTCCAGCTTGGTTTGGAGGATCAGGGCCAATAGGATTAGGAATGTACCCCACTCCCCAAAGGGAGTGGACACACAGAGGGTGTAGCCACCCTCAGGGACAGTAGCCATTGGCTACTGCCTTCTGACCCATAAATTTTGTATTTAAAGGCTCCCCTGAACCCAAGTCGTCAGATTCCTGGGGACATGACAAGAAAGAAGAAGGACTGCTAAGCTGAAAACCCCAGCAGAGAAGAAGGAAGACGACAACTGCTTTGGTCCCAGCCCTACTGGCCTGCCTCCTACTTCAGAGAACCTGCACCAGCCCAGCGACGCATCCAGCGGGACCAGCGACCTCTGGCTGACTCCAGAGGACTTCCCTGTGACCCAAGAAGACCAAGAACTGCCGAGGACAGTGGCAATGTCCAGAAAAGAAGAAAAGAAACAGCAACTAAGGACTTCTACCTCTCTCCAGAAGCGTGAGTCCTAACCACTCGGCACACAACGCCCACGGCCTGTGTCCAGGTGGCCCAACTATCCAGAGAGGATCCCCAGGTGATTCCGACCACCCTGGGCTGACCTCTCCATCCCTCCCGACAACGCCTGCAAAGGGAATCCCAAGGACCCCCCTGACCGCGACTGCCCGGGACGAAGCTATCCAATGCCTGGAGAAGCATTGCACCCACAGCCCCCAGACTCGAGAGAAACCAACCACCGGTGCAGCAGTACCCAGCAGGCAGCCCTCCTCCCTATCCAATTGGTGGCTTGCCAGAGGAGCCTCCCATGCCTTACCTGCAGCGCCTGAATGACCCCCAGGGCCTTCTCATAGAGTTCCATTGGGGACTCGACGCCCTATTTGCACCCTGCACCCGGCCGCCCCTGTGCTGCTGAGGGTGTGGGATTGGTGCCTACTTGGGTCCCCACTAGTGCTCCTCTAAACCTCCCTGGTTTGCCCTCCGACAACGTGGGTACTTACCTGTAAGCAGACCAGAACCGGAGTACCCCCTGTCTCCACAGGGGCCCACATTATTTTAGCTCCTGTTTGACCTCTGCACCTGACCGGCCCCGTGTTGCTAGTGCTGGGTATTTGGGATTATCTTGAACCCCCAACGATGGGTTACCTATGTCCCAGAGACTAAAGCTGTAAGTTTGTTACTTACCTCAAAAACTGTACTTTATTTTCTCTCCCCAGGAACTGTTGAAAATTGCAGTGTCCACTTTTAAAACAGCTTTTTGCCATTTTAAGAAAAACTGTGTACATTGTTGATTCCGTTCCAAGTCCAGATTATACCTATGCAAAGTACCTTTTTATGTAATGTACTTACCTACAAAATGAATCTTGTGGTTCTAGAAATAAATTAACAAAATATATTTTTCTATATAAAATCCTATTGGTCTGGAGTTAAGTCATTGAGTGTGTGTTTCTTCTATTGTTTGTGTGTGGACAACAAATGCTTAACACTACTCTCTGATAAGCCTAACTGCTCGACCACACTACCACAAATAGAGCATTAGTATTATCTATTATTGCCTCTGTCAAGCCTCCGAGGAACCCCTGGACTCTGTGCGCACTATGGCCCTCATTCTGACCCTGGCGGTCGGTGATAAAGCGGCGGCCAAGCCGCCAACAGGCCGGCGGTCTAAAATATGCAATTCTGACCCTGGCGGGAACCGCCAACACAGCCCGCCGTATTAACACTCCGCCCGCCACGGCGGTACAAACAAACAGCGCGGCGGTTCCCGCCAACAGCCAGGCGGCAGACAATGTACCGCCCACCCTATTACGACCCACCAATCCGCCACCTTTTCCGGGGCGGGAGCACCGCCGATAAGAAAACGGCGGAAACAGACTACGAACGGGAAAACGCTCACCTCTACGCACTCCACACGAGATTCCGGCAGTATGGAACCAGAGTTGCAGGTCATCCCCGCACTCCGATACCTGCTCATATACCAGGAGCACGCCCGGCGGCGCGGAAGACATCGGTGAGTACTGCACCTACGACACAGGGGAGGGAAAAGATTACCGGCACACACCCACCCACCCACACCCACTACAACACACACATCAATGCATTCCCACAGATCACTGTCACAACCCACAAACCACCCCCCTCCGAAATAATGCAAAGACCAAAAGAAGAGATCATAAACGGTCAGATATATTGAAATATGTACACCAGTAATCCCAATAAATAAATAAACTATGTACAAAATATATACAGCTACTAAATGTAGTCCAACCACTGTCCGTGGATCACAGGGGTCCTGTGCAAAGGGGCAAGGCCCAGTCCCACGACAAGAACTCCACGGAGAGAACACTGCAGGGGCATCAGAAAGAAAATAGGACAGGCACCTCAGGGGGAAGGGAAGGGGGGGCACCTCAGCCACTTGAGTACACGACGCCAGATCCACGAGGGGACTCCATGACCACTGGCCCATCCTGGGGAGAGCAAAGCCACAGTCCAAACAGTCCATACAGTGGGTGGCCTGCCCACTGGGCCATCCTGGGGAGAGCAAAGCCACAGTCCATACAGTCCATACAGTGGGTGGCCTGCCCACTGGGCCATCCTGGGGAGAGCAAAGCCACAGTCCATACAGTCCATACAGTGGGTGGCCTGCCCACTGGGCCATCCTGGGGAGAGCAAAGCCACAGTCCATACAGTCCATACAGTGGGTGGCCTGCCCACTGGGCCATCCTGGGGAGAGCAAAGCCACAGTCCATACAGTCCATACAGTGGGTGGCCTGCCCACTGGGCCATCCTGGGGAGAGCAAAGCCACAGTCCATACAGTCCATACAGTGGGTGGCCTGCCCACTGGGCCATCCTGGGGAGAGCAAAGCCACAGTCCATACAGTCCATAACAGACCCCACTGCCACTGGAGGAGGCAAGTTGGCCAGAGGACATCCTGCAGCCCTGCCCGAGATAGATCCTGCCCTGCCACGTCTGCCAAAGGGCCAGCGGTTCTTGCCTTGAAGGGCCCAGTTCAGCGCTCCTTGCCTTGAAGGGCCCAGTTCAGCGGTTCTTGAGACGGCGGGGCCCAGCGGAGCGGTTCTTGAGATGGCGGGGCCCAGTTCAGCGGTTCTTGAGACGGCGGGGCCCAGGTCAGCGCTCCTTGCCTTGAAGGGCCCAGTTCAGCGGTTCTTGAGACGGCAGGGCCCAGCGGAGCGGTTCTTGAGATGGCGGGGCCCAGTTCAGCGGTTCTTGAGACGGCGGGGCCCAGTTCAGCGGTTCTGGAGACGGCGGGGCCCAGGTCAGCGCTCCTTGCCTTGAAGGGCCCAGTTCAGCGGTTCTTGAGACGGCGGGGCCCAGCGGAGCGGTTCTTGAGACGGCGGGGCCCAGCGGAGCGGTTCTTGAGACGGCGGGGCCCAGTTCAGCAGTTCTGGAGACGGCGGGGCCCAGGTCAGCGCTCCTTGCCTTGAAGGGCCCAGTTCAGCGGTTCTTGAGACGGCGGGGCCCAGTTCAGCGGTTCTTGAGACGGCAGGGCCCAGCGGAGCGGTTCTTGAGACGGCGGGGCCCAGTTCAGCGGTTCTTGAGACGGCGGGGCCCAGGTCAGCGCTCCTTGCCTTGAAGGGCCCAGTTCAGCGGTTCTTGAGACGGCGGGCCCAGCGGAGCGGTTCTTGAGACGGCGGGCCAGTTCAGCGGTTCTTGAGACGGCGGGGCCCAGTTCAGCGGTTCTGGAGACGGCGGGGCCCAGGTCAGCGCTCCTTGCCTTGAAGGGCCCAGTTCAGCGGTTCTTGAGACGGCGGGGCCCAGCGGAGCGGTTCTTGAGACGGCGGGGCCCAGTTCAGCGGTTCTTGAGACGGCGGGGCCCAGGTCAGCGCTCCTTGCCTTGAAGGGCCCAGTTCAGCGGTTCTTGAGACGGCGGGGCCCAGCGGAGCGGTTCTTGAGACGGCGGGGCCCAGTTCAGCGGTTCTTGAGACGGCGGGGCCCAGTTCAGCGGTTCTGGAGACGGCGGGGCCCAGGTCAGCGCTCCTTGCCTTGAAGGGCCCAGTTCAGCGGTTCTTGAGACGGCGGGGCCCAGTTCAGCGGTTCTTGAGACGGCGGGCCCCAGTTCAGCGGTTCTTGAGACGGCGGGGCCCAGTTCAGCGGTTCTTGAGACGGCGGCCGGTCTATGGCCAACTGCTAATTGCCTGGTGGTGCCCTCCTGGGCAGCGGGGATGGTGCTCCTTCAATGCCCACCTGGGCTGTGGGTGGTGGGGCCCTCCTGGCCAGCTGGGCTGGGTCCTCCCTGGGCAGCGGCTATGGGGGTGGTGGGCTCTCCCGGGATAGCTGTGCCGGTTCCTCCCGGGGCAGCGGCTATGGGGGTTGTGGGCTCCTCCTGGGGAGCAGGCCTGCTGCCTGACCTCTCCGACTTGCTGCCCTTGCCCTCCTTAGTCGTGGGCCTGTGGCCCTTTCCTCCCTTTGGAGCTGTGGCTGGTGACTGTCTCTGGGTGGTCTCCGGGGGGGATGTAGAAGGCGGGCTCCTGCGGCGCCCCTTCCGCCTTCTGCTCCTCTTCCCAGGGGGTGGGCTGGCTGTCCCCTTGCTGCTGGGCGAAGATCCAGACATGCGGGCTGGCGGGCTCCAATACCCCTGCACCCTTGTCAAGGGGGCTGCAGGGCTGGTGGTGGCTGAGGTGCTCTTCTTACCCCGACGAGAAAGAGGGGGGGGCTCAGGGTCAGGAAAGAAGTTAGTAGTGGCGAGGAAGAGCTTCTTGGGACAATGGAGAGTGGGAGGTACAGTGGGAATGGGAGTGGAGGGAGAGGATGTGATTGTAGGTGAGTCACGTTTGCTGTCTTTGGGTGCAGGTGCAGGAGGGATAGGCTGTCGTGAGGTGGATGGCTGTTGGGTGGGTGGGTGGCTGCGTTTGTGTGGTGTGGAAGAGGGGGTGACAGACACAGTGGGAGAGGACACAGGGGACGTGTAAATGGCAGTGGGGGTGGTGACTGCACGTGTGCGGACTGTACTGGAGGGTGTGCTGGTGATGGAAACACTGGCTGATGGTGAGGTGAATGGAGGTGTGAGTGTAGACGTCACAGGGAGGGAGGAGGGAGACGAGGAGGTGGGGGTCACAGAGGTGGTAGTGACTGTTGGCATGTCTGCATCGGAATGTTGCGTGTGTGAATGTCTGCGTGATCTGTGGTGCTTATGTTTGGATGAGCTTCTCTTGGGTGTTGAGGTGTGTGCAGGCTGGTCTGATGGTGTGGGTGGGACAGGCAGAGGAACAGGAGACTGGGAGGAGGGAGTTAGTAGAGGCAGGCAGGAGACAGGGACAATGGCTGCCGTCAGTGCTGAGGCCAGAGCCTGGAACGATCGCTGATGGGCAGCCTGACCCGAATGAATGCCCTCCAGGTACGCATTGCTGCGATGAACCTCCCTCTCCACCCCCTGGATGGCATTCAAAAGGGTAGTCTGCCCAACAATGAGCGTTCGGAGGAGGTCAATGACCTCCTCACTGAGGGCAGCGGGGGTAACAGGGGCAGGGCCTGAGGTGCCTGGGGCGAAGGAGATGCCCGGCTTCCTGGCAGAGCGGGCACGGGGCGAACGCTGAGGGGCTGCTGGGAGGGCGGAGATGGTGCGCTGGGTGGCGGCTGTACCTGTAATGGCGGGGGGCACGGATGGTGCCACCCCCGCAAGGGAGCCCCCTTCCGAGGACGTGTCCGTGTCGCTGCAGGCTCCAGTCGTCCCCGTCGTGGAGCTCCCCTCGCCCTCCGTCTCACTGGTCCAGTCTGACTCTGTGGCATGGCCCTCCTGGGCCATGTGAGATGCAGCTCCCTCCTGCCCCGATGCCACTTCTCCTCCGCCTGATGATGCTGATGCACACAAGCACAGAAAGACAAACAAAAAGGGGGGGGGAGAGAGAAATAAAGGGATATTGATTACATGGATCTCCGGTACAGTTAGCGGACATGACAGACACAGATGCCCCCTGCACTAAGTTGCGCACTTGGGGTCCGCTACGCATTCCGTGGAACATGCCCTACACGCCTAGAGTTGACAACTGCACCCATGGATGACACGGCCCAGGGATGGCTGTACTGACAAACTACTGAGGGTGGTGGCTGGGGACACAGGGGCTTACGGGGGTGCCCAGCCTACAGATATCGCCCTGGCCTAGGGGGACCCCCAGCCCTCCTCCCCCACCCAGACACCTCCACTGCGCGACAACAGAGTAGATAAAGCTTGTACTCACCCCCTTGTGTCTGCTGTGCTGCCCTCACGCGCCCATCCAAATCAGGGTAGGCCACCGCCAGGATCCGGAACATCAGGGGGCTCAGTTGACGGCAGGCACCCCGCCTACGTTGGGAGGCCATCCCCAGCAGAGACTCGGCGGTCTTCTTGGTCCCGCGGCGGATGTCCTCCCACCTCTTGCGGCAGTGGGTGCCCCGTCGATGGTGGACCCCCAGGGTCCGGACTTCCTTGGCGATGGCACGCCAAATCCCGATCTTCTCATGGGCGCGGACCTATGTGACACGTACAGGGAGGGAGAAATACCACGTTCAAGTTTGTCAGCATTTTCCTTGCCAGTGGCCCAACGCCCCCCATCCCCGCCAGGCCCCCCGCCATGCCCCCCGCCAGGCCCAACATGCCCCCCATCCCCGCCAGGCCCCCCGCCATGCCCCCTGCCAGGCCCAACATGCCCCCCATCCCCGCCAGGCCCCCCGCCATGCCCCCCGCCAGGCCCAACATGCCCCCCATCCCCGCCCGGCCCCCCGCCATGCCCCCCGCCAGGCCCAACATGCCCCCCATCCCCGCCATGCCCCCCGCCAGCCCCAACATGCCCCCCATCCCCGCCAGGCCCCCCGCCATGCCCCCCGCCAGGCCCAACATGCCCCCCATCCCCGCCAGGCCCCCCGCCATGCCCCCCGCCAGGCCCAACATGCCCCCCATCCCCGCCCGGCCCCCCGCCATGCCCCCCGCCAGGCCCAACATGCCCCCCATCCCCGCCATGCCCCCCGCCAGGCCCAACATGCCCCCCATCCCCGCCAGGCCCCCCGCCAGGCCCCCAAGCCAGCCAGTGGCCCCAAATCCATATTGAATGAAACTCACTTGTTGGTCTGGAGGACCGTAGAGTAGCGCATACTGGGGGAGGACCCCATCCACAAGTTTCTCCAACTCCTCTCCAGTGAAGGCAGGGGCCCTTTCCCCAGGTGCAGCAGCCATTGTCCCTTCCAGACCGAGGTCACAGCAACACTTGCAGTATAGGTCCTCTCCTGTGAAAGTCCAAGTCGCAAGTGGATAAGTAGATAGAAAATGGCGGTCACGTCCGCGGCGGTGCGTACCGCGGCGGTGCGTCCCGCCACCGCCGGCGCCCTTCGCCATTGGCTCCTGAAACCCATAGGCTTCAATGTTAACCAATGCGGCTTGGCGCCGCGGTCTTCGCCCGCCGCCCGCCGCGGTGTGCCACGCCAGCGCATTGACCTCACATCCCATTGTCACACTTCACAGGTCAGGCAGCCGCCATTTCCAGGGCCCACATGGCTCAATTTCAACTGCGTCACACAGGCCTAGGCCTTGCATAGCCACTCAGACACGCCATTCACTGCATAGAGAATCGTTTACTGTGCTAGCTGTGAGTACGTACCTGTGGGTTGCTTGACTGTGTGCTCCATGTTGTCCTTCCTAGGCACCGTCCGCTGGGTTGGGCGAGGAGACGGATGAATCCTCCCGTGTACCGACCGCTGGTGGACCTGTCGACAATGGAAGAACGCCACATTATCCTGACCTACCGTCTTAACCGTGCCACTATCCATGAACTGTGTGCCCAGCTGGAGCCCGACCTGATGTCCCCCATCCGCCAACCCACAGGGATTCCCCCTCTGGTGCAGGTCATGTCAGTACTCCATTTCTTGGCAAGTGGGTCATTTCAGACAACCGTGGGAATTGCTTCTGGGATGTCTCAGCCCATGTTTTCGAAGGTGTTATCCAGAGTGTTGTCTGCCCTGATGAAATCCGTGAGGAGCTACATCATTTTCCCTGAGGTGGGCGAATTGGCTACAGTGAAGGGTGATTTCTACGCCCTTGGACATATTCCCAACGTAATTGGTGCCATTGATGGGACCCATGTGGCTTTGGTTCCCCCAAGAGACAGGGAGCAGGTGTACAGGAACAGAAAAAATTACCATTCAATGAACATCCAGGTGGTGTGTTTGGCTGACCAGTACATCTCGCATGTAAATGCCAAATTCCCAGGGTCAGTGCATGACGCCTACATCCTCAGGAATAGCAGCATCCCTTACGTGATGGAACAGCTACAGAGACACCGTGTATGGCTAGTGGGGGACTCTGGGTACCCCAACCTGTCGTGGCTACTGACCCCAGTAAGGAATCCCCGGACCAGGGCAGAGGAACGGTACAATGAGGCCCATGGGCGTACTAGGAGGGTGATCGAACGCACCTTCGGCCTCCTAAAGGCCAGGTTTAGGTGCCTGCATATGACAGGTGGATCCCTAATGTACTCACCTAAGAAGGTGTGTCACATCATCGTGGCCTGCTGCATGCTTCACAACCTGGCTTTGCGCCGCCAGGTGCCTTTCCTGCAGGAGGATGGTCGAGACGGTGGTGTTGTGGCAGCGGTGGAACCTGAGGAGAGTGACGAGGAGGAAGACGACGGGGCTGAAACAGACAACAGGGACAGAATCATTGAACAGTACTTCCAATAGGACACAGGTAACATTTCAAAGATAATTTAGTAAATGTTAACTACTCTCCTGCATCTCTGCTGCCTGTCTATTTGCCCCAGTGTATGATGACTGAGTTTTGGCTTTTCCCTCCCTATTTCAGATCTGGGGTCCCCACTACGAGTCCTGTGCTTCGTTTCCCCATGGGCTACAGCTTTGTGGCAGCTGTTTGTTGACTTCACCATGTACAAGGACATATTTGCACTGTCATGTCAATTACAATATATTGAAATCACAGCCAGACTCCAGATATTTTGGTGCAAAATAGGTGTTTATTTAAGTGCTCAAAATGGGATGGGTGGTTTCAAGTGGGTGGGGGCTATGGTGAAGGAATGTCCATGGCAGAGTCCAGAGTAACAGTCACACAGGTGCATTGTCCAGAGGCCTGTGGAGAGATGGAGCATGGGCAGTTCAAGGATGGACAGGGTGACAATGTGGGACAGTGGGATGACATCAGGTGGTATCCATTGCTGGCGGGGGTCTTGACATCCTACTCTGTCTTCTTGCGAGATCTCAGGGCCCTCTTGCGGGGTGGTTCTTCTCCTGCAGGAGGTGGGGGTCTGGTGGGCTGCTGCTGTGCGGGGGCCTCCTGTCCACTAGCGCCGGCGGAGGTGGTTGGCTGTTCTTGGTCCAGGCTAGTGGCAGGGGCCCTTGGGTGTTGTTGAGTGTCCGCCCTGGTGTTGACGAGGTCCTGCAGCAGCCCTACCATGGTAACCAGGGTGGTGTTGATGGCTCTGATGTCCTCCCTGTACCCCCGATAGTGTTCCTCCTGCAGTACCTGGATCTCCTGGAACCGGGCCAGTACCGTCGCCATCGTCTCCTGGGAGCGGTTGTATGCTCCCATGATGGTGGTGAGGACCTCGTGGAGAGTGGGTTCCCTGGGCCTCTCCTCCCCCCCCTGTCGCACAGCTGCCCTCCGAGTTGCCCTGTTTCCCTGGGCCTCTGCCCCCTGGCCGGTGTGCCCACTACCACTGCCCCCAGGTCCCTGTTGTTGTTGGGGTGGTGGGTTATCCTGGGTGCCCTGTAGTGGTAGACACACCGCAGATTGACGCGCCCTGGAGACAGAGGCATGGGCCCGCTGGGTGGGAGCTGTGCTGGTGTTCCCAGAGGGGTTTGGGTCTGTAGTGGCCTGTGCCTGTGTGAGGGGAACCGACTGTCCAGAGGTCCCCGATGGTCCGGGCTGGTCATCGGTGTCCAGGTCGACAGAGCTGCTGTCATCGCTGACGGCCTCTTGGGTGGGGGGTGTGGAGAATTCTGGCCCCTCCGCCGCGGTGTGTTGACGGTCGGGTCCTGCAGGGGTATAGAGGTATGGATATAGTTTCAATGTGTGGCATATGGGTGTATCTATGGGTTCTCGTGTCCCCAAGTGCTGGCATTCGTGTGTGGGGGCTTTGGTGAGGGTGGCTTGTGGGGGGGATGTGTATATGCATTGGGCATGCTTTGGTGATGGGTGTCCATGCTTAGTGGACGCATGCAGGCCTAGGTTTTGGGATGTGTGGGTTGTGATGGTGAGACATTGGCGGGGAATAGGTGTGCTGGGGGTGGGGGTGAGGATGGTGGTGGGGGTGAGGATGGTGGTGGGGGTGGGGGTGAGTGTGGGGTTCGAGGATGGGGGTGAGGGTTGGGGTATGATTTGGCATGCAGGTGGGGGGGAAGCAGTATTGAAGCTTCAACTTACCAGTATCCATTCCTCCGCCGACTCCTGCGAGGCCGTCAGGATGCAGGATGTTCAAGACTTCCTCCTCCCATGATGTGAATTGTGGGGGTTGAGGTGGGGGTCCTCCGCCAGTCTTCTGCACGGCGATGTTGTGCCTGGATACCATGGAACGCACCTTCCCCCGTAGGTCGTTCCATCGCTTCCTGATGTCTTCCCGATTTCTGGGGTGCTGTCCCACTGCGTTGACCCTGTCGACAATCCTCTGCCATAGCTCCATCCTCCGGGCAATGCTGGTGTATTGTATCTGTGTGCCGAACAGCTGGGGCTCTACCCGAACGATTTCCTCCACCATGACCCTGAGTTCTTCGTCTGTGAAGCGGGGTTGTCTTTGGGGTGCCATGGGGTGGTGTGTATGATGTGTGGGGTGGAGTATGTGTATTTAAGTGAGTTGAGTGTGGTGGTGTGTGTAGTTTTGTGTGTGAATAGTGTGTGGGTGATGGTGTTGAGTGGCTGTGGCTGTTAGTTTGTGGATGCTGGTGTCTCGCTATGGCCTTCTTTCAGAATTTTTTAGCGTAGGGGTTTGTGGGTGATGTGGGTGGGTGTTTTATATTGTATTGTGTGTGTGGGAGTGGTGTGTGTATGTGTATCAGGTGTGTGGGATTCAAATCGTCCAATGTGGCTGAGTTTTGTTCGTTTGTGTGTATTCTGACCGCGGCGGTGTGTCCCGCCAATGGAATACCGCGTTTGAATGACCGCCGCGTGGATTCGTGGGTCGTAATGGCATGGGCGTATTTCTGTTGGCGTGACGGTGGAGGTTTTGTCACCTCCACTTTTCCGCCGACCGCTGGTCTGGCGGTCTGTTGTGGCGGTCGGATTTTCGGAGGTTTGCCTTCTGCGGGTCAGAATGACCGTGGCGGGTTTCCGCGACCGCGGCGGGATTATGGAGGATTTCTGACCGGAGGTAGGCGCCTTTTACCGCCGAGGTCAGAATGACCACCTATATCTCATTTTGATATAGTATATACAGAGCCAGCTTCCTACAAATACTTTCCAGTAACGTTTGGTTTCTCAATCAAATGAATTGAATACAATCTCAAAACATCTAATGAGCCATACTTGAGGAAAAGTAATGTGTGCCACCACAGCTTTTTTTCTGATATCATACATGGCTTACGGATCGTTCCCTGTGGTTGAATTAACCACTGAATACTATGGGCCTAATTAAGAGTTTGGCGGATGGAAAAGTCCATTTGCCAAACTCCGGACAGGGTGGCCGCTGCCTTCGTGGCAACCACTCCGCCGGAGTTATTAAGAGTTTGCCCACTAGATCAGCAGGCAGAAACCTCGGTTTCCACCCACCGGCCTAGCATGAAACAGGCTACAGCATTGTCTCCGGCTCGTAGTCAAGCCAGCAGCAATGCTGTAGCCTGCAGGGTGCACCAGCACCCTTGCAATGTTCACTGTCTGCAGAGCAGACAGTGAACATTGCAAGTGTGCTGGGCAGAGGGACCCCTGCACTGCCCTGTGGGCCCCTGCACCTGTTCTCCGCCAGCCTTTTCATGGCGATCTTACTGCCATAAAAATGTTAGAGGAGAACAAGGTTGTAATCCACAGGGCAGCGCTGCATGCAGCACTGCCCTAGCGGATTACGATCATGGATCCTAGCAGTTCTGGCGATTATCTGGTGATCTGACCACCAGGGTTTTAATGTGGCGATCGGACCGCCGCAACAGCTGTGGTCCTGACCGCCACCACGAGACCACCACACTCAAAATGAAGCCCTATGTGATGTCAATGCAGGAATTCATCTGGGTCATTACAGGACAGGCAAACGTGTGGGTTACAGTATAGACAAGCGTAAGTGGCTCCTTCTGCTGGGCCAGAAATGAGTGGACACAATGGGGCAGGCAGCGATTTAGAAACAGAAGACTACATGTATGAAGATTTGAAATAGCCATTTCCTTAATGTGATTTGCAGGAAATCACAATTAGGAAATAGCTATTTCAAATGAATGTTACTTTGTTGACTTTCATTTACAATTCATGGAAGGTCGCAAATAGACCTACCTAATAAATATTAATAAGCTAGGTTGCAATTTGCCACATGTTAGAAATCGCAGACATCACGGGGATGGTGGGCTGCTGGGGTCAGCAGACTACGATGTGTCTGATTGCTTTTAAATAAAGCAATCTTTTTTTTAAACACAGCCCATTTACCTTAAAGAAAAACGGGATGCATTTCAATAGAAAAAAATGAAACTTTGAAGTTTCATTTTTTAAGGTACGCAGTGGTCCTTCAGAATACTGCCTGCTCTTGAAAAATATTTTTCAAACCACTGTCAAAGAGGAAGTGGTCCCTTGGGGATCCCTTCCCATTTGCAAATGAGTTAACACCAGCTCTGAGTTGGAGTTAAAAGTGTGCATATTTTGCAACCGCATTTCGGTTGCAAAATATTCATACATACTATTCGATATTAGGAAGGGATGCCCTTAATATGCCCCTTACAAATACTGAATTACAACCCCCCATTGCGATTCGGTAGGAAGTTACTGAATTGCAATTGGAACTTTGTACATCCCAAAAAGCACTATTGCTGTCTCAAATGGCCCGATTCGCAGTATCGGACCGTTTCCGACCCCTAAAATGTTTCGCACATCTGGCCCAATAGCTGGAAGCTACACTGCAAAACAGGAAGTAGTGGTTGAAGCAAGAGCAGGCCAGAATGGAGCTACCTTGTACCACGGACACAAAAAAAGAGAATGCACACCAGAAAAATGTGCTAGGAGTTTTTAAATTGGATGTTCAGCGGCAATGAGAAGGCATTGTTAAACTTCCCAAGCTGATGTCACAGTTCACTATTGATCAATATAGTTTGGATCACTTTAGTAGACATGATTAACCACTATAAGGGTTAGATATGTGCCTATTACTGTTAGTTTGAGCATTTAAAAAAGTAAATAAAAAAAAACATAATTTAACATTCAAGATTCACAGCTACTTTAAACAAAGGGTGAAGTGCACCAAACTTCACTATCTTAGAATCACATTTTGACCGTAATTAAAGTTTGTTTCTTTGGTATGTGCTTTTTTTTTTTTTTTTTACTTAAAAGCAGCAGCGGCTCCTCCGCTAAGGCAGAGGAGCGTCACCCACTGCTTTATGCAGTGGACGAAAGGGAAAAATAAAATAATAATAATGTAATGTTATTATCATTTAATTTTCCTCTGGGAGCCAGGTTAGGGCGGGGCTGGAGGAGGAGGACTGGAGGCAGAGTGGTGAGTGCATATAAGTGCGCATGACGCTTTGGACGGCCATCTTCGGACGGCCAAACAGTCAAGCGCACTTTGCATTTCTCCAACTGGCTGTATTGAACAGCCGGGAGGAGAAAGTGAACAGGGCCCTACTCCCTGTCTGAGGGCCGAAGGAGAGCGCTCAAACCAATCACAATGCTGCTGTCATGCTGGTGACAAAAGCAAACAAACAAAAATGATGGATGGAATGCAGAACCAATCAAACATTCTCCCCCAGTCACAGATCGGGGTTTAATCCATCAACTTTTTTGCTGACCATGCCACCCCAGTTTGGACCCAGCCATATGCAAATCAGTCATGACCCTGTTCCCCATGTGAACAGTCCAGCCTGACCTGCCAGGCCAGGTCCTCTCTGGACCGGAAACAGGCATCCTGGGACTGGTTTCAGGGTATCACCCTTCATCAGCCAGACTAGCTTGAATCCAGTGGCATAGTGAGCCCGGGGCCCACATCTGGGCATACCCGGAGCACTTTATGGCGACATAAGCAAACAAACACAAATGATGGACAGAATGAGGAACCAATCAAACATTCTCCCCCAGTCACAGATCTGGGTTTAATCCATCAATTTTTTTGCTGACCATGCCACCCCAGTTTGGACCCAGCCATATGCAAATCAGTCATGACCCTGTTCCCAATGGGAACAGAGCAGCCCAAACTGCCAGGCCAGTCCTCTCTGGACCAGAAACAAGCATCCTGGGAGTAGTTTCAGGGTATCACCCTTCATCAGCCAGGCTGGCTTGAATACAGTGGCATAGTTTGATTTTCTCTGCATTTTGTCCATCATCTGTTGTTTTTGCATTTGTCGCCCCAGGTGGGATGGGTATGCCCAGACGTTCCGTGTTTGCTATGCCACCAGGTTCTAGCTAGCCTGGCTGATGAATGGTGATACCATGAAACCGGCCGCAGGATTCTTTTTTCTGGACTAGGGAGGACCTGGCCTGGTACTTCAGGCTGGACTGTTCCCATGGGGAACAGGGTCAAGACTGATTTGCCTATAGCTGGGTCCAAACTGGAATGGCATGGCAAGCAAAAATAAACTGATGGATTAAACCCAGATCTGTGACTGGGGGTGAATGTTTGATTTGCTCTGCATTCTTTCCATCATCTGTTGTTTTTGCATTTGTCATGCTGGTGACAGCAGCGTCGTGATTGGATGGTAGTCTAGAAGCCTTGCGCTTCCGGGAATCCAAGGAGAATGGAGGGAGAGACGGAACCTTCTTTCCCAACATAGAGGTAAGTTTTTTATTTTATTTTTCATAATACCTCCCCCTAACCCCACCACCCCGTTGGCAAGTGGCTGCCACTGATTACAAATAGTTTTAAGGAAGAAACTGTGAGATTTTCAGACTTAGTTTTGAAGAACAAAACTCTGGGATTTTCAGACTACAACATAACGTTGAATAGCTAAAAATGAATTGGAGTTTCATACAAGAAGAACAAGTGTAAATTGCCCTCTTCACACAGCGTTGAGTCTGTTGCTGATATGATAATGCTGCCATCTGAAAGGTTGAGAAACTGCCTAGTGTTACAATCTTTTGAAACAGCCGTATATACCTCTTAAATATTATGAGTCACAGTAGTAACCGGTTAAAAGAACAGCAGAGAAGAGTTAAAAACCCAATAACAGGGAAGGCAAACAGTACCAATGTAAATATTTTATCAGCAATTTGTCACTAAAATAAACAATATTTGGCAGAGATAGTGCAATTGTACATCATCTTTTTTTAGGGTTCTTTGTAGATGTTACATAGCATAGTTATCTGCGAATATAAATTAATATGCAGCCCAAGGTCTGTAATATGACCTCCATTCACCCCTTCATTGGTGTAAATAGGCACAGCTACAAATTTAGAGAAATTATGCAACGCTTTTTTCAGGGTTTTGGAGGATGAGCTGGGGGTCGACATCTATGGAAATCCAGCCATCTAGGCATTCACCTGGTGGCTTGACTCGATGGGACCCTGTCTCAGTCCGTCTATGGGCACAGAACCGTGGCATCATTTTTCACAAAAAATAGCATTTGAGGCGCAGACTAGTCAGCTTACTTCTACCTATTTTTTCATGCTGAAAATAATTACATAAATCACTCCACTGCAACCCAGTTTCTCCTTTAAAACCCTAATTCAGACCCTTTTCACCTCCATGGTGGACTGGTGCAATTCTATTGTTGTAGCACCGCTGTGTATCTTCCTAAAATATAACTGATCCAAAATGTGGCTGCTCAGCTTATTGTTGACTTGAGTAGAAAGACCAAGATTTTGTCACATCGTGCTCTAGGTCCATGTCCACAAGTGCGGCCTGTTTAAGGCTTTATGTTTGTGCCACAAAGCCTCACACTGTCTACCTATTGGTAATTACTTATTTACTTTGTAGGTCTCCAGTTTGTTTCACTTTTGTCTTATTGGCTCATTTAGCCCTTGGGGGACAGTCTAATAATCTGCTTGACCAATGGAGGTCTTGCCATTGCTGGTCGACATTAGTCACCCACCATGTGGCAGGTTTTTCTTACTGATAGTCCTACCCCAACATGCTAAGACCACTTTTAGCCAAAATGCAAAGCTGAGTAGGCCACCATGTTATTGTAGGCACTTGGTAACGTTTTTTAATGTTCACGAACATTTTCCCAAATTGTGGGCTTGGTGCTAAAAATGAAAAAAAAAAAAGTCGGCATGGGTTACATGGCAGTCATAAAAATATGGTCCTTCTGATACTGTGTTGTCAGCAGTCATGCTGTCTATGATCCACCAGCAAGGGTTGTATGATGGAACCACGCATGCGGCAACCACGCATGCCTGAACAATGCGGTCGGAAAAACGACTGCGTTGTTTCCACGCATGCCTTTACCACGCATGCCTTTACAACTATTTTTTGTTTTAAAGACACACATAGTAAAGGCATGTGTGGAACGCATTTGTGGTTGTAGCATGCCACCCCCCACACTAAAAAAAGAAGTACCCCGACCCTCACCCTTAAAAACTACCATGATACCCCCACCCCCCTGAGCCCTAATACCGACCCCACTCCGAAAAATAAACCAACCCAATCCCTAAAAACAAAATTACCCTGACACCCCACTCCTGCCTCTAAAAACAGAAGTACCCCAACACCCCACCTTTAAAAACTACCCCGATACCCCCACCCACAGCCCTAAAACTGAACACCACCGCCCAAAAATAAAACTACTGAACCCCTAAAAACAAAATTACCCCGACGCCCCCATCCCTACCCCTAAAAACCTGAACCCCCGCCTGTCCTGAATACAAAATTAACCCAACTCCCCACTCCGCCTCTAAAAACCCAATAAAATACAAAATTACCCTGATCCAACCCCTAAAAACCTGCCCCAACCCTAAATACAAAATTACCCTGACCCCCCTACGCCCAGCCCTAATAAAGTGCCCCCACCCAACATAAATACAAAATTACCCCAACCCCCACCCCTAAAAACCTGCCTCCCCCACCTGTCTGGAACACAAAATGATCCCAACTCCCTACCCCGCCCCTAAAATCCTGACCCCCCCACCTGCCCTAAATACAAAATTACCCCAACCCCCACCCCAATAACTTGCCCCCACCTGCCCTAAATACAAAATTACCCCAACCCCCACCCCTAAAAACTTGCCCCCACCCGCCCTAAAAACATAATTATCCCACCACCCAAATACAAAGTTACCCTGACCCCCCACCCCGCTCTTAAAAAACCCAACCTCCCATCCGCCCTAAATACAAAATTACCCCATCCCCTGCCCCTAAAAACCCAACATCCTCCTAAATTCAAAATTAGCTCGACCCCCCACCCCTGCCCCTAAAAACAAAATAACCCCGACCCCCCACCCTGCCCTAAAAACCATAGTACCGACCGCCCCACCCCGTCCCTTAAAAATAAATAAATAACCTAACCACTCCCACCCCTTCACCCCCTGCCCCCACCCCTAAAAACTATCCCCAACACTGCCCCAGCCCCACTTACCTGGCCTCATCCTCTCCCGATGGATCTTCCTTTTTCTCTGCGTTAACCACGCATGTGCATTGCTCACATGCGTGGTTGAGGCAGAGAAAAAGGCCTGCGTTGTTCAGGGGAGCGTTGTTCCGCTTGCATGAACAACGCAGGCGTGGTTCCGGACACGTTGTTCCATATCTTTCCTACCAGCAAGAGGTATCAGATGGCCGAGCTGACGCAGTGATGGAGCACCATTACTGGATAACTGTGCTTTATAAGCAGCTTTCATTCAACTTCCTCTGTCAAAAACTAGCCAAAAAGTGGTTACCGACCTCTTAAGGAGGCGGTGAAACCAGTGGATGGGGAATCAGCCGATAAGCACAATGAGCATGCATAGACTTATCTGTAGAGACTCCTTGAGGATCCACCTTTCAGGTGTCAGTAAAATACAGTATGTAACTAGTGCAAACCATTCAGATTTTTCCTCCTTTAGTGAAGCTCTTGTGGATAAAATGCCGAGCTTGCCCTTTTTGTGAGGCTCAAATGCATCTGCAGTGTGCATAAGTCACAAAAGACATTGATAATCGCATTAATAAGGATCGTGCCAGAAGCTCCGCTCTTGCTTTTTTAAGCATCGAGGATGGACGCTAAACCAGATTTTTCATCAAGGACTCAACTCATTGGTCCTAGCCAATCTAGATCATGAGATGAGAGATAATGTTGACAATGATTTTACACATTTAAACTGTGAAATGGTCAGTGGCTGGACTCATGTTTTGGCCAGTGAAGCAAAGCCAAATCTAAGGCTCAACCTTGGCGCACTTGTGCCTAAACTGTAATTCCGTCTCCATTTGCATCATCGCAAAGCACAACTGCAGAGATTTTACGCCACATTTCTGTCCATACTATGTCCACCCCTGGAAACAACGTTTCCCCTTACAAAAGAAATATAATTGTTGTTCGGTCCACTGGTGTCCACTAAAAATCCCACATGTTTAATCACTCATTCCCTTTCCCACGTTAATGCAGACAGAGGCGGGTGTGGGCCCGGGATCATAACTGATGAAGTATCAGCGAAGTCCCCAGGTGTTTTGTCTGCATGATTTGCACAATTTGTTGTAAATCCTGCTGCAACTCAAGTGGGCAAGTACCAAGTATTCTGAGAATGTGCACCTAAAAGTAGGGCAAAGTGTGCGAAATTCCCATGCTATTCCCCCTCCCGAAGTCCAAAACTCAGAAAGGTGGGGTCGTTGTTCACCCAGTAATTTAACCAGGCAGTATTAAAATGTACTGAATGCGCCAGGGCCATTGTTAGCGCTGGTGACGCCCAGTGCAACAATGTTTGTTGGCACCCCCATTACCACCTCTGCCATGTACTCCCTCATTACAGTCCCTTAACAGTGTCCCTCAAGTCTCCATAATCACTCTTAATCACTTTAATTAATGGTAATAGCATCTCTCATACCAGTGTAGGGAGTATGAGCACTTTACATCACACACATTACACAGAGACAATTGTGTGTGCCAGTCAGTGTATACCTCATGTGACATCGGACATAGGACTACAAGTTGTAGGCGCCACATGTCATTCATTATGGTAGGCAGTATAGTTGAGAAGTGCTTGGTCTGGAGAGGCACAAACTCAGAATTTAAAAGGTAACACCATGGTTGGGGATTCTCTTTAATAATAAGAACTGATTTCCACCTAAATCGTACCTTTTTGCAACATTAGGAGAATGAAAGGCTGGGGAAAAATCATAACTCTCTAATCTATACAGTTTCCATGCAGCTCTCGATGGTCGTTAATAGCTCACTGTTCAATGTGAGGATTTTAACTAATTAACTGCAAGTAACAAAAGAATCTCTGACAAAAGCAGTAACCAGTAAAAATAATAAGCAAACACTTTCTACATGAAATGTGCTTTTGTGATCTGTGGTACACGCTGTTTGCAAGAGGCATATTAACCCTCTGAGCTAACTTATGATGAGTCAAAACTTCCACTAAACAAAACTCGTTCTCTTTCCAGGAAGAACAGTAATCACCCGTGTTATCTTGTCACTTTTATTGTTGCCTGAAAATTGCTGCAGGCAAGAAATGTGGCAGCGGGTGCTTTCAAAACCATAATATACTTACAAACAGGCGCCCCAGCAAAGTCAGCGCCCTGTGCGATGGCACCGGCCGCGCCGGCCTAGTGTCGGCCCTGGGCTGCACAATAAACACCCGGCACTGAGGTGGACCCAGAATGTACTCACCATCCCTGCACGCAGCCATAGATTCTTAGAATAATATTATTTATCGTATAAATTGCCAGCTTCTATTCAACAGTAAAGTTATGGGTTATAACTTGCCTCGTGTACTTAAGAAATTCATCATTTATATTGCACTGTGCATTTCTATCCATCCCCGTGTGGTCAGTCCTTCTCCGGTGCCCCGTATTATTTCCCTCCGAGTTACCTGTTCCCCTTGAGCTTCCGGTACGTTCCTTGAGGCGACTCACTTCAGAGTGACCCAGGAGACGGAAATAAAGTCTTAGGCTGACGTGCTGCGTAGCTCCTTCAATTCACCTCATATTAATTGCTTCACTCAGGTCATTCTCTTTAGGCACGGACGTGGGGGGGGGGGGGCATGACTAAGTGAAATATTCCCCAAATGTGAATTTAGCAGGCAAAACAGAAAACTTTGAGGCAAACATCTAAATCAGTGACCCCCTCCCCGCCCATCCTCTAACCTGCGAGAGAACCAGCGCAACATTCAAAGCGGAGAAACTCAAAACACTGAGCCCTTCACCAGGTGTGAGGACTGTAGTGCCGACACCAATAGTGCTTTCAGTGGGCAGGTACTGTCCGGTACTGCGTACCTGCACTTCTTCAATTTAAAAGCGAGAACACCTGCACTCCTCAGCACTGCTGCAATACATTCAGTGGGAGAGTACCTGCACTTCTCACTATTACTGCAATACATTTAGTGGGAGAGTGCCCGTACTTCTCAGGAGCAAACAGGTGCTCTAATCGAGAGTACCTGCACATTTATGTTTCCCTTTGAAGCACTGGGCACGAATGTCACACTAGAGCGGATCCGGAGATATATAAACCAAACCTACGGTCTTGGCGGCGTAGGTGCCAAGTCCAAGCACTGGCATGGTGTGCCCATCGCTCAGCTGAACACGGGTGTCCTTGGTGAAAGCCATGACCTTTCCCTGAAGCGGCGGAGTCTTTGTCCAAGCGGTGGAGTCTTTGTCCAAGGTGTGCGGAGCGCTCCTGCTTACTGGCTTGACGCGTCCCAGGCAGCCACAGCTCGCCTTATATACCGCGAGCCTCGCGTAAATAGCGTGCATGAGCTCGGGCTGGCGGCTTGTGGGAGTGGCTGGACTTTGTGCTGAAGTGTGTAACATTGAAAGCAAAGCTGAGCGAGAAGGTCAGAGCCGTGGGAGCCAAGAAGCCTCGACCTTGAAGGCAAGGGAATGAACTGGATCTGCCAGAGTGGTGACACCCCGGCAGGGCAGCTCAGAAGTTGCTTGAGCTGTGCGACTTCAGCAAGGCCACAGAACCATTCGCGTGGTAAAATACGAAAACACGACTGCCCTTAAGGGACTGGTGTTTTAGAAGCTAGGGAAACTTGGCTGAGTTGGGAAATAGTATTCAGAAAATCTAGGATAACAGAAAAATCCTAAAATTAGGGAAAACATCTCCGTACAAGGAGAATATCAAATTGGAGGCAACTAGAGAAATAATTTCAGTGGAATCTTAAAGAAAGGCAACGGTATGACTGTGGAGTAGATTGAGCAACGAGGAAGATGTCAAGCAAATCTGCTGTGATGCTAGGACTCCTCTCCTTTTTCATATCAGTGCAAATGTGACTCTGGATGGATAAAAAGGATGGAAACAGGAAGAAGTTTAATCCATCGGAAAATAAATTTAAATTACGCCAACATACTTTACGTAATTTTGGAAGTTTGTGTTATGCTTCCTGCGTGAAATTCCTGAAATTAAACCAGCACAATACTTCATGTAACTACAGGCCATTTGCAGTAATAATTTCTCAAGAAATGCACCATTTGCTGTAAAAATTTACCATGAAATGTACCATTTGAAGGAAAATATTTGTTGCAAACGCACTTGAACAGCTGTTGCCAGGGTTCTTTGTCATTTGTTCATTTAAAACCTTTGCCAGGGTTTTAAATGAATCAGTGCACCAAAAAATTAATTGAGGATGCAGTTTATGCTAAAGTATGTCATAAAGTGAAGGATTCACATTTCTCTAAATTATGTGTAATCTTGCTGAAATTTTACGTAGTTAAGTGAAAGCAAATTCCGCACATTTTTTATATCTCTAGACATAATATATGGATTGAATGTTGAAAACAAACAGGGTAAATTGGAGTCTGAATAATGAAAACTCTTACATTTCTTAGGTCAATTCCTGGGTATTGAAACCAGGCCAGGTTGTTTTTGTGTATTCTGAGGCATAATGGGCCAGATGTATCAAACTATTTTGTGTTCGCAAACGGTGCAAAAGCCAAAAATACACTGCGAATGCAAAATAGCCTTTCACGATTTATGAAAGGTATTCGCAGTCCAATTTTAAGGAATTGCTAAATTAGCAATTACCTAAAATTGCGACTCAATTTTGCAAATTGCAAAATGCGGTCTGTAAATAAGGAATCACAATTTAAATGTATGAACCAATTGCAAATTGCGAATGGTCGCAAAACTGGAATTTTGCATGTGCAATTTACCACCAACTCAAATCAGATGGTAATCAGGTGCAACCTATGAAAAGAGGCCCAGAGTGCATCAGGCCTTTTCAACAACGGCTGCACTCTATGCCATGGCAAGCAGGATGAGGATCCTGGGAGGTTTGAGGAGAGTGAGGAGGAGACAGGAGCGCATTTTCGGAGTGCGCATTACTCTGTTTGACCAAACTAAGGAGGAGATATTTGATAGTATAGATTGAATTCTGAAAAGACACTAGACCTAATAGCAGATTTACAAGCACAACTGCAGTAACACACACACAGAACAATGCCATTCCCACTCATGTGCAGCTATTATGCTCCCTGCACCTCTTAGCCTCAGGAACCTATTGGGGGTTATAGCAGCAGCTGGAGGTGTGACTCAAAGTACGCTCTCACGCTTCTTCAGTGCATTCCTCAATACATTGTTATTTAAAATAAATAAGCACATCAAATACCCCAACAACCCACAGGACTTGCAGCTCACAAAATTACATTTTTACCAGGTATCCCAATTCCCACGTCATTGGCTGCATTGATGGGACACAAGTTGCAATCTGTCCACATTCTGAAACTGAGTACATGCACAGGAATAGAAAAAATAGCCATAACATGCAGGTCATCTGCCATTGCCTCACACATCATTACTGAATAGTGACCAGATTCCCTGGAAGCACACATGATTCGTACATCTTGAGACATAGTGGACGGTACACACAGCTTCTCGCTGGAGAGTTTGGAGAAGGATACCTACTTGGTAATGTAACAGAGAACAATGTAGCATATCATACAGGTGAGGTTAGACATGACAATTACTCCATTTTTACTCCTGTCATTGTAGGAGACAGTGCATGTGCAGTGCGGTCCTTCATCCAAACACCATACCTCATGTAGGAAGCTGGCCTGGTGTGTGATGAGTACTTATATTACTCACACCTTTTACCAGGTCCTGGGTTCCCCTATTAGTGAAATGTAGGCAGTGTTTAGAAGCCAGGGTTCTCTAGAGGTAGCTGTGGATGAGAAGCCAAGACTTATCTAGGAGACATGCAAAGCTCATGCAATAACACTGTAGTCACACAGCACTTACATACATGAAAGAAAACACTCTGTGTTACAAAAATGAAGGGTCCTTATTATAGTAACACAGCACCAAAAATACTAGAGGGACGATACCTCAACAGGAGGTAAGTAGACACACTAAATATATACACTAGTAATCAGAAATAGGCATAAATAGCAACAGAAAATTGTGCAACAGCAATGGACAATAGTGACCCTTGGGGGAGCCCAAACCATATACTAAAGAAATGGAATGCAAATGCAGGACCCTCACCCAGGTAAGTGGAATCTGTAGAGAGAAGCTGGAAGAACTAGGAGCCCCAAAAGGTAAGTACAACAGTGCACCCCAGCGACCACGAATAAAGGAGTAAGTTACATTTTTTTCCCGAAACCACCAAAAGGACTGAAAAGAAGAATAATGCACCACCCAAAAAAGACTGCAAGAAACGAGTGGTGGATCCTGAAGAAGAAAGACCTGAAAAAGAAGAGGACTAAGTCCAGAACTTGTACAAGTGTCCGGTGGTGGCAGAAGCCACTATCCACCCGTCTGTGGTTGCAGGAGTTGGTCGATGGTAGGACGAAGACAGTCAGAAATGCAGCCCTGGAGTCGGTGAAGAACTCCTGGAGGATGCAGTTGATGTCTCACGCCAGATGGAAGATTGAAGTCTGTCTATGGCATGGAAAAGCCACCAAAAAGCCTTGGCAAAGGCAAGAATTGCGGTAGACAAAAAGTGGAGCTGCGGGAGACCGGCAAGGTCCAGGGGGACTCAACCCACAGAGGGGAGTCCCATGGGACCCTCAACATGTCACAAACTACTCGTTGTCTATGGCTGTGGCCCACTAGAAATGCGGCGCGGTCTTCGTTCCTATAGGTTCTGCCTTGACCCAAGTAGGGGCAACCATTTCTGGTAGCCACAATGTTGCTGACGGAGGGAACGCCAAAGGCAGTCCGTGCCCTTCAGAAGGAGTCCCAGAGGGAAAAAACCCAAAAAGGGAAAAAACCTCAAGCAGGAACTCCTGGAACAAAAACAAAAAGTAAAAAGTAAATCTGAACAAAAGACAAAATGACAACGAAAAGAGCTGGAACAGGCTAAGAAAAAATATAATTGATGCAGAAGAAACAGGAGCGAAGATCACCACCCAAAGGAAGTGTTGCGGCGCAAAGAGAACATGAATCACACACATTATATACCCAAAGAACAGGAAGTGACCAACAGGAAGTACAAGACACCATATTGGGTTGGGAATATAGCATAGAAACCTATAGAAAAGTCACCATGTTGAATAAGGTTCCAAAGGCATGCAGGGAGCAGGAAGGCATGCTGGGAAGGAGAAAGGATCATGGCAACTAAAGAAGGGCAGAAATACAGGGAGAAACAAAGAAAGCAGAAAAGAAGAAAGAAAAAAGAAGCATAAAGTAAGTGGGGGTGAGTTGTGTGTGGAGGGAGGCAAGAACTAGCAGGGGCACGTCGCGCCCGTAACTCATAGAGGCCCCATGCCCAATTTGGGACCTCGATGAAAATATAGAATGGCAGCGGAGCAGCACGTCCTGCCGCCGCGGATCGCGGCCGCGTCCCGAGCCGAATGTTCGCCTTGCGCCACGGCTCGCACCGCGACACAGCAATGCAGAGACTCCACAGAAGAAGAGCCAGCCTCCACATAAGACCCACTGGATGAGGACCCAGGACTTGCTGAGGAGCCCACACAGCACAACTGAAGAAGGGTCCTACACCGCCGGAAAAGCCCACAGAAGGCTGTGCATCACAGCGAAGTGTGCAGGGGGCTGGGGCTACACGGAGCCTGAGGATCCCTTGGAGGAGATGGCTTACCTTCACCAAAGTTGGACAGCTGGCAGAGAGAACCAAGGGAACAACTAGACCACCACCTGTGATGCAGGACCCATGCAGCTCAGGATGAGAGGAGATCAACACAGCCAGTCTTTGTTGTTGTTGGTGCCTGCAGATGCAAAGTGACTCCTTCACTCCAAGGAAGATTCCTTATTGCTTCTTGTGCAGACATAAGACTTGCCACCCTCAGAGCATGCACAGCTGGGGAAAGGTTGCAGTTGCTGGAAATACCCGGAGAAACAGTATTGCAGGGCAAAGTCATTGCTGGAGCTGCAGATTGTAGGTTCCTGTGAAGACCAGTTGCGGTTCCAGTGGCCAGAAGCTGAAGTAGATGTCGCAGAGGAGTCCTGCTGGAATCTTGCAAGTTGAATCTGAGGACCCACCCAAGAGGGAGCCCTAAATAGCCCTGGAAGGGGGATTCGTCACCTAGCCAGGTGACCACCTATCAGGAGGGGGCACTGAAGTCACCTGCCTGACCTGGCCACTCAGATGCTCCCAGAGGCCTCTTCCCACCTTGGAATCAAGATGGCAGAATCAAGGAGCCCCCTGGAGGAGCCCTGGGCACCACCCCTTGGGTAGTGATGGACAGGGGAGTGGTCACTCACCTTTCCATTGTCCAGTTTCATACAAGAGCATGGACTGGAGGTCCCTGAACCAGTGCAGACTGGTTTATACAAGGAGGGCACCAAATGTGCCCTTCAAAGCATACCAGTGACTTGGGGAGGCTACCCCTCCCAAGTCATGTAACACCTATTTCCAAAGGAAGAGAGTGTTGCCTCCCTCTCCCAAAGGAAATCCTTTGTTCTGCCTTCCTGGGCTTGAGCTGCTCAACCAGCAGGAGGGCAGAAACACATCTGAGGGGTGGCAGCAGCTTGGGCTGCCCGGAAGACCCCAGAAAGCTGTAAGGAGCAATAATGGGTGTCCTCTAAGGAGCCCCCAGATTGCATGTAATCATACTTCCAATACTGGCAACAGTATTGGGGTATGTTTGCAACATTTGTGATACCAAACATGCCCAGGCTCAGAGTTACCATTATGTAGCTGGACATAGGTAGTGACCTTTGTCCACTACACATGTAAAATAGCATCCCCACACTCACGAGTCCATGAAAAGGGAGATGGAGTTCGGGGGGCACCACTGCTCATGCAGGGGTGACCTCACACAGAGGCACCTGCACCTTGACCTCTGGGCTAGAAGGGCCTACAATAGGGGTGACTTACAGTGACCTGGTGCAGTGACCTGTAGTGAAAAGGGTGCATGCACCCTTTCACGCAGGCTGCAATTGCAGGCCTGCAGATACACTTTGCATGGGCTCCCCATGGATGGCATAATACACGCTGCAGTCCATGGGAAACCCCTGGTGCCCCAATGCCCTGGGTACCATATTTTAGGGACTTAGAAGGGGGCACCAATATGTCAAATGTGGGGTGTTTGTGGTCCAAGCAACCAAGTTTAAAGGGAGTGAGCACAAACATACTGACAACAGGCAAAAAGTGGAGGTAACCATGCCAGAAAGAGGGTACTTTCCTACACCTCAATCCAGCCACACCAAGTGAACGGCATTACAGTGCGGAACAAAGGAGAGCGCAAAGTGTTATTGAGAGGATCTTTGGCCTGCTGAAGAGTCTCTTCTGGCGCCTGCACAAAAGTGGGGGCACACTACAGTACAGTCTGGAAACCCCACTGTAAGTTTGTGGGCACATGTGCTATGCTGCACAACATCGCAACAACAAGAGGTATACCAGTAGAACCCACAGATACAGACTCAGATGAGGATGATGACCCATTGCCACCCCCTCACACAGCAGACCGATTCACAGCAGCAGACAGCAGGCAAAGATGTGCTGAGATTATGCACAACTATTTGTGATGTAAGTAATGACAACACCACATCTTGTTTCTTTTTTGCTACAGGTATCACAATTATTGCCTTAACTTCAGGTCAAATATGTTGGCATAGAACATAGTTAGTCTAAAGCACTATCTGTACTCTCATTAAATGTTATACTTTTAACATCATATTATCAATGCAATGTCAGAAAATGTGCAAGGCCCAGCACATATCCACATTCGTTTTTGTGGCCAGGAACTCCACTAGAACGCTCAGTGGGTTCAGCGGCATCTCTTGTTGTGTGTTCTGAGACAATACTGTGTCTAGAACTGCGATGCCTAGGATCCATCACAGGGGCTGTGACACTAGTCCGGCTAAAGAGCTCCCCACCATCCCCACCACCCAGCTTGCTGTTTGCAGCACTCCTGGCTGTCTGCATGGCCTACAACGCATTGGTAACGGCACCAATCCCCGTGCAAAGTCCCCACTGCAATGTACCATTTCCACTTGCATGCTCACAGCACGTTGTGACAGCAAAGCAGTTGCATTAGTGGGGCAATTTACAGATCGGCTGAACCCATCCAACCTACCCATCAATTGGTGATTTTGCCTACAGTGGGTGACATGGTCCTTCTGCTTTACAGTGCAGAGTTCCTTAATTGCATTTGTCATCTCCCTTAGATTTTCAGCTGTAGATTTCTGTCCATCCTGCACTGTTTTCATTCAGCTGGCACTTGTTGTGATTTATAGACACCAACTGCCTGCTTACAGTGGAGGCACTGCACCTTTAACATGGATGCCTCCAGACCACCAAACAGAGATGGGCCCTCACCTTCCTCTGAGTTCTGTCTGACATGTGCTCTACGCCTCCTGAGGGGAGTATGCTGGTGCTGAAAAAGGGACTGACGTCTGTGGGTATGTCTACCATCTGAAGGTGATGTGTGTTTGTCATCTTGCAAGTCATCAGAGTCCTGAGTAAATTCAGGAAGTAGTTCCACTGTGCTCTGTGTCTGGGTAGTGCTGGTGTAATGGACAAGATGATGCCGGTCTGAGACTGTGGCTGGCTTTCGTCATTACCCTCTGTTTCCATTTCTGCTGCATCTGGTGCAGGAACATCTGTAACATCAATGTGCAGCATGTCAGTCATAAAGTACATTTTTCATTTCTACGTTCACATTGTCATTTTTTTGTAAACATTTTCCCTGGCATAGTGTCTCTAATTTTCTTTTGTATTCTCTCCCTGTTCGGTTTTACACAATACTGCAATGTTTGTTCTTGGTGCAGTGTTGGGGTATGGACTTCCAATTCCATAAGGCATTGTTGGGTAGCATGGAAAATGTGGCACAGACTATTTTTCACAGTGCATGGTCACATTGCATTAATCTAAGGGACAAGTGTACGTGCACATATGGTGATTCAACTCATTACTGCCCTTAACTATGTTGGTGCCTGGTGTGCCTGAGGTGTCTATGTCAGTGACACCAACTACTGCTTCAGGCTGCAGTGTTGGTTCCTCTCCCACTGCTCCTTGCCTCTTTCAGCCTGCTTATCTTTATGTTGGCCTTCGGTCCTTGAGCACTTTACCAATGCTAACCAGTGCTAAAGTGGATGTGCTTCTCTCAAAACATGGTAACATTGGTGTATCTGACTTTCCCTGACTACGATTGTGGGCCCTATTTGGAGAGGGTGCAAACCTCAGTCAACTGGAGACCCAATTTCTAACAGTGCCATTGATTACATGATTAACTACTCATGTAATCTGGATCCAACATGCTGGGATGTCTGTGCAGCTCCATATCATGTGACTGAAATTGGCATCCATTAGCCTACATCAAGGACATTCGCGTCTAGGATGCTAAGAAAAAACCTATACTCAATGAGCTACTCTGCATGGAACTGGGAAACTTGTGAGCTTTGTCAAACAAAAGCAGCAGGAGGTGGTATAGAGCTGATACATGGCATGGAAAACAAAGGCGAGATGCCCGCCCTGTCGAAGAACCCACCACCAATTTGGGGAATGCAGCAGCAGCCACAAAGAGGCTGCCAAACTCAGGGGTAGAGCTTAACCCCGGCATTGTAACACAAAGAAAAGGAGCAGGCATAGAATCCTTCCAAAGTCACCCAAATATCCATGAAGTAAGGTGCAACTAGTAGCAAGGAAGCTTTGAAGCAACCCCCATCTGAATACATCAACATGCTGTGTGCTGCCATAACACTTCCAGTGAACACACGGCATCTTCACCTTTACCGCTGTGTGAGGCCAAAGAGCATAGAACATGCGCCGCCAGAGACCCCTGAGGTTCTTTCAGCACTTCCCTGGCTATGCATCATCATAGGAGGCCCCCATAATTTCCTTAGGTCCTGAGTTAATTGGCTGGATGCACCATTTGCAAACTGCATTACATTCTTCAAGGACCAAATAATGTTAGTTGCATTCAGTACGATACCTCATGTTTTGTTAGCAGTCTTTTCAAGTGTTGAATTGACTTCTGCCCTCTTGGGAATGGTCCTTGACAGACTTATATTGTCTATGTTAGGGAAATCCTATCTTCCTGTCGTGTACCACTAGAGGTTTTTGCTTTCTCCAACTTCTGTATTTTTTAACTTTCTCTAGATCCCCACTTCTCCTGAACAGACTTCATTATTTGCCCTTCCACTCAAATTGAGACCATACAAATATGGGACTGGCCTAATACTTGGCAGGATCCTAAGCTGCTACATTCACAGTGATAGCTTGTCAATATGGGCAGACAGGAGAGCTACTGGCCAGCACCTAACATTATGTTTTTTTATTATGTTTACTTTTACATATTTGTTTCCCCCATTATCTATGGCCCGGCTTTGGGTCGCTGATTTTCCACACAGAGAAGTAGGCGTGGCCATTCGATAAATGATCACCCTGAGTGAAAGTTATTGTATCAAGCCTAGTGAACTAAAGTGCAGATGTAGGGATGGCAGTTCAGACAACCCAATATGAACATTTGAAAGGCCTGCTTGTGTCACTTATCCCATGCTGTATCAGAGAACCTGGGGACAAACACCACAGCACCAAACTCGGGTAGGGTGGTGGGCTGGCTTTCAGAAGACTGCCTGCCAATCTCAATGCTGCTCCTTGATACTATATTTTGTAAAGAATGCTTTCTATGTTGGCTGGACTGGGTTTGGCAGTATCATAGACTACAGTAAGGCCTATAGCATGTGTATGGAATGACCGTGCTTAGGTGGCAAGACTAAAAGCAATAGGTCAATATCCCCTGCTGCTTTATTATAGGTTGCAGGGTCATTGGCCATATTTTTCTCTCCCTTGACTCACACTTCATTCTTGCTGTTTTACACTTGTGCACAATTCACATACAGTTTAGGGTGAGCTATGTGGTCCACTTCCAATCCTAATGCCAATGGCCCTGAGCAAATAGCCTGCCTTGCCATTCATACACTATTCATACCTGAGTGAATGATAATCGCTTCATAGAGGCAAGGGTAAAACTGTCCATCGTTACTCCTCTAAGAACACATACTAACCTCCTCTCATCGCTCTCCTTAAAGGTCTGTGGACTTCACAAAACACAATGACCTTTAAAGAACTGGTTTGAAAAGCTTGGAGATTTGGAGAGTTCCACTTATCTCCACCCCCGGCCCTTGGATAAAAAAAAATATTCATAGCCTCATTAAGTATTAACCTGCAATGGGGGGGCTACCACTATTGCACATGTTCGGACATTACCCAATTAAGTCTGACCGGAGCCATGTTATTTCTTACATATTTAACATTAATACATTGTAATAGTCTTGGGTTATCCTAGTTCTTGATAGTCGTTTCATTCATATCACATTTCTCAATAGTGAGCCATTTTGGGTGTTCATCAGGGTTTTAACATTTGGATCCTATGCCTGTTAAGCAGCATGTAAGCATCCTAACAGAAGAGGTGCAGTATATTGCTTTGATTGTTTGCACACAGTATGTGCCACCGACAAATCCCGCGTGGAGAAGTGACATCTAGGTGCATCTGAGGGGTAATAACAACACTGTAAGCAGCTGAAGGTCCTCCTGTGTTATAATGTGTTTTTGATTTCCATGTTTCCTTTAGTTTGTATTCCATGCAGTGTTCGTGGGAGGAAGGCTTACCCCACTGTATCTACCTACGTCCATTGATTGTGGTCCTATCACATCCTTTCCTTTGTCATTCTTACTTTTAATCAGGGTCCTCAGATCGTGCTCATTGCCTGTTTTGCCTTCTCTTAGGGTTTTTGAGTGGTGGCTTCTATTGGATCAGTGAAAAAGTCTGCTTGAGCTCTGGTGGAGCTCAGGAACCTCTTCTGCTTCCCTAGGCCTTTGGGGCAGCTCTTGAGCCTTTCAGGCCTCATGAGGGTCCTTCTGGTTCCTTTTAAGTCCTTGGTCTGAGTCTCCCTCTGGAACCGCTTGTATGTCAGAAGATCGTGTTAGTAATATCAATTTGCCAAAATGCTGAAGTCAAAATATCGAGGAAGGAAATATAATGAAGGTAAGTGTATACAGGTAACTATAGATTTACTATTCCTATCTCCATATCTACATACCTTGATTATATTTATTTAGTCAAGGTACATAAAAGTGAAACTATAGTAAATATCTCATGAGTTTGAAACCCATTAGGATTTAGCATGCCACTCATCCAGCAAGAGCAGGGCAATAAAAGGCAGGGAATGGATGGAAAGGTTTACCTGACAGAACTAAATTGCCGGCCTGCCCCTTCATGGTGGCAACACTTTATTTTGACTAACATTGAAAGGCTGGTATTTACCCAAAAAATCAGTGTATTTAAAAAAATGCAGGTAGTTATCTATGGAAAAAAGGCATTTAAAAAATATGATCACTGTTTATGTGCAAACATATTTTATTTCCAAAGTATTTTAAACTAATATTTGAGTGATCATTCCTACCTGCCTACAGAGCCTACATTTTAATATATTCCTTGCCCCCGCTCTTTGATAACACAAACGTTCTCTTTGTTGACTCTCGATAAGAAAGATGCTCTTTCAAGCGTCCGCTAACCCAACGTTTTATGGGCGGCATCTATCATATGCGTTGCAAATCTTTCGGAACATTTATTTATGTATTTATTTATGCATAAAGCACGCATACACCCATGTGTATCTTGGCACTAGAAGGACTAGAATGATCCCAGAGTGAAACACTACAGTAGCGTCTGACCTTAAAATAATATATGGGTGTTCAAAGCTTTCCATAAGAGCATAAAGTCAGAAGTGGTTCTCAGGGCCAATGGGAGGTTACTCCATAGTGGGGGTGCTAAGGACCCAGAAGTCATTAATACTGTAGCAGGTGCGCTTGAAGATGGGAATAGATAGAAAAAGCATCTCTGATAATCTCAGGGATCATGTGGGAACGCAGTGGACCACTGGTTAGAGAGAAACAAAGGTCAGGTTTTGTAAAAGAGCAATGCATAAGGCCTTTAACTGGACACTGTACTTGACAGGGCGGTTTCTGCATGAGGACCTCTGCCTTCTTTACTTTCACCCCACCTCCCCAGGGTTGGCCATTGAAAAAGTGAAAATAAAGTCTGTATTTGATTGAAAAAATACCCACACCTTTTGTTTTGGGGCCGGGCTTGTTGCTGTGATGACTGATGAGTCTTATGTGACACCAATGGCGGCTGGTGATGTTTGAGAGCGGTGGATGTGGGCTGGGCTGTGCGTGGGAGGGCGCTGGGGTTCACTTGTGGCATTTTGTGGGAGGCAAGTTGCCAATTCCTGTGCAAATATTCTTATAAACAATGAGATAAAATGAATCATTTTCCAGCAAATTTCTTTTTTTTATAAAACAATGGGCCAGATGTACGAAACTTTTGCGCGTCGCAAATGGGTCGCAACGCTATTTGCGACCTCGCATAAAGCGAAATGGTGTGTACCAATGCTATTTCGGAGTCCCAGATAGCGATACAACCCATTACTGACTCGCAAAAATTGTGACCTGAATTTGCGACTCACAATTAAGAAGTCGCAAATTGAGAGTCCCAAACCGAATGCACAAGGCAGTCGCAAATTGCAACTAGTCGCAAAAAGCCCGTTTTGCACACCCAGATTAGCACTGATTCCGAACAGGTGGTAACTAGAACCAAAGTATAAAAGGAGACCCAGAAGGCATCTGGCTTTCTCAAAATGGCTGCACTATACGTGATTGCATGGAGGAGGAGAGTCCAGGCTGCCCAGCAGAGGAGGAGGAGGCAGAGACAGGAGAGGATGTACCGAACAAGGCAGGCACTATTTCAACAAACTGAGGATGCGATTTGTGATAAATACAGCCTGAGCAGCGCACTTATCCTAGAGCTCATTGAACTGCTGAAACCTCAGCTTGAACGTCAGACAATGTGCGGCTGCTCCATCCCCACACATGTGCAAGTGCTCTGCTCACTGCACCTCTTGGCCTCGGGTAGGTATCAGCGGATGATTGCAGTGGCAGGTGGGGTATCACAAAGTGCCCTCTCATGATTCTTCAGACATTTCCTAGATGCCATACTTGCACACATGTCCAGACATATATACCTTCCCAGGAATGAGGCGGAAATTAACAGCACCAAGTTGGACTTCTACAGAATTGCCAACATCCCCCATGGAATAGGGTGTGTGGACTGGACACATATACCAATTTGCCCACCAGCAAATCTGGAATATGTGTTCCGCAATAGGAAATGTACCCACTCACTAAACATCCAGGTGGTATGTGATGCCCATAATGTCACTGCTGACATTGTGGCTAAATATCCAGGGAGTACACATGATGCATACATATTCAGGCACAGTGGGATACACCGGGAGGAAGAAGGATAAAATAGC
Source organism: Pleurodeles waltl (assembly GCF_031143425.1). Classification (NCBI taxonomy): domain Eukaryota; kingdom Metazoa; phylum Chordata; class Amphibia; order Caudata; family Salamandridae; genus Pleurodeles; species Pleurodeles waltl. The sequence goes on from NC_090442.1 coordinate 169,744,980, forward strand.
TGAAGAAAGAAAAGAAGATGTCCTTCAGAAGTGCTACACCGCCAGGCCCACCTTGTAATCATAACACAGAGGGAAAAAATAATAAGTAATACCATATTTACAATTCATACATTATTCTTTGGTTGTAAATATAAAAGATAGAAAAATAAAACAATGCAAACAAAAAGAACTGAGCCATGAGACACAATTGTGTGGTAATCGCTGCTTCTACAGGCTTCCCTGCTCCTACGAGTACATACAGCACTTTAAGAGCATGGGTTCAGAGGGGGAGCAGAGAAGGTAGAAACTCCTTCAAAAACATTTAAAAGGCAGAAACAGAAATAACGGGATGTACGTTGTGCAGCAGCAATTTTGCAGACCGCTCTAGATGCGACTTTGGAGACTACAAGATCCCGCAGCCCTAGAACTGGCTCAACAGCGGTACAGAAGTATACACAGCTCTTCTCCTGCCCTCCCACTTGAGCTGTTGCCACAGTACTCAAAATGGTTCCAATGTACAAAGCAATATGCAGCTTGGGCAGTACTTCTGTGGTAGAACAGTGGAAGAAATCTCAAGGGAGGGACAAATGCGCAGCTTAGCAGCAGTCCTGCTAGTGCACAGAAGCACATATATTGAAATGGCTTCAAGGTACTGTGGAGCAGTGGCGTAGCGTGGGGGGTGCAGGGGGGGCCGGCCGCACCGGGCGCAACATCTGGGGGGGGGACTCGAGTGCTAAAATCCACAGGTTAGGGGGCGCAAATTACTTGCCTTGCCCCGGGTGCTGACAACCCACGCTACGCCACTGCTGTGGAGCACAACTCTGGAACTGGTTCCAAGTTGTACAAATCCTAGAATGAAGGAACACTATCCTAGTATGTAGGCCTGTCAGGAGCTCTAGGAGGCTGCGGAGTGCACTGAGGTGCACAGCTCCGGTGGGTGTGCGGAAGCCAGCCAGAAGAACAGCTATGGAAATCACTGCAGGATACACACAAGTCTACACAGCTCTAGAAGCGGGGTGCAGGTGGAGCAATGGCCAATGCTGTGTTTCCAATCGAACAGGCAGCACAATTTGACCAGATGTTGGACACTAGATGTCAGGATACAAACTAAATAGGAAAAAAAATCCAAGGTTGTGAGAAATATATCTCTCCAAACTAGACCCTTGCGTTCTCAGGTCAGCCACGTATCTTGTTGATAACATTTCTGCAGCAACAGATGATATTATTGGCCTAAATTTAAACTGTGATCTATTCAATTTTTTCAGAGTTCAGTTAGTAAATGATCATGCACTTGGTGCGCCGGAGCCCACAGACATGCAAATGTTCGTATTGGCAATAAGCATGCAGCTTGTTGAAAATCAAATCTGCAAACTCTGAAAAATGCCCATATTGGCATTCCAAACTTGGGGGGTCATTACGACATTGGTAACAGCCGTGTGGCCGCCAATGCAGCTGCACTCCCGCGGCCCCCATTACGACATTCCCGCTGGGCCGGCGGGCGCAAACCAAGTTTGCACCCGCCGGCCCAGCGGGGATGAGGCCGCAACATAGGAGCCGGCTCCTAATGGAGCCGGCGGTGTTGCGGCCGTTCGACGGGTGCAGTTGCAGACAGTGAAAAGCTGGCCGGGGCTCTGTTAGGGGCCCCCTGCACTGCCCATGGCAGTGGCATGGGCAGTGCAGGGGTCCCCAGGGGCCCCAGGGCACCCCTTACCGCCAGCCTCTTCCTGGCGGTGTAAACCACCAGAAACAGGCTGGCGGTTGGGGTGTCATAATCCCCCTGCCCTGGCAGATTATTTCCGCCGGGGCTAAAACGGCGGGAAACTGCCGACCCCGGTGGTGCGACCGCGCGCTACCGCCACGGTCGTAATAAGGGCCTCTGTACCACCAGCCTGTTGGCGGTACGGACGCCACATTACCCCTGGCGGTCTCCGACCGCCAGGGTCGTAATGACCCCCCTAGTCCTGAAGTGCCTTAAACATTTTGAAAGGTGCAGCAAGAATCTAATCTGTTATATTCTTCAGAGCTATGATGCAATATTTTCATACATTTAGTTAACACTTGTCTGAACATGGTGTAGCCTACATATTTCTGTGCTTTGATAACATTTGATGTCTCTGGCCCTTGGCAGGTCTATCACCCACTCTTTAATTTTCTACAGTGCCTTGATACAAGGTGCCTAGTCCTACTTCTAATCTTCCTGGTTTAGAAAACAAAGCAGGACCCAATGTTCTGCACCCTTTTCCTTGCCTGCTTGTTGCCTTCCTGAACTATCTTCCATCAATTCAACTGTGCTGCCTTTTTCAGGAGATCATGCTGCAGGGGGGCTCAAGCAGACAGACATCCTGGATGGGGCTTCTTCGGATAAATTACGACACTGGTGCTCCGAGGTGCCAGTGTATGTATTCATGACTAGATAGCCAATAGACAAACCTGGGGGAGAGCCCAGGCTCTCTGCCTTGTAAGACAATGCCCTTCCTGTGTGGAGGAGCTAACTCACCCTTCCTCAGGAATGGGCAACACCCTGGCAGTGAGCTACAAAGGGCCCCTGAAACTCGAGCCTCCAGGCCTGCTGCTAGCAGCAGAGGGCTTCCCCCCTTGACAACCCCTACTTTTGGAGGGAGCAAAGGCAGGAAACCTGACATAGAGTAGGAGGAGTGGCCTCAATGATCATGCACCACCCCTATGGGCTTGTATGCAAAGTGGACCCTCTGAGTCAGATTTCTCTATCTTGGAATAGAGAGAAACAGCCAGTGAGGTTTAGGGAAGTGACCCTTCCCACATGAAGTGGTCACTATAGAGGGGGTAGATACCCACGGGTAAGTGCCCCATTGGACACTATCAGGTCCCCCCTAAAACTCCTCCACTAGACCAAGATGTTAGATTTGAAAAGGACTCGAAGAAGATTCGAAAAGGATTCCAAGAAGACAAGAAAACAAGCACCAGAGAAACCATCAGGACGAGAACTGAGGACCTGCTGCACCAGAAGAGGTGCCAAGACCCCTGCTTGCTGCACCAGAGTCCAGACAATCGCCACAGCGGAAGAGCTGAACACTGGACCGACCCTAAGAAACCCAGGGGACCTCCAGACTTCAAGGATCACCCCAGATCTCCCTCCTGAGAGGAAGCACCACTCAAGAAAAGCAAGTAAACTGCAAAAGACCAAGAAACCAGTGAAGGACACTTCACTTAACCGCGGCTATCTCCATGACCTGAAGTCACAGCTGGAACCAACAAAACACAGATGACTGTCCAGAAGTGCCCCTCAACTGTACCAAGTTTGGTGGTGCTGCGTCCCCCAGTGGCCGAGATAGAGCAATACCCTGGGTCCTGGTCAGCTGACGTCGGACCAGGAGAAAACCAGCTCCGCCAGTCGAGGGACTTCAAGGACACCCTGTACCTCTGACCAGAGTACCCCCGTTGTCCTGCAAGCATCCCCCAAAGAGACTTACATCCAGCTCCAGTGGACTCCGTGGCGCACAGCCTCCAAGACCTCCAAAACGCCCAGCTCCTGGCCACCCTGGGCCTTGCATCGCAGGTTCTGCTCTGTGCCCCTGGTCCACAACCCCTTGTAACCTCGACAGCCAAAGGGGACCCCCAGGCACCACTTTGAATTTGCAAACCAGCTCCTTTTCCACGTGGCCCATCCAGGTGGCCCTGTGCCAAGAACTTTGCCAACGCTGCTCCCGCCTGTACCGGAAGCTGCCCGAAGTTGTCCAGCTGGCACAAGCTGCCCACTGACCTTTGCGACCATCCTGGAAAAGAAGAGACTTGTAACTCAACCGTACGATTGTTAATGCATTTTGAAAAGTGACTCTTCATTGATTCCAATGGTACGTAATTACACACAGAAAGACTGTAGGAAAGTACCATCTTGCCTGGCATCTTACCCCCATTTTTCACTGTATATATGTTGTTTTAGTTGTATGTGTCACTGGGACCCTGCCAGCCAGGGCCCCAGTGCTCATAAGTGTGCCTGAATGTGTTACCTGTGTAGTGACTAACTGTCTCACTGAGGCTCTGCTATCCAGAACCTCAGTGGTTATGCTCTCTCATTTCTTTCAAATTGTCACTAACAGGCTAGTGACCAATTTTACCAATTTACATTGGCATACTGGAACACCCTTATAATTCCCTAGTATATGGTACTGAGGTACCCAGGGTATTGGGGTTCCAGGAGATCCCTATGGGCTGCAGCATTTCTTTTGCCACCCATAGGGAGCTCTGACAATTCTTACACAGGCCTGCCACTGCAGCCTGAGTGAAATAACGTCCACGTTATTTCGCAGCCATTTTACACTGCACTTAAGTAACTTATAAGTCACCTATATGTCTATCCTTTACCTGGTAAAGGTTAGGTGCAAAGTTACTTAGTGTGAGGGCACCCTGGCACTAGCCAAGGTGCCCCCACATTGTTCAGGGCAAATTCCCCGGACTTTGTGAGTGCGGGGACACCATTACACGCGTGCACTACACATAGGTCACTACCTATGTGTAGCTTCACAATGGTAACTCCGAATATGGCCATGTAACATATCTATGATCATGGAATTGCCCCCACTATGCCATCCTGGCATAGTTGGCACAATCCCATGCTCTCAGTGGTCTGTAGCACAGACCCTGGTACTGCCAAACTGCCTTTTCAGGGGTTTCACTGCAGCTGCTGCCAACCCCTCAGACAGGTTTCTGCCCTCCTGGGGTCCAGCCAGGCCTGGCCCAGGATGGCAGAACAAAGAACTTCCTCTGAGAGAGGGTGTTACACCCTCTCCCTTTGGAAAATGGTGTGAAGGCAGGGGAGGAGTAGCCTCCCCCAGCCTCTGGAAATGCTTTCATGGGCACATTTGGTGCCCATTTCTGCATAAGCCAGTCTACACCTGTTCAGGGACCCCTTAGCCCTGCTCTGGCGCGAAACTGGACAAAGGAAAGGGGAGTGACCACTCCCCTGACCTGCACCTCCCCTGGGAGGTGTCCAGAGCTCCTCCAGTGTGCTCCAGACCTCTGCCATCTTGGAAACAGAGGTGCTGCTGGCACACTGGACTGCTCTGAGAGGCCAGTGCCACCAGGTGACGTCAGAGACTCCTTCTGATAGGCTCCTTCAGGTGTTGCTAGCCTATCCTCTCTCCTAGGTAGCCAAACCCTCTTTTCTGGCTATTTAGGGTATCTGCTTTGGGGATTTCCTTAGATAACGAATGCATGAGCTCATCAGAGTTCCTCTGCATCTCTCTCTTCACCTTCTGCCAAGGAATCGACTGCTGACCGCGCTGGAAGCCTGCAAAACTGCAACAAAGTAGCTAAGACGACTGCTGCAACTCTTTAACGCTGATCCTGCCGCCTTCTCGACTGTTTTCCTGGTGGTGCATGCTGTGGGGGTAGTCTGCCTCCTCTCTGCACTAGAAGCTCCGAAGAAATCTCCCGTGGGTCGACGGAATCTTCCCCCTGCAACTGCAGGCACCAAAGAACTGCATCACCGGTCCCTTGGGTCTCCTCTCAGCACAACGAGCGAGGTCCCTTGAATCCAGAAACTGTGACCAAGTGACTCCCACAGTCCAGTAACTCTTCAGTCCAAGTTTGGTGGAGGTAAGTCCTTGCCTCCCCAAGCCAGACTGCATTGCTGGGAACCGCGACTTTTGCAGCTACTCCGGCCTCTGTGCACTTCCGGTGGAAATCCTTTGTGCACAGCCAAGCCTGGGTGCACGGCACTCTAACCTGCATTGCACGACTTTCTAAGTTGGTCTCCGGCGACGTGGGACCACTTTGTGCAACTTCGGGTGAGCACTGTTTCACTCCTATTTGTAGTGCCTGTTCTGGCACTTCTGTGGGTGCTGCCTGCTTCTGATGTGGCTCCTTGTCTTGCTCGACGCCCCCTCTGTCCCCAGACGCAATTGGCAACATCCTGGTCCCTCCTGGGCCACAGCAGCATCCAAAAACGCTAACCGCACGACTTGCAGTTAACAAGGCTTGTTGGCAATCTTTCGGCAGAAAAACACTTCTGCACGACTCTCCACGGCGTGGGGGATCCATCCTCCAAAGGGGAAGTCTCTAGCCCTTGTCGTTCCTGCAGAATCCTCAGCTTCTACTGTCCAGTAGTAGCTTCTTTGCACCCACAGCTGGCATTTCCTGGGCATCTGCCCATCTCCGACTTGCTTGTGACTTTTGGACTTGGTCCCCTTGTTCCACAGGTACCCTCAACTGGAAATCCATCGATGTTGCATTGCTGGTTTGTGTCTTTCCTGCAGAATTCCCCTATCACAACTTCTTTGTCCTTTGGGGAACTTTAGTGCACTTTGCACTCACTTTTCAGGGTCTTGGGGTGGGCTATTTTTCTAACCCTTACTATTTTCTAATAGTCCCAGCGACCCTCTACAAGGTCACATAGGTTTGGGGTCCATTTGTGGTTCGCATTCCACTTTTGGAGTATATGGTTTGTGTTGCCCCTATCCCTATGTGTCCCCATTGCATCCTATTGTAACTATACATTGTTTGCACTGTTTTCTAAGACTATACTGCATATTTTTGGTACTGTGTACATATATCTTGTGAATATTTGCTATCCTCATACTGAGGGTACACTCTGAGATACGTTGGCGTATTGTCATAAAAATAAAGTACCTTTATTTTTAGTATATCTGTGTATTGTGTTTTCCTATGATATTGTGCAAGTGACACTAGTGGTACTGTAGGAGCTTCACTCGTCTCCTAGTTCAGCCTAAGCTGCTCTGCTAAGCTACCATTATCTATCAGCCTATGCTGCTAGACACCCTATACACTAATAAGGGATAACTGGGCCTGGTGCAAGGTGCAAGTACCCCTTGGTACTCACTACAAGCCAGTCCAGCCTCCTACTTTGGTTGTGCAGCGGTGGGATAAGTGCTTTGAGACTACTTACCACTCTTGTCATTGTACTTTTCATAAGAGAAAAATATACAAAACAAGTTCAGTGTGTGTACACATAACTAAAAAGTTTAGCATTTCCTCTTTTCACTCTTTTCTAAGTGCTGAAAAGTACTTCCAAATTTGCTAAAAAGTTCTAAAAAGTTTCAAAAGTTTTTTTTTCTGTCTTTCTAAAAGTTCTGAAAAACTTTTTCTTCACTTTTTCTGTCACTTGAACTCTTTCTAAAATGTCTGGCACAGGCCAAAATGTTGATCTGTCCAAACTTGCATATGACCACCTTAGCTGGAAAGGAGCAAGGAGTCTCTGTATAGAAAGAGGTTTGAGTGTAGGGAAGAATCCTTCTTTGGAATTATTGCTTAACATGCTTAGAGAACAAGATAAGGCCAAAAGTGCCCCATCTGTCGAAAAAGTAGCTAATGGTTCCCAATCTGATCCTGGGACTCCCAAAGGAAAAGATTCAGGAAAGAAACTTCCTAGCCTGCCCATTACTAGACAGTCTAGCATAGTTGGTAATGATGAAGAGTCACACCATACAGATACTGTTGTCTCACATCATAGCAAGAGCATTCATTCTCACCACAGTAGAAGTGATGTTTCTGTTAGCCAAGCTGCTAGGGTGCCCTCTGTAAGAGACAGGTCTCCTTCTGTCCATTCTCACCACACTTCTGTTTCAAGGCATGTCCCTCCCACCCACCCTGATGACAGATTGTTAGAAAGGGAGCTCAATAGATTGAGAGTGGAACAAACCAGACTGAAGCTCAAGAAGCAACAGCTGGATTTGGATAGACAGACCTTAGAAGTAGAGAAGGAAAGACAGAAGTTGGGTTTAGAAACCCATGGTGGCAGCAGCAGTATTCCCCATAGTCATCCTGCAAAAGAGCATGATTCCAGGAATCTGCACAAGATAGTTCCCCCTTATAAGGAGGGGGATGACATTAACAAGTGGTTTGCTGCACTTGAGAGGGCCTGTGCTGTACAGGATGTCCCTCAAAGGCAGTGGGCTGCTATCCTATGGCTATCATTTAGTGGAAAAGGTAGGGATAGGCTCCTTACTGTGAAAGAAAGTGAAGCCAATGATTACAAAGTTCTTAAGAATGCACTCCTGGATGGTTATGGCTTAACCACTGAACAATACAGGATAAAGTTCAGAGAGACCAAAAAGGAGTCTTCACAAGACTGGGTTGATTTCATTGACCATTCAGTGAAGGCCTTGGAGGGGTGGTTACATGGCAGTAAAGTTACTGATTATGACAGCCTGTATAACTTGATCCTGAGAGAGCATATTCTTAATAATTGTGTGTCTGATTTGTTGCACCAGTACTTGGTGGACTCTGATCTGACCTCTCCCCAAGAATTGGGAAAGAAGGCAGACAAATGGGTCAGAACAAGGGTGAACAGAAAAGCTCATACAGGGGGTGACAAAGATGGCAACAAGAAGAAGGATGGTAAGTCTTCTGACAAGGGTGGGGACAAATCTAAAAATGAGTCTTCATCAGGTCCACAAAAACACTCTGGTGGGGGTGGTGGGCCCAAATCCTCTTCTAATCAAAACAAAGAAAAGAAACCATGGTGCTATTTATGTAAACTAAAAGGCCATTGGACAACAGATCCCAGTTGTCCAAAGAAAAGCACCAAGCCTCCTACCACTACAACCCCTACTGCTACACCTAGTGTCCCTACTAATAGCAGTGGTGGTGGGAGCAAACCTACTAATAGCCAATCTCAGGGAGTAGCTGGGCTCACCTTTGGTAACTTAGTTGGGGTTGGTCTTGTTAGGGAGACCACAGAGGCTGTGTTAGTCTCTGAGGGGGCTATTGACTTAGCCACCTTAGTTGCTTGTCCCCTTAATATGGATAAGTACAAGCAGCTACCCCTAATAAATGGTGTTGAGGTTCAGGCCTACAGGGACACTGGTGCCAGTGTGACTATGGTCATAGAGAAACTGGTCCACCCTGAGCAACACCTACGTGGTCACCAGTACCAAGTAACCAATGCTCACAACAACACACTTAGCCACCCCATGGCTGTTTTAAATCTCAACTGGGGGGGGTTGCTGGTCCAAAGAAAGTTGTGGTAGCCTCAGATTTACCTGTAGACTGTCTACTAGGAAATGATTTGGAGACATCAGCTTGGTCAGATGTGGAGTTGGAGGCCCATGCAGCAATGCTGGGCATCCCAGGGCATATTTTTGCTTTAACCAGGGCTCAGGCCAAAAAGCAAAAAGGACAGGGAAGCTTGGATCCTGGAACAATGGACCAAGTGTTCCCTAAAGCTAGGGCTAGTAGAAGTAATGCACTACCTACTATCCCTCCCTCTACAGTGGATTCTACTTCTGAGGAAGAAGAATTTCCACCCTGTGCAGAACCTACACCAGAGGAGCTGGAAGCAGACACTGCTGAGCTTTTGGGTGAAGGGGGGCCTGCCAGGGAGGAGCTGAGTGTGGCACAGCAAACCTGTCCCACACTAGAGGGTCTAAGACAGCAAGCTGTCAAACAAGATAATGGGGATGTCAGTGACTCTCACAGAGTTTACTGGGAGGACAACCTCTTGTACACTGAGGCAAGGGATCCTAAACCTGGAGCTGCCAGGAGATTAGTGATTCCCTAGGAGTACAATAAGTTCCTCCTAACTCTTGCTCACGACATTCCCCTAGCAGGACATCTAGGACAAATGAAAACTTGGGACAGGCTTGTTCCCTTGTTTCATTGGCCTAGAATGTCTGAGGACACAAAAGAGTTTTGTAAGTCCTGTGAAACCTGTCAAGCCAGTGGCAAGACAGGTGGAACACCAAAGGCACCCCTTATTCCACTGCCTGTGGTTGTGGTTCCCTTTGAAAGGGTAGGGGTTGACATAGTTGGCCCCCTTGACCCTCCTACTGCTTCAGGCAATAGGTCTATCTTGGTGGTAGTGGACCATGCCACAAGATATCCTGAAGCAATTCCTTTAAGGACCACTACAGCACCTGCAGTGGCAAAGGCCCTCCTGGGAATATTTTCCAGGGTGGGCTTCCCAAAGGAAGTAGTATCAGACAGAGGAAGCAATTTAATGTCTGCATACTTAAAGGCCATGTGGAAGGAGTGTGGTGTGACTTACAAGTTCACTACACCCTATCATCCACAAACAAATGGACTGGTGGAGAGATTTAACAAAACTCTCAAAGGCATGATTATGGGTCTCCCTGAAAAACTCCGCAGGAGATGGGATATCCTGTTACCATGCCTCCTTTTTGCCTACAGGGAGGAACCCCAGAAAGGAGTGGGCTTCAGCCCCTTTGAACTCCTCTTTGTACACCCTGTTAGGGGTCCACTAATACTTGTCAAGGAGGGTTGGGAACAACCTTTAAATGCTCTAAAACAAGATATTGTGGATTATGTACTTGGCCTCAGATCAAGGATGGCTGAGTACATGAAAAAGGCCAGTAAAAACCTTCAGGCCAGCCAAGAGCTCCAGAAGCAATGGCATGACCAGAAGGCTGTTTTGGTTCAGTTCCAACCAGGGCAGAAAGTGTGGGTCTTGGAGCCTGTGGCCCCAAGAGTACTCTAAGATAAATGGAGTGGACACCACACAATTGTTGAGAAAAAGGGTGAAGTCACCTACTTAGTTGACTTAGGCACTGCCAGGAGTCCCCTTACAGTGCTCCATGTCAATCGCCTGAAACCCTACTATGACAGGGCTGATCTCACCCTGCTCATGGCAACTGATGAGGGACAGGAAGAAGACAGTGATCCACTTCCTGATCTCTTCTCTTCCACAGAACAAGATGTTCTAGTGGAAGGTGTAGTTTTGTGTGACTGTCTGACTGCTGAGCAGAAAGACCATTGCATAAATCTCCTGGGTCAGTTTTCTGAACTCTTCTCTACTGTGCCAGGTACCACTTCTTGGTGTGAGCACACTATAGATACTGGAGACAGCTTGCCTGTCAAAAGTAAGATCTATAGGCAGCCTGACCATGTCAGGGACTGCATAAAGCAAGAGGTGCAGAAATTGTTAGAACTGGGAGTGGTTGAGCACTCTGAAAGTCCATGGGCTTCTCCTGTGGTACTTGTACCAAAACCCCATTCCAAAGATGGAAAGAAGGAAATGCGGTTTTGTGTAGACTACAGAGGTCTCACCCAGGTAACCAAAACTGATGCTCACCTTATACCCAGGGCAGATGAGCTCATAGATACACTGGCATCTGCCAAGTATCTAAGCACTTTTGATTTGACTGCAGGGTATTGGCAGATCAAATTATCAGAAGATGCTAAACCTAAAACTGCATTTTCAACCATTGGAGGCCATTACCAGTTCACTGTAATGCCTTTTGGATTGAAAAATGCACCTGCCACTTTTCAGAGGTTGGTAAACACAGTCCTGCAAGGGCTCGAAGCTTTCAGTGCAGCATATTTGGACGATATAGCTGTCTTTAGCTCCAGCTGGCATGATCACCTGGTCCACCTATGGAAAGTTTTGGAGGCCCTGCAAAAGGCAGGCCTCACTATCAAGGCTTCAAAGAGCAAGATAGGGCAGGGTAAGGTGGTTTATCTGGGATACCTTGTTGGTGGGGAACAGATTGCACCACTACAGGGGAAAATCCAAACAATTATTGATTGGGTTCCCCCTACTACTCAGACTCAGATGAGAGCCTTCCTAGGCCTCACTGGGTATTACAGGAGGTTCATTAAGAACTATGGCTCTATGGCAGCCCCTCTTAATGACCTCACATCCAAGAAAATGCCTAAAAAGGTATTATGGACATCAAACTGTCAGAAAGCTTTTGAGGAGCTGAAGCAGGCCATGTGCTCTGCACCTGTCCTGAAAAGCCCTTGTTACTCTAAAAAATTCTATGTCCAAACTGATGCATCTGAATTAGGAGTAGGGGCAGTCCTATCACAACTTAATTCTGAGGGCAAGGATCAACCTGTTGCTTTTATTAGTAGGAGGTTGACCCCTAGAGAAAAGCGTTGGTCTGCCATTGAGAGGGAGGCCTTTGCTGTGGTCTGGGCACTGAAGAAGTTGAGGCAATACCTGTTTGGCACTCACTTCATTGTTCAGACAGACCACAAACCTCTACTTTGGCTAAAACATATGAAAGGTGAAAATCCTAAATTGTTGAGGTGGTCCATATCCCTACAGGGAATGGACTATACAGTGGAACATAGACCTGGGAGTAGCCACTCCAATGCAGATGGACTCTCCAGATATTTCTACTTAGACAATGAAGACCCATCAGGGAATGACTAGTCTTATTGTCCTTCGTTTGGGGGGGTTGTGTAGGAAAGTACCATCTTGCCTGGCATGTTACCCCCATTTTTCACTGTATATATGTTGTTTTAGTTGTATGTGTCACTGGGACCCTGCCAGCCAGGGCCCCAGTGCTCATAAGTGTGCCTGAATGTGTTACCTGTGTAGTGACTAACTGTCTCATTGAGGCTCTGCTATCCAGAACCTCAGTGGTTATGCTCTCTCATTTCTTTCAAATTGTCACTAACAGGCTAGTGACCAATGTTACCAATTTACATTGGCATACTGGAAAACCCTTATAATTCCCTAGTATATGGTACTGAGGTACCCAGGGTATTGGGGTTCCAGGAGATCCTTATGGGCTGCAGCATTTCTTTTGCCACCCATAGGGAGCTCTGACAATTCTTACACAGGCCTGCCACTGCAGCCTGAGTGAAATAACGTCCACGTTATTTCACAGCCATTTTACACTACACTTAAGTAACTTATAAGTCACCTATATGTCTATCCTTTACCTGGTAAAGGTTAGGTGCAAAGTTACTCAGTGTGAGGGCACCCTGGCACTAGCCAAGGTGCCCCCACATTGTTCAGGGCAAATTCCCCGGACTTTGTGAGTGCAGGGACACCATTACACGCGTGCACTACACATAGGTCACTACCTATGTGTAGCTTCACAATGGTAACTTCGAATATGGCCATGTAACATGTCTATGATCATGGAATTGCCCCCTCTATGCCATCCTGGCATAGTTGGCACAATCCCATGATCCCAGTGGTCTGTAGCACAGACCCTGGTACTGCCAAACTGCCTTTTCAGGGGTTTCACTGCAGCTGCTGCTGCTGCCAACCCCTCAGACAGGTTTCTGCCCTCCTGGGGTCCAGCCAGGCCTGGCCCAGGATGGCAGAAAAAAGAACTTCCTCTGAGAGAGGGTGTTACACCCTCTCCCTTTGGAAAATGGTGTGAAGGCAGGGGAGGAGTAGCCTCCCCCAGCCTCTGGAAATGCTTTCATGGGCACATTTGGTGCCCATTTCTGCATAAGCCAGTCTACACCGGTTCAGGGACCCCGTAGCCCTGCTCTGGCGCGAAACTGGACAAAGGAAAGGGGAGTGACTACTCCCCTGACCTGCACCTCCCCTGGGAGGTGTCCAGAGCTCCTCCAGTGTGCTCCAGACCTCTGCCATCTTGGAAATAGAGGTGCTGCTGGCACACTGGACTGCTCTGAGTGGCCAGTGTCACCTGAAGTACTGGGTTTTTCAGAACCCAGTGGTGCCAGGGAACACACCCTAAGACTTCGAGTCCTTCCTGTTTCAGACTACAGAAACACAGAGTCTTCTTGGTGAAGTCAAAGATCTTGTTTATTGGCTGCAGTCAGCAACAGGTATCCTAGAAGTACAACACAGTGTATATTCTCAGGAGACTGCTCTTCTTGCAAAGCTAACCTTCTCTTTTATACAAAATATTATGCTTTAGGCAAACATTCCTTATTTTACAGTTGACCATTCACATATTTTCACTACAAAGAAATTGCAGGTTTATGATGACAAGCCCATATTCCAGTTTGTCCAGCCCTCAATCAATTACCCGGAAAGGCTTAGTACTTTCATCAGATATCGACGGACCCCCAATATAAACGGGCACCTCCTCCTTGTAAAGCAAGTCATAAAGAAAGAAACAGAGACAGGTGTGTGTAAGATTAGGCATGGTTTGTGTGTGATGAAAGGTTTATGATGTGTTGTGCCTTGATACTAATCTCATTCGGCCACTGGGAAAGAAACTGGCTGAACAGGTTTGGCTTCAGGCAGTGAAGTCAGCTTGCCCAGGTCACAGAGGAGTCAGCAAAGGTGTACATGTCTTTCAGACTCGTTTTCAGCATTAGACATTGGCCTATGTGAGGGCAATCATAAAATGGCTGTCGTTTAAATGGAACACGAGGGTTCAGGACGAAAACACTGATATTCGGGTGATTTCGTTACCCGAATATGAATACAATGCTTGTGCATACTATTCTAATCATTCTCGGTCTGCTGATACCAAAATCGTTGTGATACGACGATGTTTATAACACAGGTCCAGAATTTTCAGTACCACACACTAGGTGACGTCAGAGACTCCTTCTGATAGGCTCCTTCAGGTGTTGCTAGCCTATCCTCTCTCCTAGGTAGCCAAACCCTCTTTTCTGGCTATTTAGGGTCTCTGCTTTGGGGATTTCCTTAGATAACGAATGCATGAGCTCATCAGAGTTCCTCTGCATCTCTCTCTTCACCTTCTGCCAAGGAATCAACTGCTGACCGCGCGGGAAGCCTGCAAAACTGCAACAAAGTAGCTAAGACGACTACTGCAACTCTGTAACGCTGATCCTGCCGCCTTCTCGACTGTTTTCCTGGTGGTGCATGCTGTGGGGGTAGTCTGCCTCCTCTCTGCACTAGAAGCTCCGAAGAAATCTCCCGTGGGTCGACGGAATCTTCCCCCTGCAACCGCAGGCGCCAAAGAACTGCATCACCGGTCCCTTGGGTCTCCTCTCAGCACGACGAGCGAGGTCCCTTGAATCCAGCAACTGTGTCCAAGTGACTCCCACAGTCCAGTGACTCTTCAGTCCAAGTTTGGTGGAGGTAAGTCCTTGCCTCCCCACGCCAGACTGCATTGCTGGGAACCGCAACTTTTGCAGCTACTCCGGCCTCTGTGCACTTCCGGCGGAAATACTTTGTGCACAGCCAAGCCTGGGTCCACGGCAATCTAACCTGCATTGCACGACTTTCTAAGTTGGTCTCCGGCGACGTGGGACCCCTTTGTGCAACTTCGGGTGAGCACCGTTTCACTCCTCTTTGTAGTGCCTGTTCTGGCTCTTCTGCGGGTGCTGCCTGCTTCTGAGAGGGTTCCTTGTCTTGCTCGACGCCCCCTCTGTCCCCAGACGCAATTGGCGACATCCTGGTCCCTCCTGGGCCACAGCAGCATCCAAAAACGCTAATCGCACGACTTGCAGCTAGCAAGGCTTTTTGGCAACCTTTCGGCGGGAAAACACTTCTGCACGACTCTCCACGGCGTGTGGAATCCATCCTCCAAAGGGGAAGTCTCTAGCCCTTGTCGTTCCTACAGAATCCTTGCTTCTACTGTCCAGTAGTAGCTTCTTTGCACCCACAGCTGGCATTTCCTGGGCATCTGCCCATCTCCGACTTGCTTGTGACTTTTGGACTTGGTCCCCTTGTTCCACAGGTACCCTCGACTGGAAATCCATCGTTGTTGCATTGCTGGTTTGTGTCTTTCCTGCAGAATTCCCCTATCATGACTTCTTTGTCCTTTGGGGAACTTTAGTGCACTTTGCACTCACTTTTCAGGATCTTGGGGTGGGCTATTTTTCTAACCCTCACTATTTTCTAATAGTCCCAGCGACCCTCTACAAGGTCACATAGGTTTGGGGTCCATTCGTGGTTCGCATTCCACTTTTGGAGTATATGGTTTGTGTTGCCCCTATCCCTATGTGTCCCCATTGCATCCTATTGTAACTATACATTGTTTGCACTGTTTTCTAAGACTATACTGCATATTTGTGGTATTGTGTACATATATCTTGTGTATATTTGCTATCCTCATACTGAGGGTACACTCTGAGATACTTTGGCATATTGTCATAAAAATAAAGTACCTTTATTTTTAGTATATCTGTGTATTGTGTTTTCTTATGATATTGTGCAAGTGACACTAGTGGTACTGTAGGAGCTTCACTCGTCTCCTAGTTCAGCCTAAGATGCTCTGCTAAGCTACCATTATCTATCAGCCTATGCTGCTAGACACCCTATACACTAATAAGGGATAACTGGGCCTGGTGCAAGGTGCAAGTACCCCTTGGTACTCACTACAAGCCAGTCCAGCCCCCTACAAAGACTAACTTTGCTAAAACCTTAATAAGTCATAACAAGAAAAGTACTTAACCTATTCTAAAGATTTTGGTCTTAAAAACTATATAAAAGTCTGAAATATTTTTATAAATTCTGGTCTTGTGTTATTCATTGAGTGTGTGTGGTGCATGAGTGGATTTGTGAGTACAGCAAATAATAAGCATATCTCCTGGATTAGCCTAACTGCTTAACCAGCTACCTTACAAATTAAAGCATTAGGTAGTCTGATTTTTATCCCTGAAAACTAACATGTGGTTGTTCGGACCCTCTGCATAGTGTACTTGGTTTTGTACACTACATAGAGGGCCAGCCTCCAACACTCTCACAGAGCTGAAAAGAAATACTTCGGATTCTTCATGCAGCAAGACAGATAACTGGCTGCTGAGGCAGAGTTCGGAGTCCGGACTTAATTTTAACAAATTCACTACACAGTTGCTGTCATGTCAGAGGAGCAACATGCTTTGTTCTCGTCTTATATACTATTCAGGATCAAGGGGCTGACCACATGGCTTTTAGCATAAAATAAACATACAAAGAATTATAGTGCCCTTCAGAAATGAAAAAATTGCCCAAAGTGGAGCTATCCATGCTCCAAGGAGATTGCAGGCTGTAAGAGCTTTAGCGTGGCAACATTTTCCGGAAATCCATACTGTGATACCAGGCAAAACAGCAGCCAGATGAAGACAAGCAAGCGTGCGGAATATGCTTGTAACCTCGCAGTGCCCCCACGAACACCTGCTCAGTCGCTGACAGCAAGTGAAGCCCAACTCTTGCATCATACAGGAATCCAAGATGTCTCCAGCCCAGCTCTGGAGGGAGTGAGAGCTTCTGATGTGAGTGGATTGTGTGAAGGTGGATGGGCTCATGCTGAGCCTCAGATAGAATGAACAGTGGAGAGTATGTGGGTGTAGAATCACCATCATCTATGTACAGCCTCTTACAGAAATTGACAGGCTGCATAGCCCACAGAGAGCTTGGAGTTTGAAGCTCAAATGATGTTTGAGGGATCATCTGTGGCATGACTGCTGGCTTCATGTTTCCCTAGTAGCCAACAGTACTGGTGCCACTACACATTTTAACTTGATCCAAATCACATCTTGATGGTTCCATTCTGATGTCTATTGCACAGTATCTCTTAAGTGTGTCAAGGGTGAAAATAAAAAAGAGAGTTTGTCAATCCCAGGCCTCTGCTTAGAATGGAGGAGGAAGAGGCCGTAGGGAAAGACTCACAAGATTCCAGTAGTATGCCATTCCCAAGGAGTGCCCCTGAGCTTAGGGGCCTTCTAGGATTTACAGCAGATTAGACTAAACATTAAGGAAAACTCAATTCTGTTGTTGCAGTTGTGATCTCTGTGGATAAACACATGACAAAAAAATAGGAGGGGGGTGAAATGAAGTTGTGGAGGCGATGAGAGCTTGATACTGGATATAATTTATTAAAGTTGTAAGCAATAAACCCCAGATGTCATATCTGCTTCCTTTCCTCAGTGCTCTCCATCTTCAACTGCCTTTGGTTCCCATGGAAACCAAGAGCTATTCCTAAAACATTATTGTGCCATGCATTCCACAAATATTCTACATGCTTAGAATACCACACACCTCCCTCCTATTACTATATAACACAAATAATATATGAAAAAAACATATCACCACAACCGGAACTTAAAATAATAATAAATAGTTTCATACACATATATTTAGAGAGATACTAGCATGACATAAATCATGTTTTAAACAAAACCTTCAAGTAACTGTGGTCTTTTATTAACTTTTGAACTCCTTCTGAATTCTAAATTATTTCTATCAACATTCCCTTCTTTCATTTAATTTCTGACTGGATTGTGTTTTTGTCTGGATCTAACCCAGTTTTTTATTTTTACCACGTTCCAATATTCCACATCATATGATCTTCATTCCTCATGGCATTCCCAAACACTTTTATTACTTTAAGAGGAGGAGATTATTTAGAATGATCTCCTGATAGACCTAATTGAGTTTTTTTTTTACTTTGACCACATCACCAACTCAGATTAAAACTTACTTCACTGCTCCACGATTATCAAACCTGATTTTTCTTTCTGACATAATCCTCAGTTCCCTTTCACTCCTCTTCTCATCGTTACAATCAACTTTCATATGTTGTCCTGTCTCGTTATTCACCCATGCAGGAGACACTACTGTGTTAGGTCTCCTTCTCTTGAATAATTCAAAGGGTAAAATATCTATGGTTGTGTGTGGAGTTAACCTATACTTTTTTACGTTAAAAGCTATATCTTTCTTTCAGCACTTGTTATTTACCAAAGCCATTTGTATAGTTTCTTTAATCTCTCTACATACTATTTGTTTCCAGATGATATAGTGAGGCCTTTTGGTGCTTACTACCCCTGTCACTTACATATTTTTCCATATTATAAGCGACAAATTGTACCCAATTATCTGTCAAAATAAAAGAAGGAAAATCTTCTCTTTTAAAAATCTGTTCAAGAATATTGATGACATCTCTTGTTTCTAAAGAGGTAGTAATTCCTATTTCTGGCCACATTGAATACATATCCATTAACATAATGATATATTTGTCTGTACTTAAATCTCTTATAGGACCCAAAATATCCATAGTAATTTCTTGCCAAGGTTCTTTTGGTATTTCCCTAATTTTCATTGGTTGAGTCCTACAAGTCAAGGTTTTATCAGCATAAGGCACTCTACACATTCCCGAACATACCTCTCAACTTGAATGTCAATCCCTGGCCACCAATAAATTAGTCGTAACTTCTCTTTAGCTTTTGAAATTCTTGAATGACTCTCATGAGCTAACAATACCAACTCTTCTCTCAACTTCATTAGAGGCAATGCTCCCCTTAGAAATACCCCACCTTGTAAGTATAGCTCATCTTTGACTCTCCAAAATCCACACAATAGTTGATCATTCCTTTCTCGCCAACTCCAACCGTTCCTGATCTTATTTATCACTTGTGGTAACACTTCATCTTTTCAAAGTTCTGCCACCCAATCTTCTTCTTTATTTATCCCTTCTCTCACTACACATACTTAAGAATCATCTTCCTGATTTTGGGAATCCTCTTCCACATCAGTCATGTCGTTTACTAACCTTGAAAAATAATCAGCAATATTGTTTTTTACTCTAGGTATATAGTGAATCTCAAAACGAAATTCCTGCAAGCCAACCACCCACTTTCTAATTCTTCCAGATACTGCATGTAGCCCTTTCCTTTCAAAGATTTATTTTAGAGGTTTGTGATCAGTTCTTACCACAAATTTACCTCGTTAACAGAATACCGCCAAAGCTTCTTTCTCTATTACAGAGTAATTTAACTTTTGCTTCTTTCAATTTAGAAATAAAAATAATTGTTCTTTCTACACCCTCGTGTTTTTGTATAAAACAGATCCAAATCCTTTGGCACTAGCATCTGACATTATGACATTTTCCTGCCTAGGTTCAAAACTCTGTAAACCTGAGGCCTTCCTTAGATTTTGTTTCATTTTGGTGAATTCTTCTTCACATTGTTCACTTCATCTAAACGTAGTACCATCTTTTACCAGTTACCTCATGTACTTTGTCTTCTCTGCAAAATTGCTCACAACCCTGCTGTAACGTGGCAGGTTTGACAAAGTGAGGAGGAGACAAGAGTGCATTTTTAGAGTGCAAATTACTCTGTTTGACCAAACTAAGGACGGGATATTTGATAAGTATAGGTTGAATTCTGCCATGACACTAGACCTAATAGCAGATTTACAACCACAACTGCAGCGTCAAACACACAGAACCAATGCCATACCCACTCATGTGCAGGTATTATGCTCCCTGCACCTCTTAGCCTGAGGAATGTATCAGGGGTTTATAGCAGCAGCTGAAGGTGTCCCTCAAAGTGCATTCTCACGCTTCTTCAATGCAATTGTATTTAAAATAAATCAGCACATCAAATTCCCCACATGTGGCAATCTGTCCACCATCTGAAACTGAGTACATATACAGGAATAGAAAAAGTAGCCATTCCATAAACATACAGGTCATCTCCAATGCCTCACACATCATTACTGATTTAGTGTGCATATTCCCTTGCAGCACTGATGATTCACACATTTTGAGACATAGTGAAATGTAAACACGGCTTCTTGCTGGAGAGTTTGGAGAAGGATACCTACTTGTTAATGTAACAGAGAACAATATAGCGTATCATACAGGTCAGGTAAGAGATGACAGTGACTCACTTTTCACTGCTGTCTTGTAGGAGACAGTGCAAATGCAGTGCGGTCTTTCATCCTAACAACATACCTCATGTAGGAAGCTGGCCTGGTGTGTGGTGGGTACTTATGGTACTTACACATTATACCAGGTCCAGGGTGCCCCTATTAGTGAAGTGTAGGCAGTGTCTAGAAGCCAGGCTCTCTAGAGGTAGTACCAAAAACACTAGGGAGGCAATACCTCAACAGGAGGTAGGTAGACCACAAAATATACACTAGTAATCAGAAATATGCATAAATAGCAATAGAGTTCAAGTTTAACTTTATTTGAATGCATAGTTAATTAAAACCAATATATCATACATTTTTTTTACAAAACTACTCACTCCATACAATACAAAAAAACATCCATTTTTGTTTAAGAATCCTTCACCGATTAAATTATAACATATAGATTCAATATAGCTAGCTGAGATTTCTTCAATTTGCTTTTCATAAATATATATTATTATTAATTGTCATTACTGACAAAAACCTCTTAGATAGGCATGAATATGTTGTAATCCTACCCACATAAGTATTTCAATAGAGTGCATCAATTCCTCTCTCCCCTCATCTTGTAAGTGCAACTCTACGTGTGTTGTAAGATATCTTAAAAAATACTAAATGTTTTTAGCATCATTCCGGCCCTCATTACAACCCTGGCGGTCAAAGACCGCCAGGGCTGTTTTGGAGTTTGTACCACCAACAGGTTGGCAGTATAAACTCGGGTATTACGACCGCGGTGGAAGCGCTGCAGTCGCACCGCCGAGACCGGCAGTTTCCTGCCACTTTTGTCCTGACGGATTTTACGAGTCCCCCTCCCACCAGCCTTTTTATGGTGGTATGAACCGCATGAAAAGGCTGGCAGAAAGGGGAGTCGCGGGCTCCTGTTGGTCCCTGCCACAGCCCCATGGAGCTTTTCACTGTCTGCATAGTGCAGTTTGGAGCCGGCTCCCGTGTTGCGGCCGAGATCCCCGCTGGCCCGGCAGGCAGGGATCTCCAAATAGGCACCACGGGAGTGCGGCTGCATTGGCGCCCACGCAGCGGTTTCAACTTGGCGGGCGGTGCTTGCCGCCCGCCAGTGTTGAAATGAGGGGCTCTATCTTACATTTTTAAATATAAAATTATTTTAAAAAATTACAGTTAAATTAATACTCAAGAAAGCAAAAATACTTCCATGGATCCTGGAAAGGGGAAACTTAAAAAATGGCAAAGATCATCATAATTTCATAACTTATAGGCCAGGAAGTATGTATTATGTTTATAATAGTTAATGAATATGTGATAGTTTTTTAACTGTCAAACGCATAAACTTTATAAATCTGGCATTCAAAGTATAGTCGGACGGTTTAAAGCAAGCTATCACCGCTCCTCCACAGGACCATATTCCCCTCTTATTGAGGCTGTTTTAGTAGTCTTACGCTCATTCAGCAGACCATTACAGATACAGGAGGGGACGGTAGCTAGGGCCATTTAGTGTCAAAAGCAAGCAGTAGAACATTTCCTTTCCTATGTAAATACTGCTTCTGAGGGAGAAAGGAACCCGTTTATCAAATAGTACACTCAGTTATCTATAGTGGATTACTTGTTCTAATACTCTCCCTTGTGTGTACCATTTATCAACTCTAAAGGTTTTTTTTACTGACTTCCATCACTTTGTTTTTTTTCTGATTGATTTTCATTCCGTTCTGCTCAGCATATTCAATTACATTTACGATAAGCCGACGTAAAACTACTTTAGTTTGGCTTAAAACTACGACATCATCAGCTTGTAACAGATTGTAAATGGACATGTGCCCAACCTTAGGCCAATGCGTGTTCGCCTTATTGAGCTTAAGAGTCAAATCTGATAAAAAGAGATTGAAAAGATATGGATCTAGTATACACCCCTGTTTCAGTCCTTGTTTTGACTCAATTTTCCTTGAAAGGAAAGAACCGTCCCCTATCCTTACTATAATCCATGTATCTGTATATAACTGCTGAATAGCCTTTAATAGTTTCTCTGGAATACCCCAGGTGGCTAGCTCTTCCCATAAAATACTTTGCTGTTCCAAATCAAAAGCTGATTTGAAGTCTACAAAACACAGATACAAAGGTTGAATTTTCTCTTTCCATTTGTCAATGACAATGGAAAGAATTAAAATGTTTGTAGCCATTCCGAGGCCCTTTGAAAAACTAGTCTGATTCGGGGGAATAATATTGTTCTCAGTTGCCCAGGTGCGAAGATGCTCCAGTAATAGACGAGCATGGTATTTAGCCTCTATGTCCGTTAGTGTAATCATTCGGTAATTTTCAGGATGAAATTTGCTGCCTCCTTTAAATATTGGATGAATTATAGCGCCCCTCCAAAAGTTTGGGATACTTTCTAGTTCTATACAATGGTTATAAATCTAAACCAATTTTCTCCCCAGAAGGCTAAGTTCATTTTAAATAGTGCATTTGGGATCCCATTTGGAACTGGGGCCCCTGGACTTCTACTGTTCTTTATTAAGTTAACAATGTCTGACGTCAAGAAGCCTAAATATGCAGATTCCTTTTGGGCAGTTGGGGGATTAGGTATAGCTCTTTCTGGGTATTGTTAATTTGTTATCACGTCTTAATTATTTTCACCATATCCGCCAAAGTGGTGAGCTAAGTAGTCAGACCATGAGGATTCGGAAATATTGGAACTAGTCAAGGTCATTGAGGTTTTATTCAATTCACTGACCATTTTCCAGAAACCCTGTGCATTTGATTTTTTACTCAGGAATAGTGCCTTAGCCTAAAAGTCGTGACTATTCTGTATTTTATGGTTCCATATTTGTTTCCGATAGGAATTGTTCATGTTTTTTGGATCAGCCTTAATATGACAGTCCGTTGGATTTTTGTGATATAGCCTTAAGAGTCTGTTCCGTTGCCTTCTTAATTTGGTCATGTGAGCTGAAAGTTTTATATTCTTTTTAAATTAACTCGCCCATGGTTTTGGTGTTTTTTTGTGGTCTGTCTGTAAGGACACCAACTGCAAATCTGTCCAGTAATGTTGACCAAATGTTTATTGGGTCACAGGATATAACATTGTGGCATTGTTCAAATATCTCAGTTGAAAGATTACCAATGGACTAAATTGATTTTTCATTCCATCAAAGTTTCTTAAAGTTCGTGGTAGTAAAATCTCTGGGTGTGGTAGGAGCAGGATTAAATATAGGGAAGCCACAGCCAATCTTGATACATTGTTGACCATGGTCACTCTTATCTGTCTTTATAATATGGTATTTAGTGATTAAAGAAAATAGGGACAAAGAGGCCACAGTGTAGTCAATTGTCGCTTGGGTTCCAGTGACATAACAGGTAGCTGGCGGCGGAGTATCTTGTGGAAACCTCCCATTTAGGAGTCTGAGTCCGAGGCCCTCAAGATCCTTTACTAAGCATAGCTCCTTTGTGTCAGGTTTAGCTAGCTCTAAAGCCCCCAGGGACTGCTGCAGCACTGCCCACTGCTGATCTTGCAAAATAGTGTGGGAATCTCTTTCAAAGGGATTTAATAGTTTCATGTTGAAGTCCACAGCTGCTAAAAACTCCGGGGATCTTAGATCCTGATAGCTGGTTAATATTATGTCTATCAATTTAGAGGATATGTCTTTTCTGGAGCGCATATCTGGATGGATATAGACATTAATTAACAAAGTGAGCTAGTAAGCTCTCTATTTCATCCATCTAATTTTACTATAAAAAACTCTTTGTTTTCCTCATATACCCATTTGCATGATCTATTCAATCCATCTAAAATAAAGATTGCTAATCCCCCTCCTCAAGTGTCCAAATTTTTGTCCCTAATTGCTGGGGAAAAAAAGCCCATAAATCCGTCAATTGTAAATGGGTTGGTGACGCAAGTCTCCCTTAAGAAAATAATTTGAAATTTATTTAATAGACTAGTAACATCTTTTTGATGGATGTTTGATCTAATCCCGTTTATACTCCAGGAACAGACTTGGAGAGGTTTGTTATAGGGAGTTACCAACTCAGAGCGTGCCGGCCTATTCGGAAGTCACTGACGATTATCTTTGTTGAAAGCCCCCCTAGATCTAGTGCCTGTAAAGGGTGAATATAAGATGCTTTGTGCCCTGTATAGTGATCATCAGTACACTGATTCCCAATTGCAGATCTAAGGACTGAAAAAGGTTGATTTAAGCCTTTTGATTTGTTTTATAACTGGGCATATTATTTTGGGCCCCTAAAGGGTCAGGATAACCTATTTGTTGGGGTATACGACGTCTAATTCCCAATTTTAAGAAGGAACATTTTTCTTTTCTGACTCTTTTAACCACTTGTGATGTCTTCCGCGTGACCAGGGTTGATTTGTTAATTTTTTCTCTTTTACCCCTGGCAGGAATTCTATAGAGACAATATCAGTAGACTCTGTATCTTTTAGGGCCGGAATAACTTGCAGAAGTTTTAATATATTCCCTAGGTTTAAGATATCAAATGGGCCCCTAGACTGATATTGTGGGTCCAGAATCAATTGTTTACAATCTGCAGGAGGACTGTTATTCGGACTTCTTAATGAGTCGTCCTGTTCTCCCACTAGAGCTATTCCTTTGTGTTTTGTTTTCTGGGACCGTGGAGAGAAGTCACTGCCCGGCCATCCCGAGATTCTCAAACTACAAATTCACCCCCTTTTATTGTATTTAGATTCACCTTAAGATCTGTTATCATTAAATTTAAGGCATCTGGGAGTGTGGCCAATTTGTTGATTATGGGCTCACAGGTACAATCTGTTTTTGTCATCTCTGCAAAATTCTGTGCTCTCTTAATCAAGATGTTTAGGTTAGCCAGCTTCTCATCTATCCCTGAGATTGATTTTGCCATGACATTCAGCAGATCCACCTTGACGTCCATTTTTGATGACTGATAAGACAGGGCGTCAAGAGTTAATTGTGAGGTCTTAAAGAGGATATCCCATACTGCATTTTGATCCAATTTGTTTGGAGTATTTCACGTAGGCGGTGAGTTCTCCTTTATAGCCTCCATACCTTCAAATTCATTTATTTCTGTTTTTGCTATGGCAGAGGCATATGGGGATCTATAATCAAAGGCAGAGGTATCTATTTGAGTATCTAAGGTAGAATCCTGCATTTCTTGTGGATTTCCTCCCATGTCTTTAGTAGGAGGACCTTTAAAGACTTGTAAAGTGGAGCTCAATTCTAATTGTGTACAAGAAGGAGAACTAGGGTTAAGGTTTAATGGGCCTATTTTACTAATATTTTTCGAAGTATGAATATTTTGTAAGGTGTGATTCTACTGCATTTTACATGCCTCCTGTGGGCCCCAAAGTGGATAGTCGTGGCGTGGAATCCATATCTCTTTTAATAATTACATTTACCTCAAGAGGAGGTTTGAAACGTAAATGTGGATGGTCAGTCAGAGTTTTCAGGGATGGACAAGTGGAGGTGACTGGGGACGGCGATGATGACTGGGGGGTCAGTAGTTCTAAGTCACTGATTGAGCCCCAGGCATTTTCTTTAAATTTATCATCCGTTGACTTTGTAGTATTATCAAAAGCAGATTTTTCAATCACCCCCTCCCCCTTGAGCCCATTTATATCACTTGGTTCATATAGCAGACTGTTTTCACTTTTTATGGGGGAGGTAGAATGGTGTAGATCCGTAGAGCCGTTAGGTATAGAAAGAATTGCTTCCACAGGTCCTTCAGAAAGTCAAACTTATGAGGGATAATCACCAAATCCTCAACTCTTTGGGAAAAGGGAAGGGTTGGTCCTCACCCTCTGTAATAAGTTGTGACAGCACTGTCCAACCCCTACCTCAGAAGCATCTGTCTGAACTATGAACTGCTTGGAGGAGTCAGGGCTTCTTAGAACAGCTGCAGAGCACATGGCCTGTTTGAGATCTTCAAAAACATTTTGACAGCTAGCTGTCCATAAAACTTTCTTGGCCATTCATTTTGAGGCAAGGTCATTAAGAGGGGCTACAATGGAGACATAGTTCTTAATGAACCTCCTTTAGTACTCAGTGAGGCCTAAGAAGGCTCTTACCTGGGTCTGAGTAGTGGGGGAGTCCAATCCAAAATGGGTTGAACCTTCCCCTGCAATGGCTGAATCTGGCCTCCACCTATCTGGTGGCCCAGATTTACAACCTTCCCCTGCCCCATCTGGCACTTAGTGGACTTGATAGTTAGACCTGCTTTCTGCAGAGCCTCCAAAACATTTCACGGGTGGACCAGGTGATCCTCCCAGGTGGAGCTAAAGACATCTATATCATCAAGATAAGCTGCACTATAGGCTTACAATCCTTGGAGGACTGTATTCATGAGCCTCTGAAATGTGGCAGGCGCATTTTTCAGCCAAAGGGCATCACTGTAAAGTGATAGTGCCCTCCAATAGCTCAAAATGCTGTTTTGGGTTTATCATCATTTGACAACTTGATCTGCCATTATCCAGCAGTCAAATTAAATGTGCTCAGATACATGGCAGATGCCAGTGTATCTACACGCTCATCTGCCCTAGGGATAGGATGAGCATCTATTTTTGTTACAATGTTGAGCCCTCTATAGTCAACACAAAACCTAATTTCTCTCTTCCCATTTTGGAAGTGAGTTTTTGGGCCTAGAACCATAGGACTAGCCCAAGGGTTGTCTGAGTGCTCAATGACTCCCAGGTCCATCATCTTCTTAACTTCAGATTTGATGCAGTCTCTGACATGGTCAAGTTGCTTGTAAATTTTACTTTTTATTGGCAAACTGTCGCCTGTTTAAATGGTGTGATCACACCAAGTGGTTTGACCGGATTTCAATGAGAACAGCTCTGACATCTGTCCCAGGAGATTCCTGCAGTCTTCTTTTTGTGACTCAGAGAAGCAGTAAGCAAGGACTACCCCATCAACTGAGCCATTAGCTGCAGTGTGGGAGAAGAGGTCAGGGAGATGGTCACTCTCTTCTTCCTATCCTTCATACGTGGCCATGAGCAGGGTCATGTCAGCCCTGTCACATTATGGCTTTAGGCAGTTCACATGAAGCACTTTGAGGAGGCTTCTGGGAGTGCCTATGTCTACCAGGTAGGCAACCTCACCCTTTTTCCCCACTATTGTGTGGGAACCACTCCGCCTGTCCTGGAGTGCCCCAGGAGCCACAGGCTCAAGGACCCACACTTTCTGTCCTGGCTGGTATACAGTCAGTACAGCCTTCTGGTCATGCCATTGTTTTTGCAGCTCTTGGCTGGCCTGAAGATTTTTAGTGGCCGCCTTCATATACTTAGCCATCCTAGATCTGAGGCCCAGCACATAGTCCACTATGTTTTGTGTGCGACGCTTGAGAGGTTGCTCCCAGCCTTTTCCTACAAGAGCAAGAGGACCCCTAACAGGGTGCCCAAACAGAATTTCAAATGGGCTGTAGCCCACACCCTTCTGAGGTTCCTCCCTATAGGTGAAGAGGAGGCATGGCAATAGGATATCCCATCTCCTCCTGAGTTTCAGAGAGTCCCATGATCATGCCTTTGAGAGTTTTATTAAACCTCTCTACCAAACCATTGGTTTGGTGGTGGTAAGGGATGGTGAACTTATAAGTAACACCACATTCCTTCCAATTGGATTTCAGGAATGCACACATGAAGTTTGCATTTCTGTCTGACACCCACTCTTGAGAAGATTCTAAGAAGGGCTTTGGCCACTGCAGGAGCTGTAGTGGTCCTAAGAGGAATAGCTTCTGGGTACCTGTTGGCATGGTTCACCACCACCAGAATGAACCTGTTCCAAGAGGCTGTGGGAGGTTATAGGGGGCCAACAATATCTATCACAACCCTTTTCCAAGTGTACCCCAACCACTGGAAGTGGAATTAAGGGGACGTTTGGGTGCCATCTGTCTTGCCACTGGCTTGACAGGTGACACAGGAGCGACAAAACTCATTTGTGTCTTCTGCCATATGGGGCCAGTGAAAGTAAGGGACACGCCTGTCCTAAGTTTTGCTTTGGCCCAGGTGACCTGCCAGGACAGTGTCATGCGCTAGGGTTAACAAACATTCTCTGTACTGCAGATGGACCACCAACATCCTGGTGACACCAGGCTTGGGTTCCCTTGAGTACAAGAGATTGTCTTCCCGGTACGCTCTTTGGGTGCCACTGACATCCCCTGGCTCTTGAGTGACAGGTTGCTGTCTCAAGTCCTCCAGTGTGGGACAAGACTTTTGTGCCCTATTGAAATCCTCAATGGCAGTCCCCCCTGCATCCAACAGCTCAGCTGTAACAGCTTGTAGCTCCTCTGGTGTAGGTTCTGCCAAGGGAGTGTATTCTTCCCCCTCTGGGGTTGAATCCTCACTGGAGGTTGAAGTAGGGGGCACCTTTTTCCTCTTCCTACTCTATTTCTAGGTTTGCGAAGTTCTTGGGCCACTGTTCCAAGCTCCAAGTTTCCCTGATCTTTCTTCTTTTTGTCCTGTGCTCTATTCAAGTAAAAAATATTCCCTGGGATGCCCAGCATTGCTGCATGAGCCTCTAAGTCTACTTCATTCAAAGTCCAGGTCATTCCCTAGTAGACATTCTACAGGTAGGTCTGTGGACACCACAACTTTTTAGGACCAGTAACCCCCTCCCAGCTTAAATCAACAACTGCCATGGGGTGGCGCACAGTGTTGTTATGAGCATAAGTCACTTGGTACGGGTGACCGAGTAGGTGTTTCTCAGGAGACACCAGTTTCTCAGACACCATAGTGACACTGGCACCTGTCTCTGTGTAGGCCTCAACACCATTTATCAGAGGATACTGCCTATACTTACCCATGTTAAGGGGACAGGCAGCAAGGGTGGCAAAGTCACTGCCCCCATTAGAGACTAACAGTGCTTCAATGGTCTCTCTAACCAAACCAGACCCCACTATATTCCCCAAAGTGAGCCCAGCTACACCCTTAGACTGACTACTGTTAGTAGTCCCACCACCACTGCTATTGCTAGGGGCACTAGGAGTAGAAGTGGGGTTGGTACTGGTGGTTGGCTTGGTGCCTTTCTTAGGGCAGGAGCTGTCTCCTGGAATATGCCTTTGTTTATACAGACATAGCACCAAGGTTTTTTTGAAGTTGAAGGTCCCTGAACTGGTGCAGACTTCTTTATGCAAGGAGGGAACCAAATGTGCCCTTCAAAGCATACCAGTGGCCTGAGGAGGCTACCCTTCCCAAGCCATGTAACACCTATTTCCAAAGGGAGAAGGTGTTGCCTCCCTCTTTCAGAGGAAATCCTTTGTTCTGCCTTCCTGGGCTTGTTCAAGCAGCAGGAGGGCAGAAACCTGTCTGATGTGTGGCAGCAGCTTGGGCTGCCTGGAAAACCCCAGAAAACTTATATGAGCAATGCTGGGGGTCCTCTAAGAAGCCCCCAGAGTGCATGGAATCATACCTCCAATACTGGCAACAGTATTGGAGTATGATTCCGACATGTTTGATACCAAACATGCCCCGGTTCGGAGTTACCATTATGTAGCTGGACATAGATAGTGACCTATGCCCAGTAAACACATAAAATGGCGTAACTGCACTCACGATGTCCATGAAAATGGAGAAGGAGTTTGTGGGGGTACCTCTGCTCATGCAGGGGTGCCATCACACACAGGTACCTGCACCCTGCCCTCTGGGCTAGGAAAGCCTACCATAGAGGTGACTTACAGTGACCTGTAGTGAAAACGGTGCATGCACCTTTTCACGCAGGCTTCAATGGCAGGCCTGCAGATAGACTTTGCATGGGCAGCATAATACATGCTGCAGCCCATGGGGAACCCCTGTTGCCCCAATGCCCTGGGTACCATATACTAGGGACTTAAAAGGGGGCACCAGTATGCCAAATGTCAGGTGATCCCAGTGAACACAGTCAAAAACATACTGCCAACCTGCAAAAAGTGTGGGTAACCATGCCAGAAAGAGGGTACTTTCCTACACCTCAATACAGCCACACCAAGTGAACGGCATTACAACGCAACACATAGGAGGACGCAAAGGGGTATTGAGAGGACATTTGGCCTGCTGAACAGTCACTTCTGGTTCCTGCACAACAGTGGGGGCGCACTACAATACAGTCCGGAAACCTCCTGTAAATTTGTGGCCACATGTGCTATGGTGCACAACATCACAACAAGAGGCATACCACTGGAACCCACAGATACAGACTCAAATGAGGATGCCGACCCATTGCCACCCCCTCACCCAGCAAACCGATCCAGAGCAGCAGACGGCAGGCAAAGACATGCTGAGATTAAATGCAACTATTTGTGATGGCAACACCACGTCTTGTTTCCTTTGTGCTACAAGTATCACATTTATTGACTTAACTTCAGGTTAAATATATTGGCATAGAACATAGGTAGTCCAAAAGCACTATCTGTACTCAAATT
This sequence comes from Pleurodeles waltl, assembly GCF_031143425.1. Classification (NCBI taxonomy): domain Eukaryota; kingdom Metazoa; phylum Chordata; class Amphibia; order Caudata; family Salamandridae; genus Pleurodeles; species Pleurodeles waltl. Next base: position 169,775,560 of record NC_090442.1, read on the forward strand.
AAATGTTATACTATTAACATCATATTATCAATGCAATGTCACAAAATATGCAAGGCCCAACACATATCAACACTACTTTTGCGTCCACAAACTCCACTAGAACGCTCAGTGGCATCTCTTGTTGCAGATTCTGAGACAATACTGTGTCTGGAATTTCAATGCCTAGGATCCATCAGAAGGGCTGTGACACTACTGAGGGTAGAGAGCTCCTCACTATCCCCACCACCTAGCTCGCTGTTTGCAGCAATCCCGGCTGTCTGCATGGTCTGCAAAGCACTGGTAACCTGCACCAGTCCCCATGCAACATCCCCACTGCAATGTGCCATTTACACTTGCATGCTCACAGCACGTCATGACAGCAAAGCAGTTGCATTAGCGAGGCGATTTACAGATCTACTGATCTGCTGAACCCATGCAACCAACCCATCAATTAATGATGGCACCTACAGTGGGTGACATGGTTTTGTTGCATTACAGTGCAAAGTTCCTTAATTGCATTTGTCATCTCCTTTAGATTTTCAACTGTAGATTTCTGCCCTTCCTGCACTGTTGCATTCAGCTGGCACATGTTGTGACTGATAGACACCAGCTGGCTGTGCATTGATTTAATCTGATCATAATCTGATTATATTGTAGACCCTGCACCTTTAACCTGGATGCCTTCAGACTACCAAACAGAGATAGGCCCTCACCTTCCTCTGAGTTCTGTCTGACATCTACTCTATGCCTCCTCAGTCCCTTTTCGGCACTGGAAAAGGGACTGATGTCTGTGGGTATGTCTACCATTAGAAGGTGGTGTGTGTATGTTGTCTTGCAAGTCATCAGAGGCCTGAGTAAATTCAGGAAGTTGTTCCACTGTGCCCGGTGTCTGGGTGGTGCTGGTGTAATGGACTTGATGATTCGGGCTCAGACTGTGGTTGGCTTTCCTCATCCCCCTCTGTTTCTGTTTCTGCTGCATCTGGTGCAGGAAAATCTGCAACATCAAAGTGCAGCACGTCAATCATAAAGTACTTTTTTCATTTCTCAGTTTCGATTTCCAATTTTTAATAAACTTTTTCCCTGGCATAGTGTTTCTAATTTTCTTTTGTATTGTCTCCCTGTTCAGTTTTACACAATACTGCAATGTTTGATCTTGGTGCACTGTTGGGGTCTGGACTTTCACTCCCGTAAGGCATTGTTGTGTAGCATGGAAAATGTGGCAAGGACTATTTTTGACAGTGCATGGACTCATTGCATGAATCTAAGGGACAAGTGTACATGCACATATGGTGAATCAATCCATTACTGCCCTTAACTATGCTGGTGCCTGGTATGCTTGAGGTGTCTAGTCAGTGACACCAACTACTGCTTCAGGCTGCTGTTTTGACTCCAGTATGTCCTCCAAGGGGGTAGATGGTGTCTGGGCCGATGGTCCTCTGCCAGTGCTCCTTGCCGCTTTCAGCCTGCTTGCTACCCTCTCCTTGGCACGTGACCATAAGTCATACCAGCGCTTGCAAATCACCTCAGTCATACGCTGATATTAGTCTGGATGTCTCGCCACATTTTTCTCTTCTCACTTTCCGGTACATGCAGTGAGTTTTTACCAAATAACTTATCATGGTTCTCCACAACCTCTTCTGTGAGCACCTCCAATTCCTGCTCGCTGAACTTGAGATTTCTCTTTCTTCCTCTGGTGTTTTTGACCATTCCTTTCAGTGGCCATTGTGTCTTATGGTACTGGCTGACTCTCCTGAGTGCCTCCCTGGTGCTGTGCTAGGTATGACTACCTGAGGCATCTGGAAACAGCATGCACTGACTCACTTCCTGGTTGTGATGTCATTATGTTGCTTCAGAATGCAAAACTCGCAACTGCGATTTCCAATTACCGATTTGCTATTTTACCAAATCGCTATTTGGATTTTCGTGTTACATTGGATTTTGCAAATCCCAAATAGCGATTTGGTAAAAATTACTATGTGGGATTTGCAAATGCGGGCTTCATACATATTGCCCTTATTCCTATGTTTATAAAAGGATCTTAGGGCCTGATGTACGACGACCTCACACTGTCGCAAACAGCGAAAATCGCCGCTTGCAACCGCAAAATGGGCTAGTACAATGTACCATCCCTATGTGAGTAGGTCGCAATTACCGACTCGCAAAATAGGGATTTGTGACTCACGATTAAGAAGGGGTGTGCCAAGGGCGTGCCTTCCTAATTGTGAGTTGCAGGGGGATGTATGATTGTGGTCACAAAACAACCGCAGTTACTACCAATTTCAAATTGGTGGTAACCCATTTGCAAACAGGAAGGGGTCCCTACGGAACCCTCTCCCCTTTGTGAATGGATGCGAAAATATTTTTACAGAGCATGGAAAATGCAAAAAAAAACATTTTTTGATTTGAAATGCATCCAGTTTTCCTCCAAGGAAAAAAGAATGCATTTAAAAAAAAACTGGTTTATGTAAAAAGCAGTCACAGACATAGTGGTCTGCTGTCCCCAGCAGGCCACCATCCCTGTGAGTGCAGCCATTCCCACCGGGGTCGCAAATTGCGACCTACCTCATGAATAGTAATGAGGTAGGTCATTTGCGACCCTATTGGGAATCGCAAGCAGTGTGAGTTACACTGTTGTGCATTTGGGTTTGCGACTCATAAATAAGTCGCAAATTGTGAGTCGTAAAACGCAGGGTCGTACGTCTGGCCCTAAACAACTACAAATCCTAGGATGCAAAGAAACAATCCTTTGTTGTTTTCATAATAATGAAAGCCATACATTTTAATGTTATTGTTTTATAATATATTAACTTGGATTTTACCACTTTAGTTATCACATATGTCATCCACTTTGAAACATAGTATATAGTAAACATTTGCAGGGAGTCATTTGAACAACTTTGATGCAAATCTTTAGGGCGTGGAAAATCACTCATGAGGCATGATAGTTCCTGTTAGACCTGGCGTTCTTAGGGTAGTCTTACCCCAGATTTTTTGCCTTTCACCCCCTGTCTTTAGCTATATCTTTTTGTTGGCCTTAGGACCCTGAACACTTTACCACTGCTAACCAGTGCGAATATGGATGTGCTTCACCCAAAACAAGGTAACACTGGTGTATCTGACTTACCCTGACTACAATTGTGGGCCCTATTTGGAGAGGATGCAAAGCTCTCTCAACTAGAGACCCAATTTCTAACAGTCCCATTGATTACATGGTTAACTACTCACCTAATCTAGATCCAACATGCTGGGATGTCTGTGCAGCTCCCTGTCATGTGATTGAAATTGGCATCTATTTACCTACATCAAGGGCATTCACCTCTAGGATGCTGAGAAAAAAACTATACTCAATGAGCTACTCTACATGGAACTGGGAAACTTGAGAGCTTTGCAAAACAAAAACAGCAGGGGTGGAGTAGAGCTGATACATGGCACGGAAACCAAGGCGAGATGACCATCCCTGCCCGAGAACCCATCGTCAATTTGGAGAATACAGCAGCAACCACTGGGGGGCTGCCAAACTCAAAGGTAGAGCCACATCCCCGGCATTGTAACACAAAGTAAAGGAGCATGCATAGAATCCTGCCAAAAGTCACCAAAATCTCAAGTAAGGTGCAACTGGTAGCAAGGAAGCTTTGAAGCAACCCCAATCTGAGTACACCAACATGCTGTGTGTTGGCTTAATGCTTTAAGTGAACACATTGGAATCTTCACCTTTCCCGCAGTGTGAGGCCAAAGAGTGCAAAACATGAGTTTACGCTCAAGCAAACTCTGCACTGAGCCCAGTAGCTACATGAAGATCACGCCCTACCAGAACTGTTTATCATCCAGAGAACCCTGACGTTCTCTCAGCACTTCTCTGGCTAATGTTTCATCATAGGAGGCCCTCATAATTTCCTTAGGTCCTGAGTTAATTGGTTAGGTGCTACATTTGCAAACTGCATTACATTCTTCAAGGACAAAGGAATGGTAGTTGCATTCATTATGATACCTCATGTTTTGTTGGCAGTCTTTTCAAGTGTTGAATTTAATCTGCCTTCTAGTTGATGGTCCTTCATGGACTTACATTGCCTCTGTTGGGGATTTCCTATCTTCCTGTGCTGTACCACTAGAGGTTTTTGCTTTCTCTAACTTCTGCATTTTTTAACCTTCTCTAGAGTCTCACCTCTCCTGAACAGACTTAATTTCTTACCCTTTTGCTCAAATTGAGACCCTACAAATATGCGTCTGGCCGAACACTTGGCAGGATCCTACACTGCCATATCCACAGTGGTAGCCTGTCAATACGGGCAGACAGGCCAGCGACTGGTGAGCGCCTAACATTATGTTTTTTTATTATGTTTACTTTTACATATGTGTTTGCTCCAGTATTAATGGCCCGGCTTTGGGGCACTGTTTTTCCACACAGAGAAGGAGGAGTGGCCGTTCCATAAATGATCACCCTGAGTGAAAGTTATTGTATCAAGCCTAGTGAACTAAAGTGCAGATGTAGGGATGGCAGTTCAGCCAACCCAATATGAACATTTGAAAGGCCTGCCTGTGTCACTTACCCCATGCTGTATCAAAGAACCTGGGGACAAACACCACAGCACCAAACTCTGGTAGGGTGGTGGGCTGGCTTTCAGAAGACTGCCTGCCAATCTCAATGCTGCTCCTTGATACTATATTTTGTAAAGAATGCTTTCTATGTTAGCTGGACTGGGTTTGGCAGTATCATAGACTACAGTAAGGCCTATAGCATGTGTATGGAATGACCGTGCTTAGGTGGCAGAACTAAAAGCAACAGGTCAACATCCCCTGCTGCTTTGTTATAGGTTGCAGGGTCATCGGCCATATTTTTCTCTCCCTTGACTCACACTTCATTCTTGCTGTTTTACACTTGTGCACAATTCAAGTACAGTTTAGGATGAGCTATGTGATCCACTTCCAATCCTAATGCCAATGGCCCTGAGCAAATAGCCTGCCTTGTCATTCACACACGATCCATACCTGAGCCAATGATAATCGCTTCATAGAGGCAAGGGTAAAACTGTCCATCGTTACTCCCCTAAGAACACATACTAACCTCCTCTCATCGCTCTCCTTAAAGGTCTGTGGACTTCACAAGACACAATGCCCTTTAAAGTACTGGTTTGAAGGGCTTGGAGATTTGGAGAGTTCCACTTACCTCCACCCCCGGCCCTTGGAAAAACAAAAATATTCATTAAGTATTAACCTGCAATGGGGGGGCTACCACTATTGCACATGTTCGGACATTACTCAATAAAGTCTGAGCAACGTTATTTCTTACATTTTTAACATTAATACATTGTAATAGTTTTGGGTCATCCTAGTTCTTGATAGTCGTTTCATTCATATCATATTGCTCAATGGTAAGCAACATGTAAGCATCCTAACAGAAGAGGTGCAGTATATTGCTTTGATTGTTTGCACACAGTATGTGCCACCGACATAAACCGTGTGGAGAAGCATCTGAGGAGTAATAATAACACTGTAAGCAGCTGAAGGTCCTCCTGTGTTATAATGTTTTTTTTTATTTCTATGCTTCCTTCAGTTTGTATTCCATGCGTGTCCATGGGAGGAAGGCTTACCCCACTGTATCTACCTACGTCCATTGATTGTGGTCCTCTCACATCCTTTCCTTTGCCATTCTTACTTTTAATCAGGGTCCTCAGATCGTGCTCATTGCCTGTTTTGCCTTCTCATAGGGTTTTTGAATGGTGGTTTCTATTGGATCAGTGAAAAAGTCTGCTTGCGCTCTGGTGGAGCTCAGGAACCTCTTCTGCTTCCCTAGGCCTTTGGGGCAGCTCTTGAGCCTTTCAAGCCTTATGAGGGTCCTTCTGGCTCCTTTTAAGTTCTTGGTCTGAGTCTCCCTCTGGAAACGGTTGTATGTCAGAAGATCGTGTTAGTAATATCAATTTGCCAAAATGCTGAAGAAAAAATATCGAGGAAGGAAATATCATGAAGGTAAGTGTATACAGGTAACTATAGATTTACTATTCCTATCTCTATATCTACATACCTTGATTATATTTATTTAGTCAAGGTACATAACAGTGAAACTATAGTAAATATCTCATGAGTTTGAAATCCATTAGGATTTAGCATGCCACTCATCCAGCAAGAGCAGGGCAATAAAAGGAAGGGAATGGATGGAAAGGTTTACCTGACATCACTAAACTGCCGGCCTGCCCCTTCATGGTGGCAACACTTTATTTTGACTAACATTGAAAGGCTGGTATTTACGGAAAAAATCAGTGTATTTAAAAAAATTCAGGCGGTTATCTTTGGGAAAAAGGCATTTAAAAATAAATATCGCTGTTTATGTGCAAAAAGATTTTATTATCAAAGTATTTTAAACTGATATTTGAGTGATCATTCCTACCTGCCTGTAGAGCCTACATTTTAATATATTCCTTCCCCGTGCTGTTTGATAACACAAACGTTCTCTTTGTTGACTCACGATAAGAAAGATTCTCTTTCAAGTGTCGTTAACCCAACGTTTTATGCGCGGTATCTATCATATGCATTGCAAATCTTTCGGAACATTTATTTATGTATTTATTTACTTAACTACTTAATTATTTATGAATAAAGCACGCATACACTCATGGGTATCTTGGCACTAGAAAGACTAGATTGATCCCAGAGTGAAACACTACAGTAGCATCTGACCTTAAAAGAATATATGGGTGTTCGAAGCTCTGCAAAAGAGGATAAAGTCAGAAATGGGTCTCAGGGCCAATGGGAGGTTTCTCCATAGTAGGGGTGCCAAGGACCCAGAAGTCATTGCTACTGTAGCAGGTGCTCTTGAAGAGGGGAATAGATAGAAAAAGCATCTCTTATAATCTCAGAGATCATGTGGGAACAGTGGACCACTGGTTAGAGAGAAACAAAGGTCCGGTTTTGTAAAAGAACAAGGCATAAGGCCTTAAACTGGACACTGTACGTGACAGGGTGGTTTCTTCGTGAGGACCTCCATGCTCCGCCCCCTTTATTTACACCCATTACCCCACCTCCGTGCACCCCCCCCTCCACGGTTGGATATTTCCAAAGTGAAAATAAGGTCTGTATTTGATTGAAAAAAATACCCACACCTTTTGTTTGGGGCTGAGCTTGTTGCTGTGATGACTGATAAGGCTCATGTGACACCAGTGGCGGCTGGTGAAGTTTGAGAGCGGTGGATGTGGGCTGGGCTGTGCGTGGGAGGGCGCTGGGGTTCACTTTAAGGAGACATGGCATTTTGTGGGAGGCAGGTTGCCAATTCCTGTGCAAATATTCTTAAAAACAATGGTATAAAATTAATCATTTTCCAGCAATTTTCTTTTTTTTTTTAAACCAATATTTTTCATAGGCTTTTGTACACCGGACACACATCCAGGTGGAGGCCGTTTTTCTTTATTGTAATGTTAAGGTAGTATCTCTTGAAGTAAAACAAGACAAGCCAATACTGGAATCACTCACTGTCCGGACAAATCTTGGATCTCAACACTCCTGATTTGCGGATCTAACTCATTCTGAAAGAATAGCAAGACTGCTCCTGCCATACATACACTTAGTGTAATGGGAAGAGGAAGGATTATCGCTAAGAGTGACAACAGTGAACCTTTGTTGGTAGGATGATCCGGGAGGAAGAAGGAGAAAATAGCTGAAGAAAGAAAAGAAGATGCCCTTCAGAAGTGCTACACCGCCAGGCCCACCTTGTAATCATAACACAGAGTGAAAAAATAATAAGTAATACCATATTCACAATGCATACATTATTCTTTGGTTATAAATGCAAAAAGATGGAAAAATAAAGCAATGCAAACAAAAAGAACTGGGCCATGAGACGCAATTGTGTAGGAATTGCTGCTTCTACAGGCTTCCCTGCTCCTGCGAGTACATACAGCACTTTAAGAGCATGGGTTCAGAGTGGGAGCAGAAAAGGTAGAAACTCCTTCAAAAACATTTAAAAGGAAAAAACAGAATTAACGGGATGTACATTGTGCAGCGACAATTTTGCAGACCGCTCTAGATGTGACTTTGGAGACTACAAGATCCTGCAGCCCTGGAACTGGCTCAACAGCTGTACAGAAGTATACACAGCTCTTCTCCTGCCCTCCCACTTGAGCTGTTGCCACAGTTCTCAAAATGGTTCCAATGTACAAAGCAATATGCAGCTTGGGCAGCTCTTCTGTGGTAAAAAAGTGGAAAAAATCTCAAGGGAGGGACAAATGCGCAGTTTAGCAGCAGTCCTGCTAGTTCACAGAAGCACATGTATTGAAATGGCTTCAAGGTACTGTGGAGCACAACTCTGGAACTGGTTCCAAGTTGTACAAATCCTACAATGAAGGAACACAGGAGTATGTAGGCCTGTCAGGAGCTCTAGGAGGCTGCGGGGTGTACTGAGGTGCACAGCTCTGGTGGGTGTGCGGAAGCCAGCCAGAAGAACAGCTATGGAAATCACTGCAGGATACACACAAGTATACACAGCTCTAGAAGCGGGATGCAGGTGGAGCAATGGCCAATGCTGTGTTTCATATCGAACAGGCAGCACAATTTGGCCAGATGTCAGACGCTAGATGTCAGGATACAAACTAAATAGGAAAAAAACTAAGGTTGTGAGAAATATATCTCTCCAGACACACTAGACCAGTGGTTCCCAACCTCTTGACTTCTGTGGACCCCCATTTTATCAATACTGGAGCCTGGGGACCCCCACTGAATCATTATTGGAACATATGGACCCCCACTGAGTCATTGCTGAAAGCTGGGACCTAATATTATTACGTTTTTTAAGCAGTCGCGGACCCCCATTAGGAGGCTTCGCGGACTCCCAGGGGCCCCCAGCCCACAGGTTGGGAACCACTCCACTAGACCCTTGCGTTCTCAGGTCAGCCACGTATCTTGTTGATAACGTTTCTGCAGTAACAGATGATATTATTGGCCTAAATTTTATCTGCGATCTCTCCCATTTTTTCAGAGTTCAGTTAGTAAATGATGATGCGCTCGGTGCGCAGGATCCCACAGACATGCAAATGTTCATATTGGCAATAAGCATGCAGCTCGTTGAAAATCAAATCTGCAAACTCTGAAAAATGCCCATATTGGCATTAGACACCTAGGGGGTCATTCTGACTCCCGCCGGCCGCGGTAACCGCAGGGCAGGCGGGAGCCGCCAGAATACCGCTGCGCGGTCAGAAGACCGCCGCGGTTATTCTGGGTTTCCCGCTGGGCTGGCGGGCGACCACCAGAGGGCCGCCCGCCAGCCCAGCGGGAAACACCCTTCCATGAGGATGCCGGCTCCGAATGGAGCCGGCGGAGTGGAAGGGGTGCGACGGGTGCAGTAGCACCTGTCGCGATTTTCAGTGTCTGCATGGCAGACACTGAAAATCTTTCTGGGGCCCTGTTACGGGGGCCCCTGCAGTGCCCATGCCATTGGCATGGGCACTGCAGGGGCCCCCAGGGGCCCCACGACACCCCATACCGCCATCCTGTTCCTGGCAGCCAAAACCGCCAGGAACAAGATGGCGGTATGGGGGTCGGAATCCCCATGGCGGCGCAGCAAGCTGCGCCGCCATGGAGGATTCCCCAGGGCAGCGGGAAACCGGCGGTACACCGCCGGTTTTCCGTTTCTGACCGCGGCTGTACCGCCGCGGTCAGAATGCCCATGGGAGCACCGCCAGCCTGTTGGCGGTGCTCCCGCGATCCCCAACCCTGGCGGTCTCGGACCGCCAGGGTTGGAATCACCCCCCTAGTCCTGAAGTGCCTCAAAAATTTATAAGGTGCAGCAAAGAATCTAATCTGTTATATTCTTCAGACCTGTAATGCAATATTGTCATATATTTATTAACACTTGTGTGAATTTGGCTTAGCAGGTTTATCGCCCACTCTTTAATTTTCTACAGTGCCTTGATACAAGTCCTACTTCTAAACTTCCTGGTTTACAAAATAAAGCAGGACCAACGTTCTGCACCCTTTTCCTTGCATGCTTGTTTCCTCCCTGAACCATCTTCCATCAATTCGAGTGTGCTGCCTTTTTCAGGAGATAATGCTGCAGGGGGGCTCAAGCAGACAGACATCCTGGATTGGGCTTCTTCGGATAAATTACGACACTGGTGCTCCGAGGTGCCAGGGTATGTATTCATGACTAGATAGCTAACCCGGCCTCAAGAGCATTTCACTCTCACAGACAGTTTCCAGCAGATGGTTGGCACTTGGCAGATGTGTTTAAAACATCCTGCGCCCTATGGCGAGTTTGAAGAAGTTCAAAAAAGTGCAATAATTTACAAAACATTTAAGTGCTGGAATGCGGTAAAAGTAAACAATTCGCGTTTCTCTAATCTAGTCGACTACTGAGTGCTATGGCGGGGCCTGCAGACTGGCCCACACAATCACTGCTGCTGGGCCTGACATACTTCATGAACAGTCATCTGTAAACCTGCCCATCACACAACAACAACTGCTCCACCTGTGACATGTTGCCGCCTCCCTCCCTTCAAGGACAGAGGGGTTTCCACTTCACAGCACAGGAGCTCTTTTCCTCTCACAGAGCTGGAAATAAATACTTCGGCTTCGTCATGCAGCAAGACAGATAACTGGCTGCTGAAGCAGAGTTCGGAGTCCGCACTCGGGTTTAACAAATTCACACCGGAGTCGCTGTCATGTCAGAGCAGCAAAATGTTTTGTTCTCGTCTTATACACTATTCAGGATCAAGGGGCCTACCACATGCATTTTAGCATATGTTAAACATACAAAGAAATATAGTTTCCCTTCAGAAATGAAAAAATTACCCAAAGTGGAGCTATCCATGCTCCAAGGAGGTTGCAGACTGTGAGAGCTTTAGCGTGGCAACATTTTCCGGAAATCCATACTATGATAGCAGGCAAAACAGCAGCCAGATGAAGACAAGCAAGCGTGCAGAATATGCTTGTAACCTCGCAGTGCCCCCATGAACACCTGCTCAGTCATTGACAGCAAGTGAAGCCCAACTCTTGCACCATGCAGGAATCCAAGATGACTCCAGCCCAGCTCTGGAGGGAGTGAGAGCTTCTGATGAGAGTGTATTGGGTGAAGGTGTGTTAGCGCGTCAGAGCCTTGATAAGTAAACTTACAAGGAGATGCGTTCAGGTCGATGAACCTTTGGACCACATTCGGGGACTTCCCAGTACGAGATGTCTTTTGGCATCACAATCAATAGAACAATAGTCCCGTCAATATTCACAGTAACTCATTGTAGGAGGCTGACCTGGCTTATAGTGGGTACCTTGTGGTATTTACACCTTATGCCAGGTCCAGTTATCCCTTATTAGTAGAATAGAGGTGTTTCTAGCAGCTTAGGCTGATAGAGGTAGCTATGGCAGAGCAGCTTAGGCTGAACTAGGAGACATGCAAAGCTCCTACTATACCACTTATATCATATGCACAATATCATAAGAAAACACAATACATAGAGTTACTAAAAATAATGACCTCTGTAGTCTACACAAAACCTCATCTCCCTCTTTCCATCTTTGGTGTGAGGTTTTGGTACAAGCACCACTGTGCTAGCCCATGGGCTTTCAGAAGGCTCAATCACTCCCAGATCCAACATCTTCTGTACCTCTTGTTTTATGCAGTCACTGACATGGCCAGGCTGCCTATAAATCTTACTCTTCACAGGCAAGCTGTCACCAGTATCAATTGTGTGTTCACACCAGGATGTTGTACCTGGCACAATTGAAAAGAGGTCAGAAAATTGTCCAAGGAGATTGATGCAGTTGTCTTTCTGTTCTGCAGTCAGACAATCTGCCAAAACTACTCCCTCCACTAAAGCATCTGTTTCAGTGGTGGAAAAGAGATCAGGGAGAGGGTCACTCTCTTCTTCCTGCCCCTCATCTGTTGCCATGAGCAGGGTGAGATCAGCCCTATCAGAGTAGGGTTTTAGGCGGTTGACATGAATCACCCTAAGGGGACTCCTGGCAGGGCCCAGGTCTACCAAATAGGTAACATCACCCTTTTTTCAACAATTAGATGGTGTCCACTCCATTTGTCTTGGAGTGCTCTTGTGGCCACAGGCTCCAATACCCACACCTTCTGTCCTGGTTGGTACTGGATCAGAACAGCCTTCTGGTCATTCCATTGCTTTTGCAGCTCTGGCTGGCCTGAAGGTTTTTGCTGGCCTTTTTCATGTACTCAGCCATTCTGGATCTTAGGCCAAGTACATAGTCCACTATTTCCTGTTTAGGAGCTTTTAAAGGTTGTTCCCAACCCTCCTTCACAAGAGTGAGTGGACCTCTTACAGGGTGTCCAAAGAGGAGTTCAAAGGGGCTGAAGCCCACTCCTTTCTGGGGTACCTCCCTGTAAGCAAAAAGGAGGCAAGGTAACAGGACATCCCATCTCCTCCTGAGTTTTTCAGGGAGTCCCATTATCATACCTTTGAGCATTTTATTAAACCTCTCTACCAGTCCATTAGTCTGTGGATGGTAAGGAGTGGTGAACTTGTAGGTAACACCACACTCCTTCCACATTGCTTTCAAGTATGCAGTCATGAAGTTGCTACCTCTGTCGTATACTACCTCTTTAGGGAAACCCACCCTGGAAAAGATTCCCAGGAGGGCCTTTGCCACTGCAGGGGCTGTAGTGGTCCTTAGAGGAATTGCTTCAGGGTATCTTGTGGCATGGTCCACAACCACCAAGATAAACCTATTGCCTGAAGCAGTAGGAGGGTCAAGGGGGCCAACTATGTCAACCCCTACCCTTTGAAAGGGCACACCAACCACAGGTAGTGGAATAAGGGGAGCCTTTGGAGTGCCACCAGTCTTGCCACTGGCTTGGCAGGTCACACAAGACTTGCAAAAATCTTTAGTGTCTTTCCCATGTTTTGATCTGGCCCAAATGCCCAGCCAAAGGAATGTCACGTGCAAGAGTTAGGAAGAACTCTCTGTACTGCAGGGGAATGACCAATCTCCTGGCTGCTCCAGGTTTTGGGTCCCTTGCCTCTGTGTACAAGAGGTTGTCCTCCCAGTAAACTCTATGGCTGTCACTGACACCCCCATTTTGCTGCTTGACAGCTTGCTGTCTGAGACCCTCTAATGTTGGACAGGTTTGCTGTGCCACACCCAGCTCTTCGCTGGCAGGCCCACCTCCACCCAAAAGCTCAGCAGTGTCTGCTGCCAGCTCATCTGGTGAAGGTTCTGCACAGGGAGGAAATTCTTCGTCCTCAGAAGGAGAATAATCTGTACAGGGAGGGATAGTGGGTATGGATTTACCCTTGCTACCCCTAGCTTTAGGGAGCACTTGTTCCATTCTTCCAGGATCCAAGTTACCCTGTCCTTTTTGCTTTTTGGCCTGAGCCCTGGTTAAAGCAAAAATATGCCCAGGAATGCCCAGCATTGCTGCATGAGCCTCCAACTCCACATCTGCCCAAGCTGATGTCTCTAAATCGTTCCCTAGTAGACAGACTACAGGTAAATCTGAGGCAACCACAACTTTCTTTGGACCAGTAACCCCCCCCCCAGTTGAGATTCACAACAGCCATGGGGTGGCTAAGAGTGTTGTTATGACCGTCTGTCACTTGGTACTGCTGACCAAGTAGGTGTTGTTCAGGGTGGACCAGTTTCTCTATCACCATAGTTACACTGGCACCTGTGTCCCTGTAGGCCTGAATCTCAACACCATTTATTAGGGGAAGTTGCTTGTACCTATCCATATTAAGGGGACAAGTAACTAAGGTGGCCAAATCAATGGCACTTTCAGAGACGAAAACAGCCTCTGTGGTCTTCCTAACAAGACCAGCCCCAACTTCATTGCCAATAGTGAGCTCAGCTACACCCTTGGATCGGCTATTTGTAGGTTTCCCACCACCACTGCTATTACTAGGGGCACTAGAATTTGCAGCAGGGGTTGTGGTAGTGGGAGCTTTGGTGTTTTTCTTTGGACAACTGGAATCAGTTGCCCAATGGCCTTTGACTTTACACAAATAACACCAAGGATTTTTAGGCTGATTATTGGACGAGGATTTGGACCCACCACCCCCACCGGATTTTTGTGGGCCTGAGGAAGACTCAGGGGGTCATTCTGACCTCGGCGGTAAAAGGCCCTTTCCGCCGGTCAGAAGCCCGCCATCATACTGCCGCGGCCGCGGTAAACCGCCACGGTCATTCTGACCTCCAACTGGCAAACCGCCAAAAACCCGACATCCACGGAAGGCCGCCTCATCAGCGGGCAGCGATAAACTGGAGATGACCAAACCTCCACCGTCACGCCAACACAAACACGCCCATGCCATTACGACCCACGAATCCACGCGGCGGTCTTTCAACCGCGGTATTCCATTGGCGGTACACACCGCCGCGCTCAAAATACACACACATATACAAAACACAGCCACATTGGACAATTTGAAATACACACACCTGACACACATACAAACAACACTCCCACACACCCATCCCCATATAAAACACACACCCACATCACCCACAAACCCCTACAACCAGAAATTCAGAGACAAGGCGCAATACACAGAGAGAGAGCACAGGGAACGCAAATCACAACACACACAGGAACCCAACATCATCACCCACACCACATCTACGCACACATCACCACACACCACCACTCACATCACCACTAACACCACCCCACACCTCATCCACACCACCCCATGGCACCCCAAAGACACCCCAGGTTCTCGGACCAAGAACTCAGGGTCATGGTGGAGGAAATAATAAGGGTAGAGCCCCAGCTCTTCGGCACACAGGTGCAGCACACCACAATAGCCAGGAAGGCGGAGCTATGGCAAAGGATCGTCGACAGGGTCAACGCTGTGGGACAGCATCCCAGAAATCGGGAAGACATCCGAAAGCGCTGGAACGACCTACGGGGGAAGGTGCGGTCGATGGTCTCAAGACACAACATCACTGTGCAGAAGACTGGCGGCGGACCCCCACCCACTCCACCCGAATTCACAGCATGGGAGCAAGAGGTCTTCAACATCCTGCATCCTGACGGCCTCGCTGGAGTAGCCGGAGGAATGGACTCTGGTAAGTCTCATCTCAACTACTTCACCCCCCCCCAACCACCAGTATGCCAACCCACACCCCCATCCTCACCCCTAACCCCCAGCACACATCCTCCCTGCCAATGTCTCACCAGCACAACCCACCCAACCCAACACCAAACCCTGAATGCCAACACAAACCATGGACACCCATCACCTATGCATGACCACTGCACATACCCCACCCCCACCACAAACCACTCTCACAACTCCTCCCACAAGGGAATGCCAGCACTGGGGGACAAGGGCACCCACAAATCGCACGACATGGCACACACAATAGCAATAACCATATTCTTTTACCCCTGCAGGGCCCGAATGCCAACACCCCGCCACGGAGGGCCCACAATTGTCCATCCCACCCCCAGAACAGGCCCCCAGTGAGGACAGCAGCTCTGTCGACCTAGAACCTGATGACCAGCCCGGACCATCGGGGACCTCTGGACAGTCGGTTCCCCACACACAGACACAGGCCACAGCAGACCTAACCCCCTCTGGGAATATCAGCACAGCTCCCACCCAGCAGGCCCATGCCTCTGTCTCCAGGACGCGTCAATCAGCGGTGTGTCCGCCACTACAGGGCACCCAGGCTGACCCACCACCCCAACAACAACAGGGACCTGGGGGCAGTGGTAGTGGGCACACCGTCCAGGGGACAGAGGCCCGGGGAAACAGGGCAACTGGGAGGGCTGCTGTGCGACAGGGGGGGGAGGACAGGCCCAGGGAACCCACTCTCCAAGAGGCCCTCACCACCATCATGGGAGCATACCACCACTCCCAGGAGACGATGGCGACGGTACTGGCCAGGTTCCAGGAAATCCAGGCACAGCAGGAGGAACGGTACATGGGATTCAGAGACGAACTCAGGAACATCGGTTCCGCAATGGGGACCATCGTCCTGGCCCTCAACCGGATAGACACCACATTGCGGGACCATGTGGCACTCCAAAGGGCCCCTGTCACTAGCCCGGACCACGAACAGCCTACCACCTCCGCCGGCGCTAGTGGACAGGAGGCCCCCACACAACGACAGGCCACCAGAGCCCCACCTCCTGCTGAAGATCAACCACCCCGCAAGCGGAACCTGAGATCACACAAGAAGACAGAGTAGGATGCCAAGACCACCGCCAGCATAAGATACCCCCTGATGTCATCCCACTGTCCCACATTGTCACCCTGTCCAACCTCAAACAGCCCCTGCTCCATCCTTCCACAGGCATATGGACAATGCACCTGTGAAACTGAGAACTGGACTCTGCCATGGACATCACTCCACCCCCACCCATCACCGTTTTACTATCATGGACCTATATGTAGCACTAAAAATAAATCACAAATTGCACTTCAAAAATCTGGAGTCTGCTTGTATTCTTAACAAATGTATTACACATAACGGTTCTTTAATGTTCATTTACATTGTGATGACAACATACCAATGTCAATACGCTTTAGTCCATGGGCAAACTAAGCAGAAGTCACGCAGTTGGTCAAACAGCTCTGAAAAGGGAAGGGAAAATCATAATTCAGTGAGAAGGAAATGGTGGGGAACACAGAAAGTAGAAATGCAGGCCAGAAGTAAATGTAAAATGGCGTGGGTGATTCTTACCTGTGTGCTACTGAAAATACTGTTGTATAACTGTGTCCCTGTTGTCTGTGTCGTCCCCGTCGTCTTCCTCCTCTTCACTCTCCACAGGCTCCACAGCTGCTACAACACCACCATCTGGACCATCCTCCTGCAGGAAAGGCACCTGGCGTCGCAATGCAAGATTGTGAAGCATACAGCAGGCCACGATTGTAGGAAAGTACCATCTTGCCTGGCATGTTACCCCCATTTTTCACTTTATATATGTTGTTTTAGTTGTATGTGTCACTGGGACCCTGGTAACCCAGGGCCCCAGTGCTCATAAGTGTGCCTGAATGTGTTACCTGTGTAGTGACTAACTGTCTCACTGAGGCTCTGCTAATCAGAACCTCAGTGGTTATGCTCTCTCATTTCTTTCCAAATTATCACTAACAGGCTAGTGACCATTTTACCAATTTACATTGGCTTACTGGAACACCCTTATAATTCCCTAGTATATGGTACTGAGGTACCCAGGGTATTGGGGTTCCAGGAGATCCCTATGGGCTGCAGCATTTCTTTTGCCACCCATAGGAAGCTCTGACAATTCTTACACAGGCCTGCCACTGCAGCCTGAGTGAAATAACGTCCACGTTATTTCACAGCCATTTTACACTGCACTTAAGTAACTTATAAGTCACCTATATGTCTAACCTTTACCTGGTAAAGGTTAGGTGCAAAGTTACTTAGTGTGAGGGCACCCTGGCACTAGCCAAGGTGCCCCCACATTGTTCAGAGCCAATTCCCTGAACTTTGTGAGTGCGGGGACACCATTACACGTGTGCACTACATATAGGTCACTACCTATATGTGGCTTCACAATGGTAACTCTGAATATGGCCATGTAACATGTCTATGATCATGGAATTGCCCCCTCTATGCCATCCTGGCATAGTTGGCACAATCCCATGATCCCAGTGGTCTGTAGCACAGACCCTGGTACTGCCAAACTGCCCTTCCTGGGGTTTCACTGCAGCTGCTGCTGCTGCCAACCCCTCAGACAGGCATCTGCCCTCCTGGGGTCCAGCCATGCCTGGCCCAGGATGGCAGAACAAAGAACTTCCTCTGAGAGAGGGTGTGACACCCTCTCTCTTTGGAAAATGGTGTGAAGGCAGGGGAGGAGTAGCCTCCCCCAGCCTCTGGAAATGCTTTGTTGGGCACAGATGTGCCCAATTCTGCATAAGCCAGTCTACACCGGTTCAGGGGACCCCTTAGCCCTGCTCTGGCGCGAAACTGGACAAAGGAAAGGGGAGTGACCACTCCCCTGACCTGCACCTCCCCTGGGAGGTGTCCAGAGCTCCTCCAGTGTGCTCCAGACCTCTGCCATCTTGGAAACAGAGGTGCTGCTGGCACACTGGACTGCTCTGAGTGGCCAGTGCCACCAGGTGACGTCAGAGACTCCTTGTGATAGGCTCCTTCAGGTGTGGCTAGCCTATCCTCTCTCCTAAGTAGCCAAACCCTCTTTTCTGGCTATTTAGGGTCTCTGTCTCTGGGGAAACTTTAGATAACGAATGCAAGAGCTCATCCGAGTTCCTCTGCATCTCTCTCTTCACCTTCTGCCAAGGAATCGGCTGCTGACCGCGCTGGAAGCCTGCAACACTGCAACAAAGTAGCAAAGACGACTACTGCAACTCTGTAACGCTGATCCTGCCGCCTTCTCGACTGTTTTCCTGGTGGTGCATGCTGTGGGGGTAGTCTGCCTCCTCTCTGCACTAGAAGCTCCGAAGAAATCTCCCGTGGGTCGACGGAATCTTCCCCCTGCAACCGCAGGCACCAAAAAGCTGCATTACCGGTCCCTTGGGTCTCCTCTCAGCACGACGAGCGAGGTCCCTCGAATCCAGCAACTCTGTCCAAGTGACCCCCACAGTCCAGTGACTCTTCAGTCCAAGTTTGGTGGAGGTAAGTCCTTGCCTCACCTCGCTGGGCTGCATTGCTGGGAACCACGACTTTTGCAGCTACTCCGGCCCCTGTGCACTTCCGGCGGAAATCCTTCATGCACAGCCAAGCCTGGGTCCACGGCACTCTAACCTGCATTGCACGACTTTCTAAGTTGGTCTCCGGCGACGTGGGACTCCTTTGTGTAACTTCGGGTGAGCACCATTTCACGCATCCTTGTAGTGCCTGTTTCTGGCACTTCTCTGGGTGCTACCTGCTGCTGAGAGGGCTCCTTGTTTTGCTCGACGTCCCCTCTCTCTCCTGGTCCAATTTGCGACCTCCTGATCCCTCCAGGGCTACAGCAGCATCCAAAAACGCTAAACGCACGATTTGCAACTAGCAAGGCTTGTTGGCGTTCTTTCGGCGAGAAAACACTTCTGCACGACTCTCCACGGCGAGAGAGATCCGTCCACCAAAGGGGAAGTCTGTAGCCCTTTTCGTTCTTGCAGAAACCTCAGCTTCTTCTGTCCAGTAGAAGCTTCTTTGCACCCACAGCTGGCATTTCCTGGGCATATGCCCATCTCCGACTTGCTTGTGACTTTTGGACTTGGTCCCCTTGTTCCACAGGTACCCTAGATTGGAAATCCACAGTTGTTGCATTGTTGGTTTGTGTCTTTCCTGCATTATTCCTCTAACACAACTTCTTTGTCCTTAGGGGAACTTTAGTGCACTTTGCACTCACTTTTCAGGGTCTTGGGGAGGGCTAATTTTCTAACTCTCACTATTTTCTAATAGTCCCAGCGACCCTCTACAAGGTCACATAGGTTTGGGGTCCATTCGTGGTTCGCATTCCACTTTTGGAGTATATGGTTTGTGTTGCCCCTATCCCTATGTGTCCCCATTGCATCCTATTGTAACTATACATTTTTTGCACTGTTTTCTAAGACTATACTGCATATTTTTGCTATTGTGTATATATATCTTGTGTATATTTCCTATCCTCTCACTGAGGGTACACTCTAAGATACTTTGGCATATTGTCATAAAAATAGAGGGGCATATTTATACTCCGTTTGCGCTGAATTTGCGTCGTTTTTTTCGACGCAAATTAGGCGCAAAACTAACGCCATATTTATACTTTGGCGTGAGACGCGTCTAGCGCCAAAGTATGAGGAATGAGCGTCATTTTTTTGCGTGAACGCCTTCCTTGCGTTAATGAGATGCAAGGTAGGCGTTCCCGTCTAAAAAAATGACTGCAACGCAAATGCGTCGTATTTATACTCCCTGGCAAAAATCACGGCCGGGAGTGGGCGGGGCAAAAAACCCCGCATTTGCGCCTCTTTTTAACGCCTGGGTCAGGGCAGGCGTTAAGGGACCTGTGGGCTCAAAATGAGCCCACAGCTGCCCTCCCATGCCCCCAGGGACCCCCCCTGCCACCCTTGCCCACCCCAGGAGGACACTCAAGGATGGAGGGACCCATCCCAGGGACATTCAGGTAAGTTCAGGTAAGTATAATTTTTTTATTTTTTTTTTATTTTTTTTTGGCAGAGGGGGGCCTGATTTGTGCCCCCCTACATGCCACAATGCCCAATGACCATGCCCAGGGGACATAAGTCCCCTGGGCATGGCCATTGGGCAAGGGGGCATGACTCCTGTCTTTACTAAGACAGGAGTCATGTAAATGGCGTCTGGGCGTCGTTAAAAATGGCGCAAATCGGGTGGAGGCGATTTTTTTGCCTCTACCTGACTTGCCCCATTTTAAGACGCCCTAACGCCATTTTCCCCAACGCCGGCGCTGCCTGGTGTACGTGTTTTTTTTCCACGCACACCAGGCAGCGCCGGTCTGCTAGCACCGGCTAACGCCATTCAATAAATACGGCGCCCGCATGGCGCTTCAGAATGGCGTTAGCCGGCGCTAATTTTTTTGACGCAAAACTGCAATAGCGCAGTTTTGCGTCAAAAAGTATAAATATGGCCCAGAGTACCTTTATTTTTAGTATAACTGTGTATTGTGTTTTCTTATGATATTGTGCATATGACACTAAGTGGTACTGTAGTAGCTTCACACGTCTCCTAGTTCAGCCTAAGCTGCTCTGCTAAGCTACCATTATCTATCAGCCTAAGCTGCTAGACACCCTATACACTAATAAGGGATAACTGGACCTGGTGCAAGGTGCAAGTACCCCTTGGTACTCACTACAAGCCAGTCCAGCCTCCTACAGCGATGATATGGCACACCTTCTTTGGTGAGTACATTAGGGATCCACCTGTCATATGCAGGCACCTGAACCTGGCCTTCAGGAGCCCGAATGTCCTTTCTATGATCCTCCTAGTTCGCCCATGCGCCTCATTGTACCGTTCCTCTGCCCTGGTCCGGGGATTCCTCACTGGAGTCAATAGCCAAGGCAGGTTGGGGTAACCAGAGTCACCTATTAGCCACACACGGTGTCTCTGTAGCTGTTCCATCACATAAGGGATGCTGCTATTTCGCATAACATACGCGTCATGCACTGACCCAGGGAACTTGGCATTTACATGGGAGATGTACTGGTCAGCCAAACAGACCACCTGGACATTCATAGAATGGTAATTTTTCCTGTTTCTGTACACCTGCTCATTGTCTTTTGGGGGTACTAAAGCCACATGGGTCCCATCAATGGCACCAATGATGTTGGGGATATGTCCAAGGGCATAGAAATCACCCTTCACAGTGGGCAAATCACCCTCCTCTGGGAAAACAATGTAGCTCCGCATGTATTTCATCAGGGCAGACAACACTCTGGACAAAATCTTAGAAAACATAGGCTGAGACTTCCCTGATGACATGGCCACTGTTGTCTGAAAAGACCCACTTGCCAAAAAATGGAGGACTGACAGAACCTGCACCAGAGGGGGAATCCCTGTGGGTTGGCGGATGGGGGACATCAGGGCTGGCTCCAGCTGGGCACACAGTTCATGTATAGTGGCTCGGTCAAGTCGGTATCGAAGTATAATATGGCGTTCTTCCATTGTCGACAGGTCCACCAGCGGTCTGTACACGGGAGGATTCCTCCTTCTCCTCGCAAGTCCCAGCGGACGGTGCCTAGGAAGGACAACATGGAGCACAGAGTCAAGCAACCCACAGGTACGTAACCACAGCTTGCACAGTAAAAGAATCGCTATGCATTGAATGGCTTGTATGAGTGGCAATGCAAGGCCTAGGCCTGTGTGACGCAGTAGAAATTAAGCCATGTGGGCCCTTGAAATGGCGGCTGCCTGACCTGTGAAGTGTGACAGTGGGATGTGAGGTCAATGCGCTGGCGTGGCACACCGTGGCGGTAGGCGGTCGAAGATCGCTGTGCGTAGCCGCATTGGTTAACATTGAACCCTATGGGTTTCACGAGCCAATGACGAGGTGCACCGGCGGTCGCGGTACGCACCGCCGCGGTACGCACCGCCGCGGGCGTGACCGCCATTTTCTATCTGCTTAATCACTCGAGACCTGATCATCCACAGGAGAGGACCTATACTGCAAGTGCTGCTGTGACCTCGGTCTGGAACTGACAATGGCTGCTGCGACTGGGGAAAGGGCCCCTGCCTTCACTTCTGAAGAGTTGGAGAAACTTGTGGATGGGGTCCTCCCCCAGTATGCGCTACTCTACGGTCCTCCAGACCAACAGGTAAGTACACTGGGTGCACGTTGAATGGGCTATGCCTGGGTTGTGTATGGTGGATGTAAGATGGTGGGGTGGGGAGAGAATGAGGAGTGCAAGGCACGACAGATGAGAGCATGTGCCACATGGCAAGGTTGGGGAGGGGGGGGCAATCACATCGAACATACAGAAAACTGATGATATTTCCGATTCCACCCTGTACATGTCAAATAGGTCAGCGCCCATCAGAAAGTCGACATTTGGCGTGCCATCGCCAAGGAAGTGCGGGACCTGGGGGTCCACAACAGACGGGGCACCCACTGCCGCAAGAGGTGGGAGGACATCCGCCGCGGGACCAGGAAGACCGCTGAGTCTCTGCTGGGGATGGCCTCCCAACGTAGGAGGGGTGCCAGTCGTACATTGACCCCCCTGATGTCCCGGATCCTGGCGGTGGCCTACCCCGATTTGGATGGGCGCGTGAGGACATCACAGCAGACACAAGGGGCTGAGTACCAGCACATTCTGCTATCTTTACACGCAGTGGAGGCGTCTGGGTGGGGGAGGAGGGCTGTGGGTGACATTAGGCCAGGGCGCTTTCTGTAGTGTAGTCCCCTCCTTTAGGCATGGCCCTGTGCCCCCACCCCCCACCTGTGTAGGGTGACAAGTACAGCAATCGATGGTCCAGCATCACCCATTAGCGCATTTGTTGTCCATAGACCTGTTGGCCTAGTCACAAGTACTGAGTAGTGTACCCCGATTGCGCGGCTTAGTGCATGAGGCTCCTGTGTCTGTCCTCTCCGCCAACGGTGTTGACAATGCATGCACTCAACCTGTTTTTATTTCTCCCCCACCCTTTTTCTTTATCTTCTTGTGCATGTGTGCATTAGCATCATCAGGCAGAGGAGAAATGGCATCGGAGCACGAGGGAGCTGCGACTCACAAGGCCCCGGTGGGCCATGGTACAGACACCGAGGTCACCAGTGATACGGAGGGCGAGGGGAGCACCACAACGGGGACCCGTGGTGACACCAGCGACACCGACACGTCCTCGGATGGGAGCTCCCTAGCGGTGGCGGCAACATCCGGGCCCCCACCGCCTCTACAGGTACAGCCGCCACCCAGCGCACCAGCTCCGCCCTCCCAGCAGCCCCTCAGCCTTCGCTCCGTGACCGCTTGCCCAAGAAGGCGGGCATCTCCTTCGCCCCAGGCACCTCAGGCCCTGCCCCAGTTACCCCTGCTGCCCTCAGTGAGGAGGTCATTGACCTCCTACAGACCATCATTGTTGGGCAGTCTACCCTTTTGAATGCCATCCAGGGTGTAGAGAGGGAGGTGCATCAGAGCAATGCATACCTGGAGGGCATTCATTCGGGTCAGGCTGCCCATCAACGATCGTTCAATACTCTGGCCTCAGCACTGACGGCAGCCATTGTCCCTGTTTCCAGCCTCCCTCTTCTGACTGCCTCCACCCTGTCTCCGTCTCCTGTTCCTCAGCCTATCCCATCCACACCATCAGACCAGCCTGCACACACCTCAACACCCAAGGCCAGCTCATCCAGACATAAGCACCACAGATCCCACAAGCATTCACCCAAGCAACACCCAGATGCAGACATGGCAACAGTCACTACCACCTCTGTGTCCCCCTCCTCCTTGTCTCCCTCCTCCCTCCCTGTGACGTCTCCACTCACACCTGCATGCACACCACCATCAGCCAGTGCTTCCATCACCACCACACCCTCCAGTACAGTCCGCACACGTGCAGTCACCACCCCCACTGCCATTTACACGTCCCCTGTGTCCTCTCCCACTGTGTCTGTCACCCCCTCTTCCAAGACACACAAACGCAGGCAGCCACCCACCCAACAGCCAACCACCTCACGACAGCCTACGTCACAAGCACCTGCACCCAAAGACAGCACACCTGACTCTCCTACAACCACATCCTCTTCCTCCACTCCCATTCCCACTGCACCTACCCTTTACATTGGTCCTAAAAAACTTTACCTCTCTAAACTTAACCTCTTTGCCCCACCTGACCCACCCCCTCCATCTGATAAGAGTCCGAAGAGCACCTCAGCCACCACCAGCCCTGCTTCTAGTGTGAGCATTGTGCACGGGTTTTGGAGTCCCCCCTTTCCCAGCACTGATACATCGGCCAGCAGCAAGGGGACAGCCAACCCCCCCCAGGAAAGAGGACCCGTAAAATCAAGGGCCGCCGCGAGAAGACTGACACGGCTGCCCCCAAGGAGCAAAGTCCTGGGCCGTCACCTGCCACAACATCCAGGGGAGGCAAGGGCCAGCGAGCCTCATCGAAGGAGGGCAAGGCCAGCAGGGCGGAGAAGTCAGCCAGCAGGGGCGCGGACCAGGAGGGCCCCACAAGCCCCATCCCGGGGGTGAGGGAGGACACCCACGGGCCCAGGACTCCGTCACAGGAGGGTCCAGCAACTGCACGGTCGGAGGGCGACTAAGCAGGGAGTCCTGGCCAGGTCTGGCTCCGTTGAATGACTGGACAAGCACCGCTGAACAGGGCCCCGCCGTGCTGGAAGGCACCGCTGAACAGGGCCCCGCCGTGAAGATAGGCACCGCTGAACAGGGCCCCGCCGTGAAGATAGGCACCGCTGAACAGGGCCCCGCCGTGAAGATAGGCACCGCTGAACAGGGCCCCGCCGTGCTGGAAGGCACCGCTGAACAGGGCCCCGCCGTGAAGATAGGCACCGCTGAACAGGGCCCCGCCGTGAAGATAGGCACCGCTGAACAGGGCCCCGCCGTGAAGATAGGCACCGCTGAACAGGGCCCCGCCGTGCTGGAAGGCACCGCTGAACAGGGCCCCGCCGTGAAGATAGGCACAGCTGAACAGGGCCCCGCCGTGAAGATAGGCACAGCTGAACAGGGCCCCGCCGTGAAGATAGGCACCGCTGAACAGGGCCCCGCCGTGCTGGAAGGCACTGCTGAACAGGGCCCCGCCGTGAAGATAGGCACCGCTGAACAGGGCCCCGCCGTGAAGATAGGCACCGCTGAACAGGGCCCGCCGTGAAGATAGGCACCGCTGAACAGGGCCCTACCGTGAAGATGGGCACCGCTGAACAGGGCCCGCCGTCTCAAGCACCGCTCCGCTGGGCCCTTCCTGTCAAGCACCGCTCCGCTGGGCCCTTCATCTCAAGCACCGCTCCGCTGGGCCCTGCCGTCTCAAGCACCGCTCCGCTGGGCCCCACCGTCTCAAGCACCGCTCCGCTGGGCCCTTCCTGTCGAGCACCGCTCCGCTGGGCCCTTCCTGTCAAGCACCGCTCCGCTGGGCCCTTCATCTCAAGCACCGCTCCGCTGGGCCCTTCCTGTCAAGCACCGCTCCGCTGGGCCCCGCCGTCACAAGCACCGCTCCGCTGGGCCCTTCCTGTCAAGCACCGCTCCGCTGGGCCCTTCCTGTCAAGCACCGCTCCGCTGGGCCCCGCCGTCTCAAGCACCGCTCCGCTGGGCCCCGCCGTCTCAAGCACCGCTCCGCTGGGCCCTTCTTGTCAAGCACCGCTCCGCTGGGCCCTTCCTGTCAAGCACCGCTCCGCTGGGCCCTTCATCTCAAGCACCGCTCCGCTGGGCCCTTCCTGTCAAGCACCGCTCCGCTGGGCCCCGCGTCTCAAGCACCGCTCCGCTGGGCCCTTCCTGTCAAGCACCGCTCCGCTGGGCCCGCCGTCTCAAGCACCGCTCCGCTGGGCCCCGCCATCTCAAGCACTGCTCCGCTGGGCCCTTCCTGTCAAGCACCGCTCCGCTGGGCCCTTCATCTCAAGCACCGCTCCGCTGGGCCCTTCCTGTCAAGCACCGCTCCGCTGGGCCCCGCCGTCTCAAGCACCGCTCCGCTGGGCCCCGCCATCTCAAGCACTGCTCCGCTGGGCCCTTCCTGTCAAGCACCGCTCCGCTGGGCCCCGCGTCTCAAGCACCGCTCCGCTGGGCCCTTCCTGTCAAGCACCGCTCCGCTGGGCCCCGCCGTCTCAAGCACCGCTCCGCTGGGCCCTGCCATCCCAAGCACCGCTCCGCTGGGCCCTTCCTGTCAAGCACCGCTCCGCTGGGCCCTTCATCTCAAGCACCGCTCCGCTGGGCCCTTCCTGTCAAGCACCGCTCCGCTGGGCCCTTCATCTCAAGCACCGCTCCGCTGGGCCCCGCCGTCTCAAGCACCGCTCCGCTGGGCCCATCCTGTCAAGCACCGCTCCGCTGGGCCCTTCCTCTCAAGCACCGCTCCGCTGGGCCCTTCCTGTCAAGCACCGCTGGCCCATTGACAGTGCCGGTTCTGTCTCGAGCTAGTGTTCACGCTGCACTCTGGGCACCCTGCCTCCTCCAGAACCACTGGACACTGTTATCCACTTGAGAGACTGTGGCTTTGCACTCCCCAGGATGGTACAGTGGGCAATCCACCCACTGTAGAGACTTGTGAGACTGTGGCTTTGCACTCCCCAGGATGGTACAGTGGGCATGGAGGCCCCTCGTGGATCTGGCGTCGTGGACTCATGTGGCTGAGGTGCCCCCCCTTCCCTTCCCCCTGAGGTGCCTGTAGTTTTGTCATCTGATGCCCCTGCAGTGTTCTCTCCAACGGACTCAGGTCTCCTGTGTGGGCTTTGCCCATGTGTTTGGTGGACATTGGCCCACGGACTGTGGATATTCGGAAAACTGAGCTGGACTTATTGACTTTGTACATAGCTTTCGCACTGTTCATAATTTATGGTTTGATATTTTATTTTGTAAATTTTCCATGACTTCAATGAACCTAATTTTTACATAAATTTAACGTTACATTTTTATTATGTCTTTGCATTTTTCTGGGGGGTTTGGGGGGTGTCACTCAGTTATTGCTCTGCATTGGTGTGTTGATGGCTGGGGGGTCATATGTGTGTGCCCGTAACCTTTTCTCCTCCCCCCTCCCCTGTGTCGTAGGTGCGGTACTCACCGTTGTCTTCTGCGCCGGAGTTCGTACTCGTGGTAGATGAGCAGGTAGACAATGAGCTGGTAGGATGTTTAATTCAGGCTCCATGCTGTCCTCCGTCCTCGTGGAATGCGTAGAGGTGAGCGTTTTCCCGTTCGTAGTCTGTTTCCGCCGTGTTTTTATCGGCGGTGCTCCCGCCCCGGAAAATGTGGCGGATTGGTGAGTTGTGATAGTGTGGGCGGTACATTGTCTGCCGCCTGCCTGTTGGCGGTGACCGCCGCGCTGTTTGTGTGTCCCGCCGTGGCGGTCGGAGTGTTAAAGTGGCGGGCTGTGTTGCCAGTTCCCGCCAGGGTCAGAATTCAATTTTTTGGACCGCCAGCCTGTTGGCGGGTTGGCCGCCGCTTTAACACCGACCGCCAGGGTTGGAATCACCCCCTCAGTATTTTTACTTTTGTCCCCACCCTTGTCAGAAGACTTACCATCCTTATTCTTGCCATCCTTGTCACCCCCTGTATGAACTTTTCTGTTAACCCTTGTTCTGACCCACTTGTCTGCCTTCTATTCCAATTCTTGGGGAGAGGTCAGATCCGAGTCCACTAGGCATTGGTGCAACAAGTCAGACACACAGTTATTCACAATATGCTCTCTCAGAATAAGATTATACAGGCTTTCATAGTCAGATACCTTACTGCCATGTAACCACCCTTTCAAGGCCTTCACTGAACAGTCCACACAATCTTTCTAGTCTTGAGAGGATTCTTTTCTGGTGTCTCTGAACTTAATCCTGTATTGTTCAGTGGTTAAGCCAAATCCATCCAAGAGTGCATCCTTCAATACTGTGTAATTGTTAGCTTCACTTTCTCTAACATTAAGGAGCCTATCCCTACCCTTTCCATTGAAAGATAGCCACAAAATAGCAGCCCACTGCCTTTGGGGGACCCCCTGTACCATACAGGCCCTGTCAAGTGCAGCAAACCACTTGTTGATGTCATCCCCCTCCTTGAAAGGGGGGACTATCTTGTGCAGATTCCTGGAATCATGCTCTCTATAAGGATTACTGATTACTATCAGGAATACTGCTGCTGCCACCATGGGGTCCTAACCCCAACCTCTGTCTTTCCTTCTCAATGTCTAGGGATTCGCTATCTAAAGACAGCTGTTGCTGTTTAAGCTTTAGTCTGGTCTCTTCAGCCCTCAACTTTTTGAGTTCCCTTTCTAACAAGTTATCCTCAGGGTGGGTGGGTTGGGAATGCTTTGACACAGATGACAAATGGGAAACTTCAGAGTGGGACCTGTCCCTATCTGTCTGGACCCTGGTAACTTGGCCTCTAGGAATAAAGGATGCGCTACTGTGATGGGAACCTCCATTACTACCAACATTACTGGGTGTCCTGCTAGGGGGCAGACCCTGTTCAGAACTCTCCCCACCCTTCTCAGGGAACTCTCCTGAATCAGACTTGGAAGTTTCGATATGTTCTAACCTCTCATTTGATGGGCCAGCTTGGGTCTCATCATCTACCATAAGCAAGTTGAACAGAAACTCTTTTGTATGGTTTTTTCCTATAACTAAACCTAAGCAGAGAGTTTGTAAACTCTTGTAATTTAAAATGTCATAATTAGCATTGACAGTTTTAGGAGCAGACTCTTCCACATACACGATAGCATAAGGTTTTGAGAGAGTGAGAAGAGAGAAAAAGTTTCAGAACTTTTTAAAGCACAGAGAAAAAAAAGTTTTCTAACTTTTAGACAACTTTTAGAAGTTTTAGGAAACTTTTCAGAACTTTGTAAAACGTTTAAGAGAATAAAAGCAAACTTTTTTGGTTAAGTGTACATACACTGAACTGTTTGGTATATGATTCTCTTATGAAAAGTACACAATGACAAAGTGGTAAGTAGTTACAAGTACTTATCCTACCGCTGCACAACCAATGAAGGAGGCTGGCCTGGCCTGTAGTGGGTACCAGAGGTACTTACACCTTGTGCCAGGTCCAGTTATCCCTTATTACTGTAGAAGAGGTGTTTCTAGCAGCTTAGACTGATAGAAGGTAGCTATGGCAAAGCAGCTTAGGCTGAACTAGGAGACATGCAAAGCTCCTACTATACCACTTATATCATATGCACAATATCATAAGAAAACACAACGCACAGAGTTTCTAAAAATAAAGGTACTTTATTTTTATGACAATATGCCAAAATTATCTCAGTGAGTACCCTCAGTAAGAACGTAAGTACTATACACAAGTTATATGTACACAAACCAAAATTAGGTAAGTAAGAGCAAGAAAAGTAATGCAAACAGTGTAGAATTACAATAGGTTGCAATAGGAGCACATAGGTATAGGGGCAACACAAACCATATACTCCAAAAGTGGAATGCGAACCACAAATGGACCCCAGACCTATGTGAGCTTGTAGAGGGTCGCTGGGACTGTAAGAAAACAGTGAGGATTAGAAAAATACCCCACCCCAAGACCCTGAAAAGTAGGAGTAAATTACACCTACTACCCCCAGTGAGCACAGAAGTCGTGATAGGGGGATTCTGCAGGAAGAACAAACACCAGCAGTGCACTGACAACGGATTTCCGGACCTGAGTACCTGTAAGAGAAGGGGACCAAGTCCAATAGTCGCAACAGTGTCCGGGGGGGCAGGCGCCCAGGAAACCCCAGCTGAAGGTGCAAGGAGGCTGCCACCGGTTGGAAGAAGCTTGGAGTTCTGCAAGAAGGAAGAGGACTAGGAACTTCTTCTTTGGAAGACGGATGTCCTACATCGCGATAAAGCTTGCAGACATAATCCCACGCAGAAAGACTGCAAACAAGCCTTGCTAGCTGCAAGGGTCACAGTAGAGGTTTTTGGGTGCTGCTGAGGACCAGGAAGGACCAGGATGTCGCCTTTTGGAGGAGGAGACAGAGGGGGCACTCAGCAACTCAGAGAGCCCTCACAGAAGCAGGCAGCACCCACAAAAGTACCCCAACAGGCACTTAGAAGAAGAGTGAACTGGAGTCCATGCAAAGTTACAAAAGGGAGTCCCACGACGCCGGAGGACAACTCAGAAGGTTGTGCACTGCAGGGCGGAGTGCTGGGGACCCAGGCTTGGCTGTGCATGAAGGAAATCCTGGAAGAGTGCACAGGAGCAGGAGCAGCTGCAAATCAAGTGGTACACAGCTTTGCAGTCTAGAGTGGGGAGGCAAGGACTTACCTCCACTAAACTTGGACTGAAGAGTCACTGGACTGTGGGAGTCACCTGGACAGAGTTGCTGTGTTCCAGGGACCACGCTCGTCAGGATGAGAGGGGACCCATAGGACCAGTGTTGCAGTCTTTTGGTGCCTGCGTTAGCAGGGGGAAGAGTCAGTCGACCCACGGGAGATTTCTTTGGAGCTTCTGGTGCAGGGTGAAGGCAGGCTACCCCCCAGAGAATGCACCACCTGGAAACAGTTGAGAAAGCCAGCAGGATTAGGCGCTACAATGTTGCTGGTAGTCGTCTTGCTACTTTGTTGCGGTTTTGCAGGCGTCCTGGAGCAGTCAGCAGTCGATCCTTTGGTAGAAGGTGAAGAGGGAGATGCAGAGGAACTCTGATGAGCTCTTGCATTCGTTATCTGAAGAATTCCCTAAAGCAGAGACGCTAAATAGCCAGAAAAGGAGGTTTGGCTACCAAGAAAGGGGGATTGGCTACCAAGAGAGGTAAGAGCCTATCAGAAGTGGCCTCTGACGTCACCTGCTGGCACTGGCCACTCAGAGCAGTCCAGTGTGCCCCCAACACCTCTGTTTCCAAGATGGCAGAGGTCTGGGACACACTGGAGGAGCTCTGGGCACCTCCCCTGGGAGGTACTGGTTAGGGGAGTGGTCACTCCCCTTTCTTTTGTCCAGTTTCACGCCAGAGCAGGGCTGGGGGATCCCTGAACCGGTGTAGACTGGCTTATGCAGAGATGGGCACCATCTGTGCCCATCAAAGCATTTCCAGAGGCTGGGGGAGGCTACTCCTCCCCAGCCTTCACACCTATTTCCAAAGGGAGAGTGTGTAACACCCTCTCTCAGAGGAAATCCTTTGTTCTGCCCTCCTGGGCCAGGGTTGCCTGGACCCCAGGAGGGCAGAAACCTGTCTGAGGGGTTGGCAGCAGCTGCAGTGATGATCCCGAAAAGGCAGTTTGGCAGTACCCGGGTTCTGTGCTAGAGACCCTGGGGATCATGGAATTTTCCCCCCAATACCAGAATAGTATTGCGGTGACACTTCCATGATCTTAGACATGTTACATGGCCATGTTCGGAGGTACCATTGTGACGCTATACATAGGTAGTGACCTATGTATAGTGCACGCACGTAATGGTGTCCTCGCACTCACAAAGTCCGGGGGATTTGCCCTGAATGATGTGGAGGCACCTTGGCTAGTGCCAGGGTGCCCACACACTAAGTAACTTTGCACCCAACCTTCACCAGGTGAAGGTTAGACATATAGGTGACTTATAACTTACTTATGTGCAGTGGTAAATGGCTGTGAAATAACGTGGACATTATTTCACGCGGGCTGCACTGGTAGGCCTGTGTAAGAATTGTCAGAGATCCCTATGAGTGGCAAAAGAAATGCTGCAGCCCATAGGGATCTCCTGGAACCCCAATACCCTGGGTACCTAAGTACCATATACAAGGGAATTATATGGGTGTGCCAGTATGCCAATGTAAATTGGTAAATGTAGTCACTAGCCTGTTAGTGACAAATTTGGAAATCAGAGAGAGCATAACCACTGAGGTTCTGGTTAGCAGAGCCTCAGTAAGACAGTTAGGTATCACACAGGGAACACATACAGGGCACATACTTATGAGCACTGGGGCCCTGCCTGACAGGGTCCAAGTGACACATAGACTAAAACAACATACATACAGTGAAATATGGGGGTAACATGCCAGGCAAGATGGTACTTTCCTACACCCCCTCCCTTGCCAGAAGCCCAACTTACCTTCTTCCAGATGGTCTTTTGGCAGTTAAGAGGAAGGGGCACCTGCCAGCAGCGTCCGCCAGCAGAAAACCGCCAGGCCGTATCACAGGTCATCATACAGCTGGTGGCCTTCAACTGGCGTGGCAGTGCTGGTGGTAGCAGCACCAGTTTATCACCATCTGCCAGTATGATCACTGCTGGATTTCCACCCTTCTTGTGGTGGAGGTCAGGCAGTGATCGTAGTATGCCGGACGGATGGTAGCCGCCGTGACGGTATTTTGGCGGCCGTCACCACGGTGGTAGGCGTTTTTTACCGCCAAATACATAATGAGGGCCATAGTCTATCAATCCAAACACAAGGGAGATTTTTATACAGCACACATCCTCAAGGTTCCTACTTCAAGGTTTTCTCATATGCAATAACGAAAATATTAGGAGGTATGATAAAATAAAGTAACTGCCTAGGATCACACCATTTTATTTGCTGGTTTCACATTGTGTAATTTATCCACTAGATGGGTATCAGTTTCTCGCTCCTGTTTGACATCATAGTTTATTGTTTTGTTTTTCATTCTTGGTGCACAATGTCAGAATGTGGGCAGCTGGAAGAAGCCACAGAAAGCTCAGTTCATTTTGGCTTGAGAATGAGCTGAACCAGGGGCTGTCATCTGGCTGAAGCCGCAGGTGCTTCATCCACCTCTGTACTTTACTTTGGGTATTCTGTGCCTGAAATAAGCTTAGATGTTGCTGCCAGTGTGATACAAATGCTGCCCAAATTATGTGTTTGTATGTTTACACACTGGATTGGGCTGCTGCTGCAGATGATGTTGATGTCTGTGCATTAGAGAGAAGCTTGCATTGTTTCTGGCCAGATCAGTATGCATTCTATGGGTGTGAAGGGCATGTGCATTCCTGTCTGGTGCTGTACCCGTTTTGTGCATGGAACTTTTGCTGTGCTTGTGCATCAAGTTTGCACAGTGTAGTTCCTTACACTTTCACCAAATCTGAAATGCTGCTTATTTGTATCTAAGGGAGGCTTTAAATAAGGCTGCCCGGTACCACACTTGTTCCATGTCTTTGAAGGAAGCTGTAGTGGCTCTGCAGTACCACACTTATTCCATGTCGATGAAGCAGGTTGGACTGGCCCTGCAGCCACACTTGCTTCATGTCTTTGAAGTAAGCTTGCACTGGGTGGCACTGAGGTACAGTGCTTGTTCCATGTCTTTGAAATAAGCACTGGTCCTGCAATACCACACATGTCCTTTGTCTTTCACAGAAGATTGTTATGCTCTTGACTAGCACTGTATCTCTCATACATGTACACAGATGACCTGTGGTGCTACCTCTACATGTATTCTATCTTTTTCTAAGTGTTTTAGATCTGACCAAAAGTCTATTTTAGGTGCCTGACCAGCCTCACGTTTTCTAAAAAATAATACATAATCTTGCTTAGAGAAAATTAGATTTAGGTAAGCCCATTTCAGTTATTCATCAGAATGTCATTCACATATTGGTTCAACCCTTCAGTACAGTATACATACAATTGGGCAGTGTATCGGCCCTCTTCAGCCATTGGCTTTGTTGCCAGTGTTGGCTCTGCCAGGTAGGTAGTCGCTGGTCTTTAGCATTACAGGGGGATGTGGACCTCAGGAGATATTTCCTATAGTTCATCCCCAAGCAACTCACCTGCAAGGGAAAACTAGTGCTATTTGAGTAATGAGAGTACCAGCAACTCCTCTGCCATTGCTACTGGACCACAACTTTCTTATGCACAGTCCCAGGCCTCATTGCTGCAAGCTTCAAAACCACTTCATGCCACAGTTTTGAAACGGAATTATGCACAGTCCGTTCAGTTTTATGTGTGCTGAGCCATAGCTATGCTTTAACTATGTTATTATCAGTATAGCAGTTGCAGCTTGCGACAACCAGAAGGGGGGAAGTGGTGCACAGGGGTGATAAATAACAATTACATAATAAAACAAATGTTTAAAAACCACTTACCTCCTCCACCGTGCGCCGCTCCGCTCCTCCGTCTCCTCGCTGCAGGCACAGGCTTCCAGCCTGCCCTGCCACCAATCCTGCCTCTGCTCAAAGCAGCGTCAGGATTGGCTGGGAGTGCCCAGCCAGGGTGCTCCCAGGCAGACTGGGAGCCTGTGCAGGCTCTCTCCAGCCCAGCAACTATGTTGCTGGGCTGGAGAGAGCCTACTGGGCATGTGTGTTTGGCCAGCTCAATACGTCCGGCCAAACACACATGCGCTCTGAGGGGAGTGCTCTGTGCACTCTCCTCAAGTGCTCATCACCCCCAAAGCCCCGCCCCTTTTCAAGAAAACAATAATAAATGCAGTTTATCATCATTTTATTGAAAAGATTTTGCAGCTGCCGCTTCTGGCATGGGGTGCGGCGGAAGACATGACATTCCTCTGCCCTAATGGAGGATCCGCTCTGCAGTATAGATAGATATATACATTCTCCTGGGATTCCTCACCTTCGGGAAAATCCAAGAGATGGCACAAACTGGTACAGATAAACTTGTTGTTTAAAAGTGTTTTTTAATTTCATAAATATAAAGTGAAAAGTGTGAGGATCCACAAGGAAAAGTTAGCCTACTCATTTCGACAAGAGCCTTTGACTGGGCCAACCCATAGTGCAGTGCAAAACATCTATTCAAAGGAACATTCTCCTTTTTGCCCACACCTTTTCTTAAAAGTGTACACACACAGAGCGCCTGAAAACAAATAATTGCATCTCTGCCTATACAATCTTTTTCAATCAATCAGAGTAGTGACCTAATTCATACACAAAAAAATATACAGTATACATTGGAACTATAACAGTTATTATGCTCCATTCTACAGTTGCAATTCTGGTGAGGTACCTACTCAGTTTGCCTAAGTTGTCACTCATTAATGGTAAAGTATAATCGATCATGTAATAACAACATAAGTCATCAAAAGTAGATAAACAGTATACATTAAAGGAACAGCAGTAATTCTGCTACCTTGCACAATTACAATTCAGGTAAAGAACCATTTAACCAAGATCTCAAACAACATCACCTTCTCCCAAAGAGCAACTAATCTCATCACAACAAACAAACAAACAAATTCATGACCATGTGCATACTCTATGATGGTCTTTATAGGCAAAGAGATTATATCAAACAGCGTATATCATAAATAATATCAATACAGTAAAAGATTAATATATTCAGATGTGCAGAGAGCATTATTTTGTGCTATTTATTATTATTGTTGAGCGTGGGACAGAGAAAAGATGAGCGGCGAAGCCTCGAGTGAGTCATGATGCCACTCCCCTCCCTCAACAATGGTAAAAAATAGCATTTTATACCTGCACATCACCGTATATTGTTTATGTCATGGTATTTCTTTCATGTTTACTTACTTTAACAAAAGATAATTTGTACAAAACCAGAATGTACATCATGCAATTTGCGCAGTATGGTAAAATCACATTAAAGTAACATAGTATATATTTACAAAGGTGTTTTATTCATGTAAAGTGCATAAAGTAAATATTACATGCAATCTGTAAGGCAGTAACGTGTTTTTTTCATTTCAATTTTTCTCTACCGTGAAAATAACAAATATGAGACCTTTGCACCGTAGCAATAAATGTGTGAATGTGTGTTTATTATTACAGTTCCTTTAAATAACATGGATTATTGGGGCAGGTTTATTTTCACTGTCATGGCATAAAGATAAATATGTAAATATTTTCACTGCCATGCATTGATATAAATATTTACATAGAAATACCCCCTTTGTAGAGGCTGCACGCAATAAAATTATTTTGTCTACTAGTCAAATTAGATCACAATTCGTTGCACACATCTTGTCATATTAGACCTTACCTCTTCAAACCATAGCACACGACCAAATACCAGGCTACAGTCCATCATACTCAAGGACAAAGGTACTGGAAAGACACAATTTTGGTTCCATCTTTAGATGTTACAGAAATCATATAAACATGTAACCGATATCATATATATTGTGTGTCTTGACATTGCTTATGTAAAGTGAAGCACCAAACCGTATTATTGAAGGTGGATTTATGGTAGAAGACTAATGTTTAACTTTAACATGTACTTTTGTAGTTCTCATTAACATATGCATTTATGCATTTGAGTTATATCGCTTCATTGAAGTTTTCATATATATTCATGTTTCATTTATAATTGTTGCCTTTATTCTATAATTGTAGGATGCACTTATAATCATGTACTTTGGATGGGCACAGCCAAAAACCTTAAGCATTTGATTTCCTGTGTTTATTCTATAACATGAAGTTTTGCGTGCACTGCAATGTTCTTTTTCCTTGAAAGTGTGTTTGTGTGTCTCCACATTAGTGAAAGGCATATTGTGTATTGGAGATAGTGAAGTCCAGGAGGATACATTAGCAAGGATGAGAGGCGCTAACGAACTAAGAAGAAAATACTCCTGTTTGTGTATACGGAGCAGTCCTGATGTTCAAACCGTAGGAGGGGGGGACTTCATGAAAGTTGCCAATTTCAACTGTGTGAAGAAGGAGAACTACTGGTGCTGTTGATGTGAACTTCTTGAAGGTTCTGTGGGTTTAATTGGTATACACAATGTTATTCAAGAGCAGATTCCCTTGAGACTCTGAGGAGTGTAGACCTCTCTACTATTCTCTTGTATGGCTTTATGCTATGCAACACCTTTCTTGGAGACCTTTTACTGAAGTCTATGCTATGCTGACTCTTTCCTAGTTACCCAGAACCAGTTAGGGTTTCTTAACTTTAGTTTAGTCTTAATATAGATTAAATTCGATTTATTTATGTTCAGACAGGAGAATTCTATTTCTTATCTTTTGTATGGCCTCAACTGAAATGCTTGTATATCTTATGCTAATGTGATTTAACCTTATTCAACGCTTTGGTTTACCCTTGACGGTTCTGTACTTATAAAGCATGTTTTTTTAGATTCATTTACATATGTTTGACCCTTAATGTGTAATAAAATGTATTTAATTTTACCACTATTGTTTTGGTCTTAATGTGTTACACTGTTAATTAGACTGGGAAATCAAACTAACTTCCCTTTACCACTCAGGCATCCTAAAAAGATCTATCAAGTAACTGGATTTTATGGAAAAAATTAGAAAGTTCACAATTGAGTCTGAAAAAGTCTTCCGTGGGGGTTGGGACAAATCCCAAGCCGAGGTTACGTTTCTATTTTCAAAATAAACCAATCGACCCACCACTTGAAGATTCCGGTTTAAGAAAACCCTCCACTTTTGTTCCCCCACCCTCAGCTATTCCTTGTCAAGTCCTTGCATTTGAGAAGGCGGTGTTGTCAGATGTTTCCAGGTTACGACCCAAACATCCTTTTATCAACATCTCCACCACTGAAAAGAGGGAACTAAGGATATTGGCTAACGACGAGAGTATTGTGATCAAACAGGCCTATAAGGGAGAAGCAATCGTTATAATGAACGCAGATGACTACAGACAAGAATGCTTACGTCTTTTGAGTGAACCCACGTATTATGCCCCCATCACTAGGAACCCTACTCCTAGACTCCAATTATAGATTAGGACCATGATAGAGGAAGCGTTGAACAATTCTTGGATATCTCCAAAAGAGGCTGCATTCCTGGACACCACCAACCCCCGGGTCCCCTATTTGTACTGTTTACCAAAGATCCATAAGGGCAAACTTCCACCACCTAGACGACCTATAGTGTCTGGTATTGGCTCGATTCTCGAACCACTATCTATCTTTTGTGATCATTTTCTCCAGCCACTTGTTAAAGGGTCTTCCACCTATCTACAAGACACTATGGATGTTTTGAATTTGATCGAGACCATCAATAGTACAGTGGAGGTACACAGATTGACTACCCTTGATGTGGAGGCCCTGTACACCAATGTACCTCAGGAGGCAACACTGCAATAGTGAAGACGGCCCTACGCGAAGGCCCTGGGAATCTGTCTTGCCCAGTTAATTTTAGCATGCAATGTGCAAGACTAGACCTTTTGATTTGTATTAATCATGGTAAATTGTCTACATGTACATATCATAAGTCCACGGATCACAGTAGCTTACTCTCATACGATAGTCACCATCCCAAATCCCTGCGTGACAATTCATCCTTTGGACAATTTTTACGGTTACGACACAACGCTAGGTCACCAAATGTGTATGAGACTCAAGCTGACGACCTGCAGACTAAACTACATTCTAGCCAATACCCACCTCGAATTGTTAGCCAAGCTCAGAAAAGGGCTAGTAATAATAATCGTGAAGCCCTTCTACTGACTAACAATAAGGAACGCAACATGCAGATGACCTGTGTTTCAACTTTCATTCCTTCATCTAATGACATTAAGAAAGAAATCAATAAAAGGTGGTCGATCCTAAACAGTGGCGGTGAGATGATCCCTAAACCTTTGTTTTCATTTAAAAGGACCCACAATATCAAGGATATGGTGGTGCACACTCACCACCCGAAGTAACTATAGGGACACTACTCAAATGACCCTTTGGAATCTTCCTCCTGTGATGGGGC
This sequence comes from Pleurodeles waltl, assembly GCF_031143425.1. NCBI lineage: Eukaryota > Metazoa > Chordata > Amphibia > Caudata > Salamandridae > Pleurodeles > Pleurodeles waltl. Next base: position 169,814,076 of record NC_090442.1, read on the forward strand.
ATTATCCGTGTGGGCAATGTAGTGTATGTCCACTAACCAGTAATACTAAGGCTCTTGACTTGGCTCCGATAGGACAATGCACCTGACAAAACACACCAGTTGTAACACCAGAAACTGCATCTATATGATTACCTGCCCATGTAACTTACGGTATATATCGGCATGACTACCAGACCAGTTAAGACAAGAATTAACAAACATAGGAGTAACATTAGGTGTGGACATGTGACAACAAAATTGTGTGCCCATTTCCTAGAAGCACAGCACACCCCTGATGACCTAAGATGGGTCGTTTTGGATGCCCCTAAGTTTGGAACCGAAAGCACACGTTCCCTCTTCAGATTAGAACAACGTTGGGTTTTCAAACTCCGGACTAATATAAGTGGACTAAATGATGATATACCTTGGGTCACCTCGTCCCAGTAGCCACTATGGGTCCTCTCTTTTTTGCCAGGTTTCTCAGAGTTTTTCCTGGTTGGTGACTACATACTGGAACTAGTACGAAAATTCCATTGGTCTTTTGTACATTTTCTGTGACTCTTTATTCTACCCAGTGCACGACTTTTCTAGGTACTGAGGTAAATGGAGTCGCAGGTGGTTTTGACCCGTTGGGGATTCTTTTTGATATAGCCTTACTGCATATCTTTAGATGGTATCCATCCTTTGGGCTCCATTAAAACGGTGATAAAACAATTTTCCCTCGACTTTAGAATGATCATTAATTGAGTGCCCCTTAGTTGGGTGAACCAAAAATCCTTTTTTATGTGAATATAATTTTTTCTGTGTCACTAAGTCCCTTTTTTTATATAATATACGTTTTCAAATGAATACTCTTGAATTAGACAATATTTCTTAGTCCTATTTGGAACCCTTGAGTTACTGACATTAGCGAAATACACTCAAAATGACAACGTGCCTGTTAAACCTTGTCTTAAGTCCTACTTCACTTCTCATGAAACTTCCAGGACACTGGCTCTGCTTGAGCCGTCTTCTATTTCTGTGTCCTCACTCGCGCGGCCCGGAAGTGCGGTGTCTTTCACTTTCTACGATTTTTAAATAGGAACTGCTTCACCTGGCGGGCCTCAATTCGGGGAGAAGCCGGGGTAGGTTCCAGACAAGCGGACCGCTGCACACATTGTGAGTATTTCCTCACTCTTGTGGTTTTGAGATATTGATGTTGGCTGTACATTTTAAAACTACAAGAAGCGCAGTGGCTAGCACAGATCTCCGTGTGCTAATGCCTTGGCTTCGGTGTTGTCGTATTTGAGCTAAATGCTCCGTTTCCCACCTTCACGTTAAAATACTGTGAAATTGTGTTTGTTTTCGACAGGGTTTGTAAAGATCGTTTTACATCGCCATTTTTTAACCATAGTTTTGCAATACTTTTGACTATATGTCCCTGATGTTTACAATGGTTATTTGTCTTGGGAACAGCAACGTGTACTTGATTAAGACCATGTTTAAAATGTTGACTATGTGTGTCTCTCTGCCTCCCCCTTTTTCTTGAGTGTGAGTGTACCATGACTTGACATTTTGTCTCACAATATTCAGGTCTCAACTACTGTCTTATTTCAATTTTTGATCCTTGTTTCTGATATTAGCTGCAACAGTCCTAGGCTTGTACCTTCCCAAGGAGTGTAATCCTTTAGTTGGGGATGGTAAACTCATTGGTTTTCACTATATTGCATTATGGGCTCCACCCTGTTTGTGCACTGATTCGGCATGGGTTGCGTTTGAATACACGAGATGCACTTTTTTTGCTCTGAATTAATCAACCTTTTCTGTACAGGGCGACCTCTTTGTTTAGTTGACCGGACGGACAATATACTTACATGTAAGGGACTGTAGTTGAAATTTTTTGTCCTTATAGAGTCCTAACAGTGTCTATATTTTTGGTCCTTCTGGAGAAGTTTTCTTTTTGTTTTTGTTGGTCCTGATGAAGCGTTATTGGATCCGTTTGGACAGCCGGACGCGAAACATGTTGACCTGTGTTTAGAGGCGATGTCATAATTTCCTTGCCCTCATTCATTATTAGAAAGTGGTTGAGCATTACTTCTCACATTATCACTTTCAAGTTGTTTTTAATCTTAGTCTAAATCCTCTGTTTTTTAAAAAAATTAAATGATTTGTTTGTTGAGGTTTAGAACCAATTTTAATATTTTCTCTCCTTCTTGATTAGTGTCTGCCCTTAGGCACCACCTTAGACATTCTACTCCGGCAGCCACTGTAAAAGATCTCTGGCAAAGAGCCCCCTCATGGGGAGCCCGTCAGACATCGCAGCACAGGTCTGACGAGGAGCATCCCCGATTATGAAGTATGAACGGGTGTGTGAGAGCTCTTGCTCCTAAACTTGTAGGTTCCCTTTGTTTTCCTTTGGAACAGTGTACTCTTTGTTGTGTTGTTATTATTATGTGTCTGTCCTCCATTGTCGCCAGGTCCACCAGGGTTATGTACACAGGAGGATGTCTCCATCTCATATTCATCCTCAGCGGTTGAAGCCTAGGGAGAAAAACGGTAAGGAGAGGGTCATAATCACACATCTAGTGCAATAATGATGCTTTTCTACATTTACATAACCAGTATGTGAATCCGAGAGTCAGTTGCTGTGCCAATGTCTGCTGTGACACAGTTAGGTGCCATGGCCTGTGCCCCCTTGAAATGGCGGCTGCCTGACCTATGAGGAGGGACAGGTGGAAATGAGGTCATTCTGCTGGCATTGTGCGCCATTGCGGTAGGCGGTCGATGACCCCCGCGCAACTTCGCATTGGTTATCATTGGGCCCTATGGGTTCCAGGAGCCAATGGCGATGTACGCTGGCGCTGATGGTACGCACCACTGCGGACGTGACCGCCATTTTCTATCTCTTCACTCACTTGCTACCTGACCTTCAACAGGAGAGGACCTACACTGCAAGTGCTGCTGAGACCTGTGTCTTGAAGCGACAATGGCTCATGTGTCTTGGGAAAGGGCCCCTGCCTTCACTACGGAGGAGTTGGAGAGACTGCTGAATGGGGTCCTACCCCAGTACACGTTACTCTACGGTCCTCCAGACAAACAGGTGAGTACACTGCGAGCATAATGTGTGGGCCATGAATGTATGGAGTGCTGTGTATGTAAGCCGCATGTAGGGGGGGGCTGATGCGCCCTGGCCAGAGTGCTGCATGCACGGTTGTCAATGTATGTGCGTCAGGGGATGGGAGGGATATGGTGGGCCATGAGTGTGACATTCCGGACGGTTAACTAATTCCCATTTCTGCTGTCATTTTCCTGCACGTCAGGGCCCATCAGAAAAAGGTATTTGGCGTGCCATCGCCAAGGAGGTGCGGACCCTGGGGGTCTTTGACAGGCGGAGCACCCACAGCCGCAAACGGTGGGAGGACCTGCGCCACTGGGTAAGGAAGACGGCGGATGTCCAGTTGGGGATGGCCTCCCACCGAGGAAGGGGTGTCTGTCATACCCTGACCGTCCTAATGATCCACATCCTAGCGGTGGCCTATCCAGAGTTAGATGGGCGCTTGAGGGCAACACAGCAGCCACAAGGGGGTGAGTAGAAATTCTGATTCATTACTTAGTGCGCGTTAAGCTTTTACCTGGGTGGGGATGTGGTCTGTGGGTGCCCCTAGGCCAGGGCGAACATGGCAGGGTAGGTCCCTTGTTGGGCAGGCTCTGAAGCACTCCAAACCCAATAGCGTTAGTGGGCATCTACTACTAGTCAGGGCCCTGTTTGTTTCAGGTGGGCAGCTGATGGCGTTAGGCATTGTACCCCATGGGCTGGTGACTGGCACTGTAACTGTTAGTGCACGGCCTGGTGTATAGGGCTGTTCCCTATGAGTTGTGTACGCCAACGGTAGTGTTGTTTCTGGCACTGACCAAGTGTATCCTCTGTCTCCCCCCACCTTTTTGTTTTGTCACCCTGTCCTTGTGTGCATTTGCATAATCTGGCAGAGGAGCAGTGGCACCGGCAACAGAGGGAACTGCATCCCACATGGCCCTGGAGGCCGAATCCACCGACGGTGAGGGCACCAGTGGGACGGAGGGCGAGGGGAGCACCACGACGGGGACAGGAGGGGACACCACAGACAGCGACTCCTCCTCCGATGGAAACTCCCTGGCGGTGGCGGACACATCTTCTCCCACCCTAACAACAGGTACAGCTCCCCCCCACCAGCACTGCCCTCCCAGCAGCCCCTCAGCGTGTTTCCCATGCCCACTCACCCAGGAGGGTGGGCATCTCATTTGCCCCAGGCACCTCAGACCCTGCCCCAGTCAGCCCTGCTGCCCTCAGTGAGGAGGCTATTGACCTCTGAGATCAACAAATGCATACCTGGAGGGCATTCACTCTGGCGCAACAGAGAGCATTTCAGGCTCCTTTTTCCGCACTGATGGCAGCCATTGTACCTGTCTCTAGCCTCCCCCCTCCAACTTCCTCTACCCAGTCCCAATCCCCTCAACCCCAACCTATCCCAAGCACACCTTCAGACCAGCATTCACCCAAATCAACACACAAAAGTGGCTCAGGCAAACACAAGCACCACACTTTATCACACAGGCACTCACACAAGCACCATTCCCATGCAGACACACCAACATCCACTGCCTCCACTGTGTCCCCTCCTCCTTGTCGTCCACCTCCCTCCCACTAGCATCTCCACTCACACCTGCATGCACTACATCCTCATCCACTACCTCTATCACCAGCACGTCCATCATTACACACCCCTCACTGACAGTCACCACCCCCACATCCATGCACACGCCCCCTGTGTCCTCTTCCAGTGTGTCTGTGACCCCTCCTCCCAAAGTACACAAACGTAAGCACCCACCCACCCAACAGCCATCCACCTCCCAACAGCATCCAGCTCATGCACCTGCACCCAAACTCAGCAGACAGACACCTCCCACAACCACTCCCTCTTCCTCCACTCCCAAACCTTCTCCCTCATCCTGCCCCAGTGTCCCTAAGAAGAATTTCCTGGCAAACATTGACCTCTTCCCTACCCCTCCTCCCCCATCCTTCCCCTCAGGCCAGGGTGGCCAAAACCCAGCCCAGCACCTCACCACCAAGTCCTCGTCCACTGTGGTTCCTGCAGCTGTCAGAGGATCGAAGGGGGCACCCATTAGCCCAACCAGTGTGCCACCAACCCCTGTCAAGGTTAAATCCATTCGTCACCTGGCAAGGTGAAGAAGGGGACAGCATCCAGCAAGGGGAAGGAGCCACAACCACCCAGCAAGGCCACCTCAAAGACTCCAGCTGCCAGACCCAAGGTGACACCACCATCTACCAAGGTGAGGAAGGGACACAAAACACCAGGCAAGGCACTTCAGCCATCCAAAGCTGCAGGTGAAGGCCTTGTGGCTACCAGCAGAATCGCCAGCACCACTAGCAGCCCCGCTGCGAGCACCCCTGCAAGCACCGCCACCTGCACCGCCACAAGCACCACTACTGTCAACAGCAGCAGCCCCAGTGGACAGCTGTCCGAGGCTGCAGGAGAAGGGCTGAAGCCTCCCCCCACCACTGGCATCACCGGCACCTGCACCGCGGCCACCACCACCACCTGCTTCGCCGCAAGCACTGCCGCAAGCCCCGCCGCAAACACCGCCACCTGCACCGCTGACAGTAGCACCACTGCCAGCAGCCGCAGCAGCAGCCCCAGTGGGCAGCTGTCCAAGGCTGCAGGAGAGGGGCTGGAGCCTCCCTCTACCACATGCAGCACCCCCACCGGCACTACCACCAGTGTGCAGCCATAGCCGCCGCCGAATGGTCTCTCGCCCTTCATCCATGGACTATCATGCATCCTGGTCACTGCAAATTTCGTGGCTCAGACACTCAGGTGAGGGACCGTGAACTGCCACACCCCAAGTGCTGCATCACTGGGCACAGAGCCACCTCCAGAACCAGTGGAGAAAGGCATCCACTCACTCTATCCTTGGCAGGATGAAGCAGACTTGGCACAGAGTCCCCTCCAGAACCAGTGGAGAAAGACATCCACTCACCCTATCCTTGGCAGGATGAGGCAGACTGGGCACAGAACCCCCTCCAGAACCAGTGGAGAAAGGCATCCACTCACCCTATCCTTGGCAGGATGAAGCAGACATGGCAGAAAGGCCCCTCCAGAACCAGTGGAGAAAGGCATCCACTCACCCTATCCTTGGCAGGATGAAGAAGACTGGGCACAAAGCCCCCTTCAGAACCAGTGGAGAAAGGCATCCACTCACCCTATCCTTGGCAGGATGAAGCAGACTGGGCACAAAGCCCCCTCCAGAACCATTGGAGAAAGGCATCCACTTGAGAGACTGGCTTTGCACTCCCCAGGACCAGGCAGTGGGCAAACCACACACTTGAGAGGCTTGAGGGACTGGGACCAGGCAGTGGGCAAACCACCCACTTGAGAGACTTGGAACTGTGGCTTTGAACTCCCCAGGACCAGGCAGTGGGCAATCCACCCACTTGAGAGACTTGAGAGACTGTGGCTTTGAACTCCCCAGGACCAGGCAGTGGGAAAATCACCCACTTGAGAGACTTGAGAGACTGTGGCTTTGCACTCCCCAGGACCAGGCAGTGGGCAAACCACCCACTTGAGAGACTTGAGGGACTGTGGCTTTGAACTCCCCAGGACCAGGCAGTGGGCAAACCACCCACTTGAGAGACTTGAGAGACTGTGGCTTTGAACTCCTCAGGACCAGGCAGTGGGCAAACCACCCACTTGAGAGACTTGAGAGACTGTGGCTTTGAACTCCTCAGGACCAGGCAGTGGGCAAACCACCCACTTGAGAGACTTGAGAGACTGTGGCCTTGCACTTCCCAGGACATCGCTGTGGGCATGGAGTTCCCTGCAGGAACAGTGGCGTTGTCCCATCTTCCGGATGAGGTGCCCCCCCCTTCCCCATCCCCCTGAGGTGCCTGTGTGTTTTCGACCTGATGCCCCTGCAGCGTTCTCTCCGTATTGAGGCTGGAGTCAAGTGAGGGTTTGGCCTATGTGATATGGCCCTGTGGCCCACGGACGTTGCGAGTGGACAATGTACCGCCTTATGTACATATTGTATATATTGTAAATACTGTTTTTGAATTTGTAACGTATATCTGACTATTTCTAATGTGACACTCATTTGACTCAATTCCTTTTGTCCTTGCGTTCTTTAAGAGGGTTACTGGGTGTATATTTAATGTTGTTGCATGTCTTTGTGTGTATGCTGTTGGGGGTGAGGGTGGGGATGGGGGAGTTGCGTGTGTATGTCACTCTCTTCTTCCTCCCCTCTCCCCTGTCTGCTAGGTGCAGTACTCACCGTGGTCGTCGCCGCTGACGTTCGTTCTCCTGGTAGATGACAAGAAACACCAACATCGGTAACACATGGAGTTCGGGCTGCATGGCGTCTTAGTTCTTCCTTGAGTGTCGAGAGGTGAGTGGTTTCCCTTCAAAGTACTGTTTCCGCCATGCTTTTGATGGTGTTGGTACCGCCCCGGAAAATCTGGCGGATGGGCGGGTTGTGATGTGGTGGGCGGTACATTGACTTTCGGCTGTCTGTTGGCGGTTACCGCTGCGGTGTTTGTTGCTACCGCCATGGCGGTCGGAGTGTTAAAGTGGCTGTATGTGTTGGCGGTTTCCGCCGTGGTTGTGATTCCATTTTTTTTACCCCCGGCCTGTTGGTGGTGTTACCGCCACTTTAACACTGACCGGCAGGGTTGTAATGAGGGCCTTTGTGCCAGATCTACAAGAAAGTGGCACATCGGTCCTGATGCGCCGCTTTTCCTGCGCTGCCCCGCCACATGACACATGGTTGCACTGTATTTACAATAAGGTGCACCTTGGCGCTCCTTTCCACAATAGTGTCTTAACTTATGATGCTGTTATGGCGCTTTGCTGGCTGGATTAGCACCATAAATGATGGCGCTAGTGCAGCAAAGCACTATGGAGGCCCATAGATTACTATGGGCTCATCACTTTAACACCTGCCCCAAGCAGGCGTTAAAAAATGACAGAAAAAATGTTGCAGTGAAATCTTGAAGATTTAACTGCACCATTTTTTGCGGCCTCCCTGCGTGGGAACACCCCCCTTGCATACATTATACTTGGCACAGGTATAATGTGGCACATGGGTTTACAAAGTGGCGCAATGCTAGCATTCCGCCACTTTGTAAATATGGCACGGGGAAATGGCCTCCTTAACGCCACACTAGCATTAAAAAAACTACGATAGTGTGGCCCAAGGAGGACAAAGGGCTTTGTAAATCTGGCTTTTTATTTCTATTAAGTATAATGGTAAATCCAGGAGGAAGCTGCGAGCCAGCTCTGCAACTGTCTATGACTCCCCACTCCAACATTATGCACCTCCCAACCAGCTCCCCCACCACATTCCAATGGAATCCATGTATGACATCACGTTGTGTGAATAGAGAACTCAGATCAAGCCCAAATACAACACCTCCCAAGCATGAAGGTTTTTATGAGGCTGGCATCAAAATCCTAAAACGTATTTCAAGATAATTAGTTGTTATCCTTTCCTGCCTCCAGCAAACAATTCTGCCTGCATAAAAGCTGGTTAAATCCTTGTATACCTCTCTCCAAATGGGTAATAGCTAATGTGAAGCCAGCAACGCATTCCCTTCTACACACAGTATACACAAATGGACAAGGAAAACAACATTTCAGTTGGCTGTACAAAACCCTGCAAGCCAGTGAATTCAGCTAATTATAATTTGCAGGAAACATGGGTAGCCAAAATTGGCTGAGTACTCCACGTTTTATACAAAGCTTATCTCACTCCAGTCAAGTTACACAAATCATCCCTGGGGCGTGACCATGATGAGTGACACCCCACCTCCGTGCTGATACCCACCATGTGTTCTGGAACAACCTATCCTTAGTGGTATTATGGTGAGCAGTAATAGAACCTTGACAAGACGCATAGGGTTGCCAGGCCCGTTAATTCTATCTAACACATTTAAACAGCATAAAGCGGCAACCTCGCTTCTAGGGTTGGGGCCGTTAGTGGATAAAAGATCAATTCTTTTAAAATGGAAAGAGGCATTCCCTGGACACGACATGGAGCCACACACTGAAAAAATAGGCCTAGGCTTAGAGTAAATCAATGTATAGAAAAAAAGTTTGAGGAATTCATAAACTGCAGATCGCTAGTGACTGGGATGATACATGGGAGAATCTGGAAGCAATACCTAGTGACAAAACCATGTTCCTGTAGACAGCTGTGTTGGTACTTGATGGCAGGAATTGTCTCTGATCCAATGCTTAATGATGACAGCTCAATGCCTGCTTATTCCTTGGGGTTCTACCCTCGTCCCTTAGCAGTTTCTATAACAACATGCTGATCCCCGATTGTTTGATCATGAAAATCATGCCACAACTTGCTCCCCACTTGCAGCACCTCCACTCATCTCCAATTATTACAACTAGTCCGTAGTACTCCTGTGTGCTAAATAACCCATTTTTTGCACAATCTTCCCTCAGTGTCTGTGCAGTACTGGTGGGGTTTGTTTAATACCACTGTCTGTGATTGTGTGTTTGAGAAACTACATGTAGGGAGGTAGCCTCTTTCTAGTCTTGTTACCCCCACTTTTGGCCTGTTTGTGATTATATGTCAGGGTGTTTTTACTGTCTCACTGGGATCCTGCTAGCCAGGGCCCAGTGCTCATCGTGAAAACCCTATGTTGTCAGTGTGTTTGATATGTGTCACTTGGATCCTGCTAGCCAAGACCCCAGTGCTCATAAGTTTGTGGCCTATATGTGTTACCTGTGTGGTGCCTAACTGTATCACTGAGGTTCTGCTAACCAGAACCTCAGTGTTTATGCTGTCTCTTTGCTTTAAAATTGTCACTGCAGGCTAGTGACTAATTTTAACAATTTTCATTGGCATACTGGAACACCCTTATAATTCCCTTGTATATGGTACCTAGGTACCCAGGGTATTGGGGTTCCAAGAGACCCCTATGGGCTGCAGCATTTCCGTTGCCACCCAAAGGGAGCTCAGACAATTCTTACACAAGACTGCCACTGCAGCCTGAGTAAAATAACGTCCACGTTATTTCACATCCATTTGTCACTGCACATAAGTAACTTATAAGTCACCTATATGTCTAACCCTCACTTGGTGAAGGTTGGGTGCCAAGTTACTTAGTGTGTGGGCACCCTGGCACTAGCCAAGGTGCCCCCACATTGTTCATGGCAATTTCCCAAACTTTGTGAGTGCTAGAACACCATTACACATGTGCACTATACATAGGTCACTACCTATGTATAGCGTCACAATGGTAACTCCGAACATGGCCATGTAACATGTCTAAGATCATGGAATTGTCACCCCAATACCATTCTGGTATTTGGGGGACAATTCCATGATCCCCTGGGTCTCTAGCACAGAATCCGGGTGCTGCCAAACTGCCTTTTTGGGGTTTCCACTGCAGCTGCTGCTGCTGCTGCTGCCAAACCCTCAGACAGGATTCTGCCCTCCTGGGGTCTGGGCAGCCCCGGGCCAGGAAGGCGGAACAAAGGATATCCTCTGAGAGAGGGTGTTAAACCCTCTCCCTTTGGAAATAGGTGTGAAGGGCTGGGGAGGAGTAGCCTCCCCCAGCCTCTGGAAATGCTTTGATGGGCACAGATGGTGCCCATCTCTGCATAAGCCAGTCTACACCGGTTCTTGGATCCCCCAGCCCTGCTCTGGCGCGAACCTGGACAAAGGAAAGGGGAGTGGCCACTCCCCTGACCAGTACCTCCCAGGGGCGGTGCCCAGAGCTCCTCCAGTGTGTCCCAGACCTCTGCCATCTTGGAAACAGAGGTGTGGGTGCACACTGGACTGCTGTGAGTGGCCAGTGCCAGCAGGTGATGTCAGAGACCCCCTCTGATAGGCTCTTACCTCTCTTGGTAGCCAATCCTCCTTTCTTGGTAGCCAAACCTCCTTTTCCGGCTATTTAGGGTCTCTCCTCTGGGGTATTCTTCAGATAATGAAGGCAAGAGCTCACCAGAGTTCCTCTGCACGTCCCTCCCGCTGACTGCTCCAGGACGCCTGCAAAACTGCAACAAAGTAGTAAGATGACTACCAGCAACATTGTATCGCCCAATCCTGCCGGCTTTTTCGACTGTTTCCTGGTGGTACATGCTTTGGGGGCTGTCTGCCTTCACCCTGCACTGGAAGCCAAGAAGAAATCTCCTGTGGGCCGACGGAATCTTCCCCCTGCTAACGCAGGCACCAAAAGACTGCAACACCGAACCTCTGGGTCCCCTCTCATCCTGACAAGCGTGGTCCCTGGAACACAGGAGCTATATCCAAGTGACCCCCACAGTCCAGTGATCTTTCAGTCCAGGTTTGGTGGAGGTAAGTCCTTGCCTCCCCATGCAAGACTGCAAACCTGTGTACTGCGTGATTTGCAGCTGCTCTGACTTCTGTGCACTTCTCCAAGGATTCCTTTGTGCACAGCCTAGCTTGGGTCGCCAGCACTTAATCCTGCAGTGCTCAACCCTCTGAGTGGGACCCTCCTTTGTGAGTCTGAGTCATCTCCGGTTCACAAATATTGTAAGTGCCTGATCCGGTACTTCTGCGGGTGCTGCCTGCTTCTGTGGGGCTCTCTGAGTTGCTGAGCGCCCCCTCTGTCTCCTCCTCCAAGGGGTGACATCCTGGTCCTTCCTGGTCCCCAGCAGCACCCAAAAACCTCTACCCCAACCCTTGCACCTAGCAAGGCTTTTTTGCGGTATTTCTGCGTGGAAATACTTCTGTAACATCCAGCACGTCGTGGGACATCTTCCATACAAAGACGAAGTTCCTAGCTCTTTTCGTTGCTGCAGAATCTTCGGCTTCTTCCACCCAGAGGCAGCCTTCTTGCACCTTCATACGGGGTTTCCTGGGCTCCTGCCCTTCCCCCGGACACTATTGTGACTCTTGGACTTAGTCCCCTTGCCTTGCAGATCCTCAGGTCCAGGAATCTATCTTCAGCGCTTTGCTGGTGTTTGTGGTTCTTGCAGAATCCCCCTATCACGACTATTGTGTCCTTTTGGGGTAGTAGGGGAAATTTACTCCTACTTTTCAGGGTCTTGGGGTGGGGTATCTTGGACACCCTGACTGTTTTCTTATAGTCCCAGCTACCTCTACAAGCTCCCATAGGTCTGGGGTCCATTCGTGATTCGCATTCCACTTTTGGAGTATATGGTTTGTGTTGCCCCTGGACCTATGTTCACCCATTGCATCCTATTGTAATTCTACACTGTTTGCATTACTTTTCTTACTATTACTTACCTGTTCTGGGTTTGTGTGCATATAACTTGTGTATATTACTTACTTTCTAACTGAGGGTACTCACTGAGATACTTTTGGCATATTGTCATAAAAATAAAGTACCTTTATTTTTAGTAACTCTGAGTATTGTGTTTTCTTATGATATAGTACTAAGTGATGTAAGTGGTATAGTAGGAGCTTTGCATGTCTCCTAGTTCAGCCTAAGCTGCTTTGCCATAGCTACCTTCTATCAGCCTAAGCTGCTAGAAACACCTCTATTCTACTAATAAGGGATAACTGGACCTAGCACAGGGTGTAAGTACCGCAAGGTACCCACTATAAGCCAGGCCAGCCTCCTACACTACATATCAATGGCAGTCAATGAATGATCACCGTTAATCCTTTCTTATATGTTGAGTGATCTCATCTTATGTGATATTGATCATTCTGATGCATCAAATGAAATGATTTCTGTTAGGTATATGTTGACGCTAAAAGAAGAAACATATTGGGGAATGCTGAAATTCTGTGGTGGAACTCAGGCTCGGCTGAGTTCCACTAAGAATGTTAGTATTCAAAGGGGATGGCTGAGATGTCTTCGGACATTTAAATTATTAAGTTAATAAATATGGATTTAATATACCTCTATAAGCTGTATTCATTGAAGACAAGTATAACACTGGTGAGGAGCGTGAAGATGGAGTCCTGGAAAATGGACATCACAACATCGGGAATGTGTTCTATAAATTCAGGACGTCTACCGGACAAGGGGTATGTGAATACTCTGGTATGATTTGCATGGAAGCTGATCTGCGGGATGCTGAGTGAGGAGCCAGTGTTTTCGTACCCTGGAAAACACTATTTGTACTGAATTTCTCACCTCCTAGATGTCAATTCAATTGGTTAGCAATGACAAGCTGTTGCTACGTTGTGTTATGCAGACATGACGTAATGAGCAGCTGGGAGATGCCATTGCCTAGCAAAAGACGGCCGGGAACAAACATTTCTCACTTTGATGTTTTCATCGGTGATGGGCATCCCGTAAACTTATTTTGCCTGAATTGAGAAGCTTGGAGATGACTTTGCCTACAACACACAGCCGGGAATGTATATTTTTGACCCTGATGTTTTCGTCAGAGTGCGCATTGGCATGCTTTAAACGTATATTGCCTATCTTGACTGTCAGCGATAGGCATGTTTTATAAATAACACTAAACATTTCTCTTTTTTGTCGCCGGCGCTGGGCACGCCGTAACATATTTTGACTATCTTATATCTGTACACAGTGATAGGCACGCTTTTAAAATACACTTCCTCATTATTAGCAGCGCTAAACACGTCTATAACAAAAGTTGGACAGTTAATTTCCCATTAGGATTAATCACACAATTGTAATTGAGTTGATAAACTCATAGGCAAATATGCAGAATGTTACAACTCCCCCATTTTTCTTAACAACTCTGGGTGATCCACCCATTAAGTGGGGAAAATGGAAAAACTGTTTTTGAAAGGTATTCCAGAGTGTGTGGCACATCACTCAGTGCTGAGGGAAGAACGGCACTGTTACTTCACTGTCTTGGGTCCGAAGATCAGGAAGTATTTGATCACCTTCCTGAATATGAAACTTGCATTAGAAAGCTTGACTTACATTATTTAGCAAAGGTCAGTACCATTCTTGAAAGGTACTATTTTGGTAAAAGATTACAAAATGAGTGTGAATCTATTGAAAATTATATAACTAATCTCAGACCTTTAGCATCTTCTTGTAAATTTGGAACTTTGCTTGATGAGAGAATTTGAGATCAATTTATGTTGGGGTGTAGTATTGAGAAGGTACGTGATGGACTGTGGTTACCTGATGATCCTAGTCTAGAGGAAGTCATAACAGTTGCTAAGTAAATAGAACACTCCATGAAGTGTATGGAAGTAATAAAAAAAGATAATAGTAAGGATGTAATGTGATTAGGGAGGAAAAGAGTTTTAACAAAGCAACCTGTGCATAATTCGGGTGTGCAAATTAAAACTAATAAAAAATGTTATAGGTGTGGCAAAGAAGGACAAGTTGATAGAATTCTATACGTTAGAGTGATTTTTTTCAGAAGTCCTGTGTAAAGGAATTCATTAGTTCCAGTTTATTCAATTATATAGGCATGTTTATGAGATATATGGTAAGGTATTAGAATTGATGTCATTTGTGTTTATGAGAGGGAGATGCGTTATATATATGTTGAGGCTGAAAGTAGAAACATATTGGAGAATGCTGAAATTCTGTGGTGGAACTCAGGCTCGGCTGAGTTCCACTAAGAATGCTAGTATTCAAAGAGGATTTGATTGGTGCCAGTGTCGAGCGGATGGCTGAGATGTCTTCAGAGATTTAATGTATTAAGTTAATAAATACTGATTTAACATAACTCTACAAGCTGTATTCATTGATGACAATTATACCAAAGGGTGACCTCAAAGCCATAAATCATTCTCTTTTAGTTTAATATTGCACCATAGCAGAATACTATTAGGCAGGAATAATTCCCACATAAGTGGTGGGACTGGGCGTTTTGAGGCATGATTTGCATTGAACAACCACAAACATGTCTCTATGTGGCCATTCATAGACTCATCAATGACTATTTCTCACTATGAGTATGGTCTGACAGGGATGTAGAATTCCTATTGCCCAACACCCAGGACATAATGTTTGGGGTCAAGGGCATCATGTTTTCATGTTTATTGTGTCCTTGGGACAAGTAGGCCCAACACCCTGCAGCACAAATCCTTTGGCTGCCAGTTTATAAAGAAAGGAACTGTCTGTGGTTGAGGTAATATGTGTGTCTATATGTTAATCCTGTTCAAACTTGTATTTGTAGTTAATTAATGAAAAGCCTTCATTATTAGGGTGAGTGCTGTAAATATACGTTTAAGGTCACACTGCACTACTGACAATGTTTCCAGTTAAAAAAAAAGAAAAAAAGTGTACCCACACATTTGAAAAGTTAAACAATATGAGGCTAAGTATAACGCGCCCAGAATGCTCTCTGATTAGCTGCAAATGTTTGCAGAAACTTGTAAGTAAGAGTGATGATTCTTTACTTTCAAAATACAATGTTCAGAAAGAAATGTAAGTAGGAAAAATCCAGTTTGCTACTATGACATTTTAGATGCTATTTCTTTGAAGCGTCATTTAGTAAAATGTGTTGATGCATGCTAATATTTCCAAAAAATATACCTAATGGAAAATCAGTGTAACCGTTTTCAACAAGATTACGGGAACCATGAAAATAAACAAACATAGGCAAAGCCAACCGATTTAACATTTTTTGGGAGTCTTTTGGTTTCATCAATGCATGTCTTGTTTTGACATGGCTTTTGTAACACTTTATTGTTGTGGGAGTTGCCTGGCCCTCACCATTGTAACCAACACTGACAAAAAGAAAAAAACGTTTTTGGCCTCAAAAAGCACACATTGCCACCAGTGGCGTAACAAAGGTCCTGCAGCCCTCCTCCAGGGGGTCACCTGAGCACAGCACCTGCCCTAACTGAGTATAGAGGGAGGGGGGCCCTCTATTTTCTTTGCAGGGGGGCACTCTAGTTTTGTTACACCACTGATTGTCACAGTAGTTCCTGGCACTGAACAAAACTACTTTGTGTGCCAATATGCTCCTTGTGGAAGGGCAGAATGCAATCACTCACAGTAAAGCCAGCCAATAGATAGAGTATTAGAAGTTTAATAAAAACAAAACGTCTTTGTTAACGCCAGACCTAATTAGGGACCCAATGCTTTAAGAAAAAGTCACAAAAGTGCACCCATGGTATATGGCTTTGAATTTGTGGCTTTCCTGAATTCACAAGAACTTACAGAAGTAGACCAGGAAATCGTACTCCTAGAAAATATTTGTGAACTGTATTTTAGCGCAAGCAAATATGCATGTGTAGATTTGCTCATGTGAAAATCTATTGAGTGTTTACAAGTTAATTTTCCCTCCAACCACTTTTTTCCCAACCCTGGAAAAACTTCTACTTCTGCTATTGTCGGAAGTAAATTTCCAACCTTTCTCAGTATCGGAAAAGATTAGAGAAGAGCTGGTGAAAATCCTTAAAACAGGCAAGTTAGTAGGTTTGCAGACTCATAGCCATTCCAACCCTGGAACTATTGCTTACGGTTTCCTCCAACTGGAGCTTTTAGATCCGTGGAAAGGGGACAAAATAAGAACATTTCTATAGTAAGGATTGAAATTGCAAGTTTTGAAGCCCTACTACAGTAGTAGCCCTGGCATTATCAGAGCTGCTATTATCAGAGCTCTTACATAATGAGATTGCTGCCATAATTTGGCGCCGCACTACATTGCACCAAAGGGACAAGTAGAGTTTTTATACAGGACAAGTAGATTTAAGAAGCGACCTGTCCTATAGGCACACCCTTGGTCCGAGATTTGTTTCTGTCAAGTGCAGGAGTAAATCTCTTTCCAAGGTGTGAATTGGAATGGAACATTCCCCAAACTTTAAAGGGTGCAGAAGAATGGGTTTATACTTAGCAAAAGGTATTTTCTCTGTGAATAAAAAAAGGAAGATGTCATTGTAGAAAGGCATTGGGGTCTGACATTATGCAATGTTCAACTGCCAACTGTACAAATGCAAGCAACTACGCAAAAAGTATTACATTATGCATAAAAGGTTTTGTGGATTCCCAAAAGCATAAAGTTCCACCCTTAGTATATTGGTGTTTTTGTAAACCAGCCCGTTTCCTGGTTGTCAAAATTCTGAGAACTGAAATACGTTCCTACAAAAATATTGTAGCCAAAATCTTGTGAAGTTTAGTGTGAATAGATAACCATATATTTACTATTCTTAACTTCACATCCCCATATCCTGGAGAATTATATATTCACAAGGTACAGATATGCAGAGATGGGTATATAAATCCTATGCAAACGTATTGATATTTTTGTAGTGCTATATTCTAGTAGTACATCCTTGGAGACATCCTAGACATGCTTTTCCCTAAAAATAATTCCTTTTCTGTGCAACCCTAGGTTTCAGGTGCTCTGTAACATCAAGTGGTTTTAGGTTATATCAATCTTCTCGTCCATCAATCTATGATAAAATTCACAGCATTGATCCCATACCTACCAATCTACTTCTTCCTTCTAGATATCAAAAAGGCAAACATACACCAATATCCTTCACCAAAGGCTGTATAGAGTTATGTTTGAAGCTGCAGTTTTACGACCTACATTTGCAACAAATTATTGCGTCGGTGGCCACATTACGCGGTCAAATAATTTGTGTTTAGAAAATAGTAGTAAAGGGAATGTCATTTAGGTTTTATAACAAAAGGTTAGCTCAGATTAAAACAACCACAAAACAGATTTTATTGATTTTGACAGGGTCTTGCTGTGAATATGACACCTTAATTCTACACACATTAATGAACATAAGTAACACAAAATGCAAAAGCAATCCTGAGGTCGGCATTTGTCATGGTGCTAGATGACATGTTCAGGTCACCTACAAAGTTGGCAGTTAAAGGATTCGATATTTATATGCAGATCAATGTTTATCTTCATGACTTCAACAGGTATCAAGAACTGGCTTCAGTATTCATCATGGAATGGGTATTCTGGGTGATCCTTCATTCTGTAAATTAGATAATATAAAATCTTAAAGTTCACATCCGGGTTAAGGGTGAGTGTTGGTAACAGATAAATGTAGAACATAAGAAGCAGAGACCTAACATTCTAGATCACTTTTGAATGAATGAAGACGGGAGCCAAAAGAATGTGTCACTGCCATGTATGAGAAAGATGATGCTTGACTTAATTTAGCAAAGAAGAGTCTCTAGTACCAAGCTCTAGATCTCAGCCAAGCTGTGTGAACTCTGTATCTGTGTACAATAACCTGCCAGACTTTGGGCCTAATTTAGATCTTGGCAGATGGAATACTCCATCACAAACGTGACGGATATCCCATCAGCTGTATTACAAACTCTATAGGATATAATGGGATTGTAATACGCGCACAGGATATCCATCACATTTGTGACGGAGTAATCCCCTCTGCCAATATCTAAATCATGCTCTATCTCACATAAAGACTACAGCTACCCCTAAATAAAATAACCCACTTAGTATTAGTTATACGGAATGTGAAAATAATTTTTCCGAGACGTATAGATATAAATTGGCTTCTGGCATGTGAAGAAGCCATATTTTAAAATATGGTTGTAGTAATTAAATGCACTGCAGGCCGAATTCTCCCTGTGATGTTTGATTACCCCCACCACTTGCAGGCCTTTTACGTCTATACATCTTATGGAAAAAACTAAAATGTTAATTGTATAAAGAAATTAATATAGGCTACCAAATGAGAACATGTTGAAGCAGGACATTGATTGATCCATATTCCTGCCAGGTCTAGTATCATTGCAGAAAGACCAGCATCAAGAGGATGCTCTTTCCATCCGGCCTCATTGTAATGAACCCAAGTGACAGACAACCTGTCAGCTGCCATAGTCAAGACCCTCTGCAGAGGCATAGATGCCAAACCAAGCCAAGTAGTGGTAAGCAAAATCTGCACTGAACTTACGCCTTCCCACTGCTATATGCCAGCAACAGGAACTTAAGTGTTACTCCACCTCTTTAGATACATCATGAGGACATTCCAGCAAATCAACTCTAATGATCCCATCATGACCGTGGTTCTGACCCCAAGAAGCTTGTGCTAACTTGACATCAGAATTACGAGAAGACCCTTTATACTTTATAGTGCTCTGGAGTTCTGGTCAGCTGTTTAGAGGGAGTTTTTTTTTCTGTTGAAGCCCAGTTGCTTTCTAAAATTGTTGCCCTATACTCAAATGTGCCCTAGACACTTTCAGCACAGGAGTCTTTCCAAGATCATCTCTCTTTAAGTAGACATTCACTTCTTAATGTCTTTTTGAGTGAGTCACTGAAGGATCAGGTTCAGTTTAGTTGTTTTTAATCTTTGGTGATGTATGTGCCCTACACAACATTTCCGCAAGTCAAATTAAGGATTCTGGGTTTGATCTGTATACACATCTAATAGTTACAACATAAGGCACAGGAACAACCACCTATAAGTAACCTTTCCTCCCAAAGTTTTGTAGCTTGGTTCCTACCTGAGGGAATCTCGAGCAATTTAGAGGAAGATCTTCTGAGCAGTCAATGGTAGTTTGTTTTATGAATTATGTAGGCATGCAAGAGGATACGGTTGTTTTTTCACAGTATTTTGTGTTTGTAGGTTGTATAAAGAAGCAATTGATTGTTGCTGAAGGCAGTGTGGTTCTACAGTTGTGTTAGCACTTGGCCTTGAGTGTTTAGCATGGATGCATAAACATACTGGACAAAGTATAGTAAATGAAAGCACAGAATCATCTTACATTTCAAATAGTCCATAGTGAAGGTTTTTGTTAAGTCCATCGATAGTTTTCATGTCTTCAGCTGCCAGCTCAAACTCAAATACCTGTCAAATAAAAAAATGAGTGTCTGTTGCAAGGTAGAGTCATACAGTTTCCAGGCCAAGAGTGAATAGTAACCTTTTATGAAATGGCAGTAACTTCTACCAGTGAGAAAGAACTTTGAGGCAGCTGACGAAATACATAAAAAATGCAATAAAAAAACATGAACAGTAGAATCAAAAAAGTATTTACTTGTGTCTTTTGAAAACAGTCAATGCTTAAATAAACTAACATTTTCAAATTGTCTATTTTAGCAAGAAAATCATAAATAAAGTACTTCCCTAATCAAATCTACAAAGCAAATAACTGATTTTATCATCCCTGGATCACGGAAATATTCACTAGTGTTCCCTCCTTTGAGTATGTGGTTGCTGCCACAGGTAATTGACATGAATGTAAGCTTGGTAAGATTACGCAAGATCCTTTTTTTTTTTATCATGTACATCTCTTTGACCTGAAGAACTCTGTTGAGACGAACTGGACTTGGACTTGGTATAATGAGGCAATTATGGCAAAGTTGGATGCTATTATTCCCCTTTTTGGTCAGAAATCAAGGCCACACCCTTCCATTCCGTGGTGTAATGAAACGTTGAGACTGGCTAGACTTACTTGCAGACAGTTATGCTAGTCAGGACAAGCGAGCAGATAAAACTGCTGTAAATACCTATAAAAGGAGATCAGGAAATCTAAATTGGAGTTTTTCGCGAGCTATATTTTAGGTGCATCAAACAGGGCCAGAAAGGTGTTTTAAATTGTTGGTGAGTTGTCAAACACTCAATGTTTGAAGCATGATATAGCCCCGTCGCAGAAATTATGTGATAATCTTTTTTTAAAACAAGATTGTGAGAATCTTAGAAGCAGTTGTAAAATCGCCAGACAAAGAGCCTCAATCATCGAGTGTGGAAGATGCCCCTGTGATGGAGTCCTCTGACTGTGACTTGGCTAGATCACAGTATTCATTAGATCTGGATGCGACTTCTAAGTGTAAGATTGATAATTTTTAAGTAATCACAGAGGAGACTTTCCTTAAAACTGCTAGTTCCATTACGTCTGGTTCTTCACTAGATCCACTTCCAGCTGGGTACTGGATTAAGTGGCTGAGAAGCTCTTGCCACCTCTAATGACCCTGCGTAATCAATCTCTTACCTCAGGGACAGACCCTTCAGTTTGGAAAAATACCATGGTTAGACCACTCTTGAAAAATCCTTCAGCTCATCCCAAGGAGCTGAGTCATTTTAGACCCATCTCGCTCCTTCCCTATCCAATAAATATTTTGGACCAACATATCAGGAATATTCTGGCCCAATATCCTGTAGAGCATGCCCTACTAGAGGAAAAAAAATGTGGCTTTAGGCCTGGCCATGGCACTCAAACGGCCTTAGAATGTGCTGTGGATGAGTTTCTACGGAGAGCTGATGGTGATCAGACTGTGCTCCTGGTTCTTCTTGATCTTTTGGCAGCTTTTGATACGGTTAACCACACCATTCTTTTGTCTAGGCAGTCTTCAATGGGTATTGGTAGCACTGCACTAAATTGGCTACAATCCTACTTACAGGATTGCTGCCAAGCAGTGTCCCTTCCCCCTTTCTGCTCCGAGTTTAGATATGTCAAACATGAGGTACCACAGGGATCAGCTCTCAGCCCAATTCTATTTAATGTATATCTGGATCCACTGATTTTGTCAATAAAAAACCATAGTATATCTGTGATTAACTATGCAGACAATACGCAACTGATTCAACTCCTTGTTTCAGTGTGGTATGGCTGACATAATGAAATGGATGCAAATGAATTCTTTAAAACTAAACGGGACAAAACAGAATTTCACTGCTGTTCCCCGCCCAACATTTATCACTCTTTACCAACTAACCTCTGGCGTGTCACTGTTGAAGTGGAACTGTGTGCGTCAGATGCGGTCCACAATCTTGGAGTAATTTGTGATGCTCAGCTAAGTCTTGAAAATCATGTAAACAGAGTAGCTGGGGCTTGTTTTGCCCTTCTGAAGGGCTTAAGTAAATTGTTTTCATTTATACCTTCTTCTGGGAAATCACTAATTGCCCCAGATTTTTTTGATTAAGTGACTCCAAAGAGTCCAATCAGCGGTGGCAAAGTTGGCTCTGAACAGGTCCCGTAGATCATCCACCTCAACTGCCCTTAGAGAACAGCACTGGCTCCCAGCTCAGAGCAGTACAGGGATGGGCTTGCTTCAGCACAAATTAAACAGATATGTTCCAAGTAAAGCACTTCATTCAGCATCTGCCAACCTTTTACAGGTACCTAGATTTTGCAGAGTTCCCCTTGACAGTCGCTCTTTTTCTCTTATAGCAGCAAAAATGTGGAATGCGATTCCATTAACCTTACGGGGTCTTCCTGAGCTGCTGAGCTTTAGGAAGGGCTTGAAAATATGTTTTTTCCCTAGTGTGTTCCCCGCATTGGTTTTGATCTACTGTCTATTAGCTAATATTTATTATTATTTTTAGTGTTTTCTTTCGTGCCCTTCTCTTGTGAAGCAGTCTGCTGCAGCACCAGGATACCAGTTTTTTTGGTCAGAGTGTGCTTTATAAATGCTTTATACATACATACAATGTCATGAAGAGGGTGGTAAGTGTGATTTGGGTTCATGCACCTGCCGATCCCCACAAATGTCAATGCAGCGATTAGCTTCTGCTGGTTTTTGCCACTGTTTGGCACAGGCACATATTTCTAGACAGTGACACTTATATCACTCTTCAATATGGTGCCTCTGTCTATTACTAAGCAGAGCTCATCAACAAAATGTTCACTAAGCTTTTAACAAAAATAATAAAACAAGTGGGTCCAGACCATCCTTCCAGCTTGAGGTGACCTGGAATAGTTCAAACTGTCACACTTGTTTATGATGAATACTATTTGGCAGAGCCGAGAGGGACAGTATTTAGTGCCAACTACGGCGGCCTCCTGAGAAGTACCTAGGGCCCTGGTACTTATATTTTTATAAACTAAGCAGTGACAGCAACCATGAATCGATTATTGCGGTGGTAAATTGATCATTCACAGGCATAGTTGTAGTGATTTTCTTCGGAAATGCTATAATTAACTTGTCAGAAGAGATTTTAACTATGAGCAGAAGCTGGAAAGATGCTTGGTTTCAAATTTAGATTCACAGGCAAAGTATTTAAGAGTTGACAGTGAGCTCAGAACTGAAAGTTAATTTTGGTAGCTGTAGAAGAGAGAGGATAGAGGGGCATCTTTCTGAAACTTTATTGTTTTTTCAAATCTATACATTTGCCGAGGAATATTTTTGGAGCATGGATTGGTGTTGTAACCTTCACCATATACCCTGGTTCACTACAGTCCTGATTTTACTTCTGCCCTCGAGAGCACTGCCTTCTGGGGCTGGCGGGAAGAGGGGTGTTGAATGCTGGCAGGTAGGTTGGAGACCAATACACCAAAGGCATAAGTGACTTTGACTATAAGTGTGACTTTGGCCTCTTGGAACATAGGCTACAACTCACACAGCTTTGACACTGTATCACCAATCTGGGAGTGTGGGAGGGCGCAACGCATGTGGAGGGCGCAACACGGGATAGAACTATGTTAGAAGTATTGTTTCCAAAAAGCTTGGGCTCCAAGGGTGGCCTTGCCAGTATAACTCAAGAAACCCCTCAAATCTGCCAGCATAATAGAGAAAAGGTATGTGCCCTGAATATTAGGGTAACTCTGAAACAGTGGGTGCAACTAGTCAGGGAGATCCACTGTTCCTCCAAATCAGTGATGAGGAGAGATGGGGACAGAGATTCACTACAAAGTATGGTTTGTCTGGCACTACACCCCTGCCTACCTGCACAGAATGTTCCCGACTTCTTGCCCCTGCTGCAGGAGGGGTTCAGGAGCCCGGGGTGACACCTGGCATATCTAGTGCACCCCTTTGGGAGGAGGTGGCTGTCCTACTAAAGGAAATCCTGGGATATCCATTGCACTTTGTGCCTGAGGCATTCCTGTTTGATTTAAAGCCTCTTAAATTAGAAGCGATGACATGATCCCTGACACTTTCATAATAGTATCATAGACTATGGACGATCCTAGCCATGCAACAATTGACTAGCAATATGAATGGCTCGTCACGGGGCTTTGCAGCTAAGTAGAAGCTACTTTACACAGTTATATGCCAGGGCCTCCTGACCACTCTGCTTCCTCTCCAATGGCGTGCACTGAACCTGTTTGACTGATTACCGAGGGATTGTCCCCTTTCCTGAGTCTGAGAAGAGTCATGCATATTTGTTCCATTCAATTTAGGCCTAGTGGACCATTCCACCGTATTCACGAAATCCCTGTGGGGTGTCTTGGACATTGGATACTTGTGTTCAATTCGCTCGCACTGTTTCTAACATTCTACTTGGTGACCGAGGGACTTTACATACCATGTGCTGGGAAGGAACTCCAATGGGAAAGCTATGTGTTTGTTACCAAATTATGCGCTGACACTATGGACTGCTTTCTTCTTGTTTTTCTTCATCTCTGGTTTCTTATTAAACTCGAACATGCTTAATAAAAAAGTGCTACTCAAAAAAACAAAATGCATTTTTTGATTTGTCTCTAACTTTGGTTCCCTTTGACAGAAATGCACCATATTTGGGAAACTAAAAACATAGCCAGCTAATGTTCAGTATAACAATTTGTGTGTAGCTCTGCACAGGGGAAAAACATTAAATGTGGGTAAAATAGTGTTTTCCCATTTTAGCTGTCTTACGAAATGTTGTCTGTGCCTACAGCAGAGAACAGATGTATCCTAAAGTGTTCTTACATTGGTGTGGTTTAAATCCGTTCAGTAGTTTAAGATATAAGCATTTTTTTATGAAGTTGCCAAGTGGGCTTTGAAAAGTTAACACTTTTGTATATGTCTGCTGGTAAAAACTGTGACTCTGAAAATCGTAAACAATGTCAATGGCATTTACATTTTTCTCAAATGTGAATGGCTGATGACATTTTTCCACCATCTTGAAAATCACAAATCAGGAAGCCAAAAACAGTGATTTTCGTACTGTGAAACAAATATTTCCACAGCAATAGTGGTGCTATCGTGGTAGGCGCCCAGCCAAATAGGAGTTATTAAAAAACAAGACAGCAGGCCTTTTTCATCTCTGCACCCATGGTCTAGAACAACATCCCCTTAACCATTATAACAGCCAGACACTGCTCCAATTTAGAAAAGAATTGACGATGTATCTCCTTAAGGAACTTTACATCAAAATGCATTAACAGTCCACAAACCACCCACCTCTGCTACCACTCAGTGTCTTCATGCTTGTCTTTGACCCTGTACAGCACTCTATTGCTTTTTGTCTAAGTTACCTCAATAAAAATGACACATACATACATGCATTGGCAGAGTGGAAGTACATGAGAACTTATTTATTGTATATATGCAGAGATATTTGCCTCGATGGTTAAGGTATTAACTGCTTCCAAGATTCCTGGATACTTAAAATACCATGTTTGGATCCCTGGTTACTGGGCGAGTGAGTGCTTGCAGTCACTTGGACACTTGCAGGAGTTTCCTGATTAGGATTCTGACTTCGAGCTGGGTGCATGCTCTCGCTGATCCCTGTAGATGATGGTGGTGAACAGATCGTAGCAAAAGTAGGGAGGTGATAAGTGTCTCCGAGCAAATTAAGGCTTATCTAGGTAGTCTTCTAGGCACAGCTAGCTCTACATTGTGCTTCTGTTGAGTGGACAGGTGAGAGTGTCTGAAGCCTGCAGACATCTGAATAATCCGGTAAGAAGATGTCGTTCTGGAGAGTTTGGTGACCAATCTATGAGGCAGATGCCTTAAGAGAAACATGTGCTCCCCCCCTTGCCGGAAGAACTTGGGGGGTGGGCTCAGAAAGGCCACCCCATGTATGGACAAGACCAGAGTGTAAACCCAAGAGTATGACTAATCCTGATTCGTAATACTTCGGGTGGTGTGATTGATCCTACAGACCCATTCTAAAAGACAACGTAGCCCAAACCTGGCAGGGGACAGTGAATGGGCCCAACATTAACACATTGCCCTTAGGACAGTCAACATTATAGGTAAGCTGGACACCGGGTCAGTGCCTTATGTTTGAATCCTGGGTACATGCAGTCTTTGTCCTAAATATTTGCAAAGGAGAGTTTCAGTATCCAGAGCTGGGAGTCATAGATAGCCCAAACC
The DNA here is from genome assembly GCF_031143425.1 of Pleurodeles waltl. Taxonomy (NCBI): domain Eukaryota; kingdom Metazoa; phylum Chordata; class Amphibia; order Caudata; family Salamandridae; genus Pleurodeles; species Pleurodeles waltl. The sequence goes on from NC_090442.1 coordinate 169,839,938, forward strand.
CAGAGCTGGTTCTCTTAATAAAGATAAGGGAGACCTTTGGGTAGCTATGCACTTTACAAATATTCATAACATAACATAACATATTCTCTCAGTTTGATCAACAGGCCTATCTTTTTATTTGCTTTGCTGGTGCATGAGGCCCTTTGTTTAGGGAAATCAAACTGAGACGAGCCCAGATAGAAAGATGGTATCCTGGTACTATTACCATACACCTTGTATGTTTCTGTAAATCTACTTGATTTCAGTGCTTCAAACATGTGCTCAAAGGGATCCTGGTATCCCTGGACTGCCAGCCCTTCTGCTTTATTGTGTAGAGATGGCATGCCCAACCGTGCTCATGAGTGCCGGACCAATTCTAGATTGACATTGCCACCTAATATGTAAAAATATATTTTTTAATTACTTTAAATATTACGTGGGCGTCATAGAAATCTGGCAATAGTGTGTGGGGCCTTTAACCTAATTTTTAAGGATGCATTTTTTCGTACACTAATTTTGTTAACCTACTTTGGGGAGCATTAAAAAAGTCACAGAGTGATATCATTCATGCATTATCTTAAATGGTTCATGTTAATTGAATGTGGTAGAACTTTGAAAACATTATGGCACACATTACAACCCTGGTGGTCGGTAATAAAGCGGCGGCAATACCACCAATAGGCCGGCGGTAACAAAAATAGAATTATGACCACAGCGGAAACCGCTCAGACAGACAGCCACTTTAACACACCCACCGCCGCGGCGGTAGCAACAAGCACCACTGCAGTAATCGCCAACAGCCAGGCGGAAGACAATGTACTGCCCACTGCATTATGTCCAGCCTATCCACCAGCTTTTCCGGGGCGGTACTACTGACATGAAAAGCACGGTGGAAACAGAACACAGAAGCCAAAGGACTCACCTCTGGAGACACAGGGAACAACCACGACGCAATGGAGCCCGAGTTGCACATATTTCCCATGCTCGTCTACCTTTTCCTGCATTCGAAACACCAACGCCGGCGAAGACGACCACGGTGAGTACTGCCGCCTAGCACACAAGGGAGGGGAGAGGAAAAAGAGTGACACACACACACGCAACACCCCCACCCCCAACACCATACACACAAACAGATGCAGTAACATTACATATTCTTCCCGTACACCTCAGGAATGATGCAAGGACAAAATGATTTGAAGAAATTTAGTGTAATACGAAAAAATACTAGGAATAAGTGCATCAAAATACAAACGTATATACATATTTACAAATGTAGGGACACTGCCCAGTCCTCAATGTCCATGGGCCACAGGGCCACAACACATAGGCCAAGGCCCCACCTCACTCCTGCAACAACACAGAGAGAACACTGCAGGGGCATCGGTTCAAAAACACACAGGCACCTCAGGGGGAAGGAGAATGGGGGGGCACCTCAGCCTGAAGATGGTACAACACCACTGGTCCTGGAGGGGGCTACATGTCATGTGCTTGGTCCTGGGGAGTGCAAAGCCACAGTCTCTCAAGTAGGTGGTTTGCCCACATGCTCTGGAGGGAGCAACATGCCCTGTGCTTGGTCCTGGGGCGTGCAAGGCCACAGTCTCTCTAGTGGGTGGTTTGCCCACTGCTTGGTCCTGGGGAGTGCAAAGCCACAGTCTCTCAAGTGGGTGGTTTGCCCACATGCTCTGGAGGGGGAAACATGCCCTGTGCTTGGTCCTGGGGAGTGCAAGGCCACAGTCTCTCTAGTGGGTGGTTTGGCCACTGCTTGATCCTGGGGAGTGCAAAGCTACAGTCTTTCAAGTGGGTGGTTTGCCCACATTCTCTGGAGGGGGCAACATGCCCTGTGCTTGGTCCTGGGGAGGGCAAGGCCACAGTCTCTCTAGTTGGTGGTTTGGCCACTGCTTCGTCCTGGGGAGTGCAAGGCCACAGTCTCCCAAGTGGGGGGTTTGCCCAATGCTTGGTCCTGGGGAGTGCAACGAAGGCCACGGTCTCTCTAGTGGGAGGTTTGCCCACTGCTTGGTCCTGGGGAGTGCAAGGCCACAGTCTCTCAAGTGGGTGGTTTGCCCACATGCTCTGAAGGGGGCAACATCCCCTGTGCTTGGTCCTGGGGAGTGCAAGGCCACAGTCTCTCTAGAGGGTGGTTTGCCCACTGCTTGGTCCTGGGGAGTGCAAAGCCACAGTCTCTCAAGTGGGTGGTTTGCCCACATGCTCTGGAGGGGGCAACATGCCCTGTGCTTGGTCCTGGGGAGTGCAAGGCCACAGTCTCTCTAGTGGGTGTTTTGCCCACTGCTTGGCCCTGGGGAGTGCAAAGCCACAGTCTCCCTAGTGGATGGTTTCATCCACTGGTTCCGGAGGGGGCACTGTGCACAGTGTGCTTCATCCTGGGAAGGATGGGGTGAGTGGATGGCTTTCCACTGGTTCTGGAGGGGACATTGTGCCCTGTGATGCAGATCTTGGGGAGTGCAAGGTCACAGTCTCTCACCTGGGTGTCACACCCACTGAATTTGCAGGGGCCAGGACGCACAACAGGCCATGGAGGCAGGACTACACACTGTCTGCCGGTGGTGATGGCTGCTCAGTGGTGGCAGCGGCGGGGCTGGTGTTGGTGCTGGCAGTGGTGGAGGGGGGCTCCAGCCCTTCCCCTACAGCCTCAGATGGCTGCCCACTGGGGCTGCTGCTGCTGGTAGTGGTGCTGGTGGCGGGGCTGGCATTGGTGGGGGAGGCTCCAGCCCTTCCCCTGTAGCCTCGGACGGCTGCCCACTGGGGCTGCTGCTGCTGGCAATGGTGCCGGTGGTGGTGCTGGTGGCAGTGCTGGTGGTGGTGCTGCTAGTGGTAGGGGGAGGCTCCAGCCCTTCCCCTGCAGCCTTGGATGGCTGCCCACTGGGGCTGCTGCTGCTGGCAGTGGTGCTGGCACATGGTGGGGGGAGGCTCCAGCCCTTCCCCTGCAGCATCGGAAAGCTTCCCACTGGAGCTGCTGCTGTTGGCAGTGGTGCTGGTGGCGGTGCTGGCAGAGGTGGGGGAGGCTCCAGGCCTTCCCCTGCAGCCTCGGACAGCTGGCCACTGGGGCTGCTGCTGCTGGCAGTGGTGCTGGCGGTGTTGCTGGTGGTAGTGTTGGTGGCGGTGCTGCCAGTGGTGGGGAGAGGCTCCAGCCCATCCCCTGCGGTCTCGGTCGGCTTAACCACCATGGTTGGTGGTGGGGGCTCTGAATGAGTCCAAGCACCAGGCCTCTTGTCCTTCCTGCCTGCAGGTGCAGGCCCCTTGCCCTTTCTGTCAGCAGCCGGGGATTTCACCTTGCCCTTCCCTGTGGCAGCTGGTGGTGCCTCCTTGCCCTTCCTATATGCTGCTGGTGGTGCTTCCTTGCCCTTCCTAGTCACAGCAGGTGGTGCCTCCTTGCCCTTCCTTGATGCACCTGGTGCAGGCACCCTGTCAGTGTTGCTGCCTGGTACCCGGGATCCTCTACCACTGCATGGCTGAGGTGCTTAGCTGGGTTTCCTTCACCCTGGCCTGACGTGAAGGACGGGGGGAAGAGGGGCAGGGAACAGGTCAATGGTGGGGAGGAAATGCTTCTTAGGGACTTTGGGGCAGGAAGAGGGTGAAGGTTTGGGGGTGGAGGAAGAGGAAGTGTTGTGGGAGGTGTCTGATTGCTCTGTTTGGGTGCATGGGCTGGACGCTGTTGTGAGGTGGATGGCTGTTGGGTGTCTGAGTGCTTTCGTTTGTGTACCTTGGGAGGAGGGGCCACAGACACAGTAGGAGAGGACACAGGGGACGTGTGCATGGAAGCGGGGGTGATGACTGCCAGTGAGGGACGTGTAGTGATAGGCGTGATGTTGGTAGTGGATGGGGATGTAGTGCATGCAGGTGTGAGTGTAGACGCAACTGGGGGAGAGGTGGACGTGGAGGAGGAGGGGGATACAGTGGAGGCAGTGGATGTTGGTATGTCTGCATCTGGATGATGCTTGTGTGAGTGCCTGTGGGATTATGTGTGGTGCTTGTGTTTGCCTGAACCACTCCTGTGTGTTGTCCTGGGTGCATGCTGGTCTGCCTGTGTGCTTGGGATAGGTTGGGGTTGGGAATGGGATTGGGCAGAGGAGGTTGGAGGGGGAGGCTAGAAACAAGACCAAATGGCTGCCATCAGGGAGGAGGATAGAGCCTGGAATTCTCTTTGTTGGGCCACCATGCTAGAGTGAATGCCCTCCAGGGATGCATTTGTTTGTTGCAAATGGGCTGCCAGCCCCTTGATGGCATTCACAATGGTTGACTGCCCAACAGAGATGGATCGCAGGAGGTCAATAGCCTCCTCACTCAGGGCAGCAGGGCACACTGGTGCAGGGCCTGAGGTGACTGGGGCAAAGGAGATTCACACCCTCCTGGGTGAGCGGGCACGGGAAACATGCTGAGGGGCTGCTGGGAGGGCAGTGCTGGTACGAGGGTGGCGTTTGTACCTGTAGTTGGGGTGGGCACAGAGGTGTCTGCCACCACCAGGGAGCTTCCATCGGAGGAGGTATCACTATCAGAACTGTCCCCTCCAGTCTCTGCCGTGGTGCTCCCCTCGCCCTTCGTCCCACTGGTGCCCTCACCGTCGGTGGATTCGGCCTCCTGGGCCCTGTGGGATTCAGCTCTCCCCATCGCCGTTGCCTCTGCTCCTCCGCCAGATGATGCTAATGCACATAAGTCAGGGTGACAAAACAAAAAGGGGGGGGACAAGACAAAGGAGACCCTTGGTCAATGGCGCCAACAACACCATCGCTAGCGTACACAACACACTCACACACAGGGAACAGCCCTACGCACTGGGCAATGCACTTCCAGTCACAATGCTAGTCACCAGTCCATGGACAGGGATACCTAACGACAATTTCAGCATATCTGAGACCCACAGACCCCTCCCCAGTAGTGGATGCCTACTTGCTTGTTTGGAGGAGGTTGACATCAGACCCTACCCTGTGTTGGCTGGCCTGGCCTAGGGGCATCCACAGGCCCACATCCCCCACCCGGATGCCACCCCATAACGCGCAAGTAGTATATTGGGGCACTGTCCTCACCCCCTTGTGGCTGCCCCCAAGCACCCATCCAGCTCTGGATAGGCCACCACCAGTATACAGGCCATCAGGGGGGCAGGGTTCGACGGGCACCCCTTCCTCGTTGGCAGGCCATCCCGAGCTGGGCCTCCGCTGTCTTCCATGCCTAGCATCTGAGGGGCTCCCACCATTTGCGACAGTGGGTGCTCAGGCTGCCGTAGACCCCTAGGGTCCGCATGTCCTTGGCAATGGCACGCCATATACCCATTTTTTGATGGCGCTGACCTGCAGAGAAATATACATGGGAAAAGGTATCAGTCAGACCATACTCCCTGTTACACTCATGGCCCACCATAGCCCTCACATCCCCCTACGCTCCAACATTGCCCACCATACATGCAGCACGCTGCCCAGGGCCCTTACCCCAAACTCCCCCTCTACACAAGGCCCTCATACACAGCACTCCATGCATTCATGCCCCATTCATCGTGCTCACAGTATATTCACCTGTTGGTCTGGGGGCCCATACAGCTTTCAGTACTGGGGTAGGACCCCATCCACCAGTTTCTCCAACTCCACAGCGGAGAAGGAAGGGGCCCTTTCCCCAGTGACAACAGCCAAGGTCGGTTCCAGACACAGGTCACAGCAGCACTTGTAGTGTAGGTCCTCTCCTGTTGAAGGTCAGGTAGCAAGTGGGTGAACAGATAGAAAATGGTGGTCATGTCTGCTGCAGTGCGTACCGTAACCACCGGCGTACATCACCATTGGCCACTATAACCCATAGGGCCCAATGGGATCTAATGAGGGTTTGCACTGCGGTTTTCGACCGCCTCCCGCAACGGCGCACAACGTCAGCGGAATTACCTCATTTCCACCTGTCCCTGCATACAGGACAGGCGGACGCCATTTCAAGGGGGGGCAGGCCATGGCACCTAACTGTGTAACAGTAGACATAGGCACCATTTGGGCCTGTACAACAATATTGTGTTACAGTCACAACAAGCAATGCAGTGTATTGTTTGGAAATATGGAATACTGACCAGCTACTCACCGTTTGCCCCCTAGATTGCAACCGCTGCGGATGAATAGGAGATGTAGACATCCCCCTGTGTACAGACCCCTGGTGGACTTGGCAACAATGGAGGACAGGCACATTATCCTCACCTATAGACTGGTCAGGGCCACAATCACAGAGCTGTGTTCCCAAGTGGAACCTGACCTGATATCTGCGCTCCGTCAGCCCACCGAGCTCTCTCCTCTTGTGCAAGTCCTATCTGTGCTCCATTTCCTGGCAAGGGGCTCCTTCCAAGTGACAGTGGGCTTGGCAGCAGGAATGTCTCAGCCAATGTTCTTTATAGTGCTGACCAGAGTATCGTCTGCCCTGTTTAAACACATGCGCAGCTACATCGTTTTCCCCCAGGTGGAGGATTTGGCCACAGTGAAAGCTGATTTCTATGCAATGGAACACATCCCCAACATTATAGGGGCTATTGATGGTACACATATAGCATTTGTCCCCCCCCCCCGGAGAAATGAAGAGGTGTTCAGAAATCGAAAGAGCTTTCACTCCATAAATGTGCAAATAGTGTGCCTGGCCACCAGTACATCTCCCATGTCAATGCAAAGTATCCTGGGTCTGTGCATGATGCCTTTATCCTGAGGATTAGCAGCATCCCATATGTGATGGCTCAACTCCAGAGGCACCGGGTGTGGCTAATAGGTGAGCCCTGGTTCCCACCCAGGGGTTGTTGGTGTATGGGTATGGTGTGGGCCCTAAGGATTGGTGTAGCTAACAGTAGTCCCGCGAAATTTGCAGGTGACTCTGGTTACCCCAACCTCTCATGGCTACTGACCCCTGTGAGGAATCCCAGGACAAGGGCAGAGGAACGTTACAATGAGGCACATGGGTGAACAAGAAGAATAATAGAAAGGACATTCGGCTTCCTGAAGGCCAGGTTTCGTTGCCTCCATCTAACAGGTGGATCCCTGTACTACTCACCCAGGAAGGTGTGCCAGATCATCGTGGCATGCTGTATGTTGTAAAACCTTGCCCTACGTCGCCAGATGCCATTTCTGCAGGAGGATGAGGCTGAGATGGGCGTGTGCCAGCAGTGGACCCTGTGGACAGTGAAGATGAGGAGGCAGAGGATGAGGATGAGGACAACAGAAGTGCAATAATGCAACAATACTTCCAATGACACACAGGTAAGACACTGTAATTGCACTTTACAATGACAGTTTTGTATTTGACATTGCTACTGGCAGGCTGATTTTCCCACTTCTATGGCCACTTACTGTACCCTTTGGCATCTCTATTTTCAGATATTTGTGCCCCTCTATCACTCCTGGTGTGTTGACTGCAGCCAACTACAGTTCATTCCTATGTATACATTACTGTACAGTTATATTGCAGTGTTTAAAGCGTTTTAAACTAATACATGGTTAAATGATTTGACGGACTCCAAACTTGTATGTATTCAAATGGTGTTTATTTAAGTGCTAATGATTAGAGGGGGATGTGCAGTGGGCTGGGGTGATGATGGAGGAAAGTCCAGGATGGAGTCCAGTCTATTTGTTTCACAGGCGCATTGTCCAAGGGAGCATAAGAATGAGAGCAATGGCAGTTCAAGGTGGACAGGGTGACAGAGAGGGACACAAGGGTGACATTCAGGAGAGTCTTATTTCCTGGTGGAGGTCTTGGCAATGTTCTCTGGCTTCTGCCTGAATCTCAGGGACCGTTTGCGGGGTGGTTCTCCTTCTGCAGGGGGTGGGATGCTGGTGGCCTGTTGTTCCTGTGGTGGGCCTCCTGTCCACTAGCGGCAGCGGAGGTGGAAGGCTGTTCGGTGGTTTGGCCAGTATCAGAGGCCCGGTGGTGTGCCACTGCCTCCCTCATGGTGTTGGCCATGTCTGCCAGCACCCCTGCAATGGTGACCAGGGTGGTGATAATGGACTTCAAGTCCTCCCTGATCCCCAGATATTGTCCCTCCTGCAGCAGCTGGGTCTCCTGCAACGTGTCCAGTATCTGGCCCATCGTCTCCTGGGAATGGTGGTATGCTCCCAGGATGTTGGTGAGTGCCTCCTGGAGAGTCGGTTCCCTGGGCCTGTCCTCCCCCTGTCGCACAGCAGTCCTCCCAGCTTCCTTCTTGTCCTGTGCCTATGTCCCCTGAAGCATGTGCCCACTGCCACTGACCCCAGGTCCCTGATCATCCTGTGTTTGTAGGGTGGTCTGGGGTCCCTTTAGTGATGGACACACTGCTGATTGACGTGTCCTGGGGACAGAGGTATGGGCCCGTTGGGTGGGTACTGTGGTGGTGTTTCCTGAGGGGGGAGGCTCTGTGGTGGTATGGGACTGTGCCTGGGTAACCGACTGTCCGGAGATCCCCGATGGGCCAGGTTGGTCATCCAGATCCAGGCGTCCAGAGCTGCTGTTATCACTGTGGGCCTCTTCTGGGGGTGGACTGGAAGTTGCTGGCACCTCCTCTCCAGTGACCTTGGGTGGGGGACCTGTGGGGATGTAAATGCAGTGTTATTGTTTCAGTGTGTGTCATCTTGTGCATGGGTGTGTTGCCCTCTATGGTTGTTGTTGCCCTGGTAGATTTGCCTTTGTGTGAGTTGCTATTTGGTGGGCTAGGTGATTCTCTCCAGTGTGCATCCAGTGGTGATAGGTGTCCATGCAGGTCTGTGAGGGGTGTCCATGCATTGGTGTTGCAAGCCGGGCTTGGTATTGGGATGTGTGGGTTGTGATGGTGGGGTATGTGGGAGGTGGTGGAGCGATGGGAGTGTGGGTAAGGGTGGGGGTTTGCGATGGCCTACAGGCAGCGTGGGTGAAAGTAATAGAGATTTGACTTACCAGAGTCCAGTCCCCCTCTTACTCCTGCCAGGCCCTCAGGATGCATGATTGCAAAGACTTGCTCCTCCCATGTTGTTAGTTGTGGGGGAGGAGGTGGGGGTCCACCACCAGTCCTCTGTACAGCTATTTGGTGTCTTGCTGCTTTGGAACGTACCTTTCCACGTAGGTTGTTCCACCTCTTCTTGATGTCATCCCTCGTTCTTGGGTGCTGTCCACGATTCTCTGCCACAGCTCCATCTTCCTAGCAATGGACGTCTGTGGCACCTGTGATCTGAATAGCTGTGGCTCTACCTGGATGATTTCCTCCACCATGACCCTTAGCTCCTCCTCTGAGAACCTGGGGTGTCGTTTTGGTGCCATAGGTGTAGTGTGAGTGGTGTGGGTGAGGGTGTGTGGGGTGATATAAGGTGCATGGATGGTGTATAGGTGATAGTGGTGTGTGTCTGTGGTCCTGCTATCTCTCTTGTGGTACTTGTTTGTATTGGTAAAAGGTTGTGGGTAATGTGGGTGTGTGTTTTATAGTGGTGTGGGTGTGGTGTGTGTATGTGTGTCAGGTGTGTAGTTTGAATTGTCCAGTGTGGTGTAGTTTTGTTTGAGTGTGTGTATTTTCAGCATTGCGGTATGTACCGCCAATGGTTTAGCGCCATTGAATGTCCGCCGCAGTGATTTGTCTGTCATAATGCTGTGGGCGTAGTTCTGTTGGCGTAACTGTGTGGATTTTGCTACCGCCAGTTTATCACTGACCTTTGGGCAGGCGGACTTGTGTGTGTGGCTGTATAGTGACAGATTGGCATGTGTGGGTCATAATATGGGTGGCGGTAATCCGCTGCAGCGGCGGTATGTTGGCGGCAGTCAGCATGATGGTAAGCGGTACTTACCGCCAATGTCATAATGAGGGCCTATATCTTGTTTGCTTTTCGCATTGCCTTTAAGATTTGGTGAACCCACAATTGAACTTATAGATTTCTTTGCTTTCCATAGCTGCAAATTTGTACTGTTTCTTCCTAGATGGGTTTGCAGAGGCGATCAGTCTCAGGGTGCCCACATTTTGTTTTTATTAAGCCAAGATGATTTAAAGCTTTGACTTGAAAAGTGTATTTTCGTTTCTATACAAAATAATAGCTGTATTTATTCAGGCCCAGACAGAATTATCAGGAGGTACTGAAGGTGCTCCTCCCCTTCCTCAACCAATTGTGCCATTAACCCCTTGCATGCGTCGGATAGCCGGGAGCTGTCTGATGCCACAGTGGGCATGTGCTTTGGACGGCTCCTGACCGTCCGAGCACCCATCCATGGGAAAAGCGCTAGTGCTCCCTCCATGGGCCTCCTCCTTACACCTCCCCACTGCCACCCCAGCGATATGATGACATCAGCGTGCCATTTGCTTCCAGCACGGGGAGGAGACGGAGGTATGTTTTTCCCTCCTGGAAGGGGTGAAGGGTTTCAGAGAGGCACAGGCGGGAAAGAAAAGTATTTTTCTGTTCCCTCAGTGTCTCTTTGAAATGTATTCCTTCTGCACAATTGTACATGGGATTGCGATCGTGCAACAGGAACACCCACTGGGCCACCAGGGATTTTTGTTTGTGTGTCGGACAGCATGTGTTTTAGTGATTTGAGGCGAGGCCCATTGGGCAAAGTTGGCTTCCTTTAGGGGGCACATATTTTGCCCATTACTGCCTCCCTTTGGGGCAGATCGGCCATTCATTTAGGCCGATCTGCCCTCAAGTGACACCAGGGATTTAAAATGTTGGCGCTTTAGTTGAGCAGTCCCTTGCACAAGGGTCGCTCCCTCTATGGGACAATTATTTTGGTCATTTCTGTCCCCCTTGAGGGCAGATCAGCCTCTTTTTTTTTAGGGCCATCTGCCCCCAAGGGGGGGCAGAAATGGACAAAATATGTGCCCCGTAAAGGAAACGACCCTTGCCCAAGGGGCCGCTCCCTAAAATCACCAAAGTCTAAAATCCCAGGTGTCTTTAGGGGGCACATATTTTGTCAGTTTCTGCCCCCTTGAGGGCAGATCGGGCTCTTTTTTTTTGGCTTATCTGCCACCAAGGTGTGTAGAAACCACTAGAATCCAGGGATTTAAAATTTTGGAGATTTGGGGGAGAGGCCCCTTGGACAAAGATCGTTCCCTTCAGGGAGTGAATGTTTTGCCCATATATTTATGCCCATCCACCCCTAGCTTGTTGTGTGTGGACTGGCGCATTATTTGCATTTGTGATAGTAATATTTAATTATCCTTTTTATTTTAGTGCAAAGCTTTTGATTCCCTTTCGGTCACTCCTGCTTGCAGTTTCGGCAGTGGTAGATCTGCAGTTTATGTAGTGGCTTATGTTTGGTGAGAAAAACGTTTTTCAAATGTTTACTTCAATGAGTACCATTGTCACACATGAATCAGCTTTTTGTAAAAAGTGTAATACTAGCAGCAGGTTTAGCTTATCTTTTATTGTGTGTGACATTCTCCTTGGATTTGTGCACCATGTGTATTGTGTTGTCTTATGTGTAATTTTCTTTTCTTTTTCCATTTCAGTGGGATATAGTTGGCGCTTCCTGTGTCTGTGCAGAGTAGGTGCTGGTGAGTCTAGCTGTCTCTGGCAAAAAAGTGGTATTGTTTTTGAGTGTAAAGGTCTTTGTGATAAAGCTACACTTTGTTTATTACCTATTTTACACACTGTCGGTTGTTGTTGACGTATTTGTCAAGTTACTTTTATTAGTAAGGATCATGGCTAGCCACAAGATGCCCGCTCAGCAGAATGTTGGTATGCTTTTTTAATCATCCTGTGACCATGATTATGAGACTGACTCTGCATCTAAGGCAGAGGAGGAAGTGAAAGATTCTGGCAGTGAATTTTCTGTTCAAGAGAAATAATCTGATGATGAAGCCACTCTCAGTGAGGACAAATTGCGTGTTTTAGAGGAGAACATTGATGGGCTGATAGTGCAGGAAGAGGCATCTGGATTGGAGCCTGGGGCTGAAAGGCTTCCCATTGGAAGAGCAGCTGGTGTTGTCTGCCTTTACTAATGTTGCTGGGTGTAGTGTGAATACTGGAAACCCTTTGCCTACAAGTTTCTTTCAATTGTTTATGGACGGTTTTTGGGTGAGAATGTTGAGCAGACTAATTTGCAATTTGCATTTGCAACAGTATTTGAGAGACAACAGTGCCAGATTTAAGGCCCACTCCAGTGCTACCCCGGGGACTCCCACAAATCTAGAAGAGTTGAAGAAATTCTTGGGTTTAACTTTTTTGATGGACTTAATAAGGAAGCCATCACTGTCTTCATTTTGGTCTACCAGTCCCTTGATGTCAATGGTCATATTTCCTGCAATCATGAATCGTGATCAGTATTTGCTTCTGCTTCAGATGCTGCATTTTGTTGATAATGCTTTGGTGTTGTGACGAGAGCACCCTGATTGTGACCATCTTTTTAAGATTCGGCCTGTCCTTGATCACTTTGTAGATCGTTTTCTGAGATCTACGTTCTAAGGAAAGAAATAGCTGTGGACGAGTCTTTGGTCCTGTTCAAGGGTTTGGTTTTTAGGCAGTACAATTCTACCAAGAGGGCACATTATGGAATTAAGATGCGTATACTGTCTGAGAGTAGTACTGGATATGTTTATGATTTTCAGGCCTACACTGGTAGGGATTCAACTATTGACCACCATGGTTGTCCGTCCACTTTCGGAGTTAATAAGAAAATTGTGTGGGAACGTGATAGAGGACTTTATAACAAAGGTCACCATTTGTATCTAGATAACTTCTACACTGGTGTGCAATTGTTAAGGGAATTGTTCAAAGTGGACACTGTTGCTTGTGGCACAGTCCGCCCTAACCGTAAAGGTTATCCAAAGGACATTGTTTGTAAAAAACTTGAGCGGGGACAGTGCAGTGTCTTGCTTAGTGATGAATTGCTAGCTGTGAAATTAATTTGCAGACAGGAGGGATGTCTACATGCTTACTACCATCCAGGATGAAAGTACTTCACCTGTTACCGTTTGGGGTCAGGTTGCCGAAGTGCACAAACCTGTGTGCATTTTAGACTACAATAAGCACATGGGTGGTGTAGATAGAGTAGATCAGAGGTTGAAACCATGCACTTCTGTCCGTAAAGCTTACATTTGGTATAAGAAATTAGCTATCAAACTTTCCATTTAGCAACCTTTAAGGCTTTTGTTGTGTTCAAGGTTTGTTCCCCCGAGTCAAAGATGACTTTTGTTCAGTTTCGGGAGTCTGTGATTGCCAGCCTTGTTGTAGTGGAAGAGGCAAGTGTTCCTAAAGTTGGAGTGGTGGAGGATGTAGCTAGTTTGAAAGATCACTAGTTTGCTGATCACATTCCTCCCACGCTCAAAAAACAATCCCTGTAAGAGATGCGGAGGATGTGTGCGAATAGACATGCAGAAGGAGAGTTGTATGCACTGTCCTGATTGTCCTTCTAAACATGGGCTGTGTGTGCCTGCTTGTTTTAGAACGTACCACGCACAAAAGAGTTTTTGGGAGCACCCGTGGGTGTTGCCTGGTCTGAATCGCTTTATCATTTTTGTTCATTTTCAAGGTTGACATTAGTGCGATGTGTTTAGTTAGAGCTGTTGTGTTTGTAATTATGTATTTACTTACAATTGGTTTGTGTTATCTTTTTCGTTAAAAAAAATATGATGGCTGTGTTTGTGGACTGGCACTTGGCTAGCGGTGTGTGTGGACTGGCGCTTGGCTAGCAGTGTGCGTGGACTGGTGCTTGGCTGATGGTGTCTGTGGACTGCATTTGGCTGGTGGTGTGAGTGAGCTGGCACTTGGCTGGCGGTGTGTGACTTGCCGCTGGTCACTACACACACTGCTAGCCACACGCCAGGACACACATTCCATCAGCTGGTGTGATTGCTGTGTCAGGCATGTGGGCGTCTGAAAGTGATGAGCCCCTGAATGGTTCTGTATGTTGATGTGAGTTTTATAATGTTCAGAGCCAGCAGTTGGTGGCGTGAAAGGTCTTGTGTGTATCACGTATGAAAAGTGTGTTAGCCACAAGATGTATTTATTGCACTTCTCCTTTCAGTTGGGAATTCAACTCACAAAAAAAGTCTGCTCCATTGTAATCAGGTGTCAAAGCACACCCCTGACACACTAGTTATCGCGGGTGGGACCCCAATGATGAAGCATGCCACCAACTAGGTTAGTTTGCGAGGGGTCTTTCTAACAAAACCTAAGGGCTTTTTTTTCGCAATTTGAGTGTTTGGGACATCATTGAAGTAAGAGACTTGGTAGCATGCTCACTTCTTCTGTAGGAAAAATTTACCAACTCTACATATGTTTGAAAACTAGACACCCAGGGGAGTACAGGGTGATGTGCCTCTTGTGGATCCCAGAAAGTTTTCGTACCCACAATGTCCTGCAAATCTCAAAATGTGAATCAAATTTTCCTTGCATTTCTGTGCCATATTCTTCCAGAAATAGACCACAAATGTCATACCACCCAGCATAACCATTGGTCTCCCGATAAAAATTATACCTCACTTGTGTGGGCGCCCAAAGCAGAGTCAGCCTAAAAATGTATTAAAAAAACTGCACTTATGAACACACTTTGGTGCCCCCTCAATATTTACACGTTTTTGGCCTTTCCTTGTTACAGGCACTTGGCCCACCCACACAAGTGAGGTATCATTTTTATCAGGAGACCGAGAGGAATACCGACTGGTAGGAACTTTGTGGCTCCCCTCAAATTCCAGAACTTTCCATCACAGAAAAGCAGGGAAAATGTATTTTTGGGACTGATTTTGAGGTTTGCAAGGGATTCTGGGTAAAGATTGTGGTGAGAGCCACACAGGTCACCCAATCCTGAATTCCCCAAGGTGTTTAGGCCCTCATTTTAACCCCGGGGTCTTTTTCCAAGACCGCTGAGTTTCCTCTGGGCCAAAGACAGCCAGTGGTAGCGGTCTTCCGCCAACCATATCATGACTGCTGCCAGCCCTCTGCCCTTTTTCGGACGGAGAGCCACCAGCAGCCATACTGGTGGTCGGCGGTGAAGTGGAGGCTGCTCCACCGTCACCGCCACATCATCAGAACACCGCCCACCGAATAACGTCCCAGTATTCGGCGTGGCGGTGTTCTGGTGACGGGGTGCTGGCAGTGGAGCAGCCTCCATGGATCCCGTTCCCTCCTGGAGGCTCACCGAAACAGGTAAGGTGATTGTCCGTTAGGGGAGAAGGGTGGGCTGGTGTTGTGTGGTATGTGCATGCATGGGGGTGTGCGTGTGAGTGTGTGTATGCATGCTGGGGTGTAATGTTTGTATGGGAAATGTGACGTGTATGTATGTGTGCATGTGTGCGTGCATGTGGGGTGTGCATGTATGTGTGTGAGTGGTGTGAGTGTGCGTGTAGGGGAGTGTGGGGGGTGTGTGTGGGGGTTTCTGTGGGTGTGGGGGGGCAGGGGTGGGGAGGGTTCCTACCACCTTTGCAAGGTGGTAGGGGGGTCATGGGTGTTGGGGGAGGACTCAGGGGAGAGGGATAGTGCCTACTGCCATGGATTTCGTGGCGGTACAAAAACCTTGCATCACAGAAATGTGAGGAAAATTTGTTTTTAGACACACAAGTCACCCCATCCTGCATTTACTTAGGTGTCTAGTTTTCAAAAATGCACAGGTTTGCTAGGTTTACCTAGGTGCCAGCTGCGCTAAAGCCCAAAATGCACAGATAGACACATTGCAAAAAATGAGTCAGTTTTCAGTGGAAAAATTAAATGTGCCTACGTTGCTTTTTGGATCATTTCCTGTCACAGGCACTAGGCCTACCCGCACAAGTGAGGTAACATTTTTATCTGAAAACTTAGGGGGACACAGAATAGCAGAACAAGTGTTATTACAAGTTTATTGTCTTTCTCTGCATTTGTGCCTTCCAAATGTAAGACAGTGTGTTACAAATAAGTAATTTTGAGAAATGCCGTATAATTCACATGCTAGTGTGGGTACCCCCAAATTCAGAGATGTGCAAGTAACCATTGGCTCTAAACTCCACATTATGTACTCATTTCGGAAATATATAGGCTTCCTTGATACCTATTTTTCACTGTGATATTTTACCAAATGAATTGCTGTATACCCGGTAAGCAATGAAAAAACCATTGCAAGGCATAGCTCAGTTGTTGGCTCAGAGTAGCTTGGGTTTTTGGAGAATCTACAAGTCCTATATATCCCTGCAACCAAAATGGTGAAGCAGATGTAACAGTATGTTGCTTTTGAAAATCTGCCACACGTAGAAAAAGTTGCAATGAAAACTTAGACACAAATGGCTGTTTTCTTCAACTCAATTTATTTTTTTTTAATTTCAAGTGTTAGTTCCTATAGGAAACCTTGAAGGACCTATGCAAATGACCGCTTACTGAATTCAGAATTTTGTCTATTTTTCAGAAATGTATAGCTTTCACCAGTGGTTTCACACCCTTTTCAGTCACTAACTGGAAGGAGGGTGAAAGCACAAATAATAGGACAAATTGGGTATGTCCCAGTAAAATGCCAAAACTGTGTTGAAAAAAGTGTTTTTCTGATTCTAGTCTGGCTGTTCCTAAAAGCTGGGAAGATGGTGTTTTTATCATGGTAAACTCTTCATTGATGCCATTTGCAGGGAAAAAACAGATGCTTTCTTATGCAGCACTTTTGTTCCCATTTCTGCCCAAAAAACATAATTTAGCTGTATTTTGGCTGATTTCTCTATCCCCTCTAGGGTAATCCACAAACCTAAGAATCTTTAGTATACCCAGGATGTTGGAAAACAAGGATGCAAATTTGGCAAGGATACCTTATGTGAACAAATATTTATGGGGAACAAATCCCAAATAACCAAAAGAAGATTTAGCACGGGGGAAGCTTAGCAGCGAAGGGATTAAAAACTATGGCGGTCATTACAACCCTGGCAGTCAGTGCTAAAGCGGCGGTAAAACCGCCAACAGGCCGGTGGAAAAAAAAATTGAATCACGACCGTGGCAGAAACAGCCAACAAAGACAGCCACTTTAACACTCCGACCGCCACGGCGGTACAAACAAACAGCGCGGCGGTCAGACAGGCGGGAGACAATGTACCGCCCACAGTATCACAGCCTACCAATCCGCCACCTTTTCCGGGGCGGATTCACCATGAACAAAATCACGGCGGAAACAGGACTTCGAAGGGAAAACGCTAACCTCTACACACCCCACAACGAACCAGGACGCCATGGAGCTAGAGCTTCACATTTTCCCTGCCCTTATCTTCTTGCTCCTCTACCAGGAGCACGAACGCCGACGGCGAAGACCACAGTGAGTACTGCACCTACGACACAGGGAAGGGGGGAGGGAAAAAACAGGAACATGCACACGCAACACCCCCACACCTACCCTCACCCACTACAACACACACGCTAATACAGCATGATACATTACAGTTGCACCCCTCAAACCCCCCGGAAGAATGCAAAGACAAAAGGAAATGAGTGTAACCATTGTAATCTATTAAAATCCAGTACGCAAAAATATATATATACACTATAAACAAATATATATACACCAAGAATAGTAGTCCAGGTATTGCTCCATTGAAGTCCGTGGAACACTGGGCCCACACTGCATGGGCGAGGCCCACACTCAATACCCGAACATGACGAAGAGAACACTGCAGGGGCATCAGATAGAAATAAAACAGGCACCTCAGGGAAAAGGGAAAGGGGGGGCACCTCAGCCGGTTGAGTGCACAACACCAAATCCACGAGGGGGCCCCCTGCCCACTGTTCAATCCTGGGGAGTGCAAAGCCACAGTCTCTCAAGTCTCTACAATGGGTGGTATGCCCACTGTTCAATCCTGGGGAGTGCAAGGCCACAGTCTCTCAAGTCTCTACAGTGGGTGGTTTGCCCACTGTGCAATCCGGGGGAGTGCAAAGCCACAGTCTCTCAAGTCTCTACAGTGGGTGGTTTGCCCACTGTGCAATCCTGGGGGAGTGCAAAGCCACAGTCTCTCAAGTCTCCACAGTGGGTGGTTTGCCCACTGTGCAATCCTGGGGAGTGCAAAGCCGCAGTCTCTCAAGTGGATAACAGTCTCCACTGGTTCTGGAGGGGGCTTTGTGCCCAGAGTGCTTCATCCTGCCAAGGACAGAGGTAGTGGATGTAAATCAGTGCTTCATCCTGCCAAGGACAGAGGTAGTGGATGTACATCTCCACTGGTTCTGGAGGGGCTTTGTGCCCAGAGTTCTTCATCCTGCCAAGGACAGAGGTAGTGGATGTACATCTCCACTGGTTCTGGAGGGGGCTTTGTGCCCAGAGTGCTTCATCCTGCCAAGGACAGAGGTAGTGGATGTAAATCTCCACTGGTTCTGGAGGGGCTTTGTGCCCAGAGTTCTGCATCCTGCCAAGGACAGAGGTAGTGGATGTACATCTCCACTGGTTCTGGAGGGGGCTTTGTGCCCAGAGTGCTTCATCCTGCCAAGGACAGAGGTAGTGGATGTTAATCTCCACTGGTTCTGGAGGGGGCTTTGTGCCCAGAGTGCTTCATCCTGCTCGTGGCGGACTCAGTAACGTCAGTGCCCTTGGCACTCATGGGCCAGCGGTGCTTGTGGCGGCGGTGTCCTTGGCAGCGGTGACTGTGGTGGCAGTGTCCTGTTCAGCGGTGCTTGTGGCGGCGGTGTCCTGTTCAGCGGTGCTTGTGGCGGCGGTGTCCTTGGCAGCGGTGCCTGTGGCGGCGGTGTCCTGTTCAGCGGTGCTTGTGGCGGCGGTGTCCTGTTCAGCGGTGCTTGTTGCGGCGGGGTCCTTGGCAGCGACTCAGCTGCTGGCAGTTCTGTCTGGCCCAGCGGGGCTGGTGCTGGCGGCCCTTTCTGGCCCGGCGGGGCTGGTGCTGGCGGTCCTGTCTGGCCCAGCGGGGCTGGTGCTGGCGGTCCATTCTGGCAGTCCTTTCTGGCCCAGCGGGGCTGGTGCTGGCGGTCCTGTCTGGCCAAGCGGGGCTGGTGCTGGCGGTCCTTTCTGGACCAGCGGGGCTGATGGCGGTGGCCTCCTGGGCAGCGGGGCTGATGGCGGTGGCTCCTCCTGGGCAGCGGGGCTGATGGCGGTGGGCTTCTGGGCAGCGGGGCTGATGGCCTCCTGGGCAGTGGGGCTGATGGCGGTTTTCTCCGCTGTGCTGCTTTTCCCAGACTTGCTGAATTTCTTGTGCTCCTTCCCCACCTTGGAAGGTGTCGCAGCAGACTCCACACTCCCACCTGTACCCCTGGGAGTGGCTTTGGTGGCTGAAGTCTTCCCCCTTTCCCGCCGGGCACTGGCCAACTTTTGATGCTTGACAGGTGGGGGACTGTCCGTGCTGTGGCTCGTTGCCACACTGGCTGCCCTGCTGCCTGGTGCACTCCAGAATCCGGTGACTACTGGCACCACTGGTCCCAGAGATGTTGTGGCTGAGGTGCTAGGTTGGGACCCAGAGAGTCGGGCCCTAGGCGACTGACGGGGTAGGGGAAGTGAGGGAAAGAGGTCAAGGGTGGACAGGAAAAGTTTCTTGGGAACACTGGGACGGTTAGCTGTAGAGGGTTTGGGAGTGGAGGAAGAGGTTGTGGTTGTAGGAGGTGTACGTTTGGTGACTTTGGGTGAAGGTGCATGCGCTGGAGGCTGTTGAGAGGTGGATGGCTGTTGGGTGGGTGTGTGCCTGCGTTTGTGTACCTTGGGAGGTGGCCTCACAGACACACTGGGAGAGGACACAGGGGACGTGTGAATGGTAGTGGGGGTGGTGACTGCACATGAGCGTGGTGTGGTGGTGGGTGTGCTGGTGATGAAAGTAGTGGCTGCAGATGTAGTGCATGCAGGTGGGAGTGGAGACGAGACTGGGAGGGAGGAGGGAGACGAGGAGGAGGGGGACACAGTGGAAGCAGTGGATGTTGGTGTGTCTGCATGTGTGTGATGCTTGCGTGAGTGCCTGTGGGATGTGTGGTGCTTATGTTTGCCTGAGCTTCCTTTGTGTGTTGAGGTGTGTGCATGCTGGTCTGATGGCGTGCTTGGGATAGGCTGAGGTTCAGGGGATTGGGTCTGGGTGGAGGAAGTTGGAGGGGGGAGGCTAGAGACAGGGACAATGGCTGCCATCAGTGCTGAGGCCAGAGTCTGAAATGCTCGCTGAAGGGCTGCCTGACCAGAATGAATGCCCTCCAGGAATGCATTGGTATGTTGTAACTGCCTCTCTACACCCTGGATGGCATTCAAAATGGTAGACTGCCCAACAGTGAGGGACCTGAGGAGGTCAATGGCCTCCTCACTGAGGGAAGCAGGGGTGACTGGGGCAGGGTCTGAGGTGCCTGGGGCGAAGGTGATGCCCACCCCCCTGGGTGAGCGGGCACGGGGCAAAGGCTGAGGGGCTGCTGGGAGGGCGGTGCTGGTAGTGGGGTTGGTGGCTGTACCTGTAGATGCGGGGGCACAGATGTGGCCGCCACCACAAGGGAGCTCCCATCAGAGGATAAGTCTGTATCACTGATGTCAGCTCTTGTCCCCGCCGTGGAGCTCCCCTCGCCCTCCGTCCCACTGGTGAATTCAGACTCCGTAGTGTCGCCCTCCAGGGCCATGTGAGATGAAGCTCCCTCCTGCTCCGGTGCCACTGTTCCTCAGCCTGATGATGCTAATGCACACAAGATCAGGGAGACCACAAAAAGGGGGGGACGACAGAAGAAAGACATGTTTAGTGCATGCATTACCGCTACCGTTGGCGAACACGACAGACACAGAAGCCCCCTGCACTACACCGCGCACTTGGGGTCCACTATTCAATCCCTGGGACATGGCCTACAAGGCTATGGCCGACATCTGCACACATGGATGTCACAGGATCCTGACTAGGTGTAGTTGGCACTGTACACAGATGGGGTGGGGTGCCACAGGGTCTGCCAGAAGAAGGGGACCTAACTAGCACACTCGTCCTGGCCTAGGGAAACCCACAGCCCACCTCCCCCACCCAGACACCTCCACTGCGCGCTGAATCAGCTGAATGAGAGTGTACACACCCCATTATGTCTGCTGTGATGTCCTCAAGCGCCCATCCAACTCCGGGTACGCCACCTCCATGATCCTGAACATCAGGGGGGTCATGGTGCGACTGGCACCCCTCCCACATTGGGAGGCCATCCCCAGCTGGGCCTCCGCCGTCTTCTTGCTCCAGCGGCGAATGTCCTCCCATTTCTTATGGCAGTGGGTGCTCCGTCTGTGATAGACCCCCTGGGTCCAGACGTCCTTGGTGATGGCACGCCAAATATCCTTCTTCTGGTGGGCGCTGACCTACATGAATTGTACAGGGGAAAAAGAGAAGTTATTACAAACTGCACCATCACAGTCATTGGCCCGCATCCCTACCCTTGCCATGTGGCACATGCACTCACCGTTGTTTCATGCACGCCTCATTCTCCCCCCCAATCTTTCATCCACCCCACTCCACACAGGCATAGCCCATACAGCATGCTCCCAGTGTACTTACCTGTTTGTCTGGAGGACCGTAGAGTAGCGTGTACTGGGGGAGGACCCCATCCACGAGTTTCTCCAACTCCTCCGTAGTGAAGGCAGGGGCCCTTTCCCCAGACGCACGAGCCATTGTCTCTTCCAGACTGAGGTCACAGCAGCACTTGCAGTGTAGGTCCTCTCCTATCGAAGATCAGGTATCGAGTGATTGAACAGATAGAAAATGGCGGTCACGTCCACAGCGGTGCGTACCTTCACCGCCGGCGTACATCGTCATAGGCTCCTGGGACCCATAGGGTCCAATGTTAACCAATGCAGAATTGCGCCGCGGTCTTCGACCGCCTACTGCGACTGTGTACAATGCCAGCGCAGTTACCTCACATCCCATTGTCCCACTTTACAGGTCAGGCAGCCGCCATCTCAGGGGCCCACATGGCTTAATTTTTAACTGCGTCACACATACCTAGGCCTTGCCTAAACACTCATACATGCAAATTTCGGATTATGAATTGTGTTGTGTGTAAGCTGTGTGTACGTACCTCTGAGTTGGTTGACTCTGTGCTCGCTGTTGTCCTTCATAGGCACCGTCCGCTGGGACATGTGAGGAGATGGCGGCATCCCCCGGTGTACAGACCGCTGGTGGACCTGTCGACAATGGAGGGAAGACATGTGATCATCACCTAAAGGCTTGATCGTGCCACAATCCTGGAACTGTGTGCCCAGTTGGAGCCAGACCTGATGTCAGCTATCCGCCATCCCACAGGAATCCCCCCTCTAGTGCAGGTGCTGTCAGTACTCCATTTCCTTGCAAGTGGGTCATTTCAAACAACAGTGGCCATAGCATCAGGGATGTCCCAGCCTATGTTTTCCAACGTGTTGTCCATAGTGTTGTCTGTGGAGGATTTGCCTA
Source organism: Pleurodeles waltl (assembly GCF_031143425.1). Lineage (NCBI taxonomy): Eukaryota > Metazoa > Chordata > Amphibia > Caudata > Salamandridae > Pleurodeles > Pleurodeles waltl. The sequence goes on from NC_090442.1 coordinate 169,862,112, forward strand.
CAGCGAAAGGTGAGTTCCATGCCCTGTGACATATCCCCAACATCATAGGTGCTATTGATGGGACCCATGTGGCTTTGGTACCCCCCCCCGCAGGAGTGAACAGGTGTACAGAAATTTGAAGAGTTATCATTCGATGAATGTGCAGATGGTGTGTTTCGCAGACCAGTACATCTCCCATGTGAATGCCAAATTACCTGGCTCAGTGCATGATGCTTACATTCTGCGGAATAGCAGCATACCTTATGTGATGGGTCAACTCCAGAGGCACCGTGTGTGGCTATTAGGTGAGCACCTGGAAGCAAGTCAGTGGGAATGGTTGTCTGGGTCTGGGGATATCCCTACAGGTTAGTGTGTGTCTTACAGTTGTCCCTCTCCATTTGCAGGTGACTCTGGTTACCCCAACCTGTCATGGCTACTGACCCCAGTGAGGAATCCCAGGACAAGGGCAGAGGAACGCTACAATGAAGCCGTTGAGCGAACTAGGAGGATTATAGAGCAGACCTTCGGCCTCCTGAAGGCCAGGTTTAGGTGCCTCCATATGACAGGTGGTTCCCTATTCTACTCACCAAAGAAGATGTGCCAGATCATCGTGGCCTGCTGTATGCTTCACAACTTGGCTGTGCGACGACAGGTGCCTTTTCTGCAGGAGGATGGTCCAGATGGAGGTCTTGTGGCAGCTGTGGAGCCTGTGGACAGTGAAGACGAGGAAGCAGAAGAAGAGGACATCGACAACAGGAACTCGGTGATCCTGCAATACTTCCAGTAAGACACAGGTAAGAATACAAACCTGCCTACTACATGTACTTTAACACTACTACCTCTCTACTGTCTGTCTTTTTCACCCAGTGTATGGTCACTGAGTTTTAACTTTCCCTTACGATTTCACAGATGTGGGTCCCACTGTGTGACATCTGCTTTGTTTCCTCATGGACTAGAGCTATGTGACATAGGTATGTTGACATTACAATTGAAAGAGCATTTTGTCACTGTAATTGCTAATACACCATTTCGAAATCACAGACAGAGGATGGACAGGGTGACAAGGTGGGACAAAAGGATGACATTCAGGGCGGTCTCATTTCTTGGCGGGGGTCTTGGCATCGTTCTCTGTCTTTGTCCTGGATCTCAGGGACCGTTTGCGGGGTGGTTCTCCCTCTGCAGGGGGTGGGGTGCTGGTGTGGTGGTCCTGTGGCGGTGCCTCCTGTCCACTAGCGCCAGCGGAGGTGGTGGGCAGTTCATCATCCAGGACAATGTCAGGGGCCCCTTGTTGTGCCACAGTGTCCCTCCTGGTGTTGAGGACTTCCTTCAGCACCCCTACGATGGTGCCCAGGGTGGAATTGATGGATCTGAGTCCCTCCCTGAAGACCAAATACTGTTCCTCCTGCAGCCGCTGGGTCTCCTGAAACTTGGCCAGTACCGTTGCCATCGCCTCCTGGGAATGGTGTTAGGCTCACATGATGTTGGAAAGGGCCTCGTGGAGAGTGGGTTCCCTGGGCCTGTCCTCCCCCTGCCGCACAGCAGCCCTCCCAGTTCCCCTGGGTTCCTGGGCCTCTGTCCCCTGAACCGTGTGCCCACTGCCACTGCCCCAGGTCCCTGGTGTTGTTGGGGTGGTGGGTTAGCCTGGGTTCCCTGTAGTGGTGGACACACTGCTGCTTGACGTGTCCTGGGGACAGAGGTATGGGCCCGCTGGATGGGTGCTGTGCTGGTGTTTCCAGAGGGGGGAAGCTCTGTGGTGGCCTGTGCCAGTGTGAGGGGAACCGACTCTCCCGAGGTCCCAGATGGTCCGGGCTGGTCATCTAGATCCAGTTGGACAGAGCTGCTGTCATCACTGTGGGCCTCTTCTGTTGGTGGTGTGGACATGTGTGGACCCTCCTGTCCGATGACGTTGGGTAGAGGTCCTGCAGGGGTTAAAAGGATGATTATTGCATCTGTGTGTGCCATGGTGTGCAATGGGTGGGTGACCATGTACCCCAGTGCTTGAATTCTTGTGTGGGACCTTGTGTGATGGTGTTTTAGGGGGGTGTATGGGTATGTGCAGTGGCCATGCTTTGGTGATGGGTGTCCATGCTTTGTTGTTGCATGCAGGGCTTGGTGTTGGGATGGGTGGTTTGTGATATTGGGACATTTGTGAGGAGTTGGAGTGATGGGGGTGAGGGCGAGGGTGGGGGTATGTGATAGCATGCAGGTAGGGTGGGGGATGTAATAGTTAAGGTTTGACTTACCAGACTCCATTCCTCCATCTACTCCTGCGAAGCCCTCAGGATGCAGAATCGCCAAGACTTGCTCCTCCCATGTTGTTAGTTGTGGGGGAGGAGATGGGGGTCCGCCGCCAGTCCGCTGAACCGCAAGGTGGTGTCTTGATACCACGGAACTTACCTTCCCCCGTAGGTCGTTCCACCTCTTCCTGATGTCATCCCTATTTCTTGGGTGCTGTCCCACTGCGTTGACCCTGTCCACTATTCTTCGCCATAGCTCCATCTTCCTAGCTATGGAGGTGTGCTGCACCTGTGATCCGAATAGCTGTGGCTCTACCCGGACGATTTCCTCCACCATGACCCTGAGCTCCCCCTCAGAGAACCTGGGGTGTCTTTGCCGTGCCATGGGGTGGTGTGGGTGATGTGTGGGGTGGTGTGTGTTGTGATGTGTGGGGTGATATTTAGTGGTGTGTAGTGTGAGGTGCGTGGAAGTTATGTGGGTGATGGTATTGTGTGCCTGTGGATGCTTGATAGTAGTTTTTAGTGTCTCTCTCTGGCCTTCTTTCGGTATTTTGGTCATAGGGGTTTGTGGGTGATGTTGTTGTGTGTTTTATATTGTAGTGGGTGTGTGGGAGTGGTGTGTGTATGTGTATCAGGTGTGTGTATTTCGATTTGTCCAATGTGGCTGTGTTTTATAAGAGTGTGTGTATTTTGAAAGCGGCGGTGTGTACCGCCAATGGAATACCACAGTTGTAAGACCGCCGCGTGGATTCGTGGGTCGTGATAGTGTGGGCGTATTTCTGTTGGCGTGACAGTGGAGGTTTTGTTTTCGCCAGTTTATCACTGACCTTTGGTGTGGCGGACTTGTGTGGGTGTCTCAATTTTGGCCGATTCCGAGCAGTGGGTCATAATGACCGTGGCGGAATTCCGCTGCCGCTGCAGTGTGTTAACGGTCTTCTGTACGGCGGTAAGCGGCTTTTGCTGCCAATGTTGTAATGACCCCCTATACCTCAAATGCTATAACATTAAAAGCTGGGTAATAGCAACATCATTTAGTTACAGCACTTAGAAATGACAGAACTGTAGCGCAACATAAAAAAACAGGAAATAATATCCCTGGCTTACTGAAGGCAGAAATTATTTTCCCTGGCTTAAGCAAGTAAAGATAGCCAGGATAGGGTTTTGTCCTAATTTACAAACACTTAAGGCTGTTATGTATTATTTAAGATTACGATTGCCATCAACCAGGCGAAAAAACATAATAAATCTGATCCTTTTCTAGCCTTTTTTCTGCTTTCTCTGGGTCGACTTCCTAATAACGTTATTTATAATTAAAATGTTTGATTAATTTTTCTTATGAATCCAAAGAGTGTCATCTCCTTAGATTTGTGCTGGTGTCCTTTTGGCTGGGTATCCATGTCACACAACAGTTTGGTGCTAGCTCTTGTTTTAGACCTTGGCCGAGGCACACCGATATACAAACCCTTGTTCACACTCCATGCATCATTAGCATTTCTTCTACAACCCCTATATCCCAAATCCCCCAAACCCCAAGTTTCCCAGGGCTTTACCTGTAGGTTTTGCTTGAGACGTTCTGGGCTGAAGCTCTTCGCTAGGACAACAACACCCAACTGCAGTACATAGCGCATAGCTACCACCGCAGCAGACTGGTTGTATTTTTTACCAATAGAAATCAAAATAGGATCTTCTAGCAGGACAGGAGTGCTCAGATCCATCCTGAAGAAAGAAACAGGACATAGAAAATGCATTTTGTTACTCATACATCACTCAAATATTATTGAGGCTGTTGTCAAAAAGGGATATGGTACAAACAAGTGATTGTGGTGCTAGAGAGTGGTGGAGGAGCTACCTTACTCCTTGGTGGATGCAACACTTCACGTTTTGCAATATCCGAAGCTGAATTCTCCAGGGGAGTTTTAAGAATTCATGAAGAGTAACTAAAAAAATATGTTCTTTTCTCATTACTACCATGTACATTGCACCAGTCAGTATGAGATTTTGCTTATTTTTTTTGCCAATTTTGCACCAACATTTTCCCTTATCAACCAGTGCAAAATTACATTTGTACTGATCCAACAATACAAGAACTGAAAATGTAATTTTGCACTTGTGAACAATTGTCGAGTCACCATTACAAATTGCTCAGTAACCAGTGCAATGTATGTAAAGAGGTCCTCACAATAGCCTGTTCAAAAATGGCTCCCATGTTTCATTTTGTATGATGCGGAAATATTCATTGTGAAAGTTTTGGTATAACAATTACATAATATTATAATGCTAAAAAGACTTGCTTTTTAATGTATATAACCCATAAACAGGACCATTTCATTTGTATAAAGAAAATGGACGTATAAAGTATAACCGAAACATATGACTATATCTGCACAAAATGTCACCGAAATGCTCAATGTAAATTTGAAAGTACTATTAAAAGAATGGCACTATGGGCCCGATTCACAAAGGCAAAGTTAGACCAAAAGTGTGATTTTACTACTTTTTGGTGTTCACTAAGGTAAAGTTGGGCCAAAGGTCTAACTTAGACCAAAAGTCCATCTTTACTACTTTTCAGTATTCAGAAAGGTAGAGTTAGTAAGGTTAACTCTTGGTCTTAGTTAGACGTTTGGTCTACTTTTACCTTTGTGAATATCTCCTATAGTCCTGCTGGTGGCACCATCTTCCACAATACTGTAACCTGCTCACATATACTAAAGAATTGCCTACATGACCAAAGGTGAGATTGTGTCATCATTCCAATGACACTGTTTTTTGCCTATGTTTTCATCCCCAAAGACTCAGTATTGTCATTCCTGTGCCATGTGCAAGCATTAATTGCAGTATGGATGGTTAGTACAGAAGAGGGAACACAACCCCCATCTTGGAGCCGTTTGGGCATATAAAATCATCTTTATAAAAATACCCAGATGCCAAACATCTGAATATGTGCATGTTGTTCTTGGCTTGATCAGAGCTTACCCATGTGCTGATGCATATACAAGGACTGTAGCAAAATGCCAGTTGATAGAATTAATTCCATGTTACAGAATTCCAATGAAAATTGACTCAGACAGGGCAAGTAATTTCCTAGGGGAAATGATCCAAGCAGTGTGTAAGGCCTCAATGTTATGCCACAGTTAGGCTGCCAATATCGTCCACAGTCTTCAGGGCATGAGGAACACAGGAATAACATTTTAAAGAAACAAATAGCCAAAATACATTCAAACAATAATATGAAGTAGTCAGATTCATTGCCTTTTGCCCTGATCAGCATGAGAAATCAGCCTGAATAGAAAGATAAGTTTGAGCCCATAGAAATTGGTAATGGGCATACCCATGATTGACCCAGGAACTAGCTTTTTCAAATGTACATGTGACTGATGTGATCTGGGACTATTGCTGAACATTGATCAAACCTTCAGAGACTTCCATTCACAGATATACGCAGCCCACCCATAGCCCTAAACAGAGGTCTGCCATACCTTGCAGCCTGGTGTGTGAGCACACATTAAGGTGCACAAGAGAAAATAATCTCTTCAATAACCTCTTCTGTAAAAGACCCTGTTGGTGCTATTGTTGCCCAACACAGAAGTGAAATGTCAAGAATATAATACTTGGGTGCATACCAGTCACAGCACAAGGACCACAGAGTCTATAGAAATAGGCTATAAGGTGTAAATTGACATGATGGGAACTTTTCAGAAATCACCCTTAGCAGTAGGTAAACAAGGAGACCCAGTGCTTCAAGATGGCACCCATAATGGCAAGCACCATATCCATTATCTATTCCCAAGGAAGGAAATAGGACCAGAGGAAATACTGAGTAGATGAAATATTGAAAAAGGATAACAGAACAGGAAAGAGACACAGCATAATCACATTTGGTGTTATGGGGGTGTTTGCAATGTTGGGAGTGGTTAGATGGTGGTGGTTTTATTTGTGAGAGATGCATTCACATATTTCTCCACATGTTTGCATCTTAAATAAGAAGTGCTGACAGTCCAAACTATAATGACAATACGAGACATAAAGTTTCAAGATAATGATTTTGTACACATTATAATGGTTTTTCAATATGTGTTTAATGTTGCAATGTTTGGATCTGTGCACATATACATAAAAGTACCAATGGGGATTTACCTACACTGCACACCAGTATTCCCTTATGTGCGTCAGCGTTCTTGTCAGTAAGATCTGGGGGGGAGCATCAGTGTTAGCTTCAAATTTCCCATCAATCCCGCTGGAACATGTTGTTAAAATACATTATACGACAAGCAAGACACATGAGAGGGGTTTAAGAGGCAGTGGAAAGGGAGAGGAATGCAGATTGATAGTTGTACGAAGTGAGAGAGAAAGTGCATTATTTTGTGAAATAACCAACATTTGTGAACTCTTTCCAATACAGAGAGAGGGAGAGTGTGTGTGCATTTATGTCTGTGAGTGTAAAAATTCCTGGAGAAATCCGACAGAAAACTCACCATTCCCGACTGAAACCACCTGTACCCAACTATTTATTACAAAATACAATTATTAGGGGGGCTGTAACACCACAAACACATCCCCTGAAGTTACATTAGTGGGTGGCTGGGACCCTGTGGCGCTTACAGGTTTGAACTGGAGCTACTGTAGTGATTGTTCAGATATCTGTGTGCCTCAATACATTTTACATAAACAGCTGGCAAGAATATACAGAAAATAGAATGCCAGTGTCAAAGCATATTCGGGTAATGCAACCAGAACAGGAAAGGAGACAAGAGGAAATACATGGATTTATGAATATTAATTCCTGAGTGTGAGAAAACTGGGCTGATTGCAGAAGACCCCTGACTTTTTGCCACCATTCTTCACTTATGCTGGTGTTTTCCTGACTTTGATGGTGTCCTGGGCCCTGCTAACCATTCACAGAGCCTGTGCTCTGATTAAAATGATACGCAAATTAGGCTAATTATAATTGGCTGTGTCAACCTACATATAAGTCCCTAGTATATGGTAGGACATGTAGGTTTAGGGACTCCAGTATAGGTAGTGTGCCCATAGGTGCACTGCTGAGGTGCCCGGTGACATTTTAAAGGCAGGCCTGCCTTGGTGGCAACTTTTAAATTAAAGTTAACCTCAAATTGAACTTTGGAATTAAAAGTACTTCCAAAGTCTGAAACGACCTTATTGTTACATATATGTCACCCCTAAGGTGTGCTCTAGGTGCCCCCAGAGCTGGGTGCATTGTAACTATAAGCAGAGAGTGTATAAATGATTTTTTATAAGCCCTAGTGATGGAAAAAAAGCTAAATTAATTTCAATCAATCAATTCTTGTAAAGCACAACTACTCACCGTTAGGGTCTCAAGGCGCTGGAGTGTAGCGTTCACCGGTGGTTCTTAAAAAAGCCATGTCTTCAGTTCCTTCGTGAAGCTGAGGAGGGAGGTGGTTTGTATGATATGGAGACGAAGGGCGTTCCAGGCGGTGCCTGCGAGTAGGAAAAGGAGCATCCTCATGTTCTAGATTTCCTGATGCGGGGTACTTCTGCAAGAGAGAACTGGGCTGAGCGGAGGGTCCTGTGGGGTTCGTGGAGGTTGAGTCGCTGGTTCAGGTAGGCTGGTCCGGTGTTGTGGAGGGCTTTGTGTGCATGGGTGAGGATTGGAGTGAATGGGCTCTATAAACTAACATGAGGAGACTTTGGCCCTCATTACAACTCTGGCGGTAAATCCCTCTTAACCGCCACGCTGACGGCCACCAACTTACCCCAGCGCCGGCGGATATCCGTTCACCATAGTCTGACACACGCACACCAATCCGAAAGAATGCAGCCACATACACAAATCCGCCAGACCAAAGGTCAGTGATAAACTGGCGGTATCAAAACCTACACCATAACGCCAACAGAACAATGCCCATCACATTATGACCCACAAATCACCACGGCGGACATTGAACGGCGGTAAACAATTGGCGGTACAAACCGCCACGCTCACAATGCACACCCACAGACAAAACAACACCACATTGGACAATTCAAACAATACACACACCTGACACCCATACACACACCACACCCACACCACTATAAAACACACACACACATAACCCACAACCCCTTACGAATACAAATCATTGGCACAAGGCTGATACTAAGACCACTGTGACAACTAGACACCCTCACCACTCACACCCATACACCCTTCACGCACTCCACATCACACACTCCAACACATTACCCAACACACCCACACCAATAAACATCACATAACACCCATGGCACCACAAAGGCACCCCTGTCTCACTGAGGAGGAGTTAATGGTCATGGTGGAGGAAATCGTCAGGTTAGAGCCACAGCTGTTTGGAGCACAGGTGCAGCAAATATCGATAGCCAGGAAGATGGAGCTATGGCGGAGAATCGTGGACAGGGTCAACTCCGTGGGACAGCACCCAAGAACAAGGGACAACATCAGGAAGAGGTGGAACGACCTACGGGGGAAGGTACGTTCCATAGCAGCAAGACACCAACTTGCTATCCCCACAACTCACATCATGGGAGGAGCAAGTCTTGGCAATACTGCATCCTGAGGGCCTGGCCGGAGTCGGAGGAGGACTGGACTCTGGTAAGCCAACTTTCAACAAATATCACCCACCATACCTCCATGCCATCACATACCCTCACCCTCACTCCATCACTCCACTCCATCCCACACACTCCACCATCACATCTCACTAATCCCAATGCCAAGCTCTGCATTCTGTACCAGTACATGGACACCTCTCACAGCCCTGTATGGACACACATCACTAAAGCATGCACAGTATAGGGAAACTAACAATCCCACCATACACAGGTGGCAGGGCAACACCAACCATAGAGGGGAAGCCAGGGATGTACAATATGTAATACACATGAAGCATAATATATAATTTACATCCCCACAGGTAACCCAGCCAATGTCACTGGAGACGAGGTGCCAGCACTTTCCAGTCCCCCAACAGAAGAGGCCCACAGTGATGACAGTAACTCTGGTCTTCAGGATCTGAACGATCTATCTGGCCCATCAGGGACCACTGGACAGCCGGTTACCCAAGCCCAGTCGCAGACCACCCAGAGCCTCCCCCATCAGGAAATAATACCACAGCACCCACCCAGTGTACTCAAACCTCTGTCCCCAGTACACGTCAATCAGCAGTGTGCCCACCTCTACAGGGACCCCAGGGCCAAGACAATCAGGGACCTGGGGTCAGTGGGCAAATGGTTCAGGGGACAGAGGCACAGGCCAACAGAGAAACTGGGAGGATTGCTGTGTGCCAGGCGGAGGACAGGAGCAGTGAACCAACTCCCCAGGAGGTGATCTCTGAGACTCTGGGAGCCCATCAACCTTCCCAGAACACTATGGACCAGATCCTAGACAACGTGCAGGAGAACAGGCGGCTGCAGGAGGGACAGTATCAGGGGATCAGGGAGGACTTGCAGGCCATCAACAACACCCTGATCTCCATAGCAGGGGTGCTGGAAGACATGGCTAACATTATGAGGGAGGCAGTGTCACACCAGCGGGCCCCTGCAACTAGACAGATATCTGAACAGCCTTCTGCTTCCGCTGCCGCAAGTGGCCAGAAGGCCCCGCCACAGGACCCACAGGCCACCAGCACCCCTCTCCCTGAAGAAGGTGAACCACCCTGCAAGTGTTCCCTGCGATCCAGGCAGAAGCCAGAGACACTTGCCAAGACCCCTGCCAGGAAATGAGACTCTCATGATTGTCCCCCTTGTGTCCCACTCAGTGACCCTGTCCACCTTGAACTGTCACTGATCCCCTTCCTATGTCCCCTTGGACAATGCACCCGTGCTATGAACAGACTGGAACAATACCCTCGACTTTCCTCCATCATCACCCCATACCATCACACTTTCCCCTCTATATACTAGTACTACAATAAACACCCTTTGATATAAATCGACTTCGAGTATGTCATGTATTTCAAATATGTATTGATTGAAACAGGTACAACCATTGCAAATTAACTGTACATAGAATGAGCAAAGAATCAATGACCTGTAGCTGGCTGTTGTGATCACACCAGGGGTATTTGTCAAATCACCAACATCTGCAAAATGAATAGCCAGATGTACCAGTAAGTGGGCAAAGAAGTGGTAAATACCAGCATGCCAATGCCACACAGAATACAACCAAAGTCATTGAAATTTAAAGTTGCACTGTCTCACCTGTGTGTCATAGGAAGTACTGTTGTCCACATCCTCATCCTCTGCCTCCTCATCCTCACTGTCCACTGAGTCCACTGCTGCCACAGGGGCATCTCCAGTCTCCTCCTCTTGCAGAAAAGGTACATGGTGTCTGAGGGCCAGTTTGTGCAACATGCAGCATGCCACGACTATCTGGTACACCTTATTGGGTGAGTAGCACAGGGATCCACCTGTCAGATGGAGGCACCGGAACCTGGCCTTCAGGAGGCCAAAGGTCCTTTCAATGATCCTTCTGGTTCTCTCATGTGCCTCATTTTAACGTTCTTCTTCCCTTGTCCTGGCATTCCTTACAGGGGTCAGCAGCCATGATAGGTTTGGGTAACTAGAGTCACCTGAAAATATTGCGGGACAACATTTAGCCACACACTATCCTATATGGCCAACACCATAGTCATACACCAACATATACTGGGTGGGAACCAGGGCTCACCTATTAGCCACACCCTGTGCCTCTGTCGTTGGGACATCACATTTGGGATGCAGCTATTCCTCAGGACAAAGGCATCATGCACCGACCCAGGATACTTAGCATTGATGTGGGAGATGTACTGGTCCACCAAGCACACCAACTGCACATTCATGGAGTGGAAACTCTCACGATTTCTGGACACCTGTTCATTCTGGCAGGGGGGGACAAATGCAATATGTTTCAATCGCCCCAATTATATTGGGGATATGTCACATTCCATAAAACCCGGCCTTCTCAGTGGCCAAATCCTCAATCTGGGGGAATGCAATGTAACTGCACATGTGTTTTATCAGGGCAGACAACACTCTTGTCAGCACTATTGAGAACATTGGCTGTGACATTCCTGATGCCAAGCCTACTGTCACTTGGAAAGAACCAGTTGCCAGGAAATGGAGCACTGATAGCACTTGCACAAGAGGGGGTATCCCAGTGGGCTGACAGATAGCAGATATCAGGTCAGGCTCCAATTGAGCACTCAACTCTGTGATTGTGGCCCTGTCCAGTCTACAGGTGAGGATAATGTGCCTGTCCTCCAGTGTAGCCAAGTCCACCAGATTTCTGTACACAGGGGTATGTCTCCATCTCATTTTCATCCGCAGCGGTAGGAATCTAAGGGACAAAAGAGTGAGGAGGCTGTCACAAACTGAACAATGGAGCCACAACAGAAGTCCGCAATCTGCAAACATGTTATGGGACAGTGTAATTTGTCAAGTATGTGCCTATTTGTCTTGTGACGCAGCATTAATTCATAGGCCTGTCCCCCCCCCGAAATGGCATCTGCCTGTCCTGTGTGGTGGGACAGGTGGAAGTGAGGTAATGCCGCTGACGTTGTGCACCGTGGCAGTAGGCAGTCGGAACCGCCGTGCAACTCCTCATTGGTTATAATTGGGCCCTATGGGGTACAGTGGCCAATGGTGATCTATGGCGGCGGTGACGGCATGCACCGCCGTGGTCGCAAACGCCATTTTCTATCATATTCCTCACTTGTTTCCTGACCTTCCATAGGAGAGGACCTACACTGCATGTGCTGCTGTGACCTGTGTCTGGAACCTACCATGGCCCGTGTGACCAGGGAAAGGGCCCCATCCTTCACTTCTGAGGCGTTGGAGAGACTGGTGGATGTGGTCCTACCCCAGTACAGACTGCTGTATGGGCCTCCAGACCAACAGGTGAGTACACTGTGGGCACAATGCATGTGGCATGAATGCATGGAGTTGTGTGTGAAGGCATCGTGTAAGGGGGTGTGGATGTCCTCTTGGCGGAGTACACGTTGTGTGCTGGGCTATGTGTATGCCAATGGGGATAGAAACGGGTATGGTGGGCCATTCGTGTTACTGGTTGGACTGTTTGTCTAATGGTGTTCTCCTGTCTGTATTGCCTCTGCAGGTCAGCGCCCATCAAAAGAAGGGTATATGGCGTGCCATCGACAAGGAGGTGCAGACCTTGGGGGTCTATGGCAGGCGGAGCACCCACTGTCGGAAACAGTGGGAGGACCTGAGACGCTGGACACGGAGGACCACGGAGGCCCAGCTGGGGATGGCCTCCCAACGAGGAAGGGGTGCCCATCAGACCCTGACCCCCCCTGATGTCCCGCATACTGGTGGTGGCCTATCCTGAGCTGGATGGGCGCTTGAGGGCATCACAGCAGCCACAAGGGGGTGAGTACAATGGAGCTCACGGCTGGAGGGGTGGTATCCGGGTGGTGGTTGTGTGTCAGTGGGAGCCCCTAGGACAGGCCAGACATGGCAGCGTAGGGCCTCTGGTGGCTAAGGGTCAAAAGGGGAAATATTGCCTACCTAGCTTGTTAGCATCCACTACTGTTCAGGGCTGCGTGGGTTCCATGTGTGCTGTAGTTGGCGGTGTGTGCTCCTCCTCATGCCTTGGTGGTTAGCAATATCACTGGTAGTGCAATGCATTGTGCGTAGACCTGTACCCAGTGTGTGAGGGTGCTGTGTGCGCCAACGGTAGTTTTGGTGCAGTCATTGATCCAGTGTAAATTTTGTCTCTCTCCCCTTTTCTTGTTTTGTCATCCTGTCCTTATGTGCATTAGCATCATCTGGAGCAGGAGCAGAGGTACCAGTGACAGAGGGAGCTGCATCCCACAGAACTGTGGAGGCAGAGTCCACCGACGCTGATGGCACCAGGGGGCCAGAGAGGAGCACCACAGCGGAGACTGGAGGGGACAACACAGACTCAGACACCTCCTCCGATGAGAGCTCCCTGGTGGTGGAGGACACCTCTGTGACCACCCCAGGTACAGGTACAGCCACCACCCCCTGTACCAGCACCGCCCTTCCAGAAGCTTCTCAGCGAGTTGCCCGTGCCCGCTCACCCAGGAGGGAGGCTTCTCCTTCAACCAAGGCACCTCAGGCCCTGCCCCAGTCAGCCCTGCTGCCCTGAGTGAGGAGGCTATTGACCTCCTGAGGTCCATCTCTGTATGTCAGTCAACCATTGTGAATGCCATTGAGGGGCTGGCAGCCCAGATGCAGCAATCTAATGCATTTCTGGAGGGCATTCATGGTGGATTGGCGGCCCAACAGAGATCGATTCAGGCTCTGGCCTCCTCTCTGATGGCAGCCATTGTTCCTGTTTCAACTGTCCCCCCTCCAACTTCCACTTCCCTGCCCCATTCTCCTCAACCCCAACCCATCCCAAGCACAGAGCCGGATGAGCATGCACACAAGACAACACCCAAGACTGTCACAGGCAAACACAAGCACCACACTTCATCCCACAGGCACTCACACAAACACCATCCAGTTGCAGACACAATAACTTCAACTATTTGCATAGTCTCCCCCTCCTCCTGCTCCTCCACCTCCCACCCAGTTACATCCACACTCATAACTGCATGCACTACATCATAATCCACTACCAGCATCATCACCACACCAAGCAGAACATACACCTCACTGGCAGACACCTCCACAACATACATGCACACGTCCCCTGTGTCCTCGCCCACCGTGTCTGTCCCCCCTTCCTAAAGAAAGAATTCCAGGCCACAAATACTGAAGGGGAAGGAGCCTGCACCAGCCACAAAGAAGGGGTAGGAGCCTGCACCAGCCACAAAGAAGGGGAAGGAGCCTGCACCAGCAGATGTCACAGAGCCCGCACCACCAGCTGTGGTTGTGCAGCCATCAGAGAGTGCAGGGGCTGAGCAGGAGCCTCCCACAACCACTACCACAGAGCAGCCATCGGAGGGTGCAGGGTCTGAGCAGGAGCCTCCACTACCACCACAACAGTGCAGCCATCTGAGAGTGCAGGGGCTGAGCAGGAGCCTCCCACAACCACCACCACAGTGCAGCCGTCACCGCCGACGGACGCCATATAATCCAGCCTTCATCGGCTGCTGTGAGGCCTGCCCCCACCAGAACCAGTGGGGTATTCACCCACTTGAGAGACTGTGGCCTTGCACTCTCCAGGACCAAGCACATGGCATGTTCCCCCCTCCAGAACCAGTGGGCAAGTCACCCACTCGAGAGACTGTGGCCTTGTACTCCCCAGGACCAAGCACAGGGCATGTTGCCCCCTCCAGAACCAGTGGTCTTGTTTCCGCATCTGGCTAAGGTGCCCCTGCCCCGTCTCCCTGAGGTGCCTGCCTATTTGCCAACTGATGCCCCTGCAGTGTCCTCTCTGTATTGGTGCAGGAATCGAGTGGGGCCTTGGTCTTTGCCCTGTGGCCATGTGGGCCCCGTGAACTATGGACTGGGCAGTGTCCCTTTTTTGAACATTTGTACATATCTGTTGCATTGCCACATCGACTTATTATTTTTGATGTTTTCTTTAATTCCTGTTGTCCTTGCATTATTTTGCTGATAATCGTGGAAAATTTGATTTTCTTTTGTATCTGCTTGTGTGTATGGTGTGTGTGTGTGTGTGGTGTGTGTGTTGTGCGTGTGTGTGTCACTCTCGTTTTCCTCCCCCCCTCCCTTGTGTGCTAGGCGGCTGTACTCATAGTCGTCATCTTCACCGGCATTGGTGTTCATGGTAGAGCATGACGTAGAAGATCATCAGGAAAACATGCAGTTCGGGTTCCATGGCAGTGTGGTACTTCCCTGTGTCTCCAATGGTGAGTCCTTTGACTTCTGTGCTCTGTGTCCACCAGGCTTTTGATGGCGTTGGTACCACCCCGGAAAAGGTGGTGGATTGAAGGGTCTTCGTATGGTGGGCAGAACTTTGTATTCCGCCTGGCTGTAGGCAGCTACTGCCGTGGTGACTGTTGTTTCTGCCCTGGCGTTTGGTGTGGTACATTGGCTGTCTTTCGGAGATATCACCGCCATGGTCATAATTTGGCGCTAGTTACCACCAGCCTGTTGGCGGTATTCCCGCCACTTTATCACCCACCGCCAGGGTCATAATGAGGTCCTTTATTTTTATTTAATAAAGTCTCAAAAGGAGCTAGATATTTCAAGTTTGGTATCAAACTTATTGTTATAATAAATACAACAACTTGCCTGTGATCAATTTAATGTTACTAACTCAGGGAAAGAGTTTTAGAACTCTACCTGAAAGTTGCCAGTTTCAGCTCTGTAGTGACCTTCTCTGATTGGCCAGCCTCTGGCAGCCTTGTCAAGCTGCCTTGATGAGGTGTGAAGTGGCCTGAGCTGAACACAACGGAAGTGCCTGGGGGAGGAGAACTGTTTCAGTAGATGGTGAAACATGAGGGGGGAGAACAGCAAAATTGTACTTCAAATGAGCGAAGGACATTTGGTCCTACAAGAGGAACTCCCCCATTACCTGCAAAACCAGACAGCCGGGTGCCCCCCTGATTAGATTAGGAGAGAGCTGGAGAGGGATGTGTTAAGGGAACTTAGCCACACCAGTGGGTGGACTCAGCCAGACCTAACTTAATTTCTGCCATGTTGGATTTTTGAGGAATGTTGCTCTCTGGGATTGAGTTTTACCACATTTCCCAGGAAGTGATCATTCAAGAGGTCAGTGACCTGCCTGTGATTGGACAGTTGTCGCCCCCTGCTGTCCACCCCAGGAGCAAGGATAAATATGGCAGAGCTGCACCCCCACTTTAGATCTCTAAAAGAAACAAGACAAAGAAGAAGAAGGACTGCAATGCTGGACCCCTGACCTGCACTTGGACACTGCACTCGGAAGGACTGCACCAGTTGCACACTTGGGCTTCACCACTAAAAGGACTTTGCCTGTCTTCAACTGCTTCAAGAATGGATTCCTTGTTTGCTACAGGTAGAAAATAGCTGACCAGAGTCCCCTGCATCAAGTGCTGAAGAAACTAACTAGCTGACCAGTGACTGGTGGTCATTTTTGGATTTGAACCAGGTGCATTCTGGGAGTTGGAGTCCTATCCCTCAAGGAGCATCTCAGAGCTTCTGGAACCTTGAAGTGATTTGTGGACTCATAAAGGACCTTCAAAGACCTTCTGGAAGAAGATCCAGAAGTTTGAAGGAGATTGGAGAACTTTTGATAGAAAGCTTCATAAAGGGACCAACCCGACATCGTGAGTCAAGCCAGCGTATGTCGACTGCAACCCGGCCTAACTTGCAAGATCGTCCTGTTGAAAAGTTCGGAAGCCCCAGACTTCCAGGCTTTCACCAGAGGCTCCTGGAAAGGCAATCCAACGACGTTGACTCGAAAACGGCTTGCTGTGGAGGATCGTCAGACGTCAGAGAGAAAAAGCTCCAAAAAAGTCAGAACGTAAAAACTTGACCAAGGCTTCCGTGCATTGTATCCAAAGAGGGCTCCAGGGAGGTTAGATCCAATTTCGGCCCGGAAAAACATTTCCGTCACAAAAAATTGTCTAAGTCCAAAGATAGAATTCTTCACCGAGGTCTCCTGCGACGGGTATCTGAAGATGGCTCCAAGGAAGTTGGATCCGACTTGTGACTTCGTCTTAGTGAAGAAACTCTTCAAGAAAAAGACTAAGGGCCCCATTATGAGTTTGGCAGATGGAAGACTCCGTCCGCCAAACTCCCAACAGGGTGGCCACCGCCTACGCAGCAACCTCCCTGCTGGAACTATTATGGGTTTCCTGCTAGGTCGGCGGGCAGAAACCTACGTTTCTGCCTGCTGGCCTAGCGGGAAATAGGCTAGAGTTCTAAGTGATCGTGTCAGTTTGGCCAGCCTTCGACGGACAGCCACACTGACATGCATACTTAGAAGTGCACATACCACTCCTCCTCGTGACATGGGAGTGGCTGGCCCCACCCAGCCTTCATTAAGCGGAAAAATAAAGTGATAATAAAACATTTATTATCACTTTATTTTTCTGCTTTCAGCAGCAGGCGATGCTCCTCCGTCATAGCTGAGGGGCCGCTCCTGGATGTAGTTACAAGCAAAGAACATGACAGTAGCTTTATGTGCTTCCAATAATAGTACTGAGCAAAGATGAACAGAAGTTTAATTTGGTGCTAGAACAGCTGTCCCGGGAAACAAGTAACAAATAGGCACTGTTGTGAAACAGAAAGGCCTTTTCTGAGAAAGAAAACTTAGCCATGTGCATAACATACAAATTAACATCTAAATATGTGTTGTTGCACACTGGTGTAAACCGCCTTATTCTCACTGCATGTATAATGATCAATATAATTCTTGATTAGCTAATGAACAGCCTCTCTTATTGAAAACATATAGTGATGCTTATATTTCAATTATCGCTACATGATTGCTTGTGATTGACCATGTAAAGATCACATGCACCCTGTTGAGAGTGTATAAGAATGTAATTGTTCGGAGAATTGAGAGTGTTCTTGGAAAATTGCTGGCAAATGCTCTCCAATGATCATTATTGTTATTCATAAAAATACATAAGGCTGTTACCAGAAGTCTCCTGAAATGTATTCAGCAGTAGAAGACTGTTTTCCTTCGCCACATCCTCTGTCCATTTAGTTTTACTTTTGTTACATCTTTACTTTTATTTCTTGGTTGTTCCTAGCACCCATATATATTGTTAGACATGTGCTCAAAGATATAATAAAATAAGTAATCTATTATTTCATAAGACTGGTATAATATGGTAGCACAAAACACCTGGATTACTTCTTAGTAGCTCATGCTTATGCATAGCAAAATCACTGTGAGTCAGGCCTGTGAAATCATCTAATGAATTAAACCATATAGTCAACCCTGATGCACTGAAATCAAAGTGCAACATTGAGTTTTGCTGATAGTTTTTGGGATGCCTCCGCATTCAGGAGATATCAGAGGGTCTGTCAAAACAATGACTTTAGGGGTACCGGTTTATATATGATCATATAAAACTTGAAACTCATTGAAAGAAGTGCACCATGGTGGAAGGGGGAGTGCGTTGTTGGTGGGATTGTTTTTGCGCAGGAAGGGTCACCTTCCTGCACATAAACAATCCAAAGAGATGTTTTCCTCTTTCTATTTGTGCTGCAGAAAGCAGCACACAGAGAAAGACAAAACAACGAGAAGAAATAAATATATTTTTGCCTGCCCTAAGGAGGTGTACAGTTGTGATGCATTCCCAGAATTACAGATCCTTGTAAATCTGGGGCAGTGTCACAATCCATGGGTGTTGCATGGGAAAAACCATTGCAACACCCATGGAATGCCTCCCTGATGCAGAGTAAGGCAACGCAGCGATTTGTGCTGCTTTATCTTACTCCATATCTATGAGGCCATGCAAAGTGGCTTTGTGTGGCCTCATAGATATGGTTAAAAGTCTTGAGCCACCGGAGCGTAAAAGAAAAGTGATGCTCTGGTGGTGCAAGTCTCTCATAAATATGCCCCAATGTTTATTCCTAGATCTTCTCCAAATACAATCTTTTAAGTCTTTGATAAACAAGTTACAATTTCCAACCACATCACCCTTGTTTCTCATATAGTCCTTAGACAAATTATAGTCAATACGTAAATAATTCTCTTTTTTCATATTCTGCAGCACTTGGCGGAGCAATTGGGTAGGCCAAAAAGGTCATGATTTTAAAGGTTTTTCTATTGTGAGTTTAAAATTATTCGGTCTGTGTCCAAGGGAGTTATATTTTGCTTTACAAACTAGTGATGACTATTAGTTGTGGTTTGCCTCATAATGTATGTCTCCCCAGACTGTGTCAGCTCTGCCCATTTTCCTATTCTGAAGTATAATTAATGATGTAGGAATTCATCCTGGTCTTTTATGGGTGATTTTTAGGTTTTATTTGGGGGGCAGGTTGGTCCAGATATACTGTGGCTGGCTTAAACAAATTCGTCAGGCACATAAGTCTGGATAGTCATTCATCAATATGCTAGTGACAGGTATGGTTTGAAGGATGTTAGGTACACAAATGGATCCACCTTGTCAAGTGCAGATTCATGGTTTTTGGCTTGTGAGATATGGAACAACTTGATTGTATTACCTATCTACGTGCACCTTTCTTACCAATTTGGATCCCTGTGGGATCCTAGGACACTGTAGCCAACCACCACGATATTCTTGGACTTGCAGAACTCTGTGAGTTTCTTCTGGTTCAGATACGGGTGACATTCCACCTACAAGGTTGAAGTATTACATGGTTAAGATCAAAAGCCAACATTAGCAGAGGTTTCAGTGCTGGGGTAGGGTCAGAAGGAATTAAAAGCTGGTGGTCAAGGCGCGCAATGAGACAGGGAACCACATGAATGGTGAAAAATACAACTACTTAGTAAGCTAGAGATGTGGATCAAACTTCTATGAATTTGATTTAAGAGTTGTATGGGACCTAGTTTGGGGTTTGTCATTCTTAAAGTACACAGAGCAGAAATGAATAGTTTATATGGGTGTCAGCAGTACTGTATTGAAATGGAAAAGACCCTTTAACCATACACATTTAGTTACAGTAGTTATACAGTATAAGCACCCACTGATAGTTATCATCACAGTTAATGTTACAAAAATGCTATGTTGTTCTAGGACAGAATACAAGCAAATCAATTGCCCTTGTGCATGTTTTTTATCTTCTTTCTTCTTAGAAAGAAACTTCAGTTTTCAAATTGATCACACTACACAGTTCAACATAAATGGGAACTGTGCACACCACTCACTTTAGGGTCAATCACTTTTCATAAACAAATAGAATAATCTAAGTGAGATGTCACAGCTGTATGCAGTGCTCACAGCATGTGTGCGCCACAATGCCACAGTGAGAAGCATATTTAGGAACAGACATCCAGAGAAAATGCAGCCATTCTGGTGATCTGCTGGCTGTTCTGTAAGATGCCAATAGTCCATAAAAATTAGGGGCTACTAAAATCACCTTGGTTCGCACTTGTGCATCATCATCTGTAATAATAACAATATTAATACATTACACAGTATTTAACAGGTGTACCTAATTATACATTTTATAGTACTCAAGAAGGTGAGCACGTGATGAGGAGCTGTTTGATGAGATCAGCAACAGTGGTTGAACAGTGACTTTAAAGGGTGAACTAGTGGCTGCTTAATGCTGATAACAGTATGGGGATGAATTTTAGGTAAGAGTGTGGATGAGTGACGCGAACAAGTGATTTTGAATAAAATGATGTGGTGGTGAGTGAGAGGGTCATGACAATCTCACCTGGCTAAGTAGGTGCTTTTCAGCATTCAGTTCAAAACGGCTATGGAGGACATTAAAGAATGTGTCAGGCATCTAATGTCCTCATATACAAACCACTCCATCTTATGTGTGGAGGTGCACATTTGTGAAATTTATCGTGACAATATTCAACTCCATCGCCTTAA
Organism: Pleurodeles waltl; assembly: GCF_031143425.1. Taxonomy (NCBI): domain Eukaryota; kingdom Metazoa; phylum Chordata; class Amphibia; order Caudata; family Salamandridae; genus Pleurodeles; species Pleurodeles waltl. Next base: position 169,882,705 of record NC_090442.1, read on the forward strand.
TATTGAGGATATCCTAGTTGGATCCAAACTACCTAATAATACAGATGTTGGGATCAAGATGCTTTTTAGAGTTATGCATTTGGGCAACCACACTGGAAGGCCTATACATTATGCATGTTAGCAGTGAGGACCATCACAACAATTACAGTACATTTGGTACCAGTCACTGAATGGCCAGATAGTAATGCTGGTTGACGCTGCCAAATTAGCAAATCCCGTCCAAATAGTTTTCCGCATTGGCAGCACAGAAAATCAGGCCCGATTTCTGTGTGAAAAGATAGGTAATCAGGGATCCCTGACTTGAACAGGATCAGATTGTATATGTTATGGTGAAATTCTGTCTGGGGCAGTCTCCCTACATCCCGTCCACAGTATTCGTTACAGAGTATATGTTTGTTCTTAGACTCCCTGAACATATCAACAGTGATAATCCAGATTACATTGATAAAAAAGAAAGTAGATAGTTAGAATTGAAACAAATTAACTCCACTTACTTGATTACAGACAGGTGCATACTTGAGTCCTGGTTTGTTTAGAAGCCGTTCCAGTTGCCTGCGATTGAAGTTTGACACTCCAATGGATCTTACCAACCCAGCATCCTTGCATGCCTCCAGGACCTGTATGACAGTAGAAGAAATTCCATTTAGATCCAAATCTAATAGAAAATTTGAATATTCATTCTACTTCTTGCACAGATGGGATCTGCAGCGCTTCTTTCATCGGTGAACAGTAAGTCCCGGATTCTTAACTGAAAGGTGCTTTGCCATACAGGTTCTGTGACAATAATTTCTGCTTGTGATATTCTAGCCCAGATGTCATGACACCCCCTGGTGGTCTGACCTCTAGATTCACAGATGAATCATACCAACTGGAGCCTGGAGGTTGAGTTAGAAAACCTCAGTAGACCCTCTATGGCGGTTTCTTCATTATCATCATACCTGTAGTGGACCACTCTCTAAAGGGAGGTTGATGTGAGGAGTTTGGGAAATAGAACCATCGTGAACAGTGTACTGAAAGAAAACAAGAACAGCAGAATCTTAAAGGGAAAATAAAAAAAGGGTAGTACATTGGTTAGATGTATTCAGAAAACATTGGTGGATGATTTATATAAGTTATGAGTGTATAAGTACGCAAATGGAAGGAAAATATATTATTAGAGTTTGAGCCCAGCAGAGAACTGTGGTTTGTGCAGTTTCAGTCTCCCAATAATAGCACAATGAACTTTAAGATGCTACTCCCAAAGTACTTGGATTGACAGTAGTTATGTGTAACAGTATTGGATTGCATGGTAGCTTATTGACATCTTTTCTGTCTAGTAGATCACTATTGGAAATGCCCCTTTCTACAGGATCATCCCCAAACTTTTTGCTTTCACTTCTCCTGTTTTTGTAGAATTCATTTTTGTTGGCTTTAGGACTCTTTGCACTTTACCACCACTAACCAGTGGTCACGTGCTCGTACTCTCTCCTTAAAACATGGTAGAATTGGCTTGCACCCAATTGCATATTTATTTTACATATAGATTCCTAATAAAGTGGCACTACATGTGCTCAGGGTCTGTAAATTAAATGCTATTAGTGGGCCTGCAGCACTTATTGTGCCACCCACTTAAGTAGCCCTCTAAACATGCCTCAGGCCTGTCATTGTAAAGCCTGTGTGTGCAGTTTTAAGCTGCCATTTCGACCTGGCAAGGTAAACCTTTTGCAAGGCTCAATCTTCATTTTAAATACATATATGTTTCTCCAAAGGCGGGCACGAATCCTTAAGGGCAGGGTGTAGTGTATTTGAAAAGTTGAACATCTACTTTTAAGTTATGGTTAAGTTATGGTTAGTTAACCTCAGATACTACCACTTCAGTACACTTCTGGACCCGTGGATACTCTGCCAGGAACAAGGACTGCTGTGCTGCCTCAAAGGGCTATTCTGCAGGTCTCCTGAGCTGAGCCTCAGGGACATAACAGGCTTCCCTACAGCTATTTGACTTGTCTTCAATTAGTTCCTGACCCCCAAGAGGTGCCTCTCAGGTTTCGGGCCCTCAGTGTGGTTCTCGAGCTCTTACTGACAAGCTGTTGTGCTCTTCTTGACTGCAATTGGGCCCATTTGCACCGGAACCATGCCGATCGTATGGAGGATCAGCGCAAGCCATGCAAGGCCATCTCTTCCCACAGCAAGAATTGTCCACTCACGTGGATCAACAATGTGAGGCTCCAGTCTGCCCGTCCACAATGTCCGGCCTTCTCCTCATACCATGCCAACCATCATGTGCAACACCCTCCTGCCTCATGGTGAACTTCTTCCACGCGAACAGGATTCTTGGCACAAAACTTGAGAAGGTAATACTTCAGCAGGACTAATCTGAGACTGTATCCGACCTGCGCTCCATCGCAGTTGGCTTGAACTTTTGACTTTGGCCCAACCATAATAGCCTTGGTAGGTGCTTTATGCTTTTAAATGCTGTATTGCAGTTTCTTCTTTAAAAATTCATAAATCTAGTTCTAATGATTGGATTTTTATTGTTTTGGTCTTGTTTTGTTCATTAAGCTAAGCTCTATTCTTCTCACCTGATGTGGAATCTCTTTGTTTGTTGTTTTCACAATTTACTGTTGGAGGTGTTGCACAAATACTTCACACATTGCCTCTAAGTTAAGCCTGACTGCTCTGTGCCAAGCTACCAGGGGGTTGAGCACAAAATAAATTGGGGTTGCTTGTGCCTTACCCTGAATAGGATTGTGGTTGCTGGTTGACCAGGGGTCACCCCCAGTCAACCAGTAACCTAATTTCTGATGGATACAACTACCTGTGGATTCCTCACCTAAAGAATTTTCCCCATGCGCCAGCATCCGATGGAAATTTTCTTCTAGCTCTGCACGTCGACGATGACGTCACAATTCCCACGCGACGCCGTATGACAAAGTAACTAATGGAATGGTTTAAAATGGTATAGTAATGCACCTGTGGACTTAAGCAGCATTTGGATATAGTGTTATGTCAACTAAACCTTGGATTAGTGCTGAAGGACTATGGGCCTGACTCACAGGGGGTCGCCACACTTGTGACGGAGTATCAATACTCGGGGTAAAATCTCTGCCATGAAAATTCTCATGGCAGAGACTTCGCCTCCCGAGTGTGGAGCCCCCCCACTTGACTGCGGGACCTCTGCCACGAGTATGGATGCCCTTTGTGAGTCAGCCCCTTGGAGCCTATTTAAGAGTATAGGTGCTATTTATCGTATCTGATAAATGATAATACCATGGGGTACGTTACTTACCAGCCACAATAAATGTCACCTATTATAGGTTTGTGGGTAATAGCATGCAGCTGTTGGCCCAAAATCCACATAATATAGTAAATACCATACATCTTTCCCAAAGGGGGAGTTATTAATGCATCCAATAATTACTGGTTTGGCCAATCAAATCAAACTCTTAATTCCAACCCATGCAAAATCAGGGCTTTACAAATAGGTCAGAATTAACTGAGCCACTCATTATCAGGACCTAAAAATCCATTGCATGTTAAATCTACAGTGCCAATGTATAGTGCAGAAAGGTAGGGTGTACATCTGCCATCATTTACCAATTTGGACAGCACTGCGTACAGAGCTTAGATATTGGTGATACCAGTAACCAGGGAGTGAGTTAAGTGAAGATAATTTTCCCAATTCCGCTTATGAAGCACTTGAACTGAGGCTACATAGCCCTGCATACCTGGAATTCCCATGAAAATAAAGTACTTCTGTTCAGAGAAATCCCAGAGCCATTTTTCTGTATGAGTGAGTGGTAAAGCTATTCAACGCATGGCCAATATTGTCAGTGAACATTCTTTAAATGCTACACTAATTACATATTGCAGTTGATGGAAATTAAAGCACCAAGGAAGAACTTTTATTGAAAACATATTCTGTAGTACACAATTTATAAATATGTATTTTTTACCTCCCACGTAGAGCAAAAGTCGACATTATCATAAGCATATATTTCGTCATCTTCTCTGGATATTTCAGGTCCTGAAGGCTGAGAAAATGATTAGTTTTTATAAATGTAAAATAGATGTTTTGTACTGTTGAATACATAATCAAATATGCTCCTCCAAAGGTGGAATACAATGTGTTAAACTCATTAGTTCAGTAATTTGGCAGCATTGTCATGGGCAGTGTTTGGGGCACTCTGCGGTGGACTCCTAAGCATAACTTGGACCCTGGTACTTATAGTTTTACAAATTATTCACTGCCTCAACTCTTCCCAGTAATAAGCAAATGGATGTGATTCAGTTTACATTGCCACGCCACATTAGCACTTCAATCATTCATTCATTGACTTAATTGTATGAATATCTGACTTAGTATCTGCCATCAAGTTGGCTGAAAATGATCCCCTAATTTCTTGAGGAAGTGCTAAATCCAGCGGTGAATGTATCTCTGGAGATATGTTAGGTTATGTTATGCACATTTGTAGAGCGCACTGTCACACTGGAGTATGTCTTGGCACTGAGCAGGTGTGAGTCAAGCTATACCTAGGGCTTAGTGGAATACTTGAAAAGCCAGGTCTTCAAATGCTTGCGGAAGTCAAGAACTGAGGAGGAGCCTCTTATTTGTGGCAGCAGGTCCTTCCATGCTTAATGAACAATGTTTGAGAAAGCTCGACTTCCAGTTCTGGTTTTCTGTATCCGCGGAATGTGTGAAACTAGGAGTCAAGATGAGAAGAAGTGGTGTGAAAGCAGATCCGATTGTTGAGGTAAGCTGGGCCGGTGTTTTGTTGTGCCTTGAAAGTGTGGGTGAGGAGTTTGTATTGTGCTCGTCTGTGAACTGGGAGCCAGAGGAGCTCCTTCAGGTGTGGTGTGATGGGAGTGTGGTTGGGAGGCTGAGGTTGATAACAGCAATCGAGTTCTGAATGGTCTGCAGCCTTCTGGTGAGTTTTTTGTTGAGCTCAGCATAGAGGGAATCCCTGTTGTGACCAGTGAATGTGTGACAGTTTTCAGGGTGTTCATTTGGAGCTATTTTAAAAATCTTCCTCATCATCTATATGGTATGGAGGCATTAGGCGGTGACAACATTGATTTCGTCGGTCATGTCGATGATTATCCTGAGGTTTTTGGCATGGTTGGTGGGGGAGTGAAGGAGGCTGGCCTGGCTTATAGTGGGTACCTTGTGGTACTTACACCTTGTGCCAGGTCCAGTTATCCCTTATTAGTAGATTAGAGGTGTTCTAGCAGCTTAGGCTGTTAGAGGTAGCTATAGCAGAGCAGCTTAGGCTGAACTAGAAGACATGCAAAGCTCCTACTATAGCACTTATATCACTTAGTACTATATCATAAGAAAACACAATACTCAGAGTTACTAAAAATAAAGGTACTTTATTTTAGTGACAATATGCCAAAAGTATCTCAGAGGATATACTCCCTTAGGAGGTAAGTAATATACACAAAATATACACACACAAACCAAAATAAGATAAGTAACAGTTAGAAAAGTAGTGCAAACACTGTAGAACACAATAGAATGCAACAGGGAGAAATAGGCCTAGGGGCAACACAAACCATATACTCCAAAAATGGAATGCGAACCACGAATGGACCCCAGGCCTAGTGTAGTGTGTAGAGGGTCGCTGGGAGTGTAAGAAAACACTAAGGGTGTCCAAGATACCCCACCCCAAGATCCTGAAAGTAGGAGTAAAGTTACCCTACTACCCCAGAAAGACAGTAAAGTCGAGATAGGGGATTCTGCAAGGAAAACAACTGACTGCAAAGCACTGAAGACGGATTCCTGGACCTGAGGACCTGTAAAGGAAGGGGACCAAGTCCAAGAGTCACGCAAGTGTCCGGGGGGGGCAGGAGCCCACTAAAGCCGGATGAAGGTGCAAAAGGGCTGCCTCTGGGTGGAAGAAGCCAAAGATTCTGCAACAACGGAAGGTGCCAGCAACTTCTCCTTTGGTCAGAAGATGTCACACGGTGTGCTGGTAGATGCAGAGTTGTTTCCACACAGAAATACTGCAAACAAGCCTAGCTAGCTGCAAGAGTTGCGATTGCAGGTTTTGGATGCTGCCAAGGCCCAGGAAGGACCAGGAGATCGCCCCTTGGAGGAGGAGACAGAGGGGGCGCTCAGCAATATGGAGGGCCCATGCAGAAGCAGGCAGCACCCGCAGAAGCACCTGAACAGGCACTTAGAAGATCTGAGGATGATGGTCGACTCAGAACAACAAAAGAGGGTCCCACGACGTCGGAGTCCAACTCAGCGAGTTGGGCAATGCAAGATGGAGTGCTGGGGACCTGGGCTAGGCTGTGAACAAAGGAAGTCTTGCAAAAGTGCACAGAAGCCTGAGCAGCTGCAGTTCATGCAGTACACAGGATTACTGTCTGGCGTGGGGAGGCAAGGACTTACCTCCACCAAATTTGGACAGACGGGCCACTGGACTGTCGGGGACATTTAGATCCAGCTCCTGTGTTCCAGGGACCACGCTCGTCAGGGTGAGAGGGGACCCAGAGGACCAGTGATGCAGAAGTTTGGTGCCTCCGTTGGCATGGGGAAGATTCCGTCGACCCACCGGAGATTTCTTCCTGGGTTCCAGTGCAGGGCGAAGGCAGACAGCCCTCAGATCATGCACCACCAGGAAACAGTTGAGAAAGCCAGCAGGATGAGGCACTACAATGTTGCTAGTAGTCTTCTTCCTACTTTGTTGCGGTTTTGCAGGTGTCCTAGAGCAGTCAGCGGTCGATCCTTGTCAGAAGTCGAAGAGGGAAGTGCAGAGGAACTCTGGTGAGCTCTTGCATTCGTTATCTGATGAGATACCCACAGGAGAGACCCTAAATAGCCCACAGAGGAGGATTGGCCACAACGAAAGGTAAGCACCTATCAGGAGGGGTCTCTGACGTCACCTGCTGGCACTGGCCACTCAGAGCTGTCCATTGTGCCCTCACACCTCTGCATCCAAGATGGCAGAGGTCTTGGACACACTGGAGGAGCTCTGGGCACCTCCCCTGGGAGGTGCTGGTCAGGGGAGTGGTCACTCCCCTTTCCTTTGTCCAATTTCGCGCCAGAGCAGGGCTGGGGGGATCCCTGAACCAGTGTAGACTGGCTTATGCAAGGAGGGCACCATCTGTGCCCTTCAAAGCATTTCCAGAGGCCAGGAGAGGCTACTCCTCCCAGGCCCCTCACACCTATTTCCAAAGGGAGAGGGTGTAACACCCTCTCTCAGAGGAAATCCTTTGTTCTGCCTTCCTGGGACCAGTCTGCCCAGGCCCCAGGGGGGCAGAAACCTGTCTGAGGGGTTGGCAGCAGCAGTAGCTGCAGAGGAGACCCCGGAAAGTTAGTTTGGCAGTACCGGGGCTCTATGCTGAAGACCTGGGGATGCATGGGATTGTCCCCCTGTAGGAGGCTGGACTGGCTTGTAGTGAGTACCAAGGGGTACTTGCACCTTGCACCAGGCCCAGTTATCCCTTATTAGTGTATAGGGTGTCTAGCAGCTTAGGCTGATAGATAATGGTAGCTTAGCAGAGCAGCTTAGGCTGAACTAGGAGACGTGTGAAGCTACTACAGTACCACTTAGTGTCATATGCACAATATCATAAGAAAACACAATACACAGTTATACTAAAAATAAAGGTACTTTATTTTTATGACAATATGCCAAAGTATCTTAGAGTGTACCCTCAGTGAGAGGATAGGAAATATACACAAGATATATATACACAATAGCAAAAATAGGCAGTATAGTCTTAGAAAACAGTGCAAACAATGTATAGTTACAATAGGATGCAATGGGGAAACATAGGGATAGGGGCAACACAAACCATATACTCCAAAAGTGGAATGCGAACCACGAATGGACCCCAAACCTATGTGACCTTGTAGAGGGTCGCTGGGACTATTAGAAAATAGTGAGAGTTAGAAAAATAACCCTCCCCAAGACCCTGAAAAGTGAGTGCAAAGTGCACTAAAGTTCCCCTAAGGACAAAGAAGTCGTGTTAGAGGAATAATGCAGGAAAGACACAAACCAGCAATGCAACAACTGTGGATTTCCAATCTAGGATACCTGTGGAACAAGGGGACCAAGTCCAAAAGTCACAAGCAAGTCGGAGATGGGCAGATGCCCAGGAAATGCCAGCTGCGGGTGCAAAGAAGCTTCTACTGGACAGAAGAAGCTGAGGTTTCTGCAGGAACGAAAAGGGCTAGAGACTTCCCCTTTGGTGGACGGATCCCTCTCGCCTTGGAGAGTCGTGCAGAAGTGTTTTCCCGCCGAAAGGACGCCAACAAGCCTTGCTAGTTGCAAATCGTGCGTTTGGCGTTTTTGGACGCTGCCGGGGCCCAGGAGGGACCAGGAGGTCGCAAATTGGACCTGAAGAGAGAGGGGACGTCGAGCAAGACAAAGAGCCCTCACTGAAGCAGGTAGCACCCGGAGAAGTGCCAGAAACAGGCACTACAAGGATGCGTGAAACGGTGCTCGCCGAAGTTGCACAAAGGAGTCCCACGTCGCCGGAGACCAACTTAGAAAGTCGTGCAATGCAGGTTAGAGTGCCGTGGACCCAGGCTTGGCTGTGCACAAAGGATTTCTGCCGGAAGTGCACAGGGGCCGGAGTAGCTGCAAAGTCGCGGTTCCCAGCAATGCAGCCCAGCGAGGTGAGGCAAGGACTTAACTCCACCAAACTTGGGCTGAAGAGTCACTGGACTGTGGGGGTCACTTGGACAGAGTCGCTGGATTCGAGAGACCTCGCTCGTCGTGCTGAGAGGAGACCCAAGGGACCGGTAATGCAGCTTTTTGGTGCCTGCGGTTGCAGGGGGAAGATTCCGTCGACCCACGGGAGATTTCTTCGGAGCTTCTGGTGCAGAGAGGAGGCAGGCTACCCCCACAGCATGCACAAGCAGGAAAACAGTCGAGAAGGCGGCAGGATCAGCGTTACAGAGTTGCAGTAGTCGTCTTTGCTACTATGTTGCAGGTTTGCAGGCTTCCAGCGCGGTCAGCAGTTGATTCCTTATCAGAAGGTGAAGAGAGAGATGCAGAGGAACTCGGATGAGCTCTTGCATTCGTTATCTAAAGTTTCCCCAGAGACAGAGACCCTAAATAGCCAGAAAAGAGGGTTTGGCTACTTAGGAGAGAGGATAGGCTACTAACACCTGAAGGAGCCTATCAGCAGGAGTCTCTGACGTCACCTGGTGGCACTGGCCACTCAGAGCAGTCCAGTGTGCCAGCAGCACCTCTGTTTCCAAGATGGCAGAGGTCTGGAGCACACTGGAGGAGCTCTGGACACCTCCCAGGGGAGGTGCAGGTCAGGGGAGTGGTCACTCCCTTTTTCTTTGTCCAGTTTCGCGCCAGAGCAAGGGCTAAGGGGTCCCTGAACCGGTGTAGACTGGCTTATGCAGAATTGGGCACATCTGTGCCCAAGAAAGCATTTCCAGAGGCTGGGGGAGGCTACTCCTCCCCTGCCTTCACACCATTTTCCAAAGGGAGAGGGTGTCACACCCTCTCTCAGAGGAAGTTCTTTGTTCTGCCATCCTGGGCCAGGCCTGGCTGGACCCCAGGAGGGCAGATGCCTGTCTGAGGGGTTGGCAGCAGCAGCAGCTGCAGTGAAACCCCAGGAAGGGCAGTTTGGCAGTACCAGGGTCTGTGCTACAGACCACTCGGATCATGGGATTGTGCCAACTATGCAAGGATGGCATAGAGGGGGCAATTCCATGATCATAGACATGTTACATGGCCATATTCGGAGTTACCATTGTGAAGCTACATATAGGTAGTGACCTATATGTAGTGCACGCGTGTAATGGTGTCCCCGCACTCACAAAGTTCAGGGAATTGGCTCTGAACAATGTGGGGGCACCTTGGCTAGTGCCAGGGTGCCCTCACACTAAGTAACTTTGCACCTAACCTTTACCAGGTAAAGGTTAGACATATAGGTGACTTATAAGTTACTTAAGTGCAGTGTAAAATGGCTGTGAAATAACGTGGACGTTATTTCACTCAGGCTGCAGTGGCAGGCCTGTGTAAGAATTGTCAGGGCTCCCTATGGGTGGCAAAAGAAATGCTGCAGCCCATAGGGATCTCCTGGAACCCCAATACCCTGGGTACCTCAGTACCATATACTAGGGAATTATAAGGGTGTTCCAGTAAGCCAATGTAAATTGGTACAAATGGTCACTAGCCTGTCAGTGATAATTTGGAAAGAAATGAGAGAGCATAACCACTGAGGTTCTGGTTAGCAGAGCCTCAGTGAGACAGTTAGTCACTACACAGGTAACACATTCAGGCACACTTATGAGCACTGGGGCCCTGGGTTACCAGGGTCCCAGTGACACATACAACTAAAACAACATATATACAGTGAAAAATGGGGGTAACATGCCAGGCAAGATGGTACTTTCCTACACAACCCCTCCCCAAACGAAGGACAATAAGACTAGCCATGACCTGATGAGTCTTCATTGTCTAAGTGGAAATATCTGGAGAGTCCATCTGCATTGGAGTGGCTACTCCCAGGTCTATGTTCCACTGTATAGTCCATTCCCTGTAGGGATATGGACCACCTCAACAATTTAGGATTTTCACCTTTCATTTGTTTTAGCCAAAGTAGAGGTTTGTGGTCTGTCTGAACAATGAAGTGAGTGCCAAATAGGTATGGCCTCAAATTCTTCAGAGCCCAGACCACAGCAAAGGCCTCCCTCTCAATGGCAGACCAACGCTTTTCTCTAGGGGTCAACCTCCTACTAATAAAAGCAACAGGTTGATCCTGGCCCTCAGAATTAAGTTGTGATAGGACTGCCCCTACTCCTAATTCAGATGCATCAGTTTGGACATAGAATTTTTTAGAGTAACAAGGGCTTTTCAGGACAGGTGCAGAGCACATGGCCTGCTTCAGCTCCTCAAAAGCTTTCTGACAGTTTGCTGTCCATAATACCTTTTTAGGCATTTTCTTGGATGTGAGGTCATTAAGAGGGGCTGCAATGGAGCCATAGTTCTTAATGAACCTCCTGTAATACCCAGTGAGGCCTAGGAAGGCTCTCACCTGAGTCTGAGTGGTAGGGGGAACCCAATCAATAATAGTTTGGATTTTCCCCTGAAGTGGTGCAATCTGTTCCCCACCAACAAGGTGTCCCAGATAAACCACCTTACCCTGCCCTATCTGGCACTTTGAAGCCTTGATAGTGAGGCCTGCCTTTTGCAGAGCCTCCAAAACTTTCCATAGGTGGACCAGGTGATCATCCCAGCTGGAGCTAAAGACAGCTATATCGTCCAAATATGCTGCACTGAAAGCTTCCAGCCCTTGCAGGACTGTGTTCACCAACCTCTGAAAAGTGGCAGGTGCATTTTTCAAACCAAAAGGCATTACAGTAAACTGGTAATGTCCTCCAATGGTAGAAAATGCAGTCTTAGGTTTAGCATCTTCTGACAATTTGATCTGCCAATACCCTGCAGTCAAATCAAAAGTGCTTAGATACTTGGCAGATGCCAGTGTATCTATGAGCTCATCTGCCCTGGGTATAGGGTGAGCATCAGTTTTGGTTACCAAGTTGAGACCTCTATAGTCTACACAAAACCGCATTTCCTTCTTTCCATCTTTAGAATTGGGTTTTGGTACCAGTACCACAGGAGAAGCCCATGGACTGTCAGAGTGCTCAACCACTCCTAGTTCCAACATTTTCTGAACTTCATGCTTTATGCAGTCCCTGACATGGTCAGGCTGCCTATAGATCTTACTTTTGACAGGTAAACTGTCTCCAGTATCTATAGTGTGCTCACACCAAGAAGTGGTGCCTGGCACAGTAGAGAAGAGTTCTGAAAATTGTCCTAGGAGATTTATGCAATGGTCTTTCTGCTCAGCAGTAAGACAATCTGCCAAAACTACACCTTCCACAAGAGCATCTTGTTCTGTGGAAGAGAAGAGATCAGGTAGAGGATCACTGTCTTCTTCCTGTCCCTCATCAGTTGCCATGAGCAGGGTGAGATCAGCCCTGTCATAGTAGGGTTTCAGGCGGTTGACATGGAGCACCCTAAGGGGACTCCTGGCAGTGCCTAAGTCAACTAAATAGGTGACTTCTCCCTTCTTTTCAACAATTGTGTGGGGACCACTCCATTTATCTTGGAGTGCTCTTGGGGCCACAGGCTCCAAGACCCACACTTTCTGCCCTGGTTGGTACTGAACCAAAACAGCCTTCTGATCATGCCATTGCTTCTGGAGCTCTTGGCTGGCCTGAAGGTTTTTACTGGCCTTTTTCATGTACTCAGCCATCCTTGATCTGAGGCCAAGTACATAATCCACAATATCCTGCTTAGGAGCTTTTAAAGGTTGTTCCCAACCCTCCTTTACAAGTGTGAGTGGACCCCTAACAGGGTGTCCAAAAAGAAGTTCAAAGGGGCTGAAGCCCACTCCTTTCTGGGGTACCTCCCTGTAGGCAAAAAGGAGGCATGGTAGAAGGATATCCCATCTCCTGCGGAGTTTTTCAGGGAGACCCATAATCATGCCTTTGAGAGTTTTATTAAATCTCTCCACCAGTCCATTTGTTTGTGGATGATAGGGTGTTGTGAACTTGTACATTACACCACACTCTTTCCACATGGCCTTTAAGTATGCAGACATGAAATTGCTTCCTCTGTCTGATACTACTTCCTTTGGGAAGCCCACCCTGGAAAATATTCCCAGGAGGGCCTTTGCCACTGCAGGTGCTGTAGTGGTCCTTAAAGGAATAGCTTCAGGATATCTTGTGGCATGGTCCACTACCACTAAGATAAACCTATTGCCTGAAGCAGTAGGAGGGTCAAGGGGGCCAACTATGTCAACCCCTACCCTTTCAAAGGGAACCCCAACCACAGGCAGTGGGATAAGGGGTGCCTTTGGGGTGCCACCTGTCTTGCCACTGGCTTGACAGGTTTCACAGGACTTACAAAATTCTTTTGTGTCCTCAGACATCCTAGGCCAATGAAACAGGGGAACAAGCCTGTCCCAAGTTTTCATTTGTCCTAGATGCCCAGCTAAGGGAATGTCATGTGCCAGTGTTAGGAGAAACTTTCTGTACTCCTGAGGAATCACTAATCTCCTGGCAGCTCCAGGTTTAGGATCCCTATGCTCAGTGTACAAGAGGTTGTCCTCCCAGTAAACTCTGTGAGAGTCACTGACATCCCCATTAGCCTGTTTGACAGCTTGCTGTCTGAGACCCTCTAATGTGGGACAGGTTTGCTGTGCCACACTCAGCTCCTCTCTGGCAGGCCCCCCTTCACCCAAAAGCTCAGCAGTGTCTGTTTCCAGCTCCTCTGGTGTAGGTTCTGCACAGGGAGGGAATTCTTCTTCCTCAGAAGTTGAATCCACTGTAGAGGGAGGGATAGTAGGAAGTGGTTTGCTTCTACTAGCCCTTGCTTTAGGGAGCACTTGGTCCATTGTTCCAGGATCCAAGCTTCCCTGTCCTTTTTGCTTTTTGGCCTGAGCCCTTGTCAAAGCAAAAATATGCCCTGGGATGCCCAGCATTGCTGCATGGGCCTCCAACTCCACATCTGACCAAGCTGATGTCTCCAAATCATTCCCTAATAGACAGTCTACAGGTAAATCTGAAGCTACCACAACTTTCTTTGGACCAGTTACCCCCCCCCAGTTGAGATTTACAACAGCCATGGGGTGGCTTTGTGTTATGTTGTGAGCATCGGTTACTTGGTACTGGTGTCCAAGTATGTGTTGTTCAGGGTGCACCAGTTTCTCAATCACCATTGTGACACTGGCACCTGTGTCCCTGTAGGCCTGGACCTCAACACCATTTATTAGGGTTAGTTGCTTGTACTTCTCCAAGTTATGGGGGCAAGCAACCAAAGTGGCTAAATCAATAGCCCCTTCAGAGACTAAAGTAGCCTCTGTGGTCTCCCTAATCAGACCAACCCCAACTAAACTACCAAAAGTGAGCCCAGCTACTCCCTTGGATTGGCTATTAGTAGGTTTGCTCCCACCACCACTGCTATTAGTAGGGACACTAGGTGTAGCAGTAGGGGTTGTAGTGGTAGGAGCTGTGGTGCCTTTCTTTGGACAACTAGGATCTGTTGTCCAATGGCCTTTTATTTTACATAAATAGCACCATGGTTTCTTTTCCTTGTTCTGATTAAAGGAGGATTTGGACCCACCACCCCCACCAGAGTGTTTTTGTGGGCCTGATGAAGACTCATTTTTAGATTTGTCCCCACCCTTGTCAGAAGACTTACCATCCTTCTTTTTGTTGCCATCTTTGTCACCCCCTGTATGAACTTTTCTGTTCACTCTTGTTCTGACCCATTTGTCTGCCTTCTTTCCCAATTCTTGGGGAGAGGTCAGATCAGAGTCCACCAAGTACTGGTGCAACAAATCAGACACACAATTATTAAGAATATGCTCTCTCAGGATCAAGTTATACAGGCTGTCATAATCAGTAACTTTACTGCCATGTAACCACCCCTCCAAGGCCTTCACTGAATGGTCAATAAAATCAACCCAGTCTTGTGAAGACTCCTTTTTGGTCTCTCTGAACTTTATCCTGTACTGTTCAGTGGTTAAGCCATAACCATCCAGGAGTGCATTCTTAAGAACTTGGAAATTATTAGCATCATTTTCTTTCACAGTAAGGAGCCTATCCCTACCTTTTCCACTAAATGATAGCCATAGGATAGCAGCCCACTGCCTTTGAGGGACATCCTGTACAACACAGGCCCTCTCAAGTGCAGCAAACCACTTGTTAATGTCATCCCCCTCCTTATAAGGGGGAACTATCTTGTGCAGATTCCTGGAATCATGCTCTTTTGCAGGATGACTATGGGGAATACTGCTGCTGCCACCATGGGTATCTAAACCCAACTTCTGTCTTTCCTTCTCTAATTCAAAAGACTGTCTATCCAAATCCAGCTGTTGCTTTTTAAGCTTCAGTCTGGTTTGTTCCACCCTCAACTTATTGAGTTCCCTCTCTAACATTCTGTCATCAGGGTTGGTGGGAGGGACATTTCTAGAACCAGAGCTATGATGGGAATGAACAGAAGGAGACCTGTCCCTTACAGAAGCCACCCTAACAGCTTGGTTTACAGAAACATTACTACCAGTATGGTGAGAATAAATGCTTTTGCTATGATGTGAGACAACACTATTTATTTGGTGTGGCTCATCATCATTACCATCTATGCTAGATTGTCTAGTAATGGGCAGGCTAGGAAGTTTCTTTCCTGAATCTTTTCCTGGGGGAGGCCCTGAATCAGATTGGGAACTATTAGGTACTTTTTCAACAGATGGGGCACCTATGGCCTTATCCTGTTCTCTAAACATGTTAAGTAACAGTTCCAAGGAAGGATTCTTCCCTACACTCAAACCTCTCTCTATACAGAGACTCCTTGCTCTTTTCCAGCTAAGGTTGTCATATGCAAGTTTGGACAGATCAACACTTTGAAAAAAAAAAAAAGAGGGGATGGGAGGATTTATGGTCCAGTGTATATCCTCCAAAGAACTTGATAATAAAATATGATACACTGTTCCAAAAGAATAGGGAGAGGAAGTAAAGGAGTCCTGATCATCAGGAGCAAGAGTCCTCACACACCGTACTTGGTGTCATGCTTCATCATCGGACAGCTCCTCGTCAGACCGGCGCTGCGTTTCCGTGTCAGGCGCAGCACCTACCATCAGGCTCCGTTGAACGGAGCCTGAGGGTAGGTGCTGCGCCTGACACCGAAACGCACACAAATTGTTTGTGTATTGGGCATCAGGCCTACGTGATCCCATGAAGCCCTTTCTCTAGTGGAGATGGGTGACTGATAGGAAAAAGCCAGTCCTGTTCTATCCTAATTGTTTGTGTATTGGGCATCAGGCCTACGTGATCCCATGAAGCCCTTTCTCTAGTGGAGATGGGTGACTGATAGGAAAAAGCCAGTCCTGTTCTATCCTAGTAAGTGACTGACTACGTTTTGACTGTAAACGATAGATTGCAGGAGTCTATATATATAATTTTTTCTTTTTTTCACTTGGGTTTCGATTGAAGAAGTCCAATTATTTAATAGGTCCTGAAGAAGCGTCGTAGGATCCTGCTGAGACCATATCAAGACGCGAAACATGTCGACCACATATTAAGGAATTTCGGATAATTACCGACTTCCTGCTTTGAATTTTCTTGTGTGAGTGTCTGAGCATTACCTCAATTTTCACTCCCTTGCCATTTTTTTTAATCTTGGCCATTTCCCAACATCAAAGAATAAATCACTTAGTGAGGGTCCTGAGCCAATCTTATCCTTTATTCCTGTACTTTCCTTCCCCACGGACCCATACTTGGCTCCGCGGCATCATCGGCAAAAACAAAAGATCTCCGGCAAAGAGCCCCCCCTTTTTAGGGGGGAGCCCGTCAGACATTGCAGCGCCGGTCTGACGAGGAGCTGTCCGATGATGAAGCATGACACCAAGTACGGTGTGTGAGGACTCTTGCTCCTGATGATCAGGACTCCTTTACTTCCTCTCCCTATTCTTTTGGAACAGTGTATCATATTTTATTATCAAGATCAACACTTTGGCCTGTGCCAGACATTTTTTAGAGAGTGTTAAAGTGATAGAAAAAGAGAAAAAAGTTTTCAGAACTTTTTGGAAAGACAGAAAAAAACTTTTTAAACTTTTAAGAACTTTTTGAAAGTTTAGAAGTACTTTTCAGCACTTAGAAAAGAGTGAAAAGAGGAAATGCAAAACTTTTTAGCTATGTGTATATACACTGACCTTGTTTTGTATATTTTTCTCTTATGAAAAGTACAATGACAAGAGTGGTAAGTAGTCTCAAGCACTTATCCCACCACTGCACAACCAATGTAGGAGGCTGGACTGGCTTGTAGTGAGTACCAAGGGGTACTTGCACCTTGCACCAGGCCCAGTTATCCCTTATTAGTGTATAGGGTGTCTAGCAGCTTAGGCTGATAGATAATGGTAGCTTAGCAGAGCAGCTTAGGCTGAACTAGGAGACGTGTGAAGCTACTACAGTACCACTTAGTGTCATATGCACAATATCATAAGAAAACACAATACACAGTTATACTAAAAATAAAGGTACTTTATTTTTATGACAATATGCCAAAGTATCTTAGAGTGTACCCTCAGTGAGAGGATAGGAAATATACACAAGATATATATACACAATAGCAAAAATAGGCAGTATAGTCTTAGAAAACAGTGCAAACAATGTATAGTTACAATAGGATGCAATGGGGAAACATAGGGATAGGGGCAACACAAACCATATACTCCAAAAGTGGAATGCGAACCACGAATGGACCCCAAACCTATGTGACCTTGTAGAGGGTCGCTGGGACTATTAGAAAATAGTGAGAGTTAGAAAAATAACCCTCCCCAAGACCCTGAAAAGTGAGTGCAAAGTGCACTAAAGTTCCCCTAAGGACAAAGAAGTCGTGTTAGAGGATAAATGCAGGAAAGACACAAGCCAGCAATGCAACAACTGTGGATTTCCAATCTAGGATACCTGTGGAACAAGGGGACCAAGTCCAAAAGTCACAAGCAAGTCGGAGATGGGCAGATGCCCAGGAAATGCCAGCTGCGGGTGCAAAGAAGCTTCTACTGGACAGAAGAAGCTGAGGTTTCTGCAGGAACGAAAAGGGCTAGAGACTTCCCCTTTGGTGGACGGATCCCTCTCACCTTGGAGAGTCGTGCAGAAGTGTTTTCCCGCCGAAAGGACGCCAACAAGCCTTGCTAGTTGCAAATCGTGCGTTTTAAGTTTTTGGATGCTGCCGGGGCCCAGGAGGGACCAGGAGGTCGCAAATTGGACCTGAAGAGAGAGGGAACGTTGAGCAAGACAAAGAGCCCTCACTAAAGCAGGTAGCACCCGGAAAAGTGCCAGAAATAGGCACTAGAAGGATGCGTGAAACGGTGCTCGCCGAAGTTGCACAAAGGAGTCCCACGTCGCCGGAGACCAACTTAGAAAGTCGTGCAATGCAGGTTAGAGTGCCGTGGACCCAGGCTTGGCTGTGCACAAAGGATTTCCGGCGGAAGTGCACAGGGGCCGGAGTAGCTGCAAAGTCGCGGTTCCCAGCAATGCAGCCCAGCGAGGTGAGGCAAGGACTTACCTCCACCAAACTTGGGCTGAAGAGTCACTGGACTGTGGGGGTCACTTGGACAGAGTCGCTGGATTCGAGAGACCTCACTCGTCGTGCTGAGAGGAGACCCAAGGGACCGGTAATGCAGCTTTTTGGTGCCTGCGGTTGCAGGGGGAAGATTCCGTCGACCCACGGGAGATTTCTTGGGAGCTTCTGGTGCAGAGAGGAGGCAGGCTACCCCCACAGCATGCACAAGCAGGAAAACAGTCGAGAATGCGGCAGGATCAGCGTTACAGAGTTGCAGTAGTCGTCTTTGCTACTATGTTGCAGGTTTGCAGGCTTCCAGCGCGGTCAGCAGTCGATTCCTTATCAGAAGGTGAAGAGAGAGATGCAGAGGAACTCGGATGAGCTCTTGCATTCGTTATCTAAAGTTTCCCCAGAGACAGAGACCCTAAATAGCCAGAAAAGAGGGTTTGGCTACTTAGGAGAGAGGATAGGCTACTAACACCTGAAGGAGCCTATCAGCAGGAGTCTCTGACGTCACCTGGTGGCACTGGCCACTCAGAGCAGTCCAGTGTGCCAGCAGCACCTCTGTTTCCAAGAGGGCAGAGGTCTGGAGCACACTGGAGGAGCTCTGGACACCTCCCAGGGGAGGTGCAGGTCAGGGGAGTGGTCACTCCCCTTTCCTTTGTCCAGTTTCGCGCCAGAGCAGGGGCTAAGGGGTCCCTGAACTGGTGTAGACTGGCTTATGCAGAATTGGGCACATCTGTGCCCAAGAAAGCATTTCCAGAGGCTGGGGGAGGCTACTCCTCCCCTGCCTTCACACCATTTTCCAAAGGGAGAGGGTGTCACACCCTCTCTCAGAGGAAGTTCTTTGTTCTGCCATCCTGGGCCAGGCCTGGCTGGACCCCAGGAGGGCAGATGCCTGTCTGAGGGGTTGGCAGCAGCAGCAGCTGCAGTGAAACCCCAGGAAGGGCAGTTTGGCAGTACCAGGGTCTGTGCTACAGACCACTCGGATCATGGGATTGTGCCAACTATGCCAGGATGGCATAGAGGGGGCAATTCCATGATCATAGACATGTTACATGGCCATATTCGGAGTTACCATTGTGAAGCTACATATAGGTAGTGACCTATATGTAGTGCACGCGTGTAATGGTGTCCCCGCACTCACAAAGTTCAGGGAATTGGCTCTGAACAATGTGGGGGCACCTTGGCTAGTGCCAGGGTGCCCTCACACTAAGTAACTTTGCACCTAACCTTTACCAGGTAAAGGTTAGACATATAGGTGACTTATAAGTTACTTAAGTGCAGTGTAAAATGGCTGTGAAATAACGTGGACGTTATTTCACTCAGGCTGCAGTGGCAGGCCTGTGTAAAAATTGTCAGGGCTCCCTATGGGTGGCAAAAGAAATGCTGCAGCCCATAGGGATCTCCTGGAACCCCAATACCCTGGGTACCTCAGTACCATATACTAGGGAATTATAAGGGTGTTCCAGTAAGCCAATGTAAATTGGTACAAATGGTCACTAGCCTGTCAGTGACAATTTGGAAAGAAATGAGAGAGCATAACCACTGAGGTTCTGGTTAGCAGAGCCTCAGTGAGACAGTTAGTCACTACACAGGTAACACATTCAGGCACACTTATGAGCACTGGGGCCCTGGGTTACCAGGGTCCCAGTGACACATACAACTAAAACAACATATATACAGTGAAAAATGGGGGTAACATGCCAGGCAAGATGGTACTTTCCTACACCCCCCATACCATAATGGTATGGGGGTGACAATTCCATGATCCTAGACATGTGACATGGCCATGTTCGGAGTTACCATTGTGACGCTACATATAGGTATTGACCTATATGTAGTGCACGCGTGTAATGGTGTCCCCGCACTCACAAAGTCCGGGGAATGTGCCCTGAACAATGTGGGGGCACCTTAGCTAGTGCCAGGGTGCCCACACACTGAGTAACGTTGCACCTAACCTTCACCAAGTGAGGGTTAGACATATAGGTGACTTATAAGTTACTTAAGTGCAGTGTAAAATGGCTGTGAAATAACGTGGACGTTATTTCACGCAGGCGGCAGTTGCAGTCCTGTGTGAGATTTGTCTGAGCTCCCTATGGGTGGCAAAAGAAATGCTGCAGCCCATAGGGATCTCCTGGAACCCCAATACCCTGGGTACCTAGGTACTATATATTAGGGAATTTTAAGGGTGTTCCAGTGTGCCAATCAGAATTGGTAAAATTAGTCACTAGCCTGCAGTGACAATTTTAAAAGCAGAGAGAGCATAAACACTGAAGTTCTGGTTAGCAGAGCCTCAGTAATACAGTTAGGCACCACACAGGGAACACATACAGGGCATACTTTATGAGCACTGGGGTCCTGCCTAGCAGGATCCCAGTGGCACATAGGCAAAAACAAACATACATACTGTAAGAATGGGGGTAACATGCCAGGCAAGATGGTACTTTCCTACAGGGGGTGAGTATCGGCCCCAGCTCTGTTGGCCACCAGGTGGAGTTCCACAATGATGTGCTCTTCTAGAGGATCATGATTTCGGTCTAGCCGGAGTTCAGCTTTAGACAGCTGGTCTTCTCCCAGTAAGCAATTTAAGTCATGCAGAAATTGAAATCGATCTGGGTACTGGCCATCTTGTCCATGAGGGAGAGAATGAGTTTTGTGTTGGTTGCGCAGAAGATAGTGTTGATGTCTTGAGACTGAATGATGTTGGCAAGAGGGTCATGTATATGTTGAAGAGAGTTAGGCTCAGGGAGGATCCTAGGTGGAACTCCACTGATGAGGTTGCAGATGTCTGATGTGTATGGTGACATGCTGGGTCTTTCCAGTCAGGAAGAAGCAGATCTATTGGAGTGTGTTTCCATGAACTTCAATGTTGTGTAGGCGTTGGATGAGAATGGATCGGGAGACTGGGCCAAATGCTGCGGAGATGTCCAGGAGGAAGAGGGCTGTTGTGTCTCATCCATACACAGTTATACAGATGTCATCAGTGTAGCCAACAAGGGCAGTTTCCATGCTGTGGTTGGGTCTGAAACAAAACTGATTGGGATTGAGGAGTTGGAGGTATTCATGAGGTATCTGTTGGTGATTTACAGTAAAACCTCAGGCTGTAATGGTAGCAGGCATATAGGTCTGTAGTTGGACATCTTTGGAGGGTCTGCAGATGGTTTATTCGGCAAAGGGAGGACCATTGCATGTTTTCAAGCATCTGGAATGGTCACAGAAGAGGTTGAGGCATTTAAAATGGGTGTGAGCACGACGCTGATAAGTTGCAGTCCTCTGGAGTAGGCATGGTGGGGGCCAGGGTCCGATGAGGCCCCTGATTGGATGGACTTCAAGGTGGTGGTGGTTTTATCTGTGTGATGATGAGTCATATGGTTAGAAATGTTTTTTTTGGATAAGATCGGAAGGCATTTGGTGAGGGTAGAAGTTGCTGAAAATAGCAGTGATTTTGTTGCTGAATAATTGAGAATCAGGTGTGTTGCAAGGGGGTGATCAAGATGGAGGTGGCCCCTGGTGAGGTGAAATCTTTCCCAACGGCGAAGATTTCTTTACTTCTGTTGGTGCTGGCATTGAAATACCAGTATGGCACGTTTGGTCATTCGTATTATTTGGTGGTAGCGCCTTACGGCAGAATTGAACACACTCCTGTCTGTATTGTCCTGGCTTAATCTCCATTTGTTTGCAATGGCATTTAACAAGTGTAATCTCCTACATGTGCTAGCTGACCTGAGGTCTGAATCTTGTTGTATTTTTGTGCCTGAGGGGGGCCAGGGAGTCGGCGCAGGATGTGATCCAATTGCTGACATCTTTGAGAGTTTTAGGGAGGCTGTTTCAGTGTTAGGTTTGGTGGGCATTGAGAGTAGTGTTTCAGTCTTGTCAGTGGTGCTGTTCCAGTTTTAGAGTGCTGGTCTGGCGGTGCTGCATATGCACTGTGGTGGGACAAGTATGCTGAAATTGTTAAGGAGGCGGTCTGTCTAGGTGACTGGTGTGGGCTCATTGACTCAGATGTTCTCACCACTACATTAATATGGTGGAAGAAATTTACCAATGGACTATCTTATGTATTTAGCATGTTCTCCAGAAAATAGAGGATTTTCCATTGGCACACAAATCTAAACCAAGTCTTTGGGCATTATTTAGAGTTTGGCAGAGAGAGACCTCCATCAAAACATGTTCAATGTCCGTCTGCCATATTTAGAGGATTATGGGCTATAATGCACTTTTAATCCAGTGGGTGGGGCACTTGCCATGCTACTGATGGCCTACCATGTCTCACAACCTCTAAATAAGGCTTTTAGGGCCATTTGGTAGATAGGATACTCTCACAAATGTATATCCGAGATATCACATCTGTTGTATTACAAATGTCGTGGGGTATAATAGAATTTCTAGTATCAAAGGTTATAATGCACTTATAAAATGGCATGTGGGACATCCATCACACTTGCGACAGACGATCTCATCCAAATTAAGGAATGCTCACCCCTCATCTTTGTCCTCAGATGACACAGAGGTGCCACTGCCTCCCCATCTCTGAGCAATGCCAGCACCACTTACACAATGGTAGTCGCCAAAGCTAGGGCAGTTCTCAGTTGCAATACTGATCAGGCTTCCCTAGCACTGTTACCCAGCCAGGAAATCAAAACAAGCACAAAAGGTTGTAAAAACACCAATGTTTGAAAGAATGAACATAGAACCAGTTTACATGTGTTTTAAACATGAAGACTGTTAGGATTAGATTTTGATTTCGACAGATGACTATACTCCTCTCCTGAAACATGGTCTACCGTAAGTCACCTATGGCAATAAGCGAGAGGGGACAGAGAGGCATCCCTCCCCCAAAAGACCCAGTGCACATTCCCCTACTATTCTTCCCCCAAATATCGGGAGAAACATCAACAGCATACACATATCTACCTTACTGAAGGTGCAATGAGGCTCCAAACCTAGCAGAGTGGCACCAATGTTGCAACTTCGGGGTCTTTTTCCACCACCAAAGACGGTCCAGTAACTTTCTTGCTTGGTTATGCTAACTGGCCTTCCTGCGATCCCTCTCGCTGCCGTCATCAGCCGTGACGCGACCCCACAGATACATGTAAAACTCCCAAGCATATATCCTCTTGCTAAGATATTTCGCTCAGGAAATGTACCTTTATAGAAACGGGGAAGTGCATGATGAAAAGGTCGAGGTAGTCCAATTGAAGGTCACTCATGGACTTTTCCATGGCTTTCCGAACCATGTCAGACGAGAAGAACCTGCACCAAAGCTGCGCAAAAACAGAAGAAAGGAAAGTGTTCATCTTTCACAATGTGGTTAATCTCCACTTGTAACACATTTTACTTCTTAGCTTTCAAGCAAGAACAGTTGATAACACTTCATATGGTATGAAAAGTCCAATACATATAAACCCAGTGAAGTACAGATATTTAGTAGTAAAAACACAGCACAAAAATAATTGTTTTGTAATAAACAAGATAGAGCAAGACAACATCGTGAACTAATTGTATTTAGTTTAAAAGTTTAACAGAACAACAGAGGGAAAAAATATCCCACTGCCCATTTGAACAATGTGCTTTTTTCCTTCTGCTATGCAGCACCGCCACATTGACAAAATTAAAGACCAGTTCAGCTGGTCCTAATTTTCTAAACAAAAGTCCATAGGAAAGGCTACAACAATCGTTTCTTAAATAACTTTATTTAATGTGGTTAGGACAAGTATCACACAAAGCTCATAATAAAAAGTTGATATTAGTATACAGTCAAGGACATCTTGTTGCAAATAAGGCCGTTGCTTATCAATTGATGGCAAAACACATTCTCTGGTGGACACTAAGTTTCATGGGAAAGGAGCCATTGAAAAACAAAGACAATATTGATGGACTTATATACAACTATCGAGAAAGTCGGCATAGCAGAGCACAACATTACTCAAGTGATGGTATCTCGTTGTTAAGGGTTCAAATTAGTGAGATGGGCCTATGTCTGCTGTAAGGATCTGTTGATTTGGGCGGAGCACGTGTAAAGCAGAAGGTTGTCGTTTTACATACATACTGAAGGAGGGGGTTGATATATTTTCAAACTGTGCCATTTTATTCCCAATCATCGTCATTCACGTTCCCATAGTATAGTGATGCCAGATTTCGGTCCACCACAGGCCTGAGGTAGGCAGGTCTGAGGCTTTCAAGTTCTGGGCGATTGACAATCTGGCAGCTAGTAAGAACTGAGAGATCAGTCTACCAGTGGCAGAGGACAGAGGATATACACCTTCGTCATCAGCATCACCCAGCACAACAAGCTGCAGGTCGATCAGTAAATGTATGTTAGTAACATCTTTGAATTAAGATAGGACTTCCCTCCTAAAACATACTATGCATTTGCACTTCAACTTCATATGAAGGTAATTTTCCCTCGCATCACATCCCAACCAGCAAATTTCCTAACCACTACATATTGTTTTCAGTTTCATAGGTTTCAATTACCACCTAAAGATTACTTTGTATGCATTTTCTGTATATTGTGTGGAGATTGAAAATGTAGTTACTCTTTGCCAAATCAGCACCCATGAACTTTCTGGGATGTCCACTTGGAGCTCTGCTCTTCAATTCTGGGCAGATGTACAATATTGACATGGGTAACCCATTTCCAGTGCTCTGAATAGAGGGAAATAGCTTATTTCGTATGCCCCACCTTAGAGAACAAGCCTTCCCTTTTAATGGAATCTCTACTTGCACCTTATCATGTTAAGCCCAATGGAGAAGTTGAGCCAGCCTATAATCATCCTTTGGACCCAGGTGAAATTTGTGTGCCCATTGTTCCCCTATTCTTAAAGGTACATGTAGTGTCTTCCATGATTTACAGCAGAACCTTTCTGGCTCCCAGCAGCCCCCTTATCAGTGTGACGTAATCACTAGAATAGAATGTAATGAAAGCTTGGTTTAGAATCTGGGGAGTTCACAGGTACATGCAGAGGAATAAACACATGTGATTTACAGGTTCACGTGTGGCGAAGTTATTAGGGTGTACCCAGTCTGAGGAAGACTCTACAACTGGCAACAAGATAGGGGATAAGTAGCCCAAAGAAGAAAGTGCTCTCCTGGAGAGTTTGCCATGGTCCAAGTAAACTGCTTGTGCGTGCTACGTGTGCCTTCTTGGAAGTGCTGATGTGAAGAGTTGAATAGAAAAAGAGCTTCACTAAGAAGTCTACGCATTGTTGGTCAAGAAGCTACGACCAAGATTATACTTAAAGGTACTGTGCTGCCAAAAAAGTTATACAGTGTACTGAGTGTTAACGCTGAAGGCAAATTAAATCAGGGTTATAGAGCAAAGCTAAAGACAAGTACCATTTATCAAATAACGCTAAGCGCTGCAAGGCAGAGGTCAATCAGGTGTTAGAAAATGCAAACTGAAGTGTAAAAAGGATGAAATGGTGTGAAAGATGTCATAAAGAAAATGCTGAGAACTGTCAAACAAGTCACATACTGTCAGATTAAGAATACTTAAAATCTCAGATTCAATCTAGTACCAAACATTGATTATGAATGATATGTTTCCGTTCAAGAATGTCAAAGAGTTGGTGAAACGATTAACGAATATGGAGAAAAACTCAGCACACTCATCAAACACTGTAGATTCTGTGAATTTAACGATGAAGAAGATTGATGGTTGATTGACCGATACATTCAGACGATGAATGGTGAGAGAAACTTTTAGTCTGCAGTGAGTGTTGATGACTGCCAGAGCAGAGGGACGTGCTGAGAAACAAGCTGCTGACATGAAGGCCGGAGGTGCCCAGAGTGAGTCAGCCATGAGTGTGAAAGCTCATTTCAAACAAAAGATGGAAGGACACAAAGTGATGTCTACACATCAAGAAGTTGGGCTTCAGATGTGGAATTTCTTTTCCATGCAAAGAAAAGTGCCCCGCCATTAGACAGATATGAAAAGACTGTGTTAAAGAGAACCATTTTGTGACGATGTGTAGAGAGAAGGAAAAAGTAAGTGTGTCACACCTGGAGGACAAAATGGCCGCCAGAACATTCCAGAAGTAACGTTAATGCACGCCTACAAAGCCAAGGGGCGACATCAGGTGAGGCAAATAGATACCATATAAAGTAGATCGTCATCTAAATAATCGTCAAACAGTTTTTCTTCTTCAACAATAAGTGAAAGTGAAGAAAGTGATTGTGTCATATGCATGTTTACCTCAGAAAAACATGCCCATGTCAGACTAGTCGCACATGAAATAAATGGCAATCAAAGAAAAGTAGACATGTCAAAGCAACCAAATAATACAAACACTGTCCAAAGATTATATTGCAAATAAATGGATGATCATTACCTCTCATTATTAACAGTGGTGCTTCGATAAATATAATGCCTGAAGAGAAGTGCAGTAAACTGTCTCTGATACCACAGCTTACACCATCAAAGATGGTCCGCATCGATGCCCATGAAAAGTCAAAGTTCATTTGTTGTGACAGTGAAAAATAAGAAAAAGAAGGCACAAGCATGGTCCATGTGCTGCATGTTACAGCGGCAAGTGACTGTTTGCTCATTTTCAACATGGCTGCTGACATGGGACTGATTTCTGTGAATTACAACATGAATGCTCATCATGAAATAGTAAGTCAATTAACTGTTACGTTCATTTATGTGGCATGGACAGTTACTGTTCAAGGTACATACAAGATTTTGCCAGTGTTAGTGCTCCAGTATGAGAGTTGATGTTTTTTTTTTTTCTTTTCAATAGTCATACGAATGTGAGAAAAGTTTTAAGAGATTCAAACACATCATTGAAAATGCAATGGAAATGGCGTACTTTGATCCAAAGCTTCTTGTTGTGGTTGATGCTAGTCCATTAAGTTAAGGTGCCATATATATAAATGTCTCATGATTTTCTATAGATTGTAAGTTTTCATTAAACACAGGGGGGAAATGTAGTGTCTCTTGCATGATTTAGAGTGAAACCTTTCTGGCTCCCTGTAGACTACTTATTAGTGTAACGTAATTGCTAGAATAAAATGCAATGAAAGCTTAGTTTAGAATGTTGGGAGCTCACAGGTATACAAAGAGGAATCCCAGCCAATGTACCTCTCATCTTTCATACCACAGTAAAAAAAAATCATTGTAGCCCTAAGGAGAGGATGGATAACGTATTATCAGTTGAGTCCTTACCACTGTGTTTCAATGTATTAATGTAGTTTTTGACCACAATACTTTTCTTGTTTGAAACCTGTAAATAGGTGAAAGTTCTTGAATCCATACACATGGAGTACAACATACAACTGGCAGATGACTTGACAGTTAGGGGGTCATTATGACCCCGGCAGTGAGTGAAAATGTGGCGCTAGTACCGCCAGCAGGCTGGCAGTACATACCGCCACATTATGAGAATGGTGGGTTGGCCACAGCCAACCCGCCACTTCTCCACTCATACCACCTTGGTGGTATCAGCCGCCTGCAGCATGATGAGCCTGCCTATCACCATGGTTTTTGTGGCATTGGCAATGTCACAAAAACCATGGCGGTAGTCCCTACCAGTGACAGGGAATTCTCCCCCACCCCCCAACACTCACCAGACGCCCCCACCGTACTTCCATCCAAACTCTTCCCCACCCCCCTCCGATCCTCACACTCCCCCACCCCCCTCCGATCCTCAGACACACATCCCCACCCCCGTACATGCACACACCCGCAGACATGCACCACTCATACACCCAATCACTCACACTGGCATACACACACTCCCAGACATGCTTGCACACATTCTAAAACACAATCACACTGACATGCAGACACACTCACTTCACCATTCTTACACGCATTCACTCACACGCATACAACCACGCAAACAACACACACAGACGCATTCACACACACACATTGATGCACACAACCAGACACACACACACACACAACACTCCCCACCCCCTCCCCTGTCGGAAGCCCGACTTACCTTTGTCGAGGAGGTCTTCCAGCAGGGAACGGGAAGGGGCGCTGCTACCGCCAGCAGCGCCCGCCAGCAGAACACTGCCAGGCAGTATTACTGGACATAATACGGCTGGTGGCGTTCAACTAGCGTTGCAGTGCTGGTGGTAGCAGCGCTAGCTTACCACCGTCCGCCAGTATGATCACTGCCAGACTTACGCCCTTCTTGTGAAGGAAGTCTGGCAGTGATCATAATATGGCAGACGGATGGTAGCCATGGTGATGGCATTTTGGCAGCTGTCACCACGGCGGTAGGTGGTTTTTACTGCCAATGTCAAAATAAGGGCCTTAGTCTCCTTTAGACACACACACCTTTTCCAGAAATGTTGTCCTAGTTTCTCTGCTTTCAGAATCAGTATTCAGTTAAAGTAGTTTTAATCCTTTTTCCTGAAATTATTGTGCACAGGCATCAAATAAAGGTAGACAACAGGAATAACTGTTGGTTCTCCTGGCATGCGCTTTGGTACTTTGGTCTTACACATCTGCGGGACAGCTGGCAGGGATATATTTCGCAGACCTTGCAGGGTATGTTGGTGTCACACATTTAACGTTAAAGCAGAAGAGGCAGAAGTGAAACAGAGGGCTCTTCAGTACAATATTGGCTTAAACTCTGAAAGATCAATAGATCTGCAAAGCAGGATGCATCAGTGGATGAATGCAAAAAGATGTAACCTAACAGGACACGCCTTGCTTTAAAGTAAGAAGCAGTGGCTAATGGATAAAACTGGACTCCACCAAACAAACAAGCAGAGAAACTAAAGCGTGTATGGACTCCTGTGAAAAATTGATTTGTTGGTTGACAGGGGTCTGAGCCCTGGTCAGGCAGCAGCCACAATTCTTGTCAAGGTAAGGCACAAGAAAACTACACATTAACCTATGCTCACCATCAAGTAGCTTGGCACAGAACAGTCAGGCTTAACTTGAAGGCACTATGTAAAGTATTTGTGCAACACTTCAAAGAGGAACACAGTGAAAACACCACAGGGTCCCCCTCCAGTTAGAACAATTGAAATTAATTAATTTAATAGATAAAACCAGACCACAATGACAAAAATCCAATAAGTAGAACTTGAGTTATGAATATTTAAAGCATAACTGTAGAATAGCACTTAGAAGCAAACAGCACCCCCCAGGTATATCAGGTCGAACCGGAAATGGAACAAAGTCAAAAGCTTAGTCTGATCATGATGGAGTGCGGGCTAGCTACAGGGACCCTGTCGGGTCCAATCAACAAAGTACCTTAAATTCTTGGCTGCAAAGCTTTGCATGGAATTCAAGCAAAGATGCATTGGTTACCGATGCAGCGAGGCTGTGGTGTGAGATCCTGTTGGTTTGTCATCAGGATCCCATCAACAGTGCTTGCGATGTGAAGGCCAGTTTTGGGGATGCGCTGCTGTGAGCAGTGAGGCTGCCATAGATGGATGCGAGGTCCTACTCCAGGAAAGCATTGTGCAGAGGTGGTTCTGAAGGTGATGCTTCAAACACAAGATGTGTTATGCAGCGGTGATGCAAGTCTTCGGAACTGCGCCCAATCCACCCAGCAGCAGTGATGTATCGGTTCTGCTCGAGGATGCACCACTCAGCTGAGGAGATGTGTTGCTTCTGCTCAGGTATGAGCCTTCGGCCTACTGCCAAGGGTCCAGGACTGGTGTGGCACCACTTGGCAGGGTAGACTCACAGGTGCAGAAGCAGGGTGGTTGGAAGTGTGTTATGTCCCTGGGACTTCAGATCAGGAGTGCAGCCAAGTAGTCCTTAAAGTAACTCTGGGTTGGACAGATGCAGGTCTAGTCTTTCTCACTCCCAAGCAAGAAGGCAGCTGGCAACAGGTCAGCACAGCAAAGTAGGAGTCCTGCAGAGTGAAATCCAGTAGAGTGGTGGTCCTTCAGCAGCACAGCAGTCATTCTTCCTGGCAGAGTATTCACAGATCCAGAAGTGTACTGAATTGGTGGTGTCTGAGGTTCAGTTCTCATACCCAGCAGTATCTTTGATGTAGGGGAGACTTCAAAGACATGCTTTTGAAGTGCACAGATGTCCTGCACTCCATGCCCTGGCTCCAGACTAACTACAGGGGTATTTAGACCTTTGTGTGGGGACAGGACACATCCTATTAAGGTATAAGTGAAGCTATATCAGGGTCCCCCCTCCTATCCTGGCCAGGATGGCCCATCAATTCACAGATGGTCCATCAAGTCACACCTAAGCTCCCATTGTGTGTTGCTGTCTAGAGGGAATGCACAACGTCCAACTTCCAACTGCGCCTAGTCATGTGACCAGAGACAAGCTGCGCGCACTGTAGGAAAGTACCATCTTGCCTAGCATGTTACCCCCATATTTCACTGCATATATGTTGATTTAGTCTATGTGTCACTGGGACCCTGCCAGGCAGGGCCCCAGTGCTCATAAGTATGTGCCCTGTATGTATTCCCTGTGTGATGCCTAACTGTCTCACTGAGGCTCTGCTAACCGGAACCTCAGTGGTTATGCTCTCTCTGCTTTCTAAAAGTGGCATTTTCAGAGTTGCAAATTAAAACCCAACTTCATCATGAGTTAGAATTTCAAATTATGATTCAAGAGACACCAAACTTGAAGGGTTTAATTCTTCCCATTTGGTAACTGAAGTGTATTAAGGCAATTCCAAAAATTAACCTATGGGAGAGATAGGCCCTGCAGTGGTGAAAAATTAATTTAAGAGTTTCTACCACCAAGACATGTAAAGCCTAAAAGGATATGTCCGACTTTTCAAATATAGTGCACCCTGCCCTTTGTGCTGCCCATAGCCTATTCAAGGGGTGACTTATGTGCA
Organism: Pleurodeles waltl; assembly: GCF_031143425.1. Lineage (NCBI taxonomy): Eukaryota > Metazoa > Chordata > Amphibia > Caudata > Salamandridae > Pleurodeles > Pleurodeles waltl. The sequence goes on from NC_090442.1 coordinate 169,913,519, forward strand.
TTAATAAGGAAGGGTTAGGTCTGGCAAAGGTTTATTTGGCCAGGTCGAAATAGCAGTTTGAAGCTGCACACAGAGGCTCAGCAAAGGCAGACCTGAGATATGTTTAAAGAACTAATTAAGTGGGTGGCACAATCAGTGCAGCAGGCCCACTAGTGGCATTTAATTTACAGGCCCTAGGCAGCGGTAGTGCACTTTACTAGGGACCTATATGAAAATTACATATGGCCATTGAAGATATGCCAATTTATCATGTTTTGGGGAAAGAGCAAAAATCAATTTGCAGTGGTCAACAGTGGTAAAGTGTGTAGAACTCTGAGGCCAGCAAAAACAAAGTCACCAGAAACAGAAGGTCTAAAGGAAAAATGTTGGGGGGAACAATGTCAAGGATGCCAGGTCTAACAACTCCCCCTTCAATTTAGAAATTGCAGAGAACAATTGCAAGATGGAAGATGGCGCCAATGGGCAGCAAATGCACTCAGCATCCAGTTTGATATGGAGATCTAGGAGCCACTTGTAGGACGAACACAAGGGTCATCAGAGACTGTCCAATCTTTAATTTAGCAGTTTTGAAATTAGGTTGAAGTGGAAGACAGTTCCAAAGACAGAAACATGGTAATATAGTGATATACCCCACCAAAGTAAATAGATTTGGTTTTTCACTTTGGTTTGACTTTTTTATAGGTTTTTATGTAGCCTTGGTACATCCCTAAGAGTAAAACAGTCCTTTTAGTGGATTTTGAAGATTTTCCTCGAGGGTTGAGAGGGCATTCCCAATTCTAGGAGCACTAGCAGAGAAGGTATATTTGATTGTGTATTATTTTTAATTGAAGTGCTTGGAGAAGTAGTTTATATATTCTTCTTACGTTGCATTTTTTTACCAGATAGTTCCAGTTTTTATGAGAGGTGGGGGATGATACAAGTTGTTTTATAAGTGGAGCGAGATTCAAGTGTTTAGAAAGATTACAATGGCAGTAATGCTGTCACATTTGCATGTGCAAATGTTCAGCCTGGAGTGTAGGATGGCTTTGAGAGGATTTAGGTGGAACGTGGGTAGTATGGGTATTGGAGATTTCCTATATGTTATGCAAGATATCACTAGCGCCCCTACGCTGCATGCTGTATTATTGGTATTTAGCATGTGCTTTTAGATATGTTACCCCATTCCAGTCCATTTCTACTCAGAGCTCTGTCTTGTAAAGAAAGGGAGTCTGAGAGGATTAAAAGTTACCTTCCCTGTGTAGAATATGTCCTCTCGCTTCACTGTTCCTTCAGATATCTTGGCACGAATGGCTCGCCCAATCTCTACCTCATTGCCATAAATGTATGCACAGTCGATGTGTCGGTAACCAAGTTCAATGGCCACTTTTGTCGCTTCCTCTCCCACACTTTTTGGAACCTAGCAAAGAAGAGGCAGGAAACCAAGATGAATCATTGTTACAATGCTTTCTAGGAGGTAAATCATAAAGGCATATTGTGGAATGTGCTCTTGTTCAGAGCCCAGGTGCTACATCTTCTGAGTAATGACTCATGACCCACCACATGACAAGGAACTTCGAACAATCTAGTAATTGATTGTAAATAAAAATACAAGGAAAACACTACTTATAGTAAGCATGCACTGCATTAAGCAACACCAGATTTACATATAACACATTTGAATAAATGATAATATCCTAAATAATGTATGGCTTCATGTTAGAAATGGGGTCTCTAGTTTGCACCCTGTCCAAGTAGGGACCCTCACGCTAGTCAGGGTAAAGGGGATACCCAGCTCAGATAACCCCTGCTCACTCCCTTGGTAGCTTGGCACAAGCAGTCAGGCTTATCTCAGAGGCAGGCAATGTGTAAAGTATTTGTACAAGCACATACAGTAACTGTGGGAGGCTGGCCTGGCTTGTAGTGGGTAACAGAGGTACTTACACCTTGTGCCAGTCCAGTTATCCCTTATTAGTGTAGAAGAGGTGTTTCTAGCAGCTTAGGCTTATAGAAGGTAGCTATGGCAAAGAAGCTTAGGCTGAACTAGGAGACATGTAAAGCTCCTACTATACCACTGGTGTCATATGCACAATATCATAAGAAAACACAATACACAGAAGTACTAAAAATAAAGGTACTTTATTTTTATGACAATATGCCAAAAGTATCTCAGTGAGTACCCTCAGTATGAGGACAAGTTATATACACAAGATATATCTACACAAACCAAAATTATGCAGGTAATAGCAAGAAAAGTAATGCAGCAGTGTCAAATTACAGTAGATTGCAATAGGAGCAGATAGGTGTAGGGGCAACACAAACCATATACTCCAAAAGTGGAATGCGAACCACAAATGGACCCCAAACCTATGTGAGCTTGTAGAGGGTCGCTGGGACTGTAAGAAAACAGTGAGGGTTAATAAAATAGCCCACCCCAAGAACCTGAAAGGTAGGTGTAAAGTGCACCTACTACCCCCAGAGAGCGCAGAAGTCGTGATAGGGGGATTCTGCAGGAAGAACAACCACCAGCAATGCAACAACAGTGGATTTCCGGACCTGAGTACCTGTAAGACAAGGGGACCAAGTCCAATAGTCGCGACAGTGTTGAGAGTGGGCAGAAGCCCAAGAAATGCCAGCTGAGGGTGCAAGGAAGCTGCCACCTGTTGGAAGAAGCTTGGAGTTCTGCAAGAAAAAAGAGGACTAGGAACTTCTCCTTTGGATGACAGCAGTCCCACGTTGCGATGAAGCTTGCAGAGGTATTCCCACGCAGAAAGAAATCAAACAAGCCTTGCTAGCTGCAAGGGTTGTGGTAGAAATTTTTGGGTGCTGCTGTGGCCCAGGAGGGACCAGGATGTCGCCACTTGGAGGAGGAGACAGAGGGGGTGTCCAGCAAATCAGGGAGCCCTCACAAAAGCAGGCAGCACCCGCAGAAGTACCTGAACAGGCACTTGGAAGAAGAGTAAACCGGAGTCCACGCGAAGTCACAAAAGGGAGTCCCACAACGCCGGAGGACAACGCAGAAGGTTGTGCACTGCAGGTTAGCGTGTTGGGGACCCAGGCTTGGCTGTGCACAAAGAAAATCCTGGAAGATTGCACAGGAGCCGGAGCAGCTGCAAATCACGCGGTACCCAGAAATGCAGTCTAGCGTGGGGAGGCAAAGACTTACCTCCACCAAACTTGTACTGAAGAGTCACTGGACTGTGGGAGTCACTTGGATGGAGTTGCTGAGTTCCAGGAACCATGCTCGTCGTGCTGAGAGGGGATCCAGAGGACCAGTGATGCAGTCTTTTGGTGCCTGAGGATGCAGGGGGAAGATTCCGTCGACCCACGGGAGATTTCTTCAGAGCTCCTGGTGCAGAAAGGAGGCAGGCTACCCCCAGAGCATGCACCACCTGGAAACAGTCGAGAAAGCCAGCAGGATGAAACGATACAAGGTTGCTAGTAGTCGTCTTGCTACTTTGTTGCGGTTTTGCAGGCATCCCGGGCAGTCAGCGGTCTATCCTTTGGCAGATGGTGAAGAGGGAGATGCAGAGGAACTCTGATGAGCTCTTGCATTCGTTATCTGAAGAATTCACCAAAGCAGAAACCCTAAATAGCCAGAAAAGGAGGTTTGGCTACCAAGGAAGGAGGATTGGCTACCAAGAGAGGTAAGAGCCTATCAGAATGAGCCTCTGACGTCACCTGCTGGCACTGGCCACTCAGAGCAGTCCAGTGTGCCACAAACACCTCTGTTTCCAAGATGGCAGAGGTCTGGGACACACTGAAGGAGCTCTGGGCACCTCCCCTGGGAGGTGCAGGTCAGGGGAGTGGTCACTCCCCTTTCCTTTGTCCAGTTTCGTGCCAGAGCAGGGCTGGGGGATCCCTGAACCGGTGTAGACTGGCATATGCAGAGATGGGCACCATCTGTGCCCATCAAAGCATTTCCAGAGGCTGGGGGAGGCTACTCCTCCCCAGCCCTCACACCTATTTCCAAAGGGAGAGGGTTTTACACCCTTTCTCAGAGGAAGTCCTTTGTTCTGCCTTCCTGGGCCAGGGCTGCCTGGACCCCAGGAGGGCAGAAACCTGTCTGAGGGGTTGGCAGCAGCAGGAGCCGCAGTGGAGACCCCAGAAAGGCAGTTTTGCAGTACCCGGGTACTATGCTAGAGACCCGGGGGATCATGGAATTGTCCCCCCAATGCCAGAATGGCATTGGGGGGACAATTCCATGATCTTAGACATGTTACATGGCCATGTTCGGAGTTACCATTGTGACGCTGTACATAGGTAGTGACCTATGTACAGTGCACGCGTGTAATGGTGTCCCCGCACTCACAAATTCTGGGGAATTTGCCCTGAACGATGTGGGAGCACCTTGGCTAGTGCCAGGGTGCCCACACACTAAGTAACTTTGCACCCAACCTTCACCAGGTGAAGGTTAAACATATAGATGACATAAGTTACTTAAGTGCAGTGGTAAATGGCTGTGAAATAACGTGGATGTTATTTCACACAGGCTGCAGTGGCAGGCCTGTGTAAGAATTGTCAGAGCTCCCTATGGGTGGCAAAAGAAATGCTGCAGCCCATAGGGATCTTCTGGAACACCAATACCCTGGGTACCTCAGTGCCATATACTAGGGAATTATATGGGTGTACCAGTATGCCAATGTGAATTGGTAAATTTAGTCACTAGCCTGTTAGTGAAAAATTTGGAAAGCAGAGAGTGCATAACCACTGAGGTTCTGGTTAGCAGAGCCTCAGTGAGACAGTTAGGCATCACACAGGGAACACATATAGGCCACAAACCTATGACCACTGGGTCTTGGCTAGCAGGGTGCCAGTGACACATAACAAACATTCTGACAACATAGGGATTTTCACTATGAGCACTGGGCCCTGGCTAGCAGGATCCCAGTGAGACAGTGAAAACACCCTGACATATACTCACAAAGAGGCCAAAAGTGGGGGTAACAATGCTAGAAAGAGGCTACTTTCTCACAGTAACAAAGTGAAAACACCACAAAAGGTCTTCACACCAGTTTAGTAAAATAGCCAATATTTATCTAAATCGAACAAGACCAAAACGACAAAAAACACAACATACACAGGCAAAGATATGAATGTTTAAAGTAAAAAGAGTCTTAATCCATAGAAATCAATGGGTGTGTTCTTTTAGCACAAAGTACCTGGTATGTGTCGAAAGTTAAGCCGCACGGGTGAGCGTGCATCAGAAACGCAAGCAATGCATCGATTCCTTACTTGCAAGGTAGGCCGTGCATCGATTCTTTCCTCGCATGGAAGGGGTGCGTCGGTTTGCAGATAAGTAGGCTCAGGTCTGTGTGGTGATGTGGAAGATTTTGATGCCCAGGGTTGATACTTTGAAAATTCAAACACGATGTGTGAAGGGTCCTCCTTGAGAACAGGCGCATCGTCGATTCTCCAGCCATGCGGCACGCGCTGCATCAAATTTGTAGCCGCGGAACAGGCGCTGTGTCAATTTTTCTGACACCCACACAGAGCTGCGTTGATTTTTCCTCAGAGTTTACCAGCTTCCACTTCTAAGGGGCCTAGGACTGAATTTGACACCACAGAGCAAGTCAGGACTCTATGCAGAAAGGTCCAGGAAATGGGGGAAGAAATCTTTGATCTCCCTTCAGAACAGGGGGCAAGCTCAGTCCAAGCTCTTGGAGAAACTTCGCAAGCAGGTTTTTCAGAAAGCAAATTCCAGTCCTTTCCCTCTTCAGGCAGAAGCAGCAGCAGCAGGCCAACACACGGAAGCAACAGGCAGAGTGGCAGGTCCTTCTCAAGCATCAGGTTCTTCTCCTTGGCAGAGGTTCCTCTTGATCCAGAAGTAATTGAAAGTTGTGGGGTCAGCAGTCCAATACTTAAACTCATTTCTGCCTTTGAAGTAGGCAAACTTCAAAGGAAAGTCTTTGTAGTGCACAAGACACTGCCTCTCCCTTGCCATGCCTCAGACACACACTAGGGGGTTTGAGACTGCATTGCGTGTGGACAGGCACAGCCTTTTCGGGTGCAGGTGTCAACTCCTCCCTCCCACTCTAGCCCAAGAAGACTCATCAGGATATGCAGGACACACCTCAGCTCCCTTTGTGTCACAGTCTAGAGTGGGCTGACAAACAGCCCAACTGTCAGTCTGACCCAGACGTATATTCAGCAGCCAAGCAGAGGCACAGAATGGTTAAGCAAGAAAATGCCCACTTTCTAAAAGTGGCATTTTCAAAAAGACAATCTAAAAACTTTCTTAACCAAAAGATGTGTTTTTAAATTGTGAGTTCAGAAACCCCAAACTCCAAATTTCCATCTGCTCCCATATAGGAGAGACAGGCCTTGCAACAGTGAAAGCCGTATTTGGCAGTAATTCATTATCAGGACACGTCAAACACACCAGAACATGTCCTACCTTTTAAATACACTGCACCCTGCCCATGGGGCTTCTTAGGGCCTACCTTTGGAGTGACATACATGTAGTAAAATAGAAGGTTTAGGCCTGGCAAGTGGGTACACTTGCCATTTTGAACTGGCAGTTTAAAACTGCACACACAGACACTGCAGTGGCAGGTCTGAGCCAGGTTTACAGGGCTACTCATGTGAGTGCACAATCAGTGCTGCAGGCCCACTAGCAGCATTTGAATTACAGACCCTGCGCAGCTCTAGTGCATTTTACTAGAGTCTTACCAGTAAATCAAATATGCCAATCATAGATAATCAATCACCAATACAACTTAGACAGAGAGCATGTGCACTTTTGTACTGGTTGGCAGTGGTAAAGTTCCCAGAGTCCTAAAGGAAACAAAAACAGAAAAAGTAGGCGAAAGGAAGCAGAAAGTTTGGGGATGACACTGCAAAATGTGCCACGTCCAACACTTCCCAGTTGTCATAGCCTCATAGAAGTACTCATTAGCTAAGGTATTTTCAGGCATTATCTGACTTTCACTTTATACACAAATCCAAATTTCCAAGCTTTGTTCGCACTGGCAGCCGTAAACAAGTCAGAAGGCTGAAGTTGAGGTTCACATCTTGTCTTAATTTTTCTCAACGGACTGCAGTGTTTGCCTTGCTTCAGACATGTCAATACATGATCAACTTTTGTGATTAAGACAATGAAGAAAAAATCTTTAACAGAAATGCAAAGTACATGAGGAGCTGACAAAACAGGCATTGTTTTTTTCAAGAGTATGGACACATTATGGTTGAACAGTTGATTTTGCATTGCATTGTTGTGGATGGAGAGGCCAGAACATGATTTACTTATTTTATATGACTTTGTATTTTCAGACTCTGGTGTTATGTATGGAACACGTTTTCTATATGTTTTATAAGGTGACATCCAATGACAGATATCAAACAAGGAAGTTTAGGTAAATTTGTTGGCACTGACCCTCGATGAATGTTTGCCTATAGGGAGGTGCCCCTCTTGGTGTTCCAGAACAGGTAACAACACTAAGTGGAGTATTCCTGTTTCAAGATCCCTGTAATAGAGTAGTAGTCCACATCATAACCACATACATCGATTATTTAATAACCCCACTAATGCATTAAAAAGCTAGGGGTCTGCAGTTAGGCCTTTGACCCCATCGGTCTCTTGAATAGGCCGACACATGTTGCTGTGTGGATATTCAGATCACTGTATTCAAAAGACATTCCAAGAGAATTGCTTTTAATCATACACAGGCACCCAATAACAATAAGAAAAACAATCAGAGTATACACTTTGCATATTTTAGTGACTGATTCCTAGCTTCTATCCAAAAAACATTATCCTCAATGAGAAGGGATACTCATGATCAAGAATGCCACGATAAAGTGGATGAGGTGTCTCATTTCAATATATAAGGATAGCTGGATATGCTGGCAAAACCTAAAAGGAAGGATCTTACTATCCAGCAGCTAAGTACTTATGGTGTTTATTTGATAATATGACAGGTCACAGGCTTTCATGCATGTTAACCTTAATTGTGCACTGACTAATCCTAAGTGCAAGACAGAAGTGCTGCGCTTACTGTTCAGGCTTTCATTAACATGGGCTTTTTAGCTTTGTTTTTGCTAACAGAAACTGTATGTGCTAAATTGCCACATGTTTTTGCTACTTACATTAGGACAGTCAGAGAACGATTTGTCCATTCTCAGCATCATTTCAAGGGTGGCAGAAATCTCTGTGCAGATTGACCTTGTTTAAGTTTATTTTCTGCGCCGCCGGAGTTAGTAGCTTGAATTAAAAGGTACAACACAGTATCTTCTTTATGAAGTAAAAGTAACATTGTGGTATATCCCTTGTGGCAAAGGCAGGATCCAGGGGAGAGGGCCCCATTTGCTCCTCAAACTCTAATGTATTAAACACCCTTGAAATTTGAGCAAGGAAAGCAAATTGACCGGTTGCTAGGAGAAATGCTCATAAATGGGGCTCTGGTTTGAGGCCTGACGGCATACAAGCACGCCAGGGGACTTTACATGACTACAGGCCAGCTAAATATAATATAGTTATGCATTTTACTAATGGGTTAGGGATATTTGATGTTTGTGGTCCATTTAGCCTTTACCCTTATTTCATTTTTGATTTTCCAGATACTTATTATTAGGATTCTAATTCTTATTCATCTGAATTATTTGAAAATAACACAATACATTCTAAAATACCAATATTTTTGTTTGTACTAATTTTGGGTGGGCTTTTCTTTTCAAAAGCACATGTAGGAGATTCCCAAACAGGTTTGTCTGAGTTCTAACACCCCTTCCTCCACAACAGCATGGCTCAGTGGGAGGAGTGATAGACAATGGACAGTTTTCCTTTTTTCTTGAAAAGGTAATAGTTTCCTTTTGTTATGCCCTAACGAGACTCACAGGGAGGCCACCATGTGTGTCCCACACGCCATGCTCCAGAGAGTTCATGGTAGGTGGGTGAGATGTCCTGTTCCCTGCCACACAGCAGCAGCAGGGAAATATGGGGCGGCGGCGACTCACCAATTGGAAGAACGTGGCTTACTGAATGGAGGCTGACCTGCTGGTGTGGGTTACCCTTGCCTCATTTTTTGTCCATGGAGAGATTTTCTTGGGTGTAACTTCCAGCATGCAAACCAGCTTTGCCTTTTCCTTCTCAGAGTTCCTCTGAGAGAGATCTCTGGGAATTACTTATTCATCCTAAATGCAGATGATCTCCCACCTGTAGTCTGTCTAAAGATTTTCCCAAGCCAAAATTAAGGCTTTTAGTTACTGATATGGTTTCCGTTCCTTTCCCTATAAAACGAGAAGACCTTCTGCTAGTCTTTGTGCCACAATGATTCAAGTTGTTTCTTCCTTATGTTTCACACTCCTGGCTTCTTCCATGAGCTTTTTACTCCTCCATCTGAACCTGCGCCAGTTCCTCTTATATTCCTCTAGTTCACTAGTTGGCGAATTCAGGTTTCAAGCTTCACACCTCCCAGCTCAGTCACCATTTGCTTCTTTTGGTGACTATAGGTTTCAAGCTTCACGCCATCCTGCTTAGGTGTCAGGTCTCCCTGTTGGCATTGCCTTGTGACAATTCTTTCCTGCCATCTCCGGAGCTCTGCTATTTGTCTTCTAACATTTTTGCCATGTGAGCGTTTCCTTCCTTGGGCTTGCTTCCAGAAGGCATCAATTACTTAACACTATCTCTGTTGGTGGCACCATGGCTACTGGAATGGGTCATCCTTACCTCTGGCAGAATAAGAGCCTGATTTAGAACTCAGCGGATGGGTACTCTGTCACAACGGTGATGGATATCCCATCCCCCGAAATCTAAATCCCATTCTATCTTAGAGGATTTAGATTTCGGCAGACAGGATATCCATCACTGTTGTGATGGAGTAACCCATCCGCCGAGTTCTAAATAAGGCCCTAAGTCTGTGAAGATCAAAATCTCCAGGCTGAGAATCAGTCGCAGAGATCAATCCAGGGGTCATGTCACTAACAGTTTGTGATACCCACACTCAACCCTGAGGAAAAAGAAATGGATCAAACTCATGTCTTGGCCCAAACTGTCCATCAACAGGCGAAGGAATTACAACAGTTACAAAACAAATCTGGCCCTCCACTAAGCGCTAAATTCCAGGTCCTCCAATATCTCAATAGTCTCTCCTGTGACGTTTTCACTGGTGATGTGAACAAACTGAAAGGAGTTCCTGGACTCTAACTGCATTCCAGCCCAGTTTTCACAGGTTCTGGCAAAAGTGAGGTTTCTAATAAGTACCTTGTCTGGAACCGTACTAGCCTGGCAAACTCCTCTGGTAACAGCTGATGATCCAACCCTTTCTAACTATGCCACCTTCCTGACAGACTTTAAGGGAATGTTTGAAAGGCAGATCTTGAATTCTATGCAAAGAGGCACTTTGTGACATTCAATAAGGCAGTCAAAACTGTTTGACATATATTACCAGACTCTGACAACTTGCTTTTTGATGATCTTATTTTGTAGCGGCCTTAGAAAAAAAATCAGAGATGAGTTGGTCCACCCTGTCCTTCCAGTCTCTTTTGCTGAACTCATTGATGAAACCCTAGTTGAGCATCGTTTTTCAGAAAGCAGAACAAAGAGGTCGAAGGCCCATGCCGTCACTGCAGTAGGAAGGTACTGAGTTGAACCTAGAATAACTTTTTACAAAGAGTCGTCAACATTCTCTAGTGAAGAACCAGTGCAGATCAGCGCAATCTGTGGCTCCCTTTCAGAGACCGAGAGACATAATCACTTTAAGTAGCGACTGTGCACATACTGTGGTTCTAATGAACATCTGATTTGCTCTTGCCCAGTTCACCCAGAGAAATCTTCTGGAACTGCAAGGTCCCACCTATTTTGAAAGGGTAAAGGATGGAAAAACATCAGGTCCCTTTCATTGGAGTTCCTCGAGATTCAAGTTTTTTTATTTTTCTTCAGCCACTCCATATTGGTCTTCCTGAAGTATCTACGCTTTTGGATTGTAAAGGCAGTGGATTAACTTAGATGAGAAATGGGCAAGGAAAGGCATATTCCACGAATAGCAACAAAATCCCCAGAGCAAGTATAAAAAGTGGACAGAACACCCTTAATTTGTGGCCCACTACAAGAGATGGTAATTCTCTTAAGGCTGATTTTTGGCACACACCTAGAAATAGTTTCTTTTGATATCTTTGTTCCTTCCAATTACATAGTTATTTTGGGAGTTCTGGGGCAGGTACGCCAGTAACTAGGAAGCTAAAAACAATTTCAAAGTCCCTCCAATTGTGTCACAGACATTGTTTTCCTTTAGAAGGCTATTGGTCCCCAAGGAACAGGAGTCAAACAGTTATCCTTATCCTCAGACAATAAGTTTCCTCCAAATAATTCCCACCCAGTATCTTCACTATTCGGATTTGTCCTTGCTTCCCCTCGAGGAAGTTGAGCATGCAGCTCCCATTGAACCTGGGCAACGATTTCCTTCATTAGACTTTACTCTCTTTTGGAATTAGAAAAGGAGGTCTTGAGTCACGTGAGGCTCTTTGTTCATTGTGCCTGAAAAAAATACAATGAATTGAGATCTAGACTACAGGGGTTTAAATAAAATAGCCATTAAGGATTGGTACCCCTTTTTTCAGATTTTCTAACCTGTGAAAAGATCTTCATTAAACTAGACCTCTTTTGAGTGTATCACCTTCTAGGATTTAAGAAGGGAAACAATTGGAAAACAGCCTTCAGAACCCCTGTGGGCCATTACTATGTTAATGCCCTTTGGGATGAGTAATGTGACAACCATTTTCCAGCGATTAATGGACTACATCTTTTCTGACTAGTTTGTAGTCATCTACATGGATGATCTCCTGGTTTATTCTAATGATCCTAAATTTCACCATCGACATGTCAGTCCAGTACTAACTCTTTTCTAAACCTCAAAAATGTGAGTTTGACCAGTCTGGTGCTGAATACTTGGGAGGCTGGTGAAAGAAATGGTAAATGGTTAGCTACAACTTCTGTTGTGACTCTTTAGCAGTTGAAACTTTCAAGAACCTAAAACAAACTTTCACTCAAGCCCCAACCAGCTTTTTATGATGAGGGATGCCTCTGATAGTGCTAGCAGTGCAGTTCTGCTACAGCACAAGAGGACGATGGTTAAGAACACGCTATTGCTTATTTGTCTCATAGTCGAACAAACTCTGAAAAATAATATTTCGTCCTTGAAAGAGTACAGGCAATGAAACTGTACAGACTGGAGACGTTTGTTGATAGGGACTCAATATCCCTTTGAAAACCAAAACGGTCATTAAAATCTGCAATGTTAGTCAACAAGTATGATGGCATACTTTTTCAATCAATATGACTTTTTCATCACCAATATTCCTGACAATAAGAATTTTGAAACTGATGCTCCCTCTAGGAGATATCTAGTGTCGTTTCTGATTATGGTCAGAACACCGTTTTATCACAAAGGATAATGGGAGTTGAACTGTTCTTTCTTGGCAAGATTCAAGCTGGAAATTTCATGGTAAAAAAAGAAAGAATTGGAAGCATTACAAATGATGGTATACAAACAAACAAACATAGCTTGAAAACGAAAACCTCTATTCATTCCTCCTAAAGAATTAAAAGTTGAGGTTTTCAATATGTGCCCAGTTATCATGTAGCTGGTCGCAGGGATGATAAATACACTTTTGAACTAGAATAAGCCTTCATTTTGGTGGCCATCCAAGTGTGAAGACACAGAACTTTGTTATTTCATTATGTTTAAGTTAATGTAATCCAGTTTGTGCTCAAGTGAAAACTTCCCACTCCCGACCATCTGGACGTCTTCAACGATTACCAGTTTCTCCAGAGATCTGGCATACTATGCTCATCAACTTAATCATCACTTTGCCCGGATCTGAAGGAAACTGGGTAATCATGGTAACTGGTTTCTCAAAGATGGCTCATTTTACAGCTGTGAAGAGATTATCTTCTGCTAAGCCTGTGGGACAAATTTTTATACAACAACTTTTTTGATTACATTGGTTTCCCAAATCATAACTTCTGGTAGAGGACCACACTATGTATCTCGATTCCGAAAGCCTTTGTACTAATTTCTTCGTATTGAAGGGGTATTGTCCCTTATTACCACCCTGAAACCAAGGGCCAGACTCAGCGCCTTAACCCAGGATTGGACCAATATCTTCAGTGTTTTTGTGCCTCTACTCTAAGTGATTTGCTCTCATTTTGTATACCAGCTGAATTTTCTTACCACTCACAGTACAGCTCAGACAACTCCTTTCTTTGCTGTCTTCATGGTCTTTATTCTAGAACTTTTCTTTATGGATCTCGGGGTCAAGCCTGGTACCACCTGCTTCATATTTCTTTAAACAATTGCCTTATGCAAACCATAAAGTGAAAGATACATTCAAACCTTCAAGATTCTAAGAGAGGAGTGAACACTACACCAATAACCAGTGTAACCCTTCTCCTTTTATAAAATCGGAGATAAGATTTACTTGACTTCAAAGTTTCTGCCTACCCATCTCTCGCTAAATGACATTTTACCCCTGATTTTATGGAGCTGTCAAGATTATTCAGGTCAAAGATTCTGTGGCCATCTAACTTTTGTTACAACTAAAATGGATTATTCATCCAGCCTTTCATTGATCCCAATTGCAGCATTATCTTACTAACCCTTTTCGACATATGTTTACTTTTTCTCCACCAGTCTTGCTGTGCAATGTTTCAGAATTTGAACTTCTAGAAATTCGTGACTCGCAATCTTTAGAAGGAAACTGCAGCTTTGTATTCATTGGAAAGGCTGCCTGCCAAGTGAATAATCTTGGGAAGATGCTGACTCAGTTAACGCCCTAATATTATGTCAATATTTTAGACAATGTCCAGATAAAACTGAAGCTTCAGGAAAGGGGCATACTGTTATGCCACTGCAGCAGCTTCCAGGGCAGCTGCAAATCATGTCCTGTCCACCATGCTCCAGGGAGTCTGTGGTAGACAGGCAGACTTTTCTGTTATTTCCTGCACGGTGGCAGCAGGAAAACATAAGACAGCCCCAGCAGGTCACCATATGGAAGAACACATCTTACTAGACAACAGTGCTTCCCATGCCCATTTTTCTCACTAGGGAGATTGCCTTGGAAAATATGTCCAGCGTCACACACCAACACTGCAGTCTCCTTCCCAGAGTACCCCAGAGAGTCTCTAGAAAGGAATTATTTATCCCAACCAAGTTTGACCCCCAAAAGGTCTCCCTAAATATTTCCCCAAGCCAAGATGGAGGCTGGCATTGATATATCAAAGTAAAACCATTGTTCCTGCATGCCTACCACATTAAACACAGATGTATTATAATTGACAATGTTTGTATTTATTGACTTCTCTTAATGAGATTTGAAATCTAGAGCTTTGGGACTTTATTTAAAGGAGGGCCTAATCTTCCAGCACATTCGTGTATTTTTACATTTGCTAATGAGCAATTAAATGGTTAAAAAGGTCTGCTTGATCTTAACTTTCTGTGCCACAGGGTGAGATTGACAGCTTAAGTGAGGTAATTTTCATTTATACCACTTAAAGTTTCATACACTCATGTCAATTATACTGAAGACCTCTGAGGTGAGGCAACAAGTCAGAACCTCTTGTTTTCTCCAGTTCCTCTATGGGTATCAGCTGTGCACTATTTAATACTGTAGGAAAATGCCACTGTTGGCATGGTTGGCCCCCACATTTTGCCTAGTGTGCTGGGATCCTGCTAACCAGGCCCCAGCACCAGTGTCCTTTCCCTAAAGTTGTACCTTTGTTCCCACAATTGGCACAGCCCTGGCACACAATTAAGTCCCTTGCAAAAGGTACCCATGGTATCAAGGGGCCTTGTGGCCAGGGAAGGTCCCCAAGGGCTGCAGCATGTATTGTGCCACCCTGGGGGACCCCTCACTCAGCCCATGCACACTGCCTTGCAGCTTGTGTGTGTTGGTGGGGAGAAAAATACAAAGTCGACATGGCACCCCTCTCAGGGTGCCATGCCCACAAACCACTGCCTTTGGCATAGGTAAGTCACCCCTTTAGCAGGCCTTACAGCCCTAAGGCAGGGTGCACTATACCACAGGTGTGGGCATAGCTGCAAGAGCAATATGCCCCTACAGTGTCTAAGTCCATTCTTAGACATTGTAAGTGCAGTGTAGCCATATTAAGTATATGGTCTGGGAGTTTGTCATTACGTACTCCACAGCACCATAATGGCTTCACTGAATACTGGGAACTTTGATATCAAACTTCTCAGCACAATAAACCCACATTGATGCCAGTGTGGAATTTATTGTAAAATGCACACAGAGGGCATCTTAGAGATTACCACATGGGGTGTCAGAAACAAAGCCTGCCCTGGGTGGAGGTGCTTCACACCTCCCCCATGCAGGAACCGTAACACCTGGCGGTGAGCCTCAAAGGATCAAGCCTCGAGTTACAGTGCCCTAGGACACTCTAGCTAGTGGAGATGCCTGTCCCCCAGACAAAGGCCCACTTTTGGTGGCAAGTCTGGCGGGACAATTAGGGAAAACAGGGAGGAGTGACCACCTCAGCCAGGACCACCCCTAAGGTGTCCAGAGCTGAGGTGACACCCTCCCTGCAGAATCCTCCAGCTTGGTTTGGAGGATCAGGGCCAATAGGATTAGGAATGTACCCCACTCCCCAAAGGGAGTGGACACACAGAGGGTGTAGCCACCCTCAGGGACAGTAGCCATTGGCTACTGCCTTCTGACCCATAAATTTTGTATTTAAAGGCTCCCCTGAACCCAAGTCGTCAGATTCCTGGGGACATGACAAGAAAGAAGAAGGACTGCTAAGCTGAAAACCCCAGCAGAGAAGAAGGAAGACGACAACTGCTTTGGTCCCAGCCCTACTGGCCTGCCTCCTACTTCAGAGAACCTGCACCAGCCCAGCGACGCATCCAGCGGGACCAGCGACCTCTGGCTGACTCCAGAGGACTTCCCTGTGACCCAAGAAGACCAAGAACTGCCGAGGACAGTGGCAATGTCCAGAAAAGAAGAAAAGAAACAGCAACTAAGGACTTCTACCTCTCTCCAGAAGCGTGAGTCCTAACCACTCGGCACACAACGCCCACGGCCTGTGTCCAGGTGGCCCAACTATCCAGAGAGGATCCCCAGGTGATTCCGACCACCCTGGGCTGACCTCTCCATCCCTCCCGACAACGCCTGCAAAGGGAATCCCAAGGACCCCCCTGACCGCGACTGCCCGGGACGAAGCTATCCAATGCCTGGAGAAGCATTGCACCCACAGCCCCCAGACTCGAGAGAAACCAACCACCGGTGCAGCAGTACCCAGCAGGCAGCCCTCCTCCCTATCCAATTGGTGGCTTGCCAGAGGAGCCTCCCATGCCTTACCTGCAGCGCCTGAATGACCCCCAGGGCCTTCTCATAGAGTTCCATTGGGGACTCGACGCCCTATTTGCACCCTGCACCCGGCCGCCCCTGTGCTGCTGAGGGTGTGGGATTGGTGCCTACTTGGGTCCCCACTAGTGCTCCTCTAAACCTCCCTGGTTTGCCCTCCGACAACGTGGGTACTTACCTGTAAGCAGACCAGAACCGGAGTACCCCCTGTCTCCACAGGGGCCCACATTATTTTAGCTCCTGTTTGACCTCTGCACCTGACCGGCCCCGTGTTGCTAGTGCTGGGTATTTGGGATTATCTTGAACCCCCAACGGTGGGTTACCTATGTCCCAGAGACTAAAGCTGTAAGTTTGTTACTTACCTCAAAAACTGTACTTTATTTTCTCTCCCCAGGAACTGTTGAAAATTGCAGTGTCCACTTTTAAAACAGCTTTTTGCCATTTTAAGAAAAACTGTGTACATTGTTGATTCCGTTCCAAGTCCAGATTACACCTATGCAAAGTACCTTTTTATGTAATGTACTTACCTACAAAATGAATCTTGTGGTTCTAGAAATAAATTAACAAAATATATTTTTCTATATAAAATCCTATTGGTCTGGAGTTAAGTCATTGAGTGTGTGTTTCTTCTATTGTTTGTGTGTGGACAACAAATGCTTAACACTACTCTCTGATAAGCCTAACTGCTCGACCACACTACCACAAATAGAGCATTAGTATTATCTATTATTGCCTCTGTCAAGCCTCCGAGGAACCCCTGGACTCTGTGCGCACTATGGCCCTCATTCTGACCCTGGTGGTCGGTGATAAAGCGGCGGCCAAGCCGCCAACAGGCCGGCGGTCTAAAATATGCAATTCTGACCCTGGCGGGAACCGCCAACACAGCCCGCCGTATTAACACTCCGCCCGCCACGGCGGTACAAACAAACAGCGCGGCGGTTCCCGCCAACAGCCAGGCGGCAGACAATGTACCGCCCACCCTATTACGACCCACCAATCCGCCACCTTTTCCGGGGCGGGAGCACCGCCGATAAGAAAACGGCGGAAACAGACTACGAACGGGAAAACGCTCACCTCTACGCACTCCACACGAGATTCCGGCAGTATGGAACCAGAGTTGCAGGTCATCCCCGCACTCCGATACCTGCTCATATACCAGGAGCACGCCCGGCGGCGCGGAAGACATCGGTGAGTACTGCACCTACGACACAGGGGAGGGAAAAGATTACCGGCACACACCCACCCACCCACACCCACTACAACACACACATCAATGCATTCCCACAGATCACTGTCACAACCCACAAACCACCCCCCTCCGAAATAATGCAAAGACCAAAAGAAGAGATCATAAACGGTCAGATATATTGAAATATGTACACCAGTAATCCCAATAAATAAATAAACTATGTACAAAATATATACAGCTACTAAATGTAGTCCAACCACTGTCCGTGGATCACAGGGGTCCTGTGCAAAGGGGCAAGGCCCAGTCCCACGACAAGAACTCCACGGAGAGAACACTGCAGGGGCATCAGAAAGAAAATAGGACAGGCACCTCAGGGGGAAGGGAAGGGGGGGCACCTCAGCCACTTGAGTACACGACGCCAGATCCACGAGGGGACTCCATGACCACTGGCCCATCCTGGGGAGAGCAAAGCCACAGTCCAAACAGTCCATACAGTGGGTGGCCTGCCCACTGGGCCATCCTGGGGAGAGCAAAGCCACAGTCCATACAGTCCATACAGTGGGTGGCCTGCCCACTGGGCCATCCTGGGGAGAGCAAAGCCACAGTCCATACAGTCCATACAGTGGGTGGCCTGCCCACTGGGCCATCCTGGGGAGAGCAAAGCCACAGTCCATACAGTCCATACAGTGGGTGGCCTGCCCACTGGGCCATCCTGGGGAGAGCAAAGCCACAGTCCATACAGTCCATACAGTGGGTGGCCTGCCCACTGGGCCATCCTGGGGAGAGCAAAGCCACAGTCCATACAGTCCATACAGTGGGTGGCCTGCCCACTGGGCCATCCTGGGGAGAGCAAAGCCACAGTCCATACAGTCCATAACAGACCCCACTGCCACTGGAGGAGGCAAGTTGGCCAGAGGACATCCTGCAGCCCTGCCCGAGATAGATCCTGCCCTGCCACGTCTGCCAAAGGGCCAGCGGTTCTTGCCTTGAAGGGCCCAGTTCAGCGCTCCTTGCCTTGAAGGGCCCAGTTCAGCGGTTCTTGAGACGGCGGGGCCCAGCGGAGCGGTTCTTGAGATGGCGGGGCCCAGTTCAGCGGTTCTTGAGACGGCGGGGCCCAGGTCAGCGCTCCTTGCCTTGAAGGGCCCAGTTCAGCGGTTCTTGAGACGGCGGGGCCCAGCGGAGCGGTTCTTGAGATGGCGGGGCCCAGTTCAGCGGTTCTTGAGACGGCGGGGCCCAGTTCAGCGGTTCTGGAGACGGCGGGGCCCAGGTCAGCGCTCCTTGCCTTGAAGGGCCCAGTTCAGCGGTTCTTGAGACGGCGGGGCCCAGCGGAGCGGTTCTTGAGACGGCGGGGCCCAGCGGAGCGGTTCTTGAGACGGCGGGGCCCAGTTCAGCAGTTCTGGAGACGGCGGGGCCCAGGTCAGCGCTCCTTGCCTTGAAGGGCCCAGTTCAGCGGTTCTTGAGACGGCGGGGCCCAGTTCAGCGGTTCTTGAGACGGCAGGGCCCAGCGGAGCGGTTCTTGAGACGGCGGGGCCCAGTTCAGCGGTTCTTGAGACGGCGGGGCCCAGGTCAGCGCTCCTTGCCTTGAAGGGCCCAGTTCAGCGGTTCTTGAGACGGCGGGCCCAGCGGAGCGGTTCTTGAGACGGCGGGCCAGTTCAGCGGTTCTTGAGACGGCGGGGCCCAGTTCAGCGGTTCTGGAGACGGCGGGGCCCAGGTCAGCGCTCCTTGCCTTGAAGGGCCCAGTTCAGCGGTTCTTGAGACGGCGGGGCCCAGCGGAGCGGTTCTTGAGACGGCGGGGCCCAGTTCAGCGGTTCTTGAGACGGCGGGGCCCAGGTCAGCGCTCCTTGCCTTGAAGGGCCCAGTTCAGCGGTTCTTGAGACGGCGGGGCCCAGCGGAGCGGTTCTTGAGACGGCGGGGCCCAGTTCAGCGGTTCTTGAGACGGCGGGGCCCAGTTCAGCGGTTCTGGAGACGGCGGGGCCCAGGTCAGCGCTCCTTGCCTTGAAGGGCCCAGTTCAGCGGTTCTTGAGACGGCGGGGCCCAGTTCAGCGGTTCTTGAGACGGCGGGGCCCAGTTCAGCGGTTCTTGAGACGGCGGGGCCCAGTTCAGCGGTTCTTGAGACGGCGGCCGGTCTATGGCCAACTGCTAATTGCCTGGTGGTGCCCTCCTGGGCAGCGGGGATGGTGCTCCTTCAATGCCCACCTGGGCTGTGGGTGGTGGGGCCCTCCTGGCCAGCTGGGCTGGGTCCTCCCTGGGCAGCGGCTATGGGGGTGGTGGGCTCTCCCGGGATAGCTGTGCCGGTTCCTCCCGGGGCAGCGGCTATGGGGGTTGTGGGCTCCTCCTGGGGAGCAGGCCTGCTGCCTGACCTCTCCGACTTGCTGCCCTTGCCCTCCTTAGTCGTGGGCCTGTGGCCCTTTCCTCCCTTTGGAGCTGTGGCTGGTGACTGTCTCTGGGTGGTCTCCGGGGGGGATGTAGAAGGCGGGCTCCTGCGGCGCCCCTTCCGCCTTCTGCTCCTCTTCCCAGGGGGTGGGCTGGCTGTCCCCTTGCTGCTGGGCGAAGATCCAGACATGCGGGCTGGCGGGCTCCAATACCCCTGCACCCTTGTCAAGGGGGCTGCAGGGCTGGTGGTGGCTGAGGTGCTCTTCTTACCCCGACGAGAAAGAGGGGGGGGCTCAGGGTCAGGAAAGAAGTTAGTAGTGGCGAGGAAGAGCTTCTTGGGACAATGGAGAGTGGGAGGTACAGTGGGAATGGGAGTGGAGGGAGAGGATGTGATTGTAGGTGAGTCACGTTTGCTGTCTTTGGGTGCAGGTGCAGGAGGGATAGGCTGTCGTGAGGTGGATGGCTGTTGGGTGGGTGGGTGGCTGCGTTTGTGTGGTGTGGAAGAGGGGGTGACAGACACAGTGGGAGAGGACACAGGGGACGTGTAAATGGCAGTGGGGGTGGTGACTGCACGTGTGCGGACTGTACTGGAGGGTGTGCTGGTGATGGAAACACTGGCTGATGGTGAGGTGAATGGAGGTGTGAGTGTAGACGTCACAGGGAGGGAGGAGGGAGACGAGGAGGTGGGGGTCACAGAGGTGGTAGTGACTGTTGGCATGTCTGCATCGGAATGTTGCGTGTGTGAATGTCTGCGTGATCTGTGGTGCTTATGTTTGGATGAGCTTCTCTTGGGTGTTGAGGTGTGTGCAGGCTGGTCTGATGGTGTGGGTGGGACAGGCAGAGGAACAGGAGACTGGGAGGAGGGAGTTAGTAGAGGCAGGCAGGAGACAGGGACAATGGCTGCCGTCAGTGCTGAGGCCAGAGCCTGGAACGATCGCTGATGGGCAGCCTGACCCGAATGAATGCCCTCCAGGTACGCATTGCTGCGATGAACCTCCCTCTCCACCCCCTGGATGGCATTCAAAAGGGTAGTCTGCCCAACAATGAGCGTTCGGAGGAGGTCAATGACCTCCTCACTGAGGGCAGCGGGGGTAACAGGGGCAGGGCCTGAGGTGCCTGGGGCGAAGGAGATGCCCGGCTTCCTGGCAGAGCGGGCACGGGGCGAACGCTGAGGGGCTGCTGGGAGGGCGGAGATGGTGCGCTGGGTGGCGGCTGTACCTGTAATGGCGGGGGGCACGGATGGTGCCACCCCCGCAAGGGAGCCCCCTTCCGAGGACGTGTCCGTGTCGCTGCAGGCTCCAGTCGTCCCCGTCGTGGAGCTCCCCTCGCCCTCCGTCTCACTGGTCCAGTCTGACTCTGTGGCATGGCCCTCCTGGGCCATGTGAGATGCAGCTCCCTCCTGCCCCGATGCCACTTCTCCTCCGCCTGATGATGCTGATGCACACAAGCACAGAAAGACAAACAAAAAGGGGGGGGGAGAGAGAAATAAAGGGATATTGATTACATGGATCTCCGGTACAGTTAGCGGACATGACAGACACAGATGCCCCCTGCACTAAGTTGCGCACTTGGGGTCCGCTACGCATTCCGTGGAACATGCCCTACACGCCTAGAGTTGACAACTGCACCCATGGATGACACGGCCCAGGGATGGCTGTACTGACAAACTACTGAGGGTGGTGGCTGGGGACACAGGGGCTTACGGGGGTGCCCAGCCTACAGATATCGCCCTGGCCTAGGGGGACCCCCAGCCCTCCTCCCCCACCCAGACACCTCCACTGCGCGACAACAGAGTAGATAAAGCTTGTACTCACCCCCTTGTGTCTGCTGTGCTGCCCTCACGCGCCCATCCAAATCAGGGTAGGCCACCGCCAGGATCCGGAACATCAGGGGGCTCAGTTGACGGCAGGCACCCCGCCTACGTTGGGAGGCCATCCCCAGCAGAGACTCGGCGGTCTTCTTGGTCCCGCAGCGGATGTCCTCCCACCTCTTGCGGCAGTGGGTGCCCCGTCGATGGTGGACCCCCAGGGTCCGGACTTCCTTGGCGATGGCACGCCAAATCCCGATCTTCTCATGGGCGCGGACCTATGTGACACGTACAGGGAGGGAGAAATACCACGTTCAAGTTTGTCAGCATTTTCCTTGCCAGTGGCCCAACGCCCCCCATCCCCGCCAGGCCCCCCGCCATGCCCCCCGCCAGGCCCAACATGCCCCCCATCCCCGCCAGGCCCCCCGCCATGCCCCCTGCCAGGCCCAAAATGCCCCCCATCCCCGCCAGGCCCCCCGCCATGCCCCCCGCCAGGCCCAACATGCCCCCCATCCCCGCCCGGCCCCCCGCCATGCCCCCCGCCAGGCCCAACATGCCCCCCATCCCCGCCATGCCCCCCGCCAGCCCCAACATGCCCCCCATCCCCGCCAGGCCCCCCGCCATGCCCCCCGCCAGGCCCAACATGCCCCCCATCCCCGCCAGGCCCCCCGCCATGCCCCCCGCCAGGCCCAACATGCCCCCCATCCCCGCCCGGCCCCCCGCCATGCCCCCCGCCAGGCCCAACATGCCCCCCATCCCCGCCATGCCCCCCGCCAGGCCCAACATGCCCCCCATCCCCGCCAGGCCCCCCGCCAGGCCCCCAAGCCAGCCAGTGGCCCCAAATCCATATTGAATGAAACTCACTTGTTGGTCTGGAGGACCGTAGAGTAGCGCATACTGGGGGAGGACCCCATCCACAAGTTTCTCCAACTCCTCTCCAGTGAAGGCAGGGGCCCTTTCCCCAGGTGCAGCAGCCATTGTCCCTTCCAGACCGAGGTCACAGCAACACTTGCAGTATAGGTCCTCTCCTGTGAAAGTCCAAGTCGCAAGTGGATAAGTAGATAGAAAATGGCGGTCACGTCCGCGGCGGTGCGTACCGCGGCGGTGCGTCCCGCCACCGCCGGCGCCCTTCGCCATTGGCTCCTGAAACCCATAGGCTTCAATGTTAACCAATGCGGCTTGGCGCCGCGGTCTTCGCCCGCCGCCCGCCGCGGTGTGCCACGCCAGCGCATTGACCTCACATCCCATTGTCACACTTCACAGGTCAGGCAGCCGCCATTTCCAGGGCCCACATGGCTCAATTTCAACTGCGTCACACAGGCCTAGGCCTTGCATAGCCACTCAGACACGCCATTCACTGCATAGAGAATCGTTTACTGTGCTAGCTGTGAGTACGTACCTGTGGGTTGCTTGACTGTGTGCTCCATGTTGTCCTTCCTAGGCACCGTCCGCTGGGTTGGGCGAGGAGACGGATGAATCCTCCCGTGTACCGACCGCTGGTGGACCTGTCGACAATGGAAGAACGCCACATTATCCTGACCTACCGTCTTAACCGTGCCACTATCCATGAACTGTGTGCCCAGCTGGAGCCCGACCTGATGTCCCCCATCCGCCAACCCACAGGGATTCCCCCTCTGGTGCAGGTCATGTCAGTACT
This sequence comes from Pleurodeles waltl, assembly GCF_031143425.1. Taxonomy (NCBI): domain Eukaryota; kingdom Metazoa; phylum Chordata; class Amphibia; order Caudata; family Salamandridae; genus Pleurodeles; species Pleurodeles waltl. The sequence continues at coordinate 169,936,841 of NC_090442.1, forward strand.
CCATTTCTTGGCAAGTGGGTCATTTCAGACAACCGTGGGAATTGCTTCTGGGATGTCTCAGCCCATGTTTTCGAAGGTGTTATCCAGAGTGTTGTCTGCCCTGATGAAATCCGTGAGGAGCTACATCATTTTCCCTGAGGTGGGCGAATTGGCTACAGTGAAGGGTGATTTCTACGCCCTTGGACATATTCCCAACGTAATTGGTGCCATTGATGGGACCCATGTGGCTTTGGTTCCCCCAAGAGACAGGGAGCAGGTGTACAGGAACAGAAAAAATTACCATTCAATGAACATCCAGGTGGTGTGTTTGGCTGACCAGTACATCTCGCATGTAAATGCCAAATTCCCAGGGTCAGTGCATGACGCCTACATCCTCAGGAATAGCAGCATCCCTTACGTGATGGAACAGCTACAGAGACACCGTGTATGGCTAGTGGGGGACTCTGGGTACCCCAACCTGTCGTGGCTACTGACCCCAGTAAGGAATCCCCGGACCAGGGCAGAGGAACGGTACAATGAGGCCCATGGGCGTACTAGGAGGGTGATCGAACGCACCTTCGGCCTCCTAAAGGCCAGGTTTAGGTGCCTGCATATGACAGGTGGATCCCTAATGTACTCACCTAAGAAGGTGTGTCACATCATCGTGGCCTGCTGCATGCTTCACAACCTGGCTTTGCGCCGCCAGGTGCCTTTCCTGCAGGAGGATGGTCGAGACGGTGGTGTTGTGGCAGCGGTGGAACCTGAGGAGAGTGACGAGGAGGAAGACGACGGGGCTGAAACAGACAACAGGGACAGAATCATTGAACAGTACTTCCAATAGGACACAGGTAACATTTCAAAGATAATTTAGTAAATGTTAACTACTCTCCTGCATCTCTGCTGCCTGTCTATTTGCCCCAGTGTATGATGACTGAGTTTTGGCTTTTCCCTCCCTATTTCAGATCTGGGGTCCCCACTACGAGTCCTGTGCTTCGTTTCCCCATGGGCTACAGCTTTGTGGCAGCTGTTTGTTGACTTCACCATGTACAAGGACATATTTGCACTGTCATGTCAATTACAATATATTGAAATCACAGCCAGACTCCAGATATTTTGGTGCAAAATAGGTGTTTATTTAAGTGCTCAAAATGGGATGGGTGGTTTCAAGTGGGTGGGGGCTATGGTGAAGGAATGTCCATGGCAGAGTCCAGAGTAACAGTCACACAGGTGCATTGTCCAGAGGCCTGTGGAGAGATGGAGCATGGGCAGTTCAAGGATGGACAGGGTGACAATGTGGGACAGTGGGATGACATCAGGTGGTATCCATTGCTGGCGGGGGTCTTGACATCCTACTCTGTCTTCTTGCGAGATCTCAGGGCCCTCTTGCGGGGTGGTTCTTCTCCTGCAGGAGGTGGGGGTCTGGTGGGCTGCTGCTGTGCGGGGGCCTCCTGTCCACTAGCGCCGGCGGAGGTGGTTGGCTGTTCTTGGTCCAGGCTAGTGGCAGGGGCCCTTGGGTGTTGTTGAGTGTCCGCCCTGGTGTTGACGAGGTCCTGCAGCAGCCCTACCATGGTAACCAGGGTGGTGTTGATGGCTCTGATGTCCTCCCTGTACCCCCGATAGTGTTCCTCCTGCAGTACCTGGATCTCCTGGAACCGGGCCAGTACCGTCGCCATCGTCTCCTGGGAGCGGTTGTATGCTCCCATGATGGTGGTGAGGACCTCGTGGAGAGTGGGTTCCCTGGGCCTCTCCTCCCCCCCCTGTCGCACAGCTGCCCTCCGAGTTGCCCTGTTTCCCTGGGCCTCTGCCCCCTGGCCGGTGTGCCCACTACCACTGCCCCCAGGTCCCTGTTGTTGTTGGGGTGGTGGGTTATCCTGGGTGCCCTGTAGTGGTAGACACACCGCAGATTGACGCGCCCTGGAGACAGAGGCATGGGCCCGCTGGGTGGGAGCTGTGCTGGTGTTCCCAGAGGGGTTTGGGTCTGTAGTGGCCTGTGCCTGTGTGAGGGGAACCGACTGTCCAGAGGTCCCCGATGGTCCGGGCTGGTCATCGGTGTCCAGGTCGACAGAGCTGCTGTCATCGCTGACGGCCTCTTGGGTGGGGGGTGTGGAGAATTCTGGCCCCTCCGCCGCGGTGTGTTGACGGTCGGGTCCTGCAGGGGTATAGAGGTATGGATATAGTTTCAATGTGTGGCATATGGGTGTATCTATGGGTTCTCGTGTCCCCAAGTGCTGGCATTCGTGTGTGGGGGCTTTGGTGAGGGTGGCTTGTGGGGGGGATGTGTATATGCATTGGGCATGCTTTGGTGATGGGTGTCCATGCTTTGTGGACGCATGCAGGCCTAGGTTTTGGGATGTGTGGGTTGTGATGGTGAGACATTGGCGGGGAATAGGTGTGCTGGGGGTGGGGGTGAGGATGGTGGTGGGGGTGAGGATGGTGGTGGGGGTGGGGGTGAGTGTGGGGTTCGAGGATGGGGGTGAGGGTTGGGGTATGATTTGGCATGCAGGTGGGGGGGAAGCAGTATTGAAGCTTCAACTTACCAGTATCCATTCCTCCGCCGACTCCTGCGAGGCCGTCAGGATGCAGGATGTTCAAGACTTCCTCCTCCCATGATGTGAATTGTGGGGGTTGAGGTGGGGGTCCTCCGCCAGTCTTCTGCACGGCGATGTTGTGCCTGGATACCATGGAACGCACCTTCCCCCGTAGGTCGTTCCATCGCTTCCTGATGTCTTCCCGATTTCTGGGGTGCTGTCCCACTGCGTTGACCCTGTCGACAATCCTCTGCCATAGCTCCATCCTCCGGGCAATGCTGGTGTATTGTATCTGTGTGCCGAACAGCTGGGGCTCTACCCGAACGATTTCCTCCACCATGACCCTGAGTTCTTCGTCTGTGAAGCGGGGTTGTCTTTGGGGTGCCATGGGGTGGTGTGTATGATGTGTGGGGTGGAGTATGTGTATTTAAGTGAGTTGAGTGTGGTGGTGTGTGTAGTTTTGTGTGTGAATAGTGTGTGGGTGATGGTGTTGAGTGGCTGTGGCTGTTAGTTTGTGGATGCTGGTGTCTCGCTCTGGCCTTCTTTCAGAATTTTTTAGCGTAGGGGTTTGTGGGTGATGTGGGTGGGTGTTTTATATTGTATTGTGTGTGTGGGAGTGGTGTGTGTATGTGTATCAGGTGTGTGGGATTCAAATCGTCCAATGTGGCTGAGTTTTGTTCGTTTGTGTGTATTCTGACCGCGGCGGTGTGTCCCGCCAATGGAATACCGCGTTTGAATGACCGCCGCGTGGATTCGTGGGTCGTAATGGCATGGGCGTATTTCTGTTGGCGTGACGGTGGAGGTTTTGTCACCTCCACTTTTCCGCCGACCGCTGGTCTGGCGGTCTGTTGTGGCGGTCGGATTTTCGGAGGTTTGCCTTCTGCGGGTCAGAATGACCGTGGCGGGTTTCCGCGACCGCGGCGGGATTATGGAGGATTTCTGACCGGCGGTAGGCGCCTTTTACCGCCGAGGTCAGAATGACCACCTATATCTCATTTTGATATAGTATATACAGAGCCAGCTTCCTACAAATACTTTCCAGTAACGTTTGGTTTCTCAATCAAATGAATTGAATACAATCTCAAAACATCTAATGAGCCATACTTGAGGAAAAGTAATGTGTGCCACCACAGCTTTTTTTCTGATATCATACATGGCTTACGGATCGTTCCCTGTGGTTGAATTAACCACTGAATACTATGGGCCTAATTAAGAGTTTGGCGGATGGAAAAGTCCATTTGCCAAACTCCGGACAGGGTGGCCGCTGCCTTCGTGGCAACCACTCCGCCGGAGTTATTAAGAGTTTGCCCACTAGATCAGCAGGCAGAAACCTCGGTTTCCACCCACCGGCCTAGCATGAAACAGGCTACAGCATTGTCTCCGGCTCGTAGTCAAGCCAGCAGCAATGCTGTAGCCTGCAGGGTGCACCAGCACCCTTGCAATGTTCACTGTCTGCAGAGCAGACAGTGAACATTGCAAGTGTGCTGGGCAGAGGGACCCCTGCACTGCCCTGTGGGCCCCTGCACCTGTTCTCCGCCAGCCTTTTCATGGCGATCTTACTGCCATAAAAATGTTAGAGGAGAACAAGGTTGTAATCCACAGGGCAGCGCTGCATGCAGCACTGCCCTAGCGGATTACGATCATGGATCCTAGCAGTTCTGGCGATTATCTGGTGATCTGACCACCAGGGTTTTAATGTGGCGATCGGACCGCCGCAACAGCTGTGGTCCTGACCGCCACCACGAGACCACCACACTCAAAATGAAGCCCTATGTGATGTCAATGCAGGAATTCATCTGGGTCATTACAGGACAGGCAAACGTGTGGGTTACAGTATAGACAAGCGTAAGTGGCTCCTTCTGCTGGGCCAGAAATGAGTGGACACAATGGGGCAGGCAGCGATTTAGAAACAGAAGACTACATGTATGAAGATTTGAAATAGCCATTTCCTTAATGTGATTTGCAGGAAATCACAATTAGGAAATAGCTATTTCAAATGAATGTTACTTTGTTGACTTTCATTTACAATTCATGGAAGGTCGCAAATAGACCTACCTAATAAATATTAATAAGCTAGGTTGCAATTTGCCACATGTTAGAAATCGCAGACATCACGGGGATGGTGGGCTGCTGGGGTCAGCAGACTACGATGTGTCTGATTGCTTTTAAATAAAGCAATCTTTTTTTTAAACACAGCCCATTTACCTTAAAGAAAAACGGGATGCATTTCAATAGAAAAAAATGAAACTTTGAAGTTTCATTTTTTAAGGTACGCAGTGGTCCGTCAGAATACTGCCTGCTCTTGAAAAATATTTTTCAAACCACTGTCAAAGAGGAAGTGGTCCCTTGGGGATCCCTTCCCATTTGCAAATGAGTTAACACCAGCTCTGAGTTGGAGTTAAAAGTGTGCATATTTTGCAACCGCATTTCGGTTGCAAAATATTCATACATACTATTCGATATTAGGAAGGGATGCCCTTAATATGCCCCTTACAAATACTGAATTACAACCCCCCATTGCGATTCGGTAGGAAGTTACTGAATTGCAATTGGAACTTTGTACATCCCAAAAAGCACTATTGCTGTCTCAAATGGCCCGATTCGCAGTATCGGACCGTTTCCGACCCCTAAAATGTTTCGCACATCTGGCCCAATAGCTGGAAGCTACACTGCAAAACAGGAAGTAGTGGTTGAAGCAAGAGCAGGCCAGAATGGAGCTACCTTGTACCACGGACACAAAAAAAGAGAATGCACACCAGAAAAATGTGCTAGGAGTTTTTAAATTGGATGTTCAGCGGCAATGAGAAGGCATTGTTAAACTTCCCAAGCTGATGTCACAGTTCACTATTGATCAATATAGTTTGGATCACTTTAGTAGACATGATTAACCACTATAAGGGTTAGATATGTGCCTATTACTGTTAGTTTGAGCATTTAAAAAAGTAAATAAAAAAAAACATAATTTAACATTCAAGATTCACAGCTACTTTAAACAAAGGGTGAAGTGCACCAAACTTCACTATCTTAGAATCACATTTTGACCGTAATTAAAGTTTGTTTCTTTGGTATGTGCTTTTTTTTTTTTTTTTTACTTAAAAGCAGCAGCGGCTCCTCCGCTAAGGCAGAGGAGCGTCACCCACTGCTTTATGCAGTGGACGAAAGGGAAAAATAAAATAATAATAATGTAATGTTATTATCATTTAATTTTCCTCTGGGAGCCAGGTTAGGGCGGGGCTGGAGGAGGAGGACTGGAGGCAGAGTGGTGAGTGCATATAAGTGCGCATGACGCTTTGGACGGCCATCTTCGGACGGCCAAACAGTCAAGCGCACTTTGCATTTCTCCAACTGGCTGTATTGAACAGCCGGGAGGAGAAAGTGAACAGGGCCCTACTCCCTGTCTGAGGGCCGAAGGAGAGCGCTCAAACCAATCACAATGCTGCTGTCATGCTGGTGACAAAAGCAAACAAACAAAAATGATGGATGGAATGCAGAACCAATCAAACATTCTCCCCCAGTCACAGATCGGGGTTTAATCCATCAACTTTTTTGCTGACCATGCCACCCCAGTTTGGACCCAGCCATATGCAAATCAGTCATGACCCTGTTCCCCATGTGAACAGTCCAGCCTGACCTGCCAGGCCAGGTCCTCTCTGGACCGGAAACAGGCATCCTGGGACTGGTTTCAGGGTATCACCCTTCATCAGCCAGACTAGCTTGAATCCAGTGGCATAGTGAGCCCGGGGCCCACATCTGGGCATACCCGGAGCACTTTATGGCGACATAAGCAAACAAACACAAATGATGGACAGAATGAGGAACCAATCAAACATTCTCCCCCAGTCACAGATCTGGGTTTAATCCATCAATTTTTTTGCTGACCATGCCACCCCAGTTTGGACCCAGCCATATGCAAATCAGTCATGACCCTGTTCCCAATGGGAACAGAGCAGCCCAAACTGCCAGGCCAGTCCTCTCTGGACCAGAAACAAGCATCCTGGGAGTAGTTTCAGGGTATCACCCTTCATCAGCCAGGCTGGCTTGAATACAGTGGCATAGTTTGATTTTCTCTGCATTTTGTCCATCATCTGTTGTTTTTGCATTTGTCGCCCCAGGTGGGATGGGTATGCCCAGACGTTCCGTGTTTGCTATGCCACCAGGTTCTAGCTAGCCTGGCTGATGAATGGTGATACCATGAAACCGGCCGCAGGATTCTTTTTTCTGGACTAGGGAGGACCTGGCCTGGTACTTCAGGCTGGACTGTTCCCATGGGGAACAGGGTCAAGACTGATTTGCCTATAGCTGGGTCCAAACTGGAATGGCATGGCAAGCAAAAATAAACTGATGGATTAAACCCAGATCTGTGACTGGGGGTGAATGTTTGATTTGCTCTGCATTCTTTCCATCATCTGTTGTTTTTGCATTTGTCATGCTGGTGACAGCAGCGTCGTGATTGGATGGTAGTCTAGAAGCCTTGCGCTTCCGGGAATCCAAGGAGAATGGAGGGAGAGACGGAACCTTCTTTCCCAACATAGAGGTAAGTTTTTTATTTTATTTTTCATAATACCTCCCCCTAACCCCACCACCCCGTTGGCAAGTGGCTGCCACTGATTACAAATAGTTTTAAGGAAGAAACTGTGAGATTTTCAGACTTAGTTTTGAAGAACAAAACTCTGGGATTTTCAGACTACAACATAACGTTGAATAGCTAAAAATGAATTGGAGTTTCATACAAGAAGAACAAGTGTAAATTGCCCTCTTCACACAGCGTTGAGTCTGTTGCTGATATGATAATGCTGCCATCTGAAAGGTTGAGAAACTGCCTAGTGTTACAATCTTTTGAAACAGCCGTATATACCTCTTAAATATTATGAGTCACAGTAGTAACCGGTTAAAAGAACAGCAGAGAAGAGTTAAAAACCCAATAACAGGGAAGGCAAACAGTACCAATGTAAATATTTTATCAGCAATTTGTCACTAAAATAAACAATATTTGGCAGAGATAGTGCAATTGTACATCATCTTTTTTTAGGGTTCTTTGTAGATGTTACATAGCATAGTTATCTGCGAATATAAATTAATATGCAGCCCAAGGTCTGTAATATGACCTCCATTCACCCCTTCATTGGTGTAAATAGGCACAGCTACAAATTTAGAGAAATTATGCAACGCTTTTTTCAGGGTTTTGGAGGATGAGCTGGGGGTCGACATCTATGGAAATCCAGCCATCTAGGCATTCACCTGGTGGCTTGACTCGATGGGACCCTGTCTCAGTCCGTCTATGGGCACAGAACCGTGGCATCATTTTTCACAAAAAATAGCATTTGAGGCGCAGACTAGTCAGCTTACTTCTACCTATTTTTTCATGCTGAAAATAATTACATAAATCACTCCACTGCAACCCAGTTTCTCCTTTAAAACCCTAATTCAGACCCTTTTCACCTCCATGGTGGACTGGTGCAATTCTATTGTTGTAGCACCGCTGTGTATCTTCCTAAAATATAACTGATCCAAAATGTGGCTGCTCAGCTTATTGTTGACTTGAGTAGAAAGACCAAGATTTTGTCACATCGTGCTCTAGGTCCATGTCCACAAGTGCGGCCTGTTTAAGGCTTTATGTTTGTGCCACAAAGCCTCACACTGTCTACCTATTGGTAATTACTTATTTACTTTGTAGGTCTCCAGTTTGTTTCACTTTTGTCTTATTGGCTCATTTAGCCCTTGGGGGACAGTCTAATAATCTGCTTGACCAATGGAGGTCTTGCCATTGCTGGTCGACATTAGTCACCCACCATGTGGCAGGTTTTTCTTACTGATAGTCCTACCCCAACATGCTAAGACCACTTTTAGCCAAAATGCAAAGCTGAGTAGGCCACCATGTTATTGTAGGCACTTGGTAACGTTTTTTAATGTTCACGAACATTTTCCCAAATTGTGGGCTTGGTGCTAAAAATGAAAAAAAAAAAAGTCGGCATGGGTTACATGGCAGTCATAAAAATATGGTCCTTCTGATACTGTGTTGTCAGCAGTCATGCTGTCTATGATCCACCAGCAAGGGTTGTATGATGGAACCACGCATGCGGCAACCACGCATGCCTGAACAATGCGGTCGGAAAAACGACTGCGTTGTTTCCACGCATGCCTTTACCACGCATGCCTTTACAACTATTTTTTGTTTTAAAGACACACATAGTAAAGGCATGTGTGGAACGCATTTGTGGTTGTAGCATGCCACCCCCCACACTAAAAAAAGAAGTACCCCGACCCTCACCCTTAAAAACTACCATGATACCCCCACCCCCCTGAGCCCTAATACCGACCCCACTCCGAAAAATAAACCAACCCAATCCCTAAAAACAAAATTACCCTGACACCCCACTCCTGCCTCTAAAAACAGAAGTACCCCAACACCCCACCTTTAAAAACTACCCCGATACCCCCACCCACAGCCCTAAAACTGAACACCACCGCCCAAAAATAAAACTACTGAACCCCTAAAAACAAAATTACCCCGACGCCCCCATCCCTACCCCTAAAAACCTGAACCCCCGCCTGTCCTGAATACAAAATTAACCCAACTCCCCACTCCGCCTCTAAAAACCCAATAAAATACAAAATTACCCTGATCCAACCCCTAAAAACCTGCCCCAACCCTAAATACAAAATTACCCTGACCCCCCTACGCCCAGCCCTAATAAAGTGCCCCCACCCAACATAAATACAAAATTACCCCAACCCCCACCCCTAAAAACCTGCCTCCCCCACCTGTCTGGAACACAAAATGATCCCAACTCCCTACCCCGCCCCTAAAATCCTGACCCCCCCACCTGCCCTAAATACAAAATTACCCCAACCCCCACCCCAATAACTTGCCCCCACCTGCCCTAAATACAAAATTACCCCAACCCCCACCCCTAAAAACTTGCCCCCACCCGCCCTAAAAACATAATTATCCCACCACCCAAATACAAAGTTACCCTGACCCCCCACCCCGCTCTTAAAAAACCCAACCTCCCATCCGCCCTAAATACAAAATTACCCCATCCCCTGCCCCTAAAAACCCAACATCCTCCTAAATTCAAAATTAGCTCGACCCCCCACCCCTGCCCCTAAAAACAAAATAACCCCGACCCCCCACCCTGCCCTAAAAACCATAGTACCGACCGCCCCACCCCGTCCCTTAAAAATAAATAAATAACCTAACCACTCCCACCCCTTCACCCCCTGCCCCCACCCCTAAAAACTATCCCCAACACTGCCCCAGCCCCACTTACCTGGCCTCATCCTCTCCCGATGGATCTTCCTTTTTCTCTGCGTTAACCACGCATGTGCATTGCTCACATGCGTGGTTGAGGCAGAGAAAAAGGCCTGCGTTGTTCAGGGGAGCGTTGTTCCGCTTGCATGAACAACGCAGGCGTGGTTCCGGACACGTTGTTCCATATCTTTCCTACCAGCAAGAGGTATCAGATGGCCGAGCTGACGCAGTGATGGAGCACCATTACTGGATAACTGTGCTTTATAAGCAGCTTTCATTCAACTTCCTCTGTCAAAAACTAGCCAAAAAGTGGTTACCGACCTCTTAAGGAGGCGGTGAAACCAGTGGATGGGGAATCAGCCGATAAGCACAATGAGCATGCATAGACTTATCTGTAGAGACTCCTTGAGGATCCACCTTTCAGGTGTCAGTAAAATACAGTATGTAACTAGTGCAAACCATTCAGATTTTTCCTCCTTTAGTGAAGCTCTTGTGGATAAAATGCCGAGCTTGCCCTTTTTGTGAGGCTCAAATGCATCTGCAGTGTGCATAAGTCACAAAAGACATTGATAATCGCATTAATAAGGATCGTGCCAGAAGCTCCGCTCTTGCTTTTTTAAGCATCGAGGATGGACGCTAAACCAGATTTTTCATCAAGGACTCAACTCATTGGTCCTAGCCAATCTAGATCATGAGATGAGAGATAATGTTGACAATGATTTTACACATTTAAACTGTGAAATGGTCAGTGGCTGGACTCATGTTTTGGCCAGTGAAGCAAAGCCAAATCTAAGGCTCAACCTTGGCGCACTTGTGCCTAAACTGTAATTCCGTCTCCATTTGCATCATCGCAAAGCACAACTGCAGAGATTTTACGCCACATTTCTGTCCATACTATGTCCACCCCTGGAAACAACGTTTCCCCTTACAAAAGAAATATAATTGTTGTTCGGTCCACTGGTGTCCACTAAAAATCCCACATGTTTAATCACTCATTCCCTTTCCCACGTTAATGCAGACAGAGGCGGGTGTGGGCCCGGGATCATAACTGATGAAGTATCAGCGAAGTCCCCAGGTGTTTTGTCTGCATGATTTGCACAATTTGTTGTAAATCCTGCTGCAACTCAAGTGGGCAAGTACCAAGTATTCTGAGAATGTGCACCTAAAAGTAGGGCAAAGTGTGCGAAATTCCCATGCTATTCCCCCTCCCGAAGTCCAAAACTCAGAAAGGTGGGGTCGTTGTTCACCCAGTAATTTAACCAGGCAGTATTAAAATGTACTGAATGCGCCAGGGCCATTGTTAGCGCTGGTGACGCCCAGTGCAACAATGTTTGTTGGCACCCCCATTACCACCTCTGCCATGTACTCCCTCATTACAGTCCCTTAACAGTGTCCCTCAAGTCTCCATAATCACTCTTAATCACTTTAATTAATGGTAATAGCATCTCTCATACCAGTGTAGGGAGTATGAGCACTTTACATCACACACATTACACAGAGACAATTGTGTGTGCCAGTCAGTGTATACCTCATGTGACATCGGACATAGGACTACAAGTTGTAGGCGCCACATGTCATTCATTATGGTAGGCAGTATAGTTGAGAAGTGCTTGGTCTGGAGAGGCACAAACTCAGAATTTAAAAGGTAACACCATGGTTGGGGATTCTCTTTAATAATAAGAACTGATTTCCACCTAAATCGTACCTTTTTGCAACATTAGGAGAATGAAAGGCTGGGGAAAAATCATAACTCTCTAATCTATACAGTTTCCATGCAGCTCTCGATGGTCGTTAATAGCTCACTGTTCAATGTGAGGATTTTAACTAATTAACTGCAAGTAACAAAAGAATCTCTGACAAAAGCAGTAACCAGTAAAAATAATAAGCAAACACTTTCTACATGAAATGTGCTTTTGTGATCTGTGGTACACGCTGTTTGCAAGAGGCATATTAACCCTCTGAGCTAACTTATGATGAGTCAAAACTTCCACTAAACAAAACTCGTTCTCTTTCCAGGAAGAACAGTAATCACCCGTGTTATCTTGTCACTTTTATTGTTGCCTGAAAATTGCTGCAGGCAAGAAATGTGGCAGCGGGTGCTTTCAAAACCATAATATACTTACAAACAGGCGCCCCAGCAAAGTCAGCGCCCTGTGCGATGGCACCGGCCGCGCCGGCCTAGTGTCGGCCCTGGGCTGCACAATAAACACCCGGCACTGAGGTGGACCCAGAATGTACTCACCATCCCTGCACGCAGCCATAGATTCTTAGAATAATATTATTTATCGTATAAATTGCCAGCTTCTATTCAACAGTAAAGTTATGGGTTATAACTTGCCTCGTGTACTTAAGAAATTCATCATTTATATTGCACTGTGCATTTCTATCCATCCCCGTGTGGTCAGTCCTTCTCCGGTGCCCCGTATTATTTCCCTCCGAGTTACCTGTTCCCCTTGAGCTTCCGGTACGTTCCTTGAGGCGACTCACTTCAGAGTGACCCAGGAGACGGAAATAAAGTCTTAGGCTGACGTGCTGCGTAGCTCCTTCAATTCACCTCATATTAATTGCTTCACTCAGGTCATTCTCTTTAGGCACGGACGTGGGGGGGGGGGGGGGCATGACTAAGTGAAATATTCCCCAAATGTGAATTTAGCAGGCAAAACAGAAAACTTTGAGGCAAACATCTAAATCAGTGACCCCCTCCCCGCCCATCCTCTAACCTGCGAGAGAACCAGCGCAACATTCAAAGCGGAGAAACTCACAACACTGAGCCCTTCACCAGGTGTGAGGACTGTAGTGCCGACACCAATAGTGCTTTCAGTGGGCAGGTACTGTCCGGTACTGCGTACCTGCACTTCTTTAATATAAAAGCGAGAGCACCTGCACTCCTCAGCACTGCTGCAATACATTCAGTGGGAGAGTACCTGCACTTCTCACTATTACTGCAATACATTTAGTGGGAGAGTGCCCGTACTTCTCAGGAGCAAACAGGTACTCTAATCGAGAGTACCTGCACATTTATGTTTCCCTTTGAAGCACTGGGCACGAATGTCACACTAGAGGGTATCCGGAGACACATAAACCAAACCTACGGTCTTGGGGGCGTAGGTGCCAAGTCCAAGCACTGGCATGGTGTGCCCATCGCTCAGCTGAACACGGGTGTCCTTGGTGAAAGCCATGACCTTTCCCTGAAGCGGCGGAGTCTTTGTCCAAGCGGCGGAGTCTTTGTCCAAGGTGTGCGGAGCGCTCCTGCTTACTGGCTTGACGCGTCCCAGGCAGCCACAGCTCGCCTTATATACCGCGAGCCTCGCGTAAATAGCGTGCTTGAGCTCGGACTGGCGGCTTGTGGGAGTGGCCGGACTTTGTGCTGAAGTGTGTAACATTGGAAGCAAAGCTGAGCGCGAAGCTCAGAGCCGTGGGAGCCAAGAAGCCTCGACCTTGAAGGCAAGGGAATGAACTGGATCTGCCAGAGTGGTGACACCCCGGCAGGGCAGCTCAGAAGTTGCTTGAGCTGTGCGACTTCAGCAAGGCCACAGAACCATTCGCGTGGTAAAATACTAAAACACCACTGCCCTTAAGGGACTGGTGTTTTAGAAGCTAGGGAAACTTGGCTGAGTTGGGAAATAGTATTCAGAAAATCTAGGATAACTGAGAAAAATCCTAAAATTAGGGAAAACATCTCCGTACAAGGAGAATATCAGATTGGAGGCAGCTAGAGAAATAATGTCAGTGGAATCTTAAAGAAAGGCAACGGTATGACTGTGCAGCGGATTGAGCAACGAGGAAGATGTCAAGCAAATCTGCTATGCTGTGATGCTAGGACCGCCCTCCTTTTTCATATCAGTGCAAATGTGACTATGGATTGAAAAACAGATGGAAACAGGAAGAAGTTTAATCCATCGGAAAATAAATTTAAATTACGCCAGCATACTTTACTTAATTTTGGAATTTTGTGTTATGCTTCCTGCGTGAAATTCCTGAAATTAAACCAGCACAATACTTCGTGTAACTACAGGCCATTTGTAGTAAAAATTTACCACGAAATGCACCATTTGCTGTAAAAATTTACTATGAAATGTGCCATTTGAAGGAAAATATTTGTTGCAAACGCACTTGAAAAGCTGTTGCCAGGGTTCTTTGTTTAAATGAATCAGTGCACCCCAAAATTGATTGAGGATGCAGTTTATGCTAAAGTATATCATAAATTGAAGGATTCACATTTCTCTAAATTATGTGTAATCTTGCTGAAATTTTACGTAGTTAACTGAAAGCAAATTCCGCACATTTTTGATACCTCTAGACATAATATATGGATTGAATGTTGAAAACAAAGAGGGTAAATTGGAGTCTGAATAATAAAAGCTCTTAAATTATTTAGGTCAATTCCTGGGTATTTAAACCAGGCCAGGTTGTTTTTGTGTATTCTGAGGCATAATGGGCCAGATGTATCAAACTATTTTGTGTTCGCAAACGGTGCAAACACCAAAAATACACTGCGAATGCAAAATAGCCTTTCCCGATTTATGAAAGACATTCGCAGTGCAATTTTAAGGAATTGCTAAATTAGCAATTCCCTAAAATTGCGACTCAATTTTGCAAATTGCAAAATGCGATCTGTAAATAAGGAATCGCAATTTAAATGTATGAACCAATTGCAAATTGCGAATGGTCGCAAAACTGGAATTTTGCATGTGCAATTTACCACCAACTCAAATCAGATGGTAATCAGGTGCAACCTATAAAAAGAGGCCCAGAGTGCATCAGCCCTTTTCAACAACGGCTGCACTCTACGCCATGGCGAGGAGGATGAGGATCCTGGTAGGTTTGAGGAGAGTGAGGAGGAGACAGGAGCGCATTTTCGGAGTGCGCATTACTCTGTTTGACCAAACTAAGGAGGATATATTTGATAGTATAGATTGAATTCTGAAAATACACTAGACCTAATAGCAGATTTACAAGCACAACTGCAGTAACACACACACAGAACAATGCCATTCCCACTCATGTGCAGCTATTATGCTCCCTGCACCTCTTAGCCTCAGGAACCTATTGGGGGTTATAGCAGCAGCTGAAGGTGTGACTCAAAGTGCGCTCTCACGCTTCTTCAGTGCATTCCTCAATACAATGTTATTTAAAATAAATAAGCACATCAAATTCCCCAACACCCCACAGGACTTGCAGCTCACAAAATTACATTTTTACCAGGTATCCCAATTCCCACGTCATTGGCTGCATTGATGGGACACAAGTTGCAATCTGTCCACATTCTGAAACTCAGTACATGCACAGGAATAGAAAAAATAGCCATAACATGCAGGTCATCTGCCATTGCCTCACACATCATTACTGAATAGTGACCAGATTCCCTGGAAGCACACATGATTCGTACATCTTGAGACATAGCGGACGGTACACACGGCTTCTCGCTGGAGAGTTTGGAGAAGGATACCTACTTGGTAATGTAACAGAGAACAATGTAGCATATCATACAGGTGAGGTTAGACATGACAATTACTCCATTTTTACTCCTGTCATTGTAGGAGACAGTGCATGTGCAGTGCAGTCCTTCATCCAAACACCATACCTCATGTAGGAAGCTGGCCTGGTGTGTGATGAGTACTTATGGTACTTACACCTTTTACCAGGTCCTGGGTTCCCCTATTAGTGAAATGTAGGCAGTGTTTAGAAGCCAGGGTTCTCTAGAGGTAGCTGTGGATGAGAAGCCAAGACTTATCTAGGAGACATGCAAAGCTCATGGAATAACACTGTAGTCACACAGCACTTGCATACATGAAAGAAAACACTCTGTGTTACAAAAATTAAGGGTCCTTATTATAGTAACACAGCACCAAAAATACTAGAGGGACGATACCTCAACAGGAGGTAAGTAGACACACTAAATATATACACTAGTAATCAGAAATAGGCATAAAAAGCAACAGAAAATTGTGCAACAGCAATGGCCAATAGTGACCCTTGGGGGAGCCCAAACCATATACTAAAGAAATGGAATGCAAATGCAGGACCCTAACCCAGGTAAGTGGAATCTGTAGAGAGAAGCTGGAAGAACTAGGAGCCCCAAAAGGTAAGTACAACAGTGCACCCCAGCGACCACGAATAAAGGAGTAAGTTACAGTTTTTGCCCCAAACCACCAAAAGGACTGAAAAGAAGAATAATGCACCACCCAGACAAGACTGCAAGAAACGAGTGGTGGATCCTGAAGAAGGAAGACCTGAAAAAGAAGAGGACTAAGTCCAGAACTTGTACAAGTGTCCGATGGTGGCAGAAGCCACTACCCACCCTTCTGTGGTTGCAGGAGTTGGTCGACGGTAGGACGAAGACAGTCAGAAATGCAGCCCTGGAGTCGGTGAAGAACTCCAGGAGGATGCAGTTGATGTCTCACGCCAGATGGAAGATTGAAGTCTGTCTGTGGCATGGAAAAGCCACCAAAAAGCCTTGACAAAGGCAAGAATTGCGGTAGACAAAAAGTGGAGCTGCGGGAGACCAGCAAGGTCCAGGGGGACTCAACCCACAGAGGGGAGTCCCATGGGACCCTCAACATGTCACAAACTACTCGTTGTCTATGGCTGTTGCCCACTAGAAATGCGGCGCGGTCTTCGTTCCTATAGGTTCTGCCTTGACCCAAGTAGGGGCGACCATTTCTGGTAGCCACAATGTTGCTGACGGAGGGAACGCCAAAGGCAGTCCGTGCCCTTCAGAAGGAGTCCCAGAGGGTAAAAACCCCAAAAGGGAAAAAACCTCAAGCAGGAACTCCTGGAACAAAAACAAAAAGTAAAAAGTAAATCTGAACAAAAGACAAAATGACAACGAAAAAAGCTGGAACAGGCTAAGAAAAAATATAATTGATGCAGAAGAAACAGGAGCGAAGATCACCACCCAAAGGAAGTGTTGCGGCGCAAAGAGAACATGAATCACACACATTATATACCCAAAGAACAGGAAGTGACCAACAGGAAGTACAAGACACCATATTGGGTTGGGAATATAGCATAGAAACCTATAGAAAAGTCACCATGTTGAATAAGGTTCCAAAGGCATGCAGGGAGAAGGAAGGCATGCTGGGAAGGAGAAAGGGTCATGGCAACTAAAGAAGGGCAGAAATACAGGGAGAAACAAAGAAAGCAGAAAAGAAGAAAGAAAAAAGAAGCATAAAGTAAGTGGGGGTGAGTTGTGTGTGGAGGGAGGCAAGAACTAGCAGGGGCGCGTCGCGCCCGTAACTCATAGAGGCCCCATGCCCAATTTGGGACCTCAATGAAAATATAGAATGGCAGCGGAGCAGCACGTCCTGCCGCCGCGGATCGCGGCCGCGTCCCGAGCTGAATGTTCGGCTTGCGCCTCGGCTCGCACCGCGACACAGCAATGCAGAGAGTCCACAGAAGAAGAGCCAGCCTCCACATAAGACCCACTGGATGAGGACCCAGGACTTGCTGAGGAGCCCACACAGCACAACTGAAGAAGGGTCCTACACCGCCGGAAAAGCCCACAGAAGGCTGTGCATCACAGCGAAGTGTGCAGGGGGCTGGGGCTACAAGGAGCCTGAGGATCCCTTGGAGGAGATGGCTTACCTCCACCAAAGTTGGACAGCTGGCAGAGAGAACCAAGGGAACAACTAGACCACCACCTGTAATGCAGGACCCATGCAGCTCAGGATGAGAGGAGATCAACACAGCCAGTCTTTGTTGTTGTTGGTGCCTGCAGATGCAAAGTGACTCCTTCACTCCAAGGGAGATTCCTTATTGCTTCTTGTGCAGACATAAGACTTGCCACCCTCAGAGCATGCACAGCTGGGGAAAGGTTGCAGTTGCTGGAAATAGCCGGAGAAACAGTGTTGCAGGGCGAAGTCATTGCTGGAGCTGCTGATTGTAGGTTCCTGTGAAGACCAGTTGCGGTTCCAGTGGCCAGAAGCTGAAGTAGATGTCGCAGAGGAGTCCTGCTGGAATCTTGCAAGTTGAATCTGAGGACCCACCCAAGAGGGAGCCCTAAATAGCCCTGGAAGGGGGATTCATCACCTAGACAGGTGACCACCTATCAGGAGGAGGCACTGAAGTCACCTGCCTGACCTGGCCACTCAGATGCTCCCAGAGGCCTCTTCCCACCTTGGAATCAAGATGGCAGAATCAAGGAGCCCCCTGGAGGAGCCCTGGGCACCACCCCTGGGGTAGTGATGGACAGGGGAGTGGTCACTCACCTTTCCATTGTCCAGTTTCATACAAGAGCATGGACTGGAGGTCCCTGAACCAGTGCAGACTGGTTTATACAAGGAGGGCACCAAATGTGCCCTTCAAAGCATACCAGTGACTTGGGGAGGCTACCCCTCCCAAGTCATGTAACACCTATTTCCAAAGGAAGAGGGTGTTGCCTCCCTCTCCCAAAGGAAATCCTTTGTTCTGCCTTCCTGGGCTTGAGCTGTTCAACCAGCAGGAGGGCAGAAACACATCTGAGGGGTGGCAGCAGCTTGGGCTGCCCAGAAGACCCCAGAAAGCTGTAAGGAGCAATACTGGGGGTCCTCTAAGGAGCCCCCAGATTGCATGTAATCATACTTCCAATACTGGCAACAGTATTGGGGTATGTTTGCAACATTTTTGATACCAAACATGCCCAGGCTCGGAGTTACCATTATGTAGCTGGACATAGGTAGTGACCTTTGTCCACTACACATGTAAAATAGCATCCCCACACTCACAAGTCCATGAAAAGGGAGATGGAGTTCGAGGGGCACCACTGCTCATGCAGGGGTGACCTCACACAGAGGCACCTGCACCTTGACCTCTGGGCTTGAAGGGCCTACCATAGGGGTGATTTACAGTGACCTGGTGCAGTGACCTGTAGTGAAAAGGGTGCATGCACCCTTTCACGCAGGCTGCAATTGCAGGCCTGCAGATACACTTTGCATGGGCTCCCCATGGATGGCATAATACACGCTGCAGTCCATGGGAAACCCCTGGTGCCCCAATGCCCTAGGTACCATATTTTAGGGACTTAGAAGGGGGCACCAGTATGTCAAATGTCGGGTGTTTGTGGTC
Organism: Pleurodeles waltl; assembly: GCF_031143425.1. Lineage (NCBI taxonomy): Eukaryota > Metazoa > Chordata > Amphibia > Caudata > Salamandridae > Pleurodeles > Pleurodeles waltl. Next base: position 169,955,645 of record NC_090442.1, read on the forward strand.
CAAGCAACCAAGTTTAAAGGGAGTGAGCACAAACATACTGACAACAGGCAAAAAGTGGAGGTAACCATGCCAGAAAGAGGGTACTTTCCTACACCTCAATCCAGCCACACGACGTGAACGGCATTACAGTGCGGAACAAAGGAGAGTGCAAAGTGTTATTGTGAGGATCTTTGGCCTGCTGAAGAGTCTCTTGTGGCGCCTGCACAAAAGTGGGGGCACACTACAGTACAGTCTGGAAACCTACTGTAAGTTTGTGGACACATGTGCTATGTTGCACAACATCGCAACAACAAGAGGTATACCAGTAGAACCCACAGATACAGACTCAGATGAGGATGATGACCCATTGCCACCCCCTCACACAGAAGACCGATTCACAGCAGCAGACGGCAGGCAAAGATGTGCTGAGATTATGCACAACTATTTGTGATGTAAGTAATGACAACACCACGTCTTGTTTCTTTTTTGCTACAGGTATCACAATTATTGCCTTAACTTCAGGTCAAATATGTTGGCATAGAACATAGTTAGTCTAAAGCACTACCTGTACTTTCATTAAATGTTAGACTATTAACATCATATTATCAATGCAATGTCAGAAAATTTGCAAGGCCCAGCACACATCCACATTAGTTTTTGTGGCTAGGAACTCCACTAGAACGCTCAGTGGGCTCAGCGGCATCTCTTGTTGCATGTTCTGAGACAATACGGTGTCTAGAACTGCGATGCCTAGGATCCATCACAGGGGCTGTGACACTACTCCGGCTAAAGAGCTCCCCACCATCCCCACCACCCAGCTTGCTGTATGCAGCACTCCTGGCTGTCTGCATGGCCTACAACGCATTCGTAACGGCACCAATCCCTGTGCAACGTCCCCACTGCAATGTACCATTTCCACTTGCATGCTCACAGCACGTTGTGACAGCAAAGCAGTTGCATTAGTGGGGCAATTTACAGATCGGCTGAACCCATCCAACCTACCCATCAATTGGTGATTTTGCCTACAGTGGGTGACATGGCCCTTCTGCTTTACAGTGCAGAGTTCCTTATTTGCATTTGTCATCTCCCTTAGATTTTCAGCTGTAGATTTCTGTCCATCCTGCACTGTTTTCATTCAGCTGGCACTTGTTGTGATTTATAGACACCAACTGCCTGCTTACAGTGGAGGCACTGCACCTTTAACATGGATGCCTCCAGACCACCAAACAGAGATGGGCCCTCACTTTCCTCTGAGTTCTGTCTGACGTGCTCTACGCCTCCTGAGGGGAGTAAGCTGGTGCTGAAAAAGGGACTGACGTCTGTGGGTATGTCTACCATCTGAAGGTGATGTGTGTTTGTCATCTTGCAAGTCATCAGAGTCCTGAGTAAATTCAGGAAGTAGTTCCACTATGCTCTGCGTCTGGGTAGTGCTGGTGTAATGGACTTGATGATGTCGGTCTGAGACTGTGGCTGGCTTTCGTCATTCCCCTCTGTTTCCATTTCTGCTGCATCTGGTGCAGGAACATCTGCAACATCAATGTGCAGCATGTCAGTCATAAAGTACTTTTTTCATTTCTATGTTCACATTGTCATTTTTTTGTAAACATTTTCCCTGGCATAGTGTCTCTAATTTTCTTTTGTATTCTCTCCCTGTTCGGCTTTACACAATACTGCAATGTTTGTTCTTGGTGCACTGTTGGGGTATGGACTTCCAATTCCATAAGGCATTGTTGGGTAGCATGGAAAATGTGGCACAGACTATTTTTCACAGTGCATGGTCACATTGCATTAATCTAAGGGACAAGTGTACGTGCACATATGGTGATTCAACTCATTACTGCCCTTAACTATGTTGGTGCCTGGTGTGCCTGAGGTGTCTATGTCAGTGACACCAACTACTGCTTCAGGCTGCAGTGTTGATTCCTCTCCCACTGCTCCTTGCCTCTTTCAGCCTGCTTATCTTTATGTTGGCCTTCGGTCCTTGAGCACTTTACCAATGCTAACCAGTGCTAAAGTGGATGTGCTTCTCTCAAAACATGGTAACATTGGTGTATCTGACTTTCCCTGACTACGATTGTGGGCCCTATTTGGAGAGGGTGCAAACCTCTGTCAACTGGAGACCCAATTTCTGACAGTGCCATTGATTACATGATTAACTACTCATGTAATCTGGATCCAACATGCTGGGATGTCTGTGCAGCTCCATATCATGTGACTGAAATTGGCATCTGTTAGACCTGACAGCCTTAGGGTAGTCACCCCTAACTTTTTGCCTACCTCCCTCCTCTTTTTGGATACTGTTTTTGCTGGTTTTTAGACTCTGCGCACTTTACCACTGCTAACCAGTGATAAAGTGTATATGCTCTCTCTCTGTAAACATGGTAACTTTGGATCCTACCTGATTGAACTATTTAATCTACTTATAAGTCCCCAGTCATGTGCACTCCAGGTGCCTAGGGCATATAGATTAAATGCTACTAGTGGACCTGCAGCACGGATTGTGCCACCCACTTAAGTAGCCCCTTTTCCTTGTCTCAGGCCTACCATTGCTAGGCCTGTGTGTGCAGTTTCGCTGCCACCTCGACTTGGCATTTAAAAGTACTTGCCAAGCCTAGAACTCCCCTTTTTCTGCATATAAGTCACCCTTAATGTGTGCCCTGGGTATCCCCTAGAGCAGGGTGCTGTGTAGGTAAAAGACAGGACATGTACCTGTGTAGTTATATGTCCTGGTAGTGTAAAACTCCTAAATTCGTTTTTGCACTGCTGGGAGACCTGCTCCCTTCATAGGCTAACATTGGGACTGCCCTCATACACTGTTGAAGTGGCAGCTGCTGATCTGAAAGGAGCAGGGAGGTCATATTTAGTATGGCCAGAATGGTAATACAAAATCCTACTGACTGGTGAAGTCGGATTTAATATTACTATTCTAGAAATGCCACTTTTAGAAAGTGAGCATTTCTTTGCACTTAAATCCTTCTGTGCCTTACAATCCACGTCTGGCTAGGTTTAGTTGACAGCTCCTTGTGCATTCACTCAGACACACCCCAAACACAGGGTACTCAGCCTCACTTGCATACATCTGCATTTTGAATGGGTCTTCCTGGGCTGGGAGGGTGGAGGGCCTGCCCTCACACAAAGGACTGCCACACCCCCTACTGGGACCCTGGCAGACAGGATTGAACTGAAAGGGGACCTGGTGCACTTCTTAGCCACTCTTTGAAGTCTCCCCCACTTCAAAGGCACATTTGGGTATAAAACAGGGCCTCTGCCCTACCTCATCAGACACTTGCTGGAGAAGAAACCGGAACCAGAAACTACATCCTGCCAAGAAGAACTGCCTGGCTGCTCAAAGGACTCACCTGTCTGCTTTCTACAAAGGACTGCTGTCTTGCTGTTGCCCTGCTGCCTTGCTGAACTCTTGTCTGGCTGTGAAAGTGCTCTCCAAGGGCTTGGATAGAGCTTGCCTCCTGTTCCCTGAAGTCTCAGGACCAAAAAGACTTCTTCCTTTCACTTGGACGCTCCGTGCGCCGAAAATTTCGACGCACAGCTTGCTTCGCGGCGAGAAAAACGCCGCACACCGACGCTGATCGACGCGACGCCCTCGGGACGATCGAGACTTCGACGCACAACCTCGCAAGGACCAAGCCGCCCGACTTTCCAGGAGAAATCGACGCGACGCCTACCGTGAGTGCGAAACTTTGACGCACGGCCTCGCAAGGACAACGCCACCCGACTTCCAAGGAGAAATCGACGCGACGCCTGCCGTGAGACCAAACTTTCGACGCACGGCCTCGCAAGGACAACGCCGCCCGACTTCCAAGGAGAAATCGACGCGACGCCTACCGTGAGATCGAAACTTCGACGCGCAGCCCCGCAGAACGACGCGCAGCCGGAAAACAAGCAGGAGAATCCACGCACAGACCCGGGACATCTGGTAATCCCCGCGATCCACAAAAAGAGACTGTCTGCGCGCCGGAAAACGACGCCCAACTTCCCCGCGTGGAAAAGAACGACGCAAGTCGGTGTGTGCTGAGAGGAAATCGACGCACACCCCCCTTTGTCCACGCATCTCTTCACCTGTGGCCCGCTGAGGAGATTTTCCACCAGAAACCAGGTACTTTGTGCTTGAAAGACACTTTATTACATTCTAAAGACTTAAGACCCTTTATATCACTTTACTGTGATAGTTCTACAATTTTCCATTGCATCTTTATTCTTTTTTGACCTACAATTATCTTGATAAATATTATATATTTTTCTAAACACTGTGTGGTGTATTTTTGTGGTGCTATATGGTGGTATTGTATGATTTATTGCACAAATACTTTACACATTGCCTTCTAAGTTAAGCCTGACTGCTCGTGCCAAGCTACCAGAGGGTGGGCACAGGATAATCTTGGATAGTGTGTGACTTACCCTGACTAGAGTGAGGGCTTTTGCTTGGACAGAGGGTAACCTGACTGCCAACCAAGAACCCCATTTCTAACATTGGTGATCAGCGGTGAGGATAGGACTTGTATTTGTGCAGTGACATACAGTAGCTAAGTATTTCACTACCTACCCACAGTTGAAGGTCAACTTGGTTTTTATCTCTTTTTGAAAATCCGTTTTTTTCCTGACAATTTTCAAAAACTAAATCCTCACTCAACATGTCTCTGACTGGGTCTCAGACAGGGGACTTTGACCTAGTCCAGTTGGATACATACACGGTCAAACAACTAAGAGGATTCTGCAGGGCATTAAGGGTACCCACCCAAGGGGCCTCCAGAAAGGAGGACTTTCAAGTGGCGCTGAGGGCCTGGGCAGAAGCCCATTTAGAGGATGATGAGGAAGAGGAGCCAGAAAATGGCCCCTCAGAAGGATTTTCACTATCTATGGATGGTGTTACCACTGCAATTGTGCACCCTTCCAGACCAGGGAGCAGTGTCTCCATGCAAAGCCTGACCGCAGAGGAAAGGAGAGAGGAAAGGGAGTTCCAATTGCAAATGGCAAAACTGAAAATTGAGGCACAACAGGAGGAGAGGAGGGCAGAAAGAGAAGCCAAACAAGCTGAGGCTGAAAGAGCAGCCAAACAGATTGAAGCTGAAAGGGCAGCCAAACAAGCAGAAGCTGAAAGAGCAGCCAAACAAGTGGAAGCTGAAAGAGCGTTGGCTGAAAAGAAACTATTGTTGGCTCATGAACTGAGTCTCAAGGAGCTGGAGATCAAGGCAAGACAGTCTGAATCCAGCAATAATGGTGGCAGCATACAGACAGGACCTGCTGGAGAAAAGAAGGTTCGTATACCCAAAAATGTGGTGCCCAGTTTTGTGGTGGGAGATGACATAGATAAATGGTTAGCTGCTTATGAAGTTGCACTAAGGGCTCATGAGGTTCCTGAAGGGCAATGGGGGGTAGCTATGTGGGGTTATGTGCCGCCATTGGGGAGGGACACACTTCTCACATTGGATCCACCGGATCAAAACACATACCCACTCCAGAAAGCCACTTTACTTGCCAAGTTTGGGCTGACCCCTGAGGGATACCGTCAGAGGTTCAGGGACAGCACCAAACAAACCACACAAACATGGGTAGATTTCTTTGATTTCTCTAGTAAGGCACTGAATGGATGGGTGCGGGGCAACAAAGTAGCAGATTATAAAGGTTTATATGACTTGATCCTGAGAGAGCATATGCTTAATGTTACTTATACCGATTTGCGCCAGCACCTAGTGGATAGTAAGCTGACTGATCCCAGGAAGCTTGCTGAGGAGGCGGACCTCTGGGTTAGCACCAGAGTGTCCAAGAAGGTACCTGGGGGGGACTCCCACAAAGGTGGACACGGTTCCCAACAGAAGAAAGAGGGGGGAGATAAACTTACAGATAAGGAACTCTCTAAAGGCCCCCAAAAGAATTCCCAGGGAGGGGGTGGCAACCCTTCCTTTTCCAAATTTGGGAAAAAGCCAGGGACATTTGACAGGTCAGGAAAATCTAGCCCCAAATGCATGGAGTGTTACAAATATGGTCACTACAAAGGCGATCCCCAGTGCCCCAAGAGGGCACCGTCCACTACTGGACAGGTCCCTGGGTTGACTAGTGTAGCGCTCGGGGGGGAGATGGACCCAGATAGCTGTGGGGGACAGGTAGAGATTTCCCTAGTGTCCCTGGGAGAAGGAGAAATGATGTCCAAGGTCCACATGCCTAAAAATACTTCCAAGTACCGGCAGTGGGTCCTCATTGATGGGCAGAAGGTGGAGGCTCTGCGTGACACAGGAGCCAGTATGACTACTATCAAGAGTCAGCTGGTGTCCACAGAGCAGATAATCCCTAATACATTCCACCAGGTCATAGTCGCTGACAATCGCGAGAGTCACCTACCGGTGGCTCGGGTTCCCTTTGAGTGGGGGGGGGGTCTCTGGTACTCTGAAAGTAGCTGTGAGTCCTGCCATGCCTGTAGATTGTCTGTTAGGCAATGATCTAGAGCATACTGCTTGGAAAGAAGTAGAGCTCAGATCTCACCTGGAGATGTTAGGGTTACCTGAGTGGGTCTGCATGACCACCCGGTCCATGGCTGACCGAGAGGGAAGTCAAGGGCATCTGGAGCCTGGAACGATGGCCCAGAGAGCTGCCAAGAGGAGGGACGAGGGGCGCGGGAAACCGGCCCCAGAAGTTCCCACAGTGGCTGACGGGGCTCCTGAGGAGGAGACTCCCGAGCCAACTGGGGAAGACATTGCCACCCTAGGTGACTTACCTGAGCTTGCTGGCTGGCAAGTTGAGGGTGGACCCACCAGGGAGGAATTCTGCAAGGTGCAGAAAGAGTGTCCCACTCTAGAAGGGTTGAGGAAACAAGCCTTAAACCAGGCAGCAGGTGACGCCTCTGGCAATCACCACCTATATTGGGAGAATGATCTCCTCTACAGTGAGCCTAGGGTTCCGGTCTTTGGGGCAGCACGTGTGCTGGTGGTCCCCCAATGTTACCGAGCCTTCCTACTGGGTCTGGCTCACGACATTCCCCTGGCAGGACATTTGGGACAAGACAAGACCTTCAACAGGCTTGTCACCCATTTTCACTGGCCCAAAATGAGGACACACTCAGACAAATTCTGCAGGGCTTGTCCTACCTGCCAGGCTAGTGGTAAAGCAGGAAAGAGGGTTAAAACCCCCCTGATTCCACTTCCTGTCGTTGGCACCCCCTTTGAAAGGGTGGGCGTCGACATTGTTGGCCCCTTGGACCCCAAAACTGCCTTAGGCAACAGGTTTATCCTGGTTTTGGTGGACCATGCCACCCGGTACCCAGAGGCAATCCCTCTGAGGACCGTAACTGCATCGGTCGTAGCCAGAACCCTGATGGGGATATTTACCCGTGTGGGATTCCCCAAGGAGATAGTGTCTGACAGAGGCACTAACTTCATGTCCGCGTACATGAAGCATCTGTGGGATGCGTGTGGTGTAACCTACAAGTTCACCACACCCTATCACCCCCAGTCTAATGGGCTTGTGGAGAGATTCAACAAGACCCTGAAAGGCATGATTGGTGGCCTCCCTGAGGCTATGAGGCGTAAATGGGACGTCCTCTTACCATGCCTTCTCTTTGCTTACAGAGAGGTCCCCCAGAGGGGGGTAGGGTTCAGTCCCTTTGAGCTTCTCTATGGGTACCCCGTCAGGGGACCCTTAAGCATTGTCAAGGAGGGATTGGAGAACGCTCCAAAGACACCCCCTCAGGACGTGGTCAGCTACATGTTGGCCCTCCGCAATCAGATGACCCGCTTCTGGAAAGAGGCCCAAAGTAACCTGGAGGCCAGTCAAGAGGTGATGAAACAATGGTATGACCAGAAGGCCACTCTGGTAGAGTTTCAACCTGGAGACAAAGTGTGGGTAATATAGCCAGTAGAGCCCAGAGCTCTCCAGGACCGCTGGTCTGGCCCATTTGAAATAAAGGAGCGGAAAGGGGAGGCCACTTACCTAGTGGACCTCCAAACCCCTAGGAACCCCCTAAGGGTGCTCCACGTGAACCGACTAAAAGCTCATTTTGAGAGGTCGGAGATCAACATGCTTCTGGTCACAGATGAAGGAATGGAAGAGGAGAGTGAACCTCTCCCTGACCTCCTCTCTGCCCAAGAAGGTGATGGGTCCGTAAGCGGGGTCATTCTGTCTGACTCCCTGACTCTAAACCAGAAAGGAGACTGCTATGAGCTGTTGGAGCAGTTCTCCCCCCTCTTCTCCCTTACTCCTGGACTGACCCACCTCTGTGTTCATGATATTGACACCGGTGACAGTCTCCCTGTGAAGAACAAAATTTACAGGTTGTCAGATAAGGTGAAGGCCAGCATCAAGGAGGAGGTCTCCAAGATGTTGACGCTAGGGGTTATTGAGAAGTCCAGTAGTCCCTGGGCCAGCCCAGTGGTGTTGGTCCCTAAGGCTACTGCCCCAGGCGCGAAGCCAGAACTCCGGTTCTGCCTGGACTACCGGGGTCTCAACTCAGTCACACGGACTGATGCTCACCCCATCCCCCGAGCTGATGAGCTCGTGGACAGGCTAGGCGCTGCCAAGTTCCTGAGTACGTTTGATCTTACTTCAGGGTACTGGCAGATCGCCCTGACTGAGGGGGCTAAGGAAAGGTCCGCCTTTTCCACCCCTGACGGCCATTACCAGTTCTGGGTGATGCCGTTTGGATTGAAAAATGCCCCCGCTACCTTCCAACGGTTGGTTAACGGGGTCCTGGCTGGCAAGGATGCCTTCTGTGCAGCCTACCTGGATGACATAGCTGTCTACAGTTCCAGCTGGGAGGAACACCTGCTCCACCTCAAGGAGGTGCTTCAGGCCCTGCAACAGGCAGGCCTGACCATCAAGGCTAGTAAGTGCCAGATTGGGCAGGGTTCCGTGGTGTACTTGGGACACCTAGTAGGTGGTGGCAAGGTGCAGCCACTCCAGGCCAAGATCGAAACTATCAAGGCCTGGCAACCACCTCGAACCCAGACTGAGGTGAGAGCCTTTTTAGGCCTCACCGGATACTACCGCAGGTTTGTCAAGGGCTATGGTACCATTGTGTCCCCCTTGACAGAACTCACGTCCAAGAAGCAACCTAGGTTGGTGAATTGGACAGAGGCTTGTCAAAAAGCCTTTGACGCCCTGAAGGAAGCCATGTGCACGGCCCCCGTGCTCAAGGCCCCTGACTACTCCCAGGAATTTATCGTGCAGACAGACGCTTCAGAGCATGGCATAGGGGCAGTCCTAGCACAGCTAAATGAGGAGGGCCAAGATCAACCGGTAGTCTTTATTAGCAGAAGGCTATTACCACGGGAACAGAGGTGGAGTGCTATTGAAAGAGAAGCTTTTGCTGTGGTCTGGGCACTAAAGAAGCTGAGGCCCTACCTGTTTGGGACTCACTTCCTGGTTCAGACAGACCACAGGCCCCTCAGATGGCTCATGCAGATGAGGGGTGAGAATCCAAAACTTCTGAGGTGGTCCATTTCCCTACAGGAGATGGACTTTACGGTGGAACATCGCCCAGGGGTTGACCACGCCAATGCTGATGGTCTCTCCAGGTACTTCCGCCTTAGCGATGAGAGCTCCCAGGAGGTCGGGTAGCTCTCCCCACTTTCAGCTGGGGGGGACACATGTTAGACCTGACAGCCTTAGGGTAGTCACCCCTAACTTTTTGCCTACCTCCCTCCTCTTTTTGGATACTGTTTTTGCTGGTTTTTAGACTCTGCGCACTTTACCACTGCTAACCAGTGATAAAGTGTATATGCTCTCTCTCTGTAAACATGGTAACTTTGGATCCTACCTGATTGAACTATTTAATCTACTTATAAGTCCCCAGTCATGTGCACTCCAGGTGCCTAGGGCATATAGATTAAATGCTACTAGTGGACCTGCAGCACGGATTGTGCCACCCACTTAAGTAGCCCCTTTTCCTTGTCTCAGGCCTACCATTGCTAGGCCTGTGTGTGCAGTTTCGCTGCCACCTCGACTTGGCATTTAAAAGTACTTGCCAGCCTAGAACTCCCCTTTTTCTGCATATAAGTCACCCTTAATGTGTGCCCTGGGTATCCCCTAGAGCAGGGTGCTGTGTAGGTAAAAGACAGGACATGTACCTGTGTAGTTATATGTCCTGGTAGTGTAAAACTCCTAAATTCGTTTTTGCACTGCTGGGAGACCTGCTCCCTTCATAGGCTAACATTGGGACTGCCCTCATACACTGTTGAAGTGGCAGCTGCTGATCTGAAAGGAGCAGGGAGGTCATATTTAGTATGGCCAGAATGGTAATACAAAATCCTACTGACTGGTGAAGTCGGATTTAATATTACTATTCTAGAAATGCCACTTTTAGAAAGTGAGCATTTCTTTGCACTTAAATCCTTCTGTGCCTTACAATCCACGTCTGGCTAGGTTTAGTTGACAGCTCCTTGTGCATTCACTCAGACACACCCCAAACACAGGGTACTCAGCCTCACTTGCATACATCTGCATTTTGAATGGGTCTTCCTGGGCTGGGAGGGTGGAGGGCCTGCCCTCACACAAAGGACTGCCACACCCCCTACTGGGACCCTGGCAGACAGGATTGAACTGAAAGGGGACCTGGTGCACTTCTTAGCCACTCTTTGAAGTCTCCCCCACTTCAAAGGCACATTTGGGTATAAAACAGGGCCTCTGCCCTACCTCATCAGACACTTGCTGGAGAAGAAACCGGAACCAGAAACTACATCCTGCCAAGAAGAACTGCCTGGCTGCTCAAAGGACTCACCTGTCTGCTTTCTACAAAGGACTGCTGTCTTGCTGTTGCCCTGCTGCCTTGCTGAACTCTTGTCTGGCTGTGAAAGTGCTCTCCAAGGGCTTGGATAGAGCTTGCCTCCTGTTCCCTGAAGTCTCAGGACCAAAAAGACTTCTTCCTTTCACTTGGACGCTCCGTGCGCCGAAAATTTCGACGCACAGCTTGCTTCGCGGCGAGAAAAACGCCGCACACCGACGCTGATCGACGCGACGCCCTCGGGACGATCGAGACTTCGACGCACAACCTCGCAAGGACCAAGCCGCCTGACTTTCCAGGAGAAATCGACGCGACGCCTACCGTGAGTGCGAAACTTTGACGCACGGCCTCGCAAGGACAACGCCGCCCGACTTCCAAGGAGAAATCGACGCGACGCCTGCCGTGAGACCAAACTTTCGACGCACGGCCTCGCAAGGACAACGCCGCCCGACTTCCAAGGAGAAATCGACGCGACGCCTACCGTGAGATCGAAACTTCGACGCGCAGCCCCGCAGAACGACGCGCAGCCGGAAAACAAGCAGGAGAATCCACGCACAGACCCGGGACATCTGGTAATCCCCGCGATCCACAAAAAGAGACTGTCTGCGCGCCGGAAAACGACGCCCAACTTCCCCGCGTGGAAAAGAACGACGCAAGTCGGTGTGTGCTGAGAGGTAATCGACGCACACCCCCCTTTGTCCACGCATCTCTTCACCTGTGGCCCGCTGAGGAGATTTTCCACCAGAAACCAGGTACTTTGTGCTTGAAAGACACTTTATTACATTCTAAAGACTTAAGACCCTTTATATCACTTTCCTGTGATAGTTCTACAATTTTCCATTGCATCTTTATTCTTTTTTGACCTACAATTATCTTGATAAATATTATATATTTTTCTAAACACTGTGTGGTGTATTTTTGTGGTGCTATATGGTGGTATTGTATGATTTATTGCACAAATACTTTACACATTGCCTTCTAAGTTAAGCCTGACTGCTCGTGCCAAGCTACCAGAGGGTGGGCACAGGATAATCTTGGATAGTGTGTGACTTACCCTGACTAGAGTGAGGGCTTTTGCTTGGACAGAGGGTAACCTGACTGCCAACCAAGAACCCCATTTCTAACAGCATCCATTAGCCTAAATCAAGGGCATTCGCGTCTAGGATGCTAAGAAAAAACTTATACTCAATGAGCTACTCTGCATGGAACTGGGAAACTTGGGAGCTTTGTCAAACAAAAGCAGCAGGAGGTGGTATAGGCTGATACATGGCATGGAAAACAAAGGCGAGATGCCCGTCCTGTCGAAGAACCCACCACCAATTTGGGGAATGCAGCAGCAGCCACAAAGAGGCTGCCAAACTCAGGGGTAGAGCTTAACCCCGGCATTGTAACACAAAGAAAAGGAGCAGGCATAGAATCCTTCCGAAGTCACCCAAATATCCATGAAGTAAGGTGCAACTGGTAGCAAGGAAGCTTTGAAGCAACCCCCATCTGAGTACATCAACATGCTGTGTGCTGCCATAACACTTCCAGTGAACACATGGCATCTTCACCTTTACCGCTGTGTGGGGCCAAAGAGCATAGAACATGCCCCGCCAGAGACCCTTGAGGTTCTTTCAGCACTTCCCTGGCTATGCATCATCATAGGAGGCCCCCATAATTTCCTTAGGTCCTGAGTTAATTGGCTGGATGCACCATTTGCAAACTGCATTACATTCTTCAAGGACCAAATAATGTTAGTTGCATTCAGTACGATACCTCATGTTTTGTTAGCAGTCTTTTCAAGTGTTGAATTTACTTCTGCCCTCTTGGGGATGGTCCTTGACAGACTTACATTGTCTATGTTAGGGAAATCCTATCTTCCTGTCGTGTACCACTAGAGGTTTTTGCTTTCTCCAACTTCTGCATTTTTTAACTTTCTCTAGATCCCCACTTCTCCTGAACAGACTTCATTATTTGCCCTTCCACTCAAATTGAGACCATACAAATATGGGACTGGCCTAATACTTGGCAGGATCCTAAGCTGCTACGTTCACAGTGATAGCTTGTCAATATGGGCAGACAGGAGAGCTACTGGGCAGCGCCTAACATTATGTTTTTTTATTATGTTTACTTTTACATATTTGTTTGCCCCATTATCTATGGCCCAGCTTTGGGGCGCTGATTTTCCACACAGAGAAGTAGGCGTGGCCATTCGATAAATGATCATCAAGTGAAAGTTATTGTATCAAGCCTAGTGAACTAAAGTGCAGATGTAGGGATGGCAGTTCAGCCAACCCAATATGAACCTTTGAAAGGCCTGCCTGTGTCACTTATCCCATGCTGTATCAGAGAACCTGAGGACATACACCACAGCACCAAACTCTGGTAGGGTGGTGGGCTGGCTTTCAGAAGACTGCCTGCCAATCTCAATGCTGCTCCTTGATACTATATTTTGTAAAGAATGCTTTGCTTGTTGGCTGGACTGGGTTTGGCAGTATCATAGACTACAGTAAGGCCTATAGCATGTGTATGGAATGACCGTGCTTAGGGAGCAAGACTAAAAGCAACAGGTCAATATCCCCTGCTGCTTTATTATAGGTTGCAGGGTCATTGGCCATATTTATCTCTCCCTTGACTCACACTTCATTTTTGCTGTTTTACACTTGTGCACAATTCACATACAGTTTAGGGTGAGCTATGTGGTCCACTTCCAATCCTAATGCCAATGGCCCTGAGCAAATAGCCAGCTTTGCCATTCATACACTATTCATACCTGAGTGAATGATAATCGCTTCATAGAGGCAAGGGTAAAACTGTCCATCGTGACTCCCCTAAGAACACATACTAACCTCCTCTCATTGCTCTCCTTAAAGGTCTGTGGACTTCACAAGACACAATGACCTTTAAAGAACTGGTTTGAAGGGCTTGGAGATTTGGAGAGTTCCACTTATCTCCACCCCCGGCCCTTGGATAAACAAAAATATTCATAGCCTCATTAAGTATTAACCTGCAATGGGGGGGCTACCACTATTGCACATGTTCGGACATTACCCATTTAAGTCTGACCGGAGCCATGTTATTTCTTACATTTTTAACATTAATACATTGTAATAGTCTTGGGTTATCCTAGTGCTTGATAGTCGTTTCATTCATATCACATTTTTCAATAGTGAGCCATTTTAGGTGTTCATCAGGGTTTTAACATTTGGATCCTATGCCTGTTAAGCAGCATGTAAGCATCCTAACAGAAGAGGCGCAGTATTTTGCTTTGATTGTTTGCACACAGTATGTGCCACCAACAAAACCCGCATGGAGAAGTGACATCTAGGTGCATCTGAGGGGTAATAACAACACTGTAAGCAGCTGAAGGTCCTCCTGTGTTATAATGTGTTTTTGATTTCCATGTTTCCTTCAGTTTGTATTCCATGCAGTGTTCGTGGGAGGAAGGCTTACCCCACTGTATCTACCTACGTCCATTGATTGTGGTCCTGTCACATCCTTTCTTTTGCCATTCTTACTTTTAATCAGGGTCCTCAGATCGTGCTCATTGCCTGTTTTGCCTTCTCATAGGGTTTTTGAGTGGTGGCTTCTATTGGATCAGTGAAAAAGTCTGCTTGCGCTCTGGTGTAGCTCAGGAACCTTTTCTGCTTCCCTAGGCCTTTGGGGCAGCTCTTGAGCCTTTCAGGCCTCATGAGGGTCCTTCTGGCTCCTTTTAAGTCCTTGGTCTGAGTCTCCCTCTGGAACCGCTTGTATGTCAGAAGATCGTGTTAGTAATATCAATTTGTCAAAATGCTGAAGACAAAATATCGAGGAAGAGAATATCATGAAGGTAAGTGTATACAGGTAAATATAGATTTACTATTCTTATCTCCTTATCTACATACCTTGATTATATTTATTTAGTCAAGGTACATAAAAGTGAAACTATAGTAAATATCTCATGAGTTTGAAACCCATTAGGATTTAGCATGCCACTCATTCAGCAAGAGCAGGGCAATAAAAGGCAGGGAATGGATGGAAAGGTTTACCTGACAGAACTAAATTGCCGGCTTGCCCCTTCATGGTGCAACACTTTATTTTGACTAACATTGAAAGGGTATTTACCCAAAAAATCAGTGTATTTAAAAAAATGCAGGCAGTTATCTGTGGAAAAAAGGCATTTAAAAAATATGATCACTGTTTATGTTCAAAAATATTTTATTTCCAAAGTATTTTAAACTGATATTTGAGTGATCATTCCTACCTGCCTACAGAGCCTACATTTTAATATATTCCTTGCCCCCGCTCTTTGATAACACAAACGTTCTTTTTGTTGACTCACGATAAGAAAGATGCTCTTTCAAGTGTCCGCTAACCCAACGTTTTATGGGCGGCATCTA
This sequence comes from Pleurodeles waltl, assembly GCF_031143425.1. Taxonomy (NCBI): domain Eukaryota; kingdom Metazoa; phylum Chordata; class Amphibia; order Caudata; family Salamandridae; genus Pleurodeles; species Pleurodeles waltl. The sequence continues at coordinate 169,970,711 of NC_090442.1, forward strand.
TCATATGCGTTGCAAATCTTTCGGAACATTTATTTATGTATTTATTTATGTAACTACCTATTTATTTATTCATAAAGCACGCATACCCTCATGGGTATCTTGGCACTAGAAAGACTAGAATGATCCCAGAGTGAAACACTACAGTAGCATCTGACCTTAAAAGAATACAGGGGTGTTCAAAGCTTTCCAAAAGAGGTTAAAGTCAGAAGTGGTTCTCAGGGCCAATGGGAGGTTACTCCATAGTGGGGGTGCTAAGGACCCAGAAGTCATTAATACTGTAGCAGGTGCGCTTGAAGATGGAAATAGATAGAAAAAGCATCTCTTATAATCTCAGAGATCATGTGGGAACGCAGTGGACCACTGGTTAGAGAAAAACAAAGGTCAGGTTTTGTAAAAGAGCAATGCATAAGGCCTTTAACTGGACACTGTACTTCACAGGGCGGTTTCTGTGTGAGGACCTCTGCCTTCTTTACTTTCACCCCCCCTCCCCAGGGTTGGCCATTGAAAAAGTGAAAATAAAGTCTGTATTTGATTGAAAAAAATACCCACACCTTTTGTTTTGGGGCCGGGCTTGTTGCTGTGATGACTGATGAGTCTTATGTGACACCAATGGCGGCTGGTGATGTTTGAGAGCGGTGGATGTGGGCTGGGCTGGGCTGTGTGTGGGAGGGCACTGGGGTTCACTTGTGGCATTTTGTGGGAGGCAAGTTGCCAATTCCTGTGCAAATATTCTTATAAACAATGAGATAAAATGAATCATTTTCCAGCAATTTTCTTTTTTTTATAAAACAATGGGCCAGGTGTACGAAACTTTTGCGCGTCGCAAATGGGTCGCAACGCTATTTGCGACCTCGCATAAAGCGAAATGGTATGTATCAATGCTATTTCGGAGTCCCAAATAGCGATGCAACCCATTACCGACTCGCAAAAATTATGACCTGAATTTGCGACTCACAATTAAGAAGTCGTAAATTGAGAGTCCCAAACCGAATGCACAAGGCAGTCGCAAATTGCAACTAGTCGCAAAAAGCCCGTTTTGAACACCCAGATTAGCACTGATTCCGAACAGGTGGTAACTAGAACGAAAGTATAAAAGGAGACCCAGAAGGCATCTGGCTTTCTCAAAATGGCTGCACTGTACGTGATTGCATGGAGGAGGAGAGTCCAGGCTGCCCAGCAGAGGAGGAGGAGGCAGAGACAGGAGAGGATATACCGAACAAGGCAGGCACTATTTCAACAAACTGAGGATGAGATTTGTGATAAATACAGCCTGAGCAGCGCACTTATCCTAGAGCTCATTGAACTGCTGAAACCTCAGCTTGAACGCCAGACAATGCGCGGCTGCTCCCTCCCCCACATGTGCAAGTGCTCTGCTCACTGCACCTCTTGGCCTCGGGTAGGTATCAGCGGCTGATTGCAGTGGCAGGTGGGGTATCACAAAGTGCCCTCTCATGATTCTTCAGACATTTCCTAGATGCCATACTTGCACACAAGTCCAGACATATATACCTTCCCAGGAATGAGGCGGAAATTAACAGCACCAAGTTGGACTTCTACAGAATTGCCAACTTCCCCCATGGAATAGGGTGTGTGGACGGGACACATATACCAATTTGCCCACCAGCAAATCTGGAATATGTGTTCCGCAATAGGAAATGTACCCACTCACTAAACATCCAGGTGGTATGTGATGCCCATAATGTCACTGCTGACATTGTGGCTAAACATCCAGGGAGTACACATGGTGCATACATATTCAGGCACAGTGGGATACACCGGGAGGAAGAAGGATAAAATAGCTGAAGAAAGAAAAGAAGATGTCCTTCAGAAGTGCTACACCGCCAGGCCCACCTTGTAATCATAACACAGAGTGAAAAAATAATAAGTAATACCATATTTACAATTCATACATTATTCTTTGGTTGTAAATGTAAAAGATAGAAAAATAAAACAATGCAAACAAAAAGGACTGAGCCATGAGACTCAATTGTGTGGTAATCGCTGCTTCTACAGGCTTCCCTGCTCCTCCGAGTAAATACAGCACTTTAAGAGCATGGGTTCAGAGGGGGAGCAGAGAAGGTAGAAACTCCTTCAAAAACATTTAAAAGGCAGAAACAGAAATAACGGGATGTACGTTGTGCAGCAGCAATTTTGCAGACGCTCTAGATGCAACTTTGGAGACTACAAGATCCCGCAGTCCTAGAACTGGCTCAACAGCGGTATAGAAGTATACACAACTCTTCTCCTGCCCGCCCACTTGAGCTGTTGCCAAAGTACTCAAAATGGTTCCAATGTACAAAGCAATATGCAGCTTGGGCAGCACTTCTGTGGTAGAACAGTGGAAAAAATCTCAAGGGAGGGACAAATGCGCAGCTTAGCAGCAGTCCTGCTAGTGCACAGAAGCACATTTATTGAAATGGCTTCAAGGTACTGTGGAGCACAACTCTGGAACTGGTTACAAGTTGTGCAAATCCTAGAATGAAGGAACACAGGAGTATGTAGGCCTGTCAGGAGCTCTAGGAGGCTGCGGGGTGTACTGAGGTCCAAAGCTCCGGTGGGTGTGCGGAAGCCAGCCAGAAGAACAGCTGTGGAAATTACTGCAGGATACACACAAGTATACACAGCTCTAGAAGCGGGGTGCAAGTGGAGCAATGGCCAATGCTGCGTTTCCAATCGAACAGGCAGCACAATTTGACCAGATGTTGGACACTAGATGTCAGGATACAAACTAAATAGGAAAAAAAATCTAAGGTTGTGAGAAATATATCTCTCCAAACTAGACCCTTGCGTTCTCAGGTCAGCCACGTATCTTGTTGATAACATTTCTGCAGCAACAGATGATATTATTGGCCTAAATTTAAACTGTAATCTATCCCATTTTTTCAGAGTTCAGTTAGTAAATGATCATGCACTTGGTGCGCCGGAGCCCACAGACATGCAAATGTTCGTATTGGCAATAAGCATGCAGCTCGTTGAAAATCAAATCTGCAAACTCTGAAAAATGCCCATAATGGCATTACACACCTAGTCCTGAAGTGCCTTAAAAATTTTGAAAGGTGCAGCAAGAACCTAGTCTGTTATATTCTTCAGAGCTATGATGCAATATTTTCATACATTTAGTTAACACTTGTCTGAATATGGTGTAGCCTACATATTTCTGTGCTTTGATAACATGTGATGTCTCTGGCCCTTGGCAGGTCTATCACCCACTCTTTAATTTTCTACAGTGCCTTGATACAAGGTGCCTAGTCCTACTTCTAATCTTCCTGGTTTAGAAAACAAAGCAGGACCCAATGTTCTGCACCCTTTTCCTTGCCTGCTTGTTGCCTCCCTGAACTATCTTCCATCAATTCAACTGTGCTGCCTTTTTCAGGAGATCATGCTGCAGGGGGGCTCAAGCAGACAGACATCCTGGATGGGGCTTCTTCGGATAAATTACAACACTGGTGCTCAGAGGTGCCAGTGTATGTATTCATGACTAGATAGCCAATAGACAAACCTGGGGGGGAGCCCAGGCTCTCTGGTTTGTAAGACAATGCCCTTCCTGGGTGGAGGAGCTAACTCACCCTTCCTCAGGAATGGGCAACACCCTTGCAGTGAGCTTCAAAGGGCCCCTGAAACTCGATCCTCCAGGCCTGCTGCTAGCAGCAGAGGGCTTCCCCCCTTGACAACCCGTACTTTTGGAGGGAGCAAAGGCAGGAAACGTGACATAGAGTAGGAGGAGTGGCCTCAATGATCATGCACCACCCCTATGGGCTTGCATGCAAAGTGGACCCTCTGAGTCAGATTTCTCCATCTTGGAATGGAGAGAAACAGCCAGTGAGGTTTAGGGAAGTGACCCTTCCCACACGAAGTGGTCACTATAGAGGGGGTAGATACCCACGGGTAAGTGCCCCATTGGACACTATCAAGTCCCCCCTAAAACTCCTCCACCAGACCAAGATGTTAGATTTGAAAAAGACTCGAAGAAGATTTGAAAAGGATTCCAAGAAGACAAGAAAACAAGCACCAGAGAAACCATCAGGACGAGAACTGAGGACCTGCTGCACCAGAAGAGGTGCCAAGACCCCTGCTTGCTGCACCAGAGTCCAGACAATCGCCACAGCGGAAGAGCTGAACACTGGACTGACCCTAAGAAACCCAGGGGACCTCCAGGCTTCAAGGATCACCCCAGATCTCCCTCCTGAGAGGAGGCACCACTCAAGAAAAGCAAGTAAACTGCAAAAGACCAAGAAACCAGTGAAGGACACTTCACTGAATCGCCGCTATCTCCATGACCTGAAGTCACAGCTGGAACCAACAAAACACAGACAACAGTCCAGAAGTGCCCCCCAACTGTACCAAGTTTGGTGGTGCTCCGTCCCCCAGTGGCCGAGATAGAGCAATACCCTGGGTCCTGGTCAGCTGACGTCGAACCAGGAGAAAACCAGCTCCCCCAGTCGAGGGACTTCAGGGACACCCCGTACCTCTGACCAGAGTACCCCCGTTGTCCTGCAAGCATCCCCCAAAGAGACTTACATACAGCTCCAGTGGACTCCGTGACGCACAGCCTTCAAGACCTCCAAAACGCCCTGCTCCTGGCCGCCCTGGGCCTTGCATCGCAGGTTCTGCTCTGTGCCCCTGGTCCACAACCCCTTGTAACCTCGACAGCCAAAGGGGACCCCCAGGCACCACTTTGAATTTGCAAACCAGCTCCTTTTCCACGTGGCCCATCCAGGTGGTCCTGTGCCAAGAACTTTGCCAACGCTGCTCCCGCCTGTACCGGGAGCTGCCCGAAGTTGACCAGCTGGCACAAGCTGCCCACTGACCTCTGCGACCATCCTGGAAAAGAAGAGACTTGTAACTCAAACGTGCGATTTTTAATGCATTTTTAAAAGTGACTCTTCATTGATTCCAATGGGGCGTAATTACGCACAGAAAGACTAACTTTGCTAAAACTTTAATAAGTCATAACAAGAAAAGTACTTAACCTATGCTAAAGATTTTGGTCTTAAAAACTATATAAAAGTCTGAAGTATTTTTATAAATTCTGGTCTTGTGTTATTCATTGAGTGTGTGTGGTGCATGAGTGGATTTGTGAGTACAGCAAATAATAAGCATATCTCCTGGATTAGCCTAACTGCTTGACCAGCTACCGTACAAATTAAAGCATTAGGTGGTCTGATTTTTACCCCTGAAAACTAACATGTGGTTGTTCGGACCCTCTGCATAGTGTACTTGGTTTTGTACACTACATAGAGGGCCAGCCTCCAACACTCTCACAGAGCTGAAAAGAAATACTTCGGATTCTTCATGCAGCAAGACAGATAACTGGCTGCTGAAGCAGAGTTTGGAGTCCGGACTTCGTTTTAACAAATTCACTACACAGTTGCTGTCATGTCAGAGGAGCAACATGCTTTGTTCTCGTCTTATACTCTATTCAGGATCAAGGGGCTGACCACATGGCTTTTAGCATAAAATAAACATACAAAGAATTATAGTTTCCCTTCAGAAATGAAAAAAATGCCCAAAGTGGAGCTATCCATGCTCCAAGGAGATTGCAAGCTGTAAGAGCTTTAGCATGGCAACATTTTCCAGAACTCCATACTGTGATACCAGGCAAAACAGCAGCCAGATGAAGACAAGCAAGCGTGCAGAATATGCTTGGAACCTCGCAGTGCCCCCACGAACACCTGCTCAGTCATTGACAGCAAGTGAAGCCCAACTCTTGCACCATGCAGGAATCCAAGATGTCTCCAGCCTAGCTCTGGAGGGAGTGAGAGCTTCTGATGAGAGTGGATTGTGTGAAGGTGGACGGGCTCGTGCTGGGCCTCAGATAGAATGAACAGTGGAGAGTATGTGGGTGTAGAATCACCATCATCTATATACAGCCTTCTATAGAAATTGACAGGCTGCATAGCCCACAGAGAGCTTGGAGTTTGAAGCTCAAATGATCTTTGAGGAATCATCTGTGGCATGACCGCTAGCTTCATGTTTCCCTAGTAGCCAACAGTACTGGTGCCACTAAACATGTTAACTTGATCCAAATCACATCTTGATGGTTCCATTCTGATGTCTATTGCACAGTATCTCTTAAGTGTGTCAAGAGTGAAAATAAAAAAGAGAGTTTGTCAATCCCAGGCCTCTGCTTAGAATGGAGGAGGAAGAGACAGTAGGGAAAGACTCACAAGATTCCAGTAGTATGCCATTCCCAAGGGGTGCCCCTGAGCTTAGGGGCCTTGTAGGATTTACAGCAGATTAGACTAAACTTTAAGGAAAACTCAATTCTGTTGTTGCACTTGTGATCTCTGTGGACAAACACATGACAAAAAATAGGAGGGGGGTGAAATGAAGTTTTGGAGGCGATAAGAGCTTGATACTGTATATAATTTATTAAAGTTGTAAGCAATAAACCCCAGCTGTCACATCTGCTTCCTTTCCTCAGCGCTCTCCATCTTCAACTGCCTTTGGTTCCCATGGAAACCAAGAGCAATTCCTAAAACATTCTTGTGCCATGCATTCCACAAATATTCTACATGCTTAGAACACCACACACCTCCCTCCTATTACTACATAACACAAATAATATATGAAAAAAACATATCACCACAACCGGAACTTAAAATAATAATAAATAGTTTCCTACACATATATTTGCAGAGATACTAGCATGACATAAATCATGTTTTAAACAAAACCTTCAAGTAACTGTGGTCTTTTATTAACTCTTGAACTCCTTCTTAATTCTAAATTATTTCTATCAACATTCCCTTCTTTCATTTCATTTCTGACTGGATTGTGTTTTTGTCTGGATCTAACCCAGTTTTTTATTTTTACCACGTTCCAATATTCCACATCATATGATCTTCATTCCTCATGGCATTCCCAAACACTTTTATTACTTTAAGAGGAGGAGATTATTTAGAATGATCTCCTGATAGACCTAATTGAGTTTTTTTTTACTTTGACCACATCACCAACTCAGATTAAAACTTACTTCACTGCTTCTCGATTATCAAACCTGATTTTTCTTTCTGACATAATCCTCAGTTCCCTTTCACTCCTCTTCTCATCATTACAATCAACTTTCATATGTTGTCCTGTCTCGTTATTCACCCATGCAGGAGTCACTTCTGTATTAGGTCTCCTTCTCTTGAATAATTCAAAGGGTAAAATATCTATGGTTGTGTGTGGAGTTAACCTATACTTTTTTACGTTAAAAGCTATATCTTTCTTTCAGCACTTGTTATTTACCAAAGCCATTTGTATAGTTTCTTTAATCTCTCTACATACTATTTGTTTACAGATGATATAGTGAGGCCTTTTGGTGCTTACTATCCCTGTCACTTACATATTTTTCCATATTATAAGCAACAAATTGTACCCAATTATCTGTCAAAATAAAAGAAGGAAAATCTTCTCTTTTAAAAATCTGTTCAAGAATATTTATGACATCTCTTGTTTCTTAAGAGGTAGTAATTCCTATTTCTGGCAACATTGAATACATATCCATTAACATAATGATATATTTGTCTGTACTTAAATCTCTTATAGGACCCAAAATATCCATAGTAATTTCTTGCCAAGGTTCTTTTGGTATTTCCCTCATTTTCATCGGTTGAGTCCTACAAGTCAAGGTTTTATCAGCATAAGACACTCTACACATTCCCGAACATACCTCTCAACTTGAACGTCAATCCCTAGCCACCAATAAATTAGTCGTAACTTCTCTTTAGCTTTTGAAGTTTTTGAATGACTCTCATGAGCTAACAATACCAACTCTTCTCTCAACTTCATTAGAGGCAATGCTCCCCTTAGAAATACCCCACCTTGTAAGTATAGCTCATCTTTGACTCTCCAAAATCCACACAATAGTTGATCATTCCTTTCTCGCCAACTCCAACCGTTCCTGATCTTATTTATCACTTGTGGTAACACTTCATCTTTTCAAAGTTCTGCCACCCAATCTTCTTCTTTATTTATCCCTTCTCTCACTACACATACTTAAGAATCATCTTCCTGATTTTGGGAATCCTCTTCCACATCAGTCATGTTGTTTACTAACCTTGAAAAATAATCAGCAATATTGTTTATTACTCTAGGTATATAGTGAATCTCAAAACGAAATTCCTGCAAGCCAACCACCCACTTTCTAATTCTTCCAGATACTGCATGTAGCCCTTTCCTTTCAAAGATGTATTTTAGAGGTTTGTGATCAGTTCTTACCACAAATTTACCTTGTTAACAGAATACCGCTAAAGCTTCTTTCTCTATTACAGAGTAATTTAACTTTTGCTTCTTTCAAACATCTAGAAATAAAAATTATTGTTCTTTCTACACCCTCGTGTTTTTGTATAAAACAGATCCAAATCCTACGGCACTAGCATCTGACATTATGACATTTTCCTGCCTAGGTTCAAAACTCTGTAAACCTGAGGCCTTCCCTAGATTTTGTTTCATTTTGCTGAATTCTTCTTCACATTGTTCACTCCATCTAAATGTAGTACCCTCTTTTACCAGTTACCTCATGTACTTTGTCTTCTCTGCAAAATTGCTCACAAACCTGCGGTAACGTGGCAGGTTTGACAACGTGAGGAGGAGACAAGAGTGCATTTTTAGAGTGCAAATTACTCTGTTTGACCAAACTAAGGACGGGATATTTGATAAGTATAGGTTGAATTCTGCCATGACACAAGACCTAATAGCAGATTTACAACCACAACTGCAGCGACAAACACACAGAACCAATGCCATACTCACTCATGTGCAGGTATTATGCTCCCTGCACCTCTTAGCCTGAGGAATGTATCAAGGGTTTATAGCAGCAGCTGAAGGTGTGCCTCAAAGTGCATTCTCACGCTTCTTCAATGCAATTTTATTTCAAATAAATCAGCACATCAAATTACCCACATGTGGCAATCTGTCAACCATCTGAAACTGAATACATATACAGGAATAGAAAAAGTAGCCATTCCATAAACATACAGGTCATCTCCAATGCCTCACACATCATTACTGATTCAGGGGGTCATTCTGACCCCGGCGGGCGGCGGTTGCGCCATTTGGCTGCTCCGCGGTCAAAAGACCGCTGGGGCCATTCCGACCTTCCCGCTGGGCCAGCGGGCGCTAACAATGTTAGCACCCGCCGGCCCAGCGTGAAGGGGGCCTGCAACACTGAAGCCGGCTCCGGCGGTGTTGCAGGTGTGTGACGGGTGCAGTTGCACCCGTCGCGCTTTTCACTGTCTGCTAGGCCAGTGGCATGGGCAGTGCAGGGGCCCCAGGGGCCCCAGGACACCCATTCCCGCCAGCCTCTTCCTGGCGGTGTAAACCGCCAGAAACAGGCTGGCGGGAAGGGGGTCAGAATCCCCTGGGCAGCGCTGCTTACAGCGCTGCCCTGGCGGATTCGCCCAGCCGGGGGAAATCCAGCGGGAAACTGTTTTTAGCATCATTCTGGCCCTCATTACAACCCTGGCGGTACAAACTCGGGTATTACGACCGCGGTGGAAGCGCCGAAGTCGCACCGCCGGGACCAGCAGTTTCCCGCCACTTTTGCCCAGGGGATTATGAGTCCCCCTCCCACCAGCCTTTTCATGGCGGTATGAACCGCCATGAAAAGGCTGGCGGAAAGGGGAGTCGCGGGCTCCTGCGGGCCCCTGCCACGGCCCCATGGAGCTTTTCACTGTCTGCATAGCGCAGTTTGGAGCCAGCTCCCGTGTTGCGGCTGAGATCCCTGCTGGGCCGGCGGGCAGGGATCTCCAAATAGGCACCACGGGAGTGCGACTGCATTGGCGCCCGTGCAGCGGTTTCAACTTGGCGGGCGTTGAAATGAGGACTCTATCTTAAATTTTTAAATATTAAATTATTTTAAAAAATTACAGTTAAATTAATACTCAAGAAAGCAGAGATACTTCCATGGATCCTGGAAAGGGGAAACTTAAAACATGGCAAAGATCCTCATAACTTCATAACTTATAGGCCAGCAAGCATGTATTATGTTTATAATAGTTAATGAATATGTGATAGTTTTTTAACTGTCAAACGCATAAACTTAATAAATCTGGCATTCAAAGTATAGTCGGACGGTTTTAAAGCAAGCTATCACTGCTTCTCTACAGGACCATATTCCCCTTTTATTGAAGGCTGTTTTTAGTAGTCTTACGCTCATTCAGCAGACTATTACAGATACAGGAGGGGACGGTAGCTAGGGCCATTTAGTGCTAAAAGCAAACAGTAGAACATTTCCTTTCCTATGTAAATACTGCTTCTGAGGGAGAAAGGAACCCTGTTTATCAAATTGTACACCCAGGTATCTATAGTGGTTGACTTGTTCTAATACTCTCCCTTGTGTGTGCCATTTAGCAACTCTAAAGGTTTTTTTTACTGACTTCCATCACTTTGTTTTTTTTCTGATTGATTTTCATTCCGTTCTGCTCAGCATATTCAATTACATTTACGATAAGCCGACGTAAACCTACTTTAGTTTGGCTTAAAACTACGACATCATCAGCGTGTAACAGATTGTAAATGGACATGTCCCCAACTTTAGGCCAATGCATGTTCACCTTATTAAGCTTAAGAGTCAAATCTGATAAAAAGAGATTGAAAAGATATGGATCTAGTACACACCCCTGTTTCAGTCCTTGTTTTGACTCAATTTTCCTTGAAAGGAAAGAACCGTCCCCTATCCTTACTATAATCCATGTATCTGTATATAACTGCTGAATAGCCTTTAATAGTTTCTCTGGTATACCCCAGATGGCTAGCTTTTTCCATAAAATACTTTGCTGTACCAAATCAAAAGCTGATTTGAAGTCTACAAAACACAGATACAAAGGTTGAATTTTCTGTTTCCATTTGTCAATGACAATGGAAAGAATTAAAATGTTTGTAGCCATTCCGAGGCCCTTTGAAAAACTAGTCTGATTCGGGGGAATAATATTGTTCTCAGTTGCCCAGGTGCGAAGATGCTCCAGTAATAGACCAGCATGGTATTTAGCCTCTATGTCCGTTAGGGTAATCATTCGGTAATTTTCAGGATGAAATTTGCTGCCTCCTTTAAATATTGGATGAATTATAGCGCACCTCCAAAAGTTTGGGATACTTTCTAGTTCTATACAATGGTTATAAATCTAAACCAATTTTCCCCCCAGAAGGCTAAATTCGTTTTAAATAGTGCATTTGGGATCCCATTTGGACCTGGGGCCCCTGCACTTCTACTGTTCTTTATTAAGTTAACAACGTCTGACGTCAAGAAGCTTAAATATGCGGATTCCTTTTGGGCAGTTGGGGGATTAGGTATAGCTCTTTCTGAGCATTGTTCATTTGTTATCACGTCTTAATTATTTTCACCATATCCACCAAAGTGATGAGCTAAGCAGTCAGACCATGAGGATTCGGAAATATTGGAACTAGTCAAGGTCATTGAGGTTTTATTCAATTCATTGACCATTTTCCAGAAAGCCTGTGCATTTGATTTTTTACTCAGGAATAGTGCCTTAGCCCAAAAGTCGTAAATATTCTGTATTTTATGGTTCCATATTTGTTTCTGCTAGGAATTGTTAATGTTTTTTAGATCAGCCTTAATATGACAGTCCATGGATTTTTGTTATATAGCCTTAAGAGTCTGTTCCGTTGCCTTCTTAATTTGGTCATGTGAGCTGAAATTTTTATATTCTTTTTTTATATTAACTCGCCCATGGTTTTGGTGTTTTTTTTGTGGTCTGTCTGTAAGGACACCAACTGGGAATCTGTCCAAAAATGTTGACCTAATGTTTATTGGGTCACAGGATATAACATTGTGGCATTGCTCAAAAATCTCAGTTGAAAGATTACCAATAGACTCAATTGATTTTTCATTCCATCGAAGTTTCTTAAAGTTCCTGGTAGTAACATCTCTTGGTGTGGTAGGAGCAGGATTAAATATAGGGAAGCCACAGCCAATCTCAGACATTGTTGATAACAATGTTTAATAGTTTCATGTTGAAGTCTACAGCTGCTAAAAACTCCGGGGATCTTAGATCCTGATAGCTGGCTAATATTATGTCTATCAATTTAGAGGATTTGTGTTTTCTGGAGCGTATATCTGGATGGATATAGATATTAATTAACAAAGTGAGCTAGTAAGCTCTCTATTTCATCCATCTAATTTTACTATAAAAAAACTATTTGTTTTCCTCATATACCCATGTGCATGATCTATTCAATCCATCTAAAATAAAGATTGCTAATCCCCCTCCTCGAGTGGCCAAATCTTTGTCCCTAATTGCTGGGGAAAAAAAGCCCATAAAACCGTCAATTGTAAATGGGTTGGTGACGCAAGTCTCCCTTAAGAAAATAATTTGAAATTTATTTAATAGACTAGTAAAATCTTTTTGATGGATGTTTGATCTAATCCCGTTTATACACCAGGAACAGACTTGGAGAGGTTTGTTATAGGGAGTTACCAACTCAGAGCGTGCCGGCCTATTCGGAAGTCACTGGCGATTATCTTTGTGGAGTGCTGTTGACAGCCACCCTAGATCTAGTTCCTGTAAAGGGTGAATGTAAGATGCTTTGTGCCCTGTATAGTGATCATCAGTACACTGATTCCCAATTGCAGATCTAAGGACTGAAAAAGTTTGATTTAAGCCTTTTGATTTGTTTTATAAATGGGCATATTATTGTGGGCCTCTAAAGGGTCAGGATAACTTATTTGTTGGGGTATACTACGTATAATTCCCTATTTTAAGAAGGAACTTTTTTCTTTTATGACTCTTTTAACCACTTGTAATGTCTTCCACGTAACCAGGGCTGATTTGTTAATTTTACCTTCATTTCTCTTTACCCCTGGCAGGAATTCTATAGAGACAATATCAGTAGACTCTGTACCTTTTAGGGCCGGAATAACTTGTAGAAGTTTTAATATATTCCCTAGGTTTAAGATATCAAATGGGCCCCTAGACTGATATTGTGGGTCCAGAATCAATTGTTTTCAATCTACAGGAGGACTGTTATTCGGACTTCTCAATGAGTCGCCCTGTTCTCCCACTAGAGCTATTCCTTTGTGTTTCGTTTTCTGGGACCGTGGAGACTTCTCACTGCCCGGCCATCCCAGATTTGATACATTTAGTCTTGCATCCGATCTGTTTGAGGCCTCTATCTCAGAGAGTGGTCTGGGAAATTCCACCATTTCCTTTGCCCCTGGTCTCACCACTTCCAACTGTCTAATGGCAGACCTACTTTTTTTTTCTACCTGGAGCTGAGTCATTTGAGCCCCTTGATGTTCAGCAATTTTGGAATTTGTAACTGTGATACATATGCCCTCTTCTTCAAATGACCTCCTACAAATTAAATAGGTTTAAGATATCAAATGGGCCCCTAGACTGGTATTGTGGTTCCAGAATCAATTGTTTACAATCTGCAGGAGGACTGTTATTCGGACATCTTAACGAGTCGTCCTGTTCTCCCAATAGAGTTATTCCTTTGTGTTTCGTTTTCTGGGACCGTGGAGAGAAGTCACTGTCCGGCCATCCCGGATTTGATACATTTAGTCTTGCATCCGATCTGTTTGAGGCCTCTATCTCAGAGAGTGGTCTGGGAAATTCCACCATTTCCTTTGCCCCTGGTCTCACCACTTCCAACTGTCTAATGGCAGACCCACTTCCTTTTTCTACCTGGAGCTGAGTCATTTGAGCCCCTTGATGTTCGGCATTTTCGGAATTTGTAACGGTGATACATATGCCCTCTGCTTCAAATGACCTCCTACGAATCACTGGAATGATACTCAATTCGGCTTTAAGCTCCTTTGGTATGGTTTGATATTTTGTGGTTCCTACTTTGCTGGATCTATTCCCTTTAGGTTTATCGAATCCTGTCTGTCCTTGTTTTTTATATGTTCCACTTTAGAATTAGATTCATTCGAATCCCTATGGTCTTGGTAAGTAGGCCCCCTCTTTTGTGTGTTGAATAATGAGAACAACTTGTTGGCCGTCGGGCTGCTCTTTTTATTGATTCTCCAGTCATGAGACTTTTGCATCCCATCTTATATCTAGAGGGAGAGAGGAGCTCATCTTTATAGTAGAATGGCCCATTACAATATTCCTTTTTTTATTCCTTGCTTTCAGTTGCTTTTTCTTTTGTCTTTTAATGGCCAGCTTTTCTAAGTGTAACGGATACATCGCAGATTTAGGGGAGGAGGAGAAATTTTGTTAATTTGGGCCTCAGACTGATGGCCTTCCTCCCCCTTGGGGGATTTCAGTAAAGATGACCTTTTCCCTGGGTATTCCCTTCTGACCGAGCCACGGCTCTTCTAATTTTTTTATTTTTTTATCTGTTGGTATCTCAGGACAGCAAGTAACTATACTGCCCATATTTACGTTTAGACCAGCCTCCTCCCGTTGCTGGGGAGATTCTCAAACTACAAATTCACCCCCTTTTATTGTATTTAGATTCACCTTAAGATCTGTTAACATTAAATTTAAGGCATCTGGGAGTGTGGCCAGTTTGTTGATTATCGGCTCACAGGTACAATCTGTTTTTGTCATCTCTGCAAAATTCTGTGCTCACTCAATCAAGATGTTTAGGTTAGCAAGCTTCTCATCTATCCCTGAGATTGATTTTGCCATGACATTCAGCAGATCCACCTTGACATCCATTTTTGATGACTGATAAGACAGGGTGTCAAGAGTTAATTGTGAGGTCTTAAAGAAGATATCCCATACTGCATTTTGATCCAATTTGTTTGGAGTATTTCGTGAAGGCGGTGAGTTCTCCTTTATAGCCTCCATACCTTCAAATTCATTTATTTCTGATTTTGTTATGACAGAGGCATATGGGGATCTATAATCAAAGGCAGAGGTATCTATTTGAGTATCTAAGGTAGAAGCCTGCATTTCTTGTGGATTTCCTCCCATGTCTTTAGTAGGAGGACCTTTAAAGACATGTAAAGTGGAGCTCAATTCTAATTGTGTACAAGAAGGAGAACTAGGGTTAAGGTTTAATGGGCCTATTTTATTAATATTGTTCGAAGTATGAATAATTTCTAAGGTGTGATTCTCCTTCTGCATTTTACATGCCTCCTGTGGGCCCCAAAGTGGATAGTCGTGGCGTGGAATCCATACCTCTTTTAATAATTACATTTACCTCAAGAGGAGGTTTGAAACCTAAATGTGGATGGTCAGTCAGAGTTTTCAGGGATGGACAAGTGGAGGTGACTGGGGACGGCGATGATGACCGGAGGGTCAGTAGTTCTAAGTCACTGATCGAGCCCCAGGCATTTTCTTTAAATTGATCATCCGTTGACTTTGTAGTATTATCAATCACCCCCTCCCCCTTGAGCCCAATTATATCAGACTGTTTTCACTTTTTATGGGGGAGGTAGAATGGGGTAGATCTGTAGAGCCGTTAGGTATAGAAAGAATTGCATCCACAGGTCCTTCAGAAAGTGAAATTTATGAGGGATATTCACCAAATTCTCAACTCTTTGGGAAAAGGGAAGATATTGGAGAGATTAAGGACTGATGCACTGACTTCGCTTTTGCTTTCCATTTTACTATTGAAGGCGGAGAGGAGGGTTTATTCCCCTGTAATTGCGGCTGAAAGGCCCTCTCTTTCCCAGATCGCATCTTCACCGGCCTCATGATTTTTCTTCCCACTTGTTTTATAGAGGCGCCGCCACACATCAACGATTGAGTGGCACGGGCAATCATCCTCAATCTGCTACTGGATCCTACTCAGACCGCAGGAGAGCTTGGTCGGCCCCAGGGGTTCCCACTAAGGTCAGCTCAGATACTTCACTGGGGTCAAAATAGCCCTTGAGCACCAGTTTTAATCGGTTATATCACGCCACCACACCTCAGCTGATGAGGGGCACGAGCACGTGCAGTCCTCCTCTCCACCTTGAATCCTGCAGAGCTCACTGGCTTGGTATTCAGTATGACGAGCGGGCCACAGTTGCTCCCCTACAAGCCACACCCAGACCTAGCTGGGCCGCTTCTGTGATGGCCTGGACTATCCCTTGGCGGCAATCACCCACGACTGCCGCACTCACCAATACTGTGCCAACACTACCAACACTGCCGAGACTGCCCTGTATTTCTGTGCTGTGCTATGATTCCTAATTAGGCCTCTTGGCCTTTTCCTAGGTCCCCTGGCCTCCTGCCTTCTGCGTACCCCCCGCCTTTGCACCCCCTCTAGCCGCCTCCTACCTTCTTCCATGCTCCAAAGAAGGTGGGAGCAAGGGAGGTCAAGGCACTGCAGGGGGAGTGCAGGGGAGCTGCAGGGGGACTGCCTGATTCAAGGAGCCCAGCAGAAGCAGCACAGCAGGAGCAACACCCCAGGGAGCACCACAGGGAGCGGACGAGCCGCGCTCGACTTTCGGCTGCAGACTGTCCGCACAGCATGGTGCCACTCACCCGACTCACACTTGTTGCACGCCCACGCTCAACTGCTCCGCTCTTCCTCAGCTCAAGCTTCCAGCTTCCGGCGCCAGGCGTCCGGTGTCAGGTAGCAATCAGAGCTCCTTCCTTGGTCCAGGTCACTTATGAAACTGTGTTTTTTCCCCTTTTTCCGAGGGCTCTGGATGTGAAGGCCTCCATAAATAGAAGGAACCATATAGAACTGAATTTCAAAAAAGTTATTTCTATCTGCAAATTAATCCACTTGAGACACCAGTATACCATGCTCCCTAAAAGGGCCCCAAAATAGCAATAGAAAACAGTGCAATAGACAATAGTGACCCCGGGGAGGGGGGGAGCCCAAACCATATACTAAACAAATGGAATGTGAATGCAGGACCCTCACCCAGGTAAGTAGAATCTGTAGAGGGTAGCTGGAGGAACTAGGAACCCCAAAAGGTAAGTACTACAGTGCCCCCCAGCACCCAGGAAGAAAGGAGTAAATTACTGTTTTTTCCCCAAACCACTAAAAGAACTGAAAAGAAGAATAATGCACCACCCACACAAGACTGCAAGAACCCAGTGGTGGATCCTGAATAAGGAATACCTGAAAAAGAAGGGGACCAAGTCCAGAACTCGTAGAAGTGTCCAGTGGTGGCAGGAGCCACTACCCACCTGTCTGTGGTTGCAGGAGTTGGTCGACGGTAGGAAGAAAACTATCAGCAATGCAGCCCTGGAGTCGGTGAAGAGCTCCTGGAGGATGCAGTCAATGTCCCACGCCGAATGGAAGATTGCAGTCTGTCTGTGGCATGAAAGGCACCAAAAATCCTTGGCAAAGGCAAGAGTCGCAGTAGACAAAAAGTGGCGCTGTCGGGGACCAGCAAGGTCCAGGGGGACTCAACCCACGGAGGGGAGTTCCAGGAGACCTTCAGCAAAGCAGAGAGGTAGCTCCCACAGAAGACCAACTGGATGAGGACCCAGGAGTTGCGGAGGATCCCATGCAGCACAACTAAAGAACAGCCTCACGCCACCAGAAAAAACAGCAGAGGGGAAGAGCGCTGAGGGCTGGGGCTTCACGGAGCCTGAAGATCCCTTGGAGGAGATGCCAACAAACCTTGGTAGCTGCAAGAGATGCGGTGCACGGGGGTACTGTCCTGCATGGAAAGGCAAGGACTTACCTTCACCAAAATTGGACAGCCGGCAGAGAGGACCAAGGGAACAACTCCAGATCACCACCTGTGATGCAGGATCCACGCAGCTCAGGATGAGAGGAGAGCCACACAGCCAGTCGTCTTTGTGGTTGGTGCCTGTGGATACAGGAAAGTGATTCCTTCACTGTAAGGGAGATTCCTTCTTGCTTCTTGTGCAGACTGAAGACTTGCACCCTCAGAGGATGCACAGCTGGGGAAATGATGCAGTTGCTGGAAAGAGCCGGAGAAACAATGTTGCAGGGTGAAGTCATCGTTGGAGCTGCAGATTGTAGGTACTGTGAAGAACAGTTGCCGTTCCAGTGGCCAGAGGTCGAAGTAGACATTGCAGAGGAGTCCTGCTGTAATCTGGCAAGTCGAATCTGAGGACCCACCCAATAGGTAGACCCTAAATAGCCCTTGGAGGGGGGTTGGTCACCTAGCCCGGTGACCACCTATCAGGAGAGGGCTCTGACGTCAACTGCCTGACCTGGCTACTCAGATGCATCCAGAGGACTCTTCCCAGCTCGGAATCAAGATGGCAGAATCAAGGAGCCCTCTGGAAGAGCTCTGGGCACCACCCCTAGGGTGGTGATGGACAGGGGCGTGGTCACTCCCCTTTCCCTTATCCAGTTTTGCACCAGAGCAGGGACTGGAGGTCCCTGAACTGGTGCACACTGGTTCATGCAAGGACGGCACCACATGTGCCCTTCAAAGCGTACCAGTGGCTTGGGGAGGCTTGCAATCCTGGCAACAGTACTGGGGTATGATTCTGACATATTTGATACCAAACATATCCAGATTTGGAGTTACCATTATGTAGCTGGACATAGGTAGTGACCTATGTCCAGTACACGTGTAAAATGGCATGCCAGCACTCATGAAGGCCATAAAAATGGAACTGGAGTTCGTGGTGGCACCTCTGCAGGGGTGCCCTAACACACAGGTACCTGCACCCTGCCCTCTGGGCTAGGGGAGCCTACCATGCGGGTGACTTACAGTGACCAGGTGCAGTGCCTATAGTGAAAAGGGCGCATGCACTCTTTCACACAGGCTGTAATGGCAGGCCTGCAGGAACACTTTGCATGGGCTCAATGGGGGGCCTAGTACATGATGCAGATCATGGGGAACCCCTGGTGCCCCAATGCCCTGGGTACCTGGGTACCATATACTAGGGGCTTACAATGGGGCATCAGTATGCCAATTGTGGAGTGTTTCCAGTCCAAGCAACCACATTTAAACCGAGCAAGCACGGTCCCTGGGTCCTGGTTAGCAGGTGAAAAACATAGTGACAACAGGCAAAAAGTGGAGGTAACCATGCCAAAAAAAGGGTACTTTCCTACAACCCCCCCCCAAACAAAGGACAATAAGGCTAACCTTGGCCAGATGAGTCTTCATTGTCTAAGTGAAAACATTTGGAGAGTCCATCTGTATTGGAGTGGTTACTCCCACGTCTATGTTCCACTGTATATTCCATTCCCTGGAGCAATATGGACCACCTCAACAGTTTGTGATTTTCTCTTTTCATCTGTTTTAACCATAGAAGGGGCTTGTGGTCTGTCTGAACAAGGAAGTGAGTGCCAAAGAAGTATGTCATCAGCTTCTTCAAAGCCCAAACCACAGCAAAGACCTCACTTTCTATGGCTGACCAACACTTTTACCTGGGGGTCAACCTTCTGTTTATAAAAGCTACAGGTTGGTCCTCACCCTCTGTATTAAGTTGTGACAAAACTGCCCCAACCCCTACCTCAGAAGCATCTGTCTGAACTATGAACTGCTTGGAGGAATCAGGGCTTCTTAGAACAGGTGCAGAGCACATGGCCTGTTTGAGATCTTCAAAAGCATTTTGACAGCTAGCTGTCCATAAAACTTTCTTGGGCATTCATTTTGAGGCAAGGTCATTAAGAGGGGCTACAATGGAGCCATAGTTCCTAATGAACCTCCTTTAGTACTCAGTGAGGCCTAAGAAGGCTCTTACCTGGGTCTGAGTAGTGGGGTAGTCCAATCCAAAATGGTTTGAACCTTTCCCTGCAATGGCTGAATCTGGCCTCCACCTATCTGGTGGCCCAGATATACAACCTTCCCCTGCCCCATATGGCACTTAGTGGACTTGATAGTGAGACCTGCTTTCCGCAGAGCCTCCAAAACATTTCACGGGTGGACCAGGTGATCCTCCTAGGTGCAGCTAAAGACATCTATATCATCAAGATAAGCTGCACTGTA
Source organism: Pleurodeles waltl (assembly GCF_031143425.1). Classification (NCBI taxonomy): domain Eukaryota; kingdom Metazoa; phylum Chordata; class Amphibia; order Caudata; family Salamandridae; genus Pleurodeles; species Pleurodeles waltl. The sequence continues at coordinate 169,990,473 of NC_090442.1, forward strand.
GGCTTCCAATCCTTGGTGGACTGTATTCATCATGAGCCTCTGAAATGTGGCAGGCGCATTTTTCAGCCAAAGGGCATCACTGTAAAGTGATACTGCCCTCCAAGAGTTCAAAATGCTGTTTTGGGTTTATCATCATTTGACAACTTGATCTGCCATTATACAGCAGTCAAATTAAATGTGCTCAGATACATGGCAGAAGCCAGTGTATCTATACGCTCATCTGCCCTAGGGATAGGATGAGCATCTATTTTTGTTACAATGTTGAGCCCTCTATAGTCAACACAATACCTCATTTCTCTCTTCCCATTTTGGAAGAGAGGTTTTGGGCCTAGAACGACAGGACTAGCCCAAGGGCTGTCTGAGTGCTCAATGACTCCCAGGCCCATCATCTTCTTAACTTCAGATTTGATGCAGTCTCTGACATGGTCAGGTTGCTTGTAGATGTTACTTTTTATTGGCAAACTGTCGCCTGTGTCAATGGTGTGATCACACCAAGTGGTTTGACCGGATTTCAATGAGAATAGCTCTGACATCTGTCCCAGGAGATTCCTGCAGTCTTCTTTTTGTGACTGAGAGAATCAGTCAGCAAGGACTACCCCATCAACTGAGCCATCAGCTGCAGTGTGGGAGAAGAGGCCAGGGAGATGGTCACTCTCTTCTTCCTATCCCTCATACATGGCCATGAGCAGGGTCATGTTAGCCCTGTCATATTATGGCTTTAGGCAGTTCACATGAAGCACCTTGAGGAAGCTTTTGGGAGTGCATATGTCTACCATGTAGGCAACCTCACCCTTTTTCTCCACTATTGTGTGGGAACCACTCCACCTGTCCTGGAGTGCCCCAGGAGCCACAGGAGGACAGGCATACTTTCTGTCCTGGCTGGTATACAGTCAGTACAGCCTTCTGGTCATGCCACTGTTTTTGCAGCTCTTGGCTGGCCTGAAGATTTTTAGTGGCCGTCTTCATATACTCAGCCATCCTAGATCTGAGGCCCAGCACATAGTCCACTATGTTTTGCATGGGACGCTTGAGAGGTTGCTCCCAGCCTTTTCCTACAAGAGCAAGAGGACCCCTAACAGGGTGCCCAAACAGAAGTTCAAATGGGCTGTAGTCCACACCCTTCTGAGGTTCCTTCCTATAGGTGAAGAGGAGTCTTGGCAATAGGATATCCCATCTCCTCCTGAGTTTCAAAGAGTCCCATGATCATGCCTTTGAGAGTTTTATTAAACCTCTCCACCAAACCATTGGTTTGGTGGTGGTAAGGGATGGTGAACTTATAAGTAACACCACATTCCTTCCGATTGGCTTTCAGGAATGCACGCATGAAGTTTGCATTTCTGTCTGGCACCACCTCTTTAAGAAGACCCACTCATGAGAAGATTCTAAGAAGGGCCTTGGCCACTGCAGGAGCTGTAGTGGTCCTAAGAGGAATAGCTTCTGGGTACCTGTTGGCATGGTCCACCACCACCAGAATGAACCTGTTTCAAGAGGCTGTGGAAGGTTATAGGGGGCCAACAATATCTATCACAACCCTTTCAAAGGGTACCCCAACCACTGGAAGTGGAATTAAGGGGGCGTTTGGGGTGCCATCTGTCTTGCCACTGGCTTGACAGGTGACACAGGAGCGACAAAACTCATTTGTGTCTTCTGCCATATGGGGCCAGTGAAAGTAAGGTACACGCCTGTCCTAAGTTTTGCTTTGGCCCAGGTGACCTACCAGGACAGTGTCATATGCTAGGGTTAACAAACATTCTCTGTACTGCAGAGGGACCACCAACCTCCTGGTGGCACCAGGCTTGGGTTCCCTTGAGTACAAGAGATTGTCTTCCCGGTACGCCTTTTGGGTGCCACTGACATCCCCTGCCTCTTGAGTGACAGGTTGCTGTCTCAAGCCCTCCAGTGTGAGACAAGACTTTTGTGCCCTACTGAAATCCTCCCTGGCTGTCCCCCCTGCACCCAAGAGCTCAGCTGTAACAGCTTGTAGCTCCTCTGGTGTAGGTTCTGCCAAGGGAGTGTATTCTTCCCCCTCTGGGGTTGAATCCTCAATGGAGGTTGAAGTAGGGGGCACCTTTTTGCTCTTCCTACTCTATTTCTAGGTTTGGGAAGTTCTTGGGCCACTGTTCCAAACTCCAAGTTTCCCTGATCTTTCTTCTTTTTGTCCTGTGCTCTAGTCAAGTCAAACATATGCCCTTGAATGCCCAGCATTGCTGCATGAGCCTCTAAGTCTACTTCATTCAAAGTCCAGGTCATTCCCTAGTAGACATTCTACAGGTAGGTCTGTGGACACCACAACATTTTAGGACCAGTAACCCCCTCCCAGCTGAAATCAACAACTGCCATGGGGTGGCGCACAGTGTTGTTATGAGCATAAGTCACTTGGTACGGGTGACCGAGTAGGTGTTGCTCAGGAGACACCAGTTTCTCAGACAGTATAGTGACACTGGCACCTGTCTCCATGTAGGCCTCAACACCATTTATCAGAGGATACTGCCTATACTTACCCATGTTAGGGGACAGGCAGCAAGGGTGGCAAAGTCACTGCCCCCCATTAGAGACTAACAGTGCTTCAATGGTCTCTCTAGCCAAACCAGACCCCACTATATTCCCCAAAGTGAGTCCAGCTACACCCTTAGACTGACTACTGTTAGTAGTCCCACCACCACTGCTATTGCTAGGGGCACTAGGAGTAGAAGTGGGGTTGGTACTGGTGATTGGCTTGGTGCCTTTCTTAGGGCAGGAGCTGTCTCCTGGAATATGGCCTTTGTTTATACAGACATAGCACCAAGGTTTTTTTGAAGTTGTAGGTCCCTGAACTGGTGCAGACTTCTTCATGCAAGAAGGGCACCAAATGTGCACTTCAAAGCATACCACTGGCCTGGGGAGGCTACCCTTCCCAAGCCATGTAACACCTATTTCCAAAGGGAGAAGGTGTTGCCTCCCTCTCCCAGAGGAAATCCTTTGTTCTGCCTTCCTGGGCTTGTTCAAGCAGCAGGAGGGCAGAAACCTGTCTGATGGGTGGCAGCAGCTTGGGCTGCCTGGAAAACCCCAGAGAACTTATATGAGCAATGCTGGGGGTCCTCTAAGGAGCCCCCAGAGTGCATGGAATCATACCTCCAATACTAGCAACAGTATTGGAGTATGATTCTGACATGTTTGATACCAAACATGCCCCGGTTCGGAGTTACCATTATGTAGCTGGACATAGGTAGTGACCTATGTCCAGTAAACGCATAAAATGGCGGCCCTGCACTCACGATGTCCATGAAAATGGAGAAGGAGTTTGTGGGGGTACCTCTGCTCATGCAGGGGTGCCATCACACACAGGTACCTGCACCCTGCCCTCTGGGTTAGGAAAGCGTACCATAGAGGTGACTTACAGTGACCTGTAGTGAAAACGGTGCATGCACCCTTTCACGCAGGCTTCAATGGAAGGCCTGCAGATAGACTTTCCATGGGCAGCAAAATACATGCAGCAGCCCATGGGGAACCCCTGTTGCCCCAATGCCCTGGGTACCATATACTAGGGACTTAAAAGGGGGCACCAGTATGCCAAATGTCGGATGATCCCAGTGAACACAGTCAAAAACATACTGCCAACCTGCAAAAAGTGTGGGTAACCATGCCAGAAAGAAGGTACTTTCCTACACCTCAAACCAGCCACACCAAGTGAACGGCATTACAATGCAACACATAGGAGGACGCAAAGGGGTAATGAGAGGACATTTGGCCTGCTGAAGAGTCGCTTCTGGTGCCTGCACAACAGTGGGGGTCGCACTACAATACAGTCCAGAAACCTCCTGTAAATTTGTGGCCACATATGCTATGTTGCACAACATCACAACAAGAGGCATTCCACTGGAACACACAGATACAGACTCAAATGAGAATGCCGACCCATTGCCACCCCCTCACCCAGCAAACCGATCCAGAGCAGCAGACGGCAGGCAAAGGTATGCTGAGATTACATGCAACTATTTGTGATGGCAACACCACGTCTTGTTTCCTTTGTGCTACAGGTATCACATTTATTGCCTTAACTTCAGGTTAAATATGTTGGCATAGAACATAGGTAGTCCAAAAGCACTATCTGTACTCAAATTAAATGTTATACTATTGACATCACATTATCAATGCAATGTCACAAAATATGCAAGGCCCAGCACATTACTTTTGCGTCCACAAACTCCAGTAGAACGCTCAGTGGCATCTCTTGTTGCAGATTCTGAGACAATACTGTGTCTGGAACTGCGATGTCTAGGATCCATCAGAAGGGTTGTGACACTACTGAGGGTAGAGAGCTCCTCACTATTCCCACCATCTAGCTCGCTGTTTGCAGCAATCCCAGCTGTCTGCAGGGTCTGCAAAGCACTGGTAACCTGCACCAGTCCCCGTGCAACATCCCCACCGCAATGTGCCTTTTACACTTGCATGCTCACAGCACGTCATGACAGCAATGCAGTTGCATTAGCGAGGCGATTTACAGATCTACTGATCTGCTGAACCCATGCAACCAACCCATCAATTAATGATGGCACCTACAGTGGGTGACATGGTTTTGTTGCATTACAGTGCAGAGTTCCTTAATTGCATTTGTCATCTCCTTTAGATTTTCAACTGTAGATTTCTGCCCTTCCTGAACTGTTGCATTCAGCTGGCACATGTTGTGACTGATAGACACCAGCTGTCTATGCATTGATTTAATCTGATTATAATCTGATTATATTGTAGACACTGCACCTTTAACCTGGATGCCTTCAGACCACCAAACAGAGATTGGCCCTCACCTTCCTCTGAGTTCTGTCTGACATCTACTCTATGCCTCCTCAGTCCCTTTTCGGCACTGGAAAAGGGACTGATGTCTGTGGGTATGTCTACCATTAGAAGGTGGTGTGTGTATGTCGTCTTGCAAGTCATCAGAGGCCCGAGTAAATTCAGGAAGTGGTTCCACTGTGCCCTGTGTCTGGGTGGTGCTGGTGTAATGGACTTGATGATTCGGACTCAGACTGTGGCTGGCTTTCCTCATCCCCCTCTGTTTCTGTTTCTGTTTCTGCTGCATCTGGTGCAGTAAAATCTGCAACATCAAAGTGAAGCATGTCAATCATAAAGTACTTTTTTCATTTCTCAATTTGCAATTCCAATTTTTAGTAAACTTTTTCCCTGGCATAGTGTTTCTAATTTTCTTTTGTATTGTCTCCCTGTTCGGTTTTACACAATACTGCAATGTTTGATCTTAGTGCACTGTTGGGGTCTGGACTTTCACTCCCATAAGGCATTGTTGGGTAGTAAGGAAAATGTGGCAAGGACTATTTTTCACAGTGCATGGACTCATTGCATGAATCTAAGGGACAAGTGTACATGCACATATGGTGAATCAATCCATTACTGCCCTTAACTATGCTGGTGCCTGGTATGCTTGAGGTGTCTAGTCATTGACACCAACTAATGCTTCAGGCTGCTGTTTTGACTCTACCATGTCCTCCAAGGGGGTAGATGGTGTCTGGGTCGATGGTCCTCTGCCAGTGCTCCTTGCCTCTTTCAGCCTGCTTGCTACCCTCTCCTTGGCACGTGACCATAAGTCATACCAGCGCTAGCAAATCTCCTCAGTCATACGCTGTGCAACACCCACCACGCTGATATTAGCCTGGATGTCACGCCACATTTTTCTCTTCTCACTTTCCGGTACATGCAGTGAGTTTTTACCAAATAACTTATCATGGTTCTTGACAACCTCTTCTGTGAGCACCTCGAAATTCCTGCTTGCTGAACTTGAGATTTCTCTTTCTTCCTCCGGTGTTTTTGCTATTCCCTTCAGTTGCCATTGTGTCTTATGATACTGGCTGACTCTCCTGAGTGCCTCCCTGGTGCTGTGCTAGGTATGTCTACCTGAGGCATCTGGAAACAGCTTGCACTGACTCACTTCCTGGTTGTGATGTCATCATGTTGCTTCAGAATGCAAAACTCACAACTGCGATTACCAATTACCGATTTGCTATTTTACCAAATCGCTATTTGGATTTTCGCAAACTATTTTGTGATTGCCTTGTTACATTGCATTTTGCGAATCCCAAATAGCGATTTGGTAAAAATCACTATGTGGGATTTGCAAATGCGGGGCTTCATACATATTGCCCTTATTCCTATGTTTATAAAACGCTCTTAGGGCCTGATGTACGACGACCTCACACTGTCGCAAACAGCGAAAATCGCCGTTTGCAACCGCAAAATGGGCTAGTACAATGTACCATCCCTATGCGAGTCGATCGCAATTACCAACTCGCAAAATAGGGATTTGTGACTCACGATTAAGAAGGGGTGTGCCAAGGGCGTGCCTTCCTAATTGTGAGTTGCAGGGGGATATATGATTGTGGTCACAAAACAACCACAGTTACTACCAATTTCAAATTGGTGGTAACCCATTTGCAAACAGGAAGGGGTCCCCACGGAACCCTCTCCCCTTTGTGAATGGATGCGAAAATATTTTTTCACAGCATGGAAAATGCAAAAAAAAACATTTTTGGATTTGAAATGCATCCAGTTTTCCTCCAAGGAAAACGGGATGCATTTAAAAAAAAACTGTTTTTTGTAAAAAGCAGGCCACCATCCCTGTGAGTGCAGCCATTCCCACTGGGGTCGCAAATTCCGACCTACCTCATGAATAGTAATGAGGTAGATCATTTGCGACCCTATTGGGAATCGCAAGCAGTGTGAGTTACACTGTTGTGCATTTGGGTTTGCGACTCATAAATAAGTCGCAAATTGTGAGTCGTAAAACGCGGGGTCGTACGTCTGGCCCTAAACAACTAGACATCCCAGGATGCAAAGAAACAATCCTTTGTTGTTTCCATAATAATGAAAGCCATACATTTTAATGTTATTGTTTTATAATATATTAACTTGTATTTTACCACTTTAGTTATCACATATGTCATCCACTTTGAAACATAGTATATAGTAAACATTTGCAGGGAGTCATTTCAACAACTTTGATGCAAATTTCCAGATAAAACATGAATCGGATTGCACTGAAGGGATACACTGTCACTGCAACTAAGTCGGATTACAACCTTTGCTGTGGCACTCTAAATCACAGAGAGATATCTGCAGAAGAAGTTATCAAACCAGTTACACTATGCCTAGGTCTTAATAAAATCAAATAAACATAAGAACATCAAAACACCCCAACAGTATCCAATATCAAATGCCATAGTTCGGGAGTAAAGCCAAATGTCAAGATACCCACATGTCCAGTTAATTTAATGGGGTGAAAGTGGAGGAAGGAGGTCCAGCTAATTGCAGCCTCACCATAGTCTTGTGGGTGAGTTTAGTTATTGGAAAGTCAGGCCCAGGAGGGGTGTCTCCCCCGTTGTGGGTCTGTGTCCGAAGCAGACTCACCTTCAAACTCTAAAAGTATTGTTTCTCAGACACTCACAAACTCAGGCTTAGTCAGCCCCCTTGTACTTCCATGTGTAGAAGGGTACTTTCATATCCCGCCCAACCAGCTTATGGGCAGGGTTACTCTTCCCTTTCAATTCAAGTCAGTCTGCCACTTGGTCACATCAAAGGCCAGGTCCGAAAATCTGCTCTGCTTATAACTGTCTTCTCTTTAGGGTGTGGAAAATCACTCATGAGGCATGCCTCCATGGTGGAAATGATAATCCCTGTTAGACCTGGCGTTCTTAGGGTAGTCTTACCCCAGACTTTTTGCCTTACACCCCCTGTTTTTAGCTATATCTTTTTGTTGGCCTTAGGACCCTGAACACTTTACCACTGCTAACCAGTGCTAATATGGATGTGCTTCACCCAAAACAAGGTAACACTGGTGTATCTGACTTACCCTGACTGCAATTGTGGGCCCTATTTGGAGAGGATGCAAAGCTCTCTCATCTAGAGACCCAATTTCTAACAGTCCCATTGATTACATGGTTAACTACTCACCTAATCTAGATCCAACATGCTGTGATGTCTGTGCAGCTCCATGTCATGTGATTGAAATTGGCATCTAATAACCTACATCAAGGGCATTCACCTCTAGGATGCTGAGAAAAAAACTATACTCAATGAGCTACTCTACTTGGAACTGGGAAACTTGAGAGCTTTGCAAAACAAAAACAGCAGAGGGTGGAGTAGAGCTGATACATGCCATGGAAACCAAGGCAAGATGCCCAGTCCTGCCCAAGAACCCACCACCAATTTGGAGAATACAGCAGCAACCACTGGGAGGCTGCCAAACTCAAAGGTAGAGCCACATCCCCGGTATTATAACACAGAGTAAAGGAGCATGCATAGAATCCTGCCAAACTCACCAAAATCTCCATGAAGTAAGGTGCAACCGGTAGCAAGGAAGCTTTGAAGCAACCCCCATCTGAGTACACCAACATGCTGTGTGTTGCCATAATGCTTCAAGTGAACACATTGGAATCTTCACCTTTCCCGCTGTGAGAGGCCAAAGAGCGCAAAACATGAGTTTACGCTCAAGCAAACTCTGCACTTACCCCAGTAGCTACATGAAGATCACGCCCTACCAGAATTGTTTATCATCCAGAGAACCCTGAGGTTCTCTTAGCACTTCCCAGGCTAATGTTTCATCATAGCAGGCCCTCATAATTTCCTTAGGTCCTGAGTTATTGGTTAGGTGCTACATTTGCAAACTGCATTACATTCTTCAAGGACAAAGGAATGGTAGTTGCATTCATTATGATACCTCATGTTTTGTTGGCAGTCTTTTCAAGTGTTGAATTTAATCTGCCCTCTAGTTGATGGTCCTTCATGGACTTACATTGCCTCTGTTGGGGAAATCCTATCTTTCTCCAACTTCTGCATTTTTTAACCTTCTCTAGAGCCTCACCTCTCCTGAACAGACTTAGGGGGTCATTCTGACCCTGGCGGTCATTGACCGCCAGGGCCAACGACCGCGGAAGCACCGCGGAAGCACCGCGGAAGCACCTTTTGGCGGTCACCCGCCCGCCCAGCGGGAAAGTCAGAATGATCGCCGCGGTCATTTGACCGTGGTGCGGTCTTTTGGCGGTCTCCGCCCGGCGGGCGGCGGGCGGCGCCCGCCGCCCGCCGGGGTCGGAATGACCCCCTTAATTTCTTACCCTTTTGCTCAAATTGAGACTCTACAAATATGCGTCTGGCCGAACACTTCCCAGGATCCTACACTGCCACATCCACAGTGGTAGCCTGTCAATACGGGCAGACAGGCCAGCGACTGGTGAGCGCCTATGTTTTTTTATTATGTTTACTTTTACATATTTGTTTGCTCCAGTATTAATGGCCCGGCTTTGGGGCGCTGATTTTCCACACAGAGAAGGAGGCGTGGCCGTTCGATAAATGATCACCCTGAGTGAAAGTTATTGTATCAAGCCTAGTGAACTAAAGTGCAGATGTAGGGATGGCAGTTCAGTCAACCCAATATGAACATTTGAAAGGCCTGCCTGTGTCACTTATCCCATGCTGTATCAGAGAACCTGAGGACAAACACACAGCACCAAACTCTGGTAGGGTGGTGGGCTGGATTTCAGAAGACTGCCTGCCAATCTCAATGCTGCTCCTTGATACTATATTTTGTAAAGAATGCTTTCTATGTTAGCTGGACTGGGTTTGGCTGTATCATAGACTACAATAAGGCCTATAGCATGCGTATGGAATGACCGTGCTTAGGTGTCAGAACTAAAAGCAACAGGTCAATTACCCCTGCTGCTTTATTATAGGTTGCAGGGTCATCAGCCATATTTTTCTCTCCCTTGACTCACACTTCATTCTTGCATTTTTCCACTTGTGCACAATTCAAGTACAGTTTAGGGTGAGCTATGTGGTCCACTTCCAATCCTGATGCCAATGGCCCTGAGCAAATAGCCAGCCTTGCCATTCACACACGATCCATACCTGAGCGAATGATAATCGCTTCATAGAGGCAAGGGTAAAACTGTCCATTGTTACTCCTCTAAGAACACATACTAACTTCCTCTCATCACTCTCCTTAAAGGTCTGTGGACTTCACAAGACACAATGACCTTTAAAGAACTGGTTTGAAGGGCTTGGAGATTTGGAGAGTTCCACTTACCTTCACCCCCGGCCCTTAGAAAAACAAAAATATTCATAGCCTCATTAAGTATTAACCTGCAATGGGGGGGCTACCACTATTGGACATGTTCGGACATTACTCAATTAAGTCTGAGCAGAGCCATGTTATTTCTTACATTTTTAACATTAATAAATTGTAATAGTCTTGGGTCATCCTAGTTCTTGATAGTCGTTTCATTCATATCATATTGCTCAATGGTAAGCAACATGTAAGCATCCTAACAGAAGAGGTGCAGTATATTGCTTTGATTGTTTGCACACAGTATGTGCCACCGACATAAACCGCGTGGAGAAGTGACATCTAGGTGCATCTGAGGGGTAATAATAACACTGTAAGCAGCTGAAGGCCCTCCTGTGTTATAATGTGTTTTGTTTATTTATATGCTTCCTTCAGTTTGTATTCCATGCAGTGTTCGTGGGAGGAAGGCTTACCCCACTGTATCTACCTACGTCCATTGATTGTGGTCCTGTCACATCCTTTCCTTTGCCATTCTTACTTTTAATCAGGATCCTCATTGCCTGTTTTGCCTTCTCTTAGGGTTTTTGAGTGGTGACTTCTATTGGATCAGTAAAAAAGTCTGCTTGCGCTCTGGTGTAGCTCAGGAACCTCTTCTGCTTCCCTAGGCCTTTGGGGCAGCTCTTGAGCCTTTCATGCCTCATGAGGGTCCTTCTGGCTCCTTTTAAGTTCTTGGTCTGAGTCTCCCTCTGGAACCACTTGTATGTCAGGAGATCGTGTTAGTAATATCAATTTGCCAAAATGCTGAAGAGGAAATATCGAGGAAGGAAATATCATGAAGGTAACTGTATACAGGTAACTATAGATTTACTATTCCTATCTCCATATCTACATACCTTGATTATATTTATTTAGTCAAGGTACATAAAAGTGAAACTATAGTAAATATCTAATGAGTTTGAAATCCATTAGGATTTAACATGCCACACACCCTGCAAGAGCAGGGCAATAAAAGGCAGGGAATGGATGGGAAGGTTTACCTGACAGCACTAAATTACCGGCCTGCCCCTTCATGGTGGCAACACTTTATTTTGACTAACATTGAAAGGCTGGTATTTACGGAAAAAAACAGTGTATTTAAAAAAATTCAGGCGGTTATCTTTGGAAAAAAAGGCATTTAAAAAATAAATATCACTGTTTATGTGCAAAAAGATTTTATCAAAGTATTTTAAACTGATATTTGAGTGATCATTCCTACCTGCCTGTAGAGCCTACATTTTAATATATTCCTTCCCCGTGCTGTTTGATAACACAAACGTTCTCTTTGTTGACTCACGATAAGAAAGATTCTCTTTCAAGTGTCCGTTAACCCAACGTTTTATGCGCGGCATCTATCATATGCATTGCAAATCTTTCGGAACATTTATTTATGTATTTATTTACTTAACTACTTAATTATTTATGAATAAAGCACGCATACACTCATGGGTATCTTGGCACTAGAAAGACTAGATTGATCCCAGAGTGAAACACTACAGTAGCATCTGACCTTAAAAGAATATATGGGTGTTCGAAGCTCTCCAAAAGAGAATAAAGTCAGAAATGGGTCTCAGGGCCAATGGGAGGTTTCTCCATGGTTGGGGTGCCAAGGACCCAGAAGTCATTGCTACTGTAGCAGGTGCTCTTGAAGAGGGGAATAGATATAAAAAGCATCTCTTATAATCTCAGAGATCATGTGGGAACGCAGTGGACCACTGGTTAGAGAGAAACAAAGGTCCGGTTTTGTAAAAGAACAATGCATAAGGCCTTAAACTGGACACTGTACGTGACAGGGTGGTGAGGACCTCCATGCTCCGCCCCCTTTATTTACACCCATTACCCCACCTTCGTGCACCCGCCCCCCCCCCCCCCAGACGGTTGGATATTTCCAAAGTGAAAATAAGGTCTGTATTTGATTGAAAAAAATACCCACACCTTTTGTTTGGGGCTGAGCTTGTTGCTGTGATGACTGATGAGGCTCATGTGACACCAATGGCGGCTGGTGAAGTTTGAGAGCGGTGGATGTGGGCTGGGCTGTGCGTGGGAGGGCGCTGGGGTTCACTTTAAGGAGACATGGCATTTTGTGGGAGGCAGGTTGCCAATTCCTGTGCAAATATTCTTAAAAACAATGGGATAAAATTAATAATTTTCCAGCAATTTTCTTTTTTTTTTTAAAACAATATTTTTCATAGGCTTTTGTACACCGGACACACATCCAGGTGGAGGCCGTTTTTCTTTAATGCAATGTTAAGGTAGTATCTCTTGAAGTAAAACAAGACAAGCCAATACTGGAATGACTCACTGTCCGGACAAATCTTGGATCTCAACACTCCTGATTTGCGGATCTAACTCATTCTGAAAGAGTAGCAGGACTGATCCTGCCATACATACACTTAGTGTAATGGGAAGAGGAAGGATTATCGCTAAGAGTGACAACAGTGAACCTTTGTTGGTAGGATGATCCGGGAGGAAGAAGGAGAAAATAGCTGAAGAAAGAAAAGAAGATGCCCTTCAGAAGTGCTACACCGCCAGGCCCACCTTGTAATCATAACACAGAGTGAAAAAATAATAAGTAATACCATATTCACAATGCATACATTATTCTTTGGTTATAAATGCAAAAAGATAGAAAAATAAAGCAATGCAAACAAAAAGAACTGGGCCATGAGACGCAATTGTGTAGGAATCGCTGCTTGTACAGGCTTCCCTGCTCCTCCGAGTACATACGGCACTTTAAGAGCATGGGCTCAGAGTGGGAGCAGAAAAGGTAGAAACTCCTTCAAAAACATTTAAAAGGAAGAAACAGAATTAACGGGATGTACATTGTGCAGCGACAATTTTTCAGACCGCTCTAGATGTGACTTTGGAGACTACAAGATCCCGCAGCCCTGGAACTGGCTCAACAGCTCTACAGAAGTATACACAGCTCTTCTCCTGCCCTCCCACTTGAGCTGTTGCCACAGTTCTCAAAATGGTTCCAATGTACAAAGCAATATGCAGCTTGGGCAGCTCTTCTGTGGTAAAAAAGTGGAAAAAATCTCAAGGGAGGGACAAATGCGCAGCTTAGCAGCAGTCCTGCTAGTGCACAGAAGCACATGTATTGAAATGGCTTCAAGGTACTGTGCAGCACAACTCTGGAACTGGTTCCAAGTTGTACAAATCCTAGAATGAAGGAACACAGGAGTATGTAGGCCTGTCAGGAGCTTTAGGAGGCTGCGGGGTGCACTGAGGTCCACAGCTCCGGTGGGTGTGCGGAAGCCAGCCAGAAGAACAGCTATGGAAATTACTGCAGGTTACACACAAGTATACACAGCTCTAGAAGCGGGGTGCAGGTGGAGCAATGGCCAATGCTGTGTTTCCAATCGAACAGGCAGCACAATTTGGCCAGATGTCGGACGCTAGATGTCAGGATACAAACTAAATAGGAAAAAAACTAAGGTTGTGAGAAATATATCTCTCCAGACACTCTAGACCAGTGGTTCCCAACCTCTTGACTTCTGTGGACCCCCATTTTATCAATACTGGAGCCCGGGGACCCCCACTGAATCATTATTGGAACATGGGGACCCCCACTGAGTCATTGCTGAAAGCTGGGACCTAATATTATTACATTTTTTAAGCAGTCGCGGACCCCCATTACGAGGTTCGCGGACTCCCAGGGGCCCCCAGCCCACAGGTTGGGAACCACTGCACTAGACCCTTGCGTTCTCAGGTCAGCCACGTATCTTGTTGATAACGTTTCTGCAGCAACAGATTATATTATTGGCCTAAATTTAAACTGTGATCTCTCCCATTTTTTCAGAGTTCAGTTAGTAAATGATGATGCACTCGGTGCGCCGGAGCCCATAGACATGCAAATGTTCGTATTGGCAATAGGCATGCAGCTCGTTGAAAATCAAATCTGCAAACTCTGAAAAATGCCCATATTGGCATTACACACCTAGGGCCTGATTCTTACCTTGGCGGTCGGCGGAGAGGCGGCGGTTGGACCGCGAACAGACCGGCGGTCCAAAAAATGGCATTCTGACCGCGGCGGTCACCGCCGCGATCGACCGCCACTTCCCCACTCCGACCGCCACGGCGGTCATGACCGACGGGCTGGAGTTCGCACACTCCGGCCCGGCGGTCGACCCAAGACCGCCAACCGTATCATGACCCTGCTTACTGCCGCGGTTTTTGGCGGTCGGGAACCGCCATGCGAACCATGGCGGTAGGCACTATCGGGGCCAGGGAATTCCTTCCCTGGCACTGATAGGGGTCTCCCCCACCCCCCACTGCCCCCCACGAGTCCTCCCCACACACCCTCCACCCCCCTGCCACCCCCCAGAGGTGGTACGAACCCCCTGCCCCCCCACCCCGACATGCACATACACGCACCCCGACATGCACGCACCCCCAACATGCACATATGCACACCCCCTACACACACACATACACAACGGGGGCACATACCCGCACACATACATGCCGACATGCGCACCCGCCGAACTACACACATTGCCCAAAGGCACAGCAGCACCCCCCGCCCGCATGCACGCACTCACACACCCCCTCTACACACCCCCATGCACGCACACATCACACAACACCCCCCCACCCCCTCCCCTCACGGACGATCAACTTACCTTGTGCGTTGGTCCTCCGGGAGGCGACGGGAGCCATAGGGACGTGACCGCCAACAGAAGACCGCCAACAGAAGACCGCCACACAGAAATGTGGGTCGTAATTCTGGGGGCGGTGTTCTGCTGGCGTGGCGGTGGAGGTTGACCAGTCTCCACTTTCCCGCCGACCGCCAGTGTGGCTGCTGGCGGTATTCCGGCGGAACGCTCCCAGCGGTCGGAATACACGCAGCGGCATACCGCCGCGGTCGGCGGTCTTTGTCGCGGCGGTAACTCGGCGGTCTTGCGAAAAGACCGCCAAGGTCAGAATCAGGCCCCTAGTCCTGAAGTGCCTCAAAAATGTATAAGGTGCAGCAAATAATCTAATCTGTTATATTCTTCAAACCTGTAATGCAATATTGTCATATATTTATTAACACTTGTGTGAATTTGGCGTAGCCCACATATTTCCGTGCTTTGATAACATGTGATGTATCTGGCCCTTGGCAGGTCTATCGCCCAATCTTTAATTTTCTACAGTGCCTTGATACAAGGTGCCTAGTCCTACTTCTAACCTTCCTGGTTTAGAAAATAAAGCTGGACCCAACGTTCTGCACCCTTTTCCTTGCCTGCTTGTTGCATCCCTGAACTATCTTCCATCAATTCGACTGTGCTGCCTTTTTCAGGAGATCATGCTGCAGGGGGGCTCAAGCAGACAGACATCCTGGATTGGGCTTCTTTGGATAAATTACGACACTGGTGCTCCGAGGTGCCAGGGTATGTATTCGTGACTAGATAGCTAACCCGGCCTCAAGAGCATTTCATTCTCACAGACAGTTTCCAGCAGATGGTTGGCACTTGGCAGATGTTCTTCAGACATCCTGCGCCCTATGGCGGAGTTTCAAGAAGTTCAAAAAAGTGCAATAATCTACAAAACATTTAAACATTTAAGTGCGAGAATGCGGTAAAAGTTAACAATTCGCGTTTCTCCAATCTAGTCGACTATTGACTGCTATGGCGGGGCCTGCAGACTGGCCCACATAATCACTGCTGCTGGGCCTGACATACTTCATGAACAGTCATCTGTAAGCCTGCCCATCACACAACGACAACTCCTCCACCAGTGACATGTTGCCGCCTCCCTCCCTTCAAGGACAGAGGGGTTTCCACTTCACAGCACAGGAGCTCTTTTCCCCTCACAGAGCTGGAAAGAAATACTTCGGATTCTTCATGCAGCGAGACAGATAACTGGCTACTGAGGCAGTGTTCGGAGTCCGCGCTCCGGTTTAACAAATTCACATCGGAGTCGCTGTCATGTCAGAGCAGCAACATGCTTTGTTCTCGTTTTATACTCTATTCAGGATCAAGGGGCCGACCACATGCCTTTTAGCATAAATTAAACATACAAAGAATTATAGTTTCCCTTCAGAAATGAAAAAATTGGCCAAAGTGGAGCTATCCGTGCTCCAAGGAGATTGCAGGCTGTGAGAGCTTTAGCGGGGCAACATTTTCCAGAAATCCATACTGTGATAGCAGGCAGCCAGATGAAGACAAGCAAGCGTGCGGAACATGCTTGTAACCTCGCAGTGCCCCCCGAACACCTGCTCAGTCATTGACAGCAAGTGAAGCCCAACTCTTGCACCATGCAAGAATCCAAGATGTCTCTAGCCCAGCTCTGGAGGGAGTGAGAGCTTCTGATGAGAGTGGATTGGGTGAAGGTGGATGGGCTCGTGCTGGGCCTCAGATAGAATGAACAGTGGAGAGTATGTGCGTGTGGAATTACCATCACCTACTGACAAGGCTGCATGGCCCACAGAGAGCTTGGAGTCTGAAGCTCAAATGATCTTTGAGGGATCTTCTGTGGCATAACTGCTGGCTTCATGTTTCCCTAGTAGTGACAGTACTGGTGCCACTACACATGTTAACTTGATCCAAATCACATCTTGATGGTTCCATTCTGATGTCAATTACACAGTATCTCTTAAGTGTGTCAAGGGTGAAAATAAAAAAGAAAGTTTGTCAATCCAAGGTCATTGTGTAGAATGGAGGAGGAAGAGGCAGTAGGGAAAGACTCACATAATTCCAGTAGTATGCCATTCCCAAGGGGTGCCCCTGAGCTTAGGGGCCTTGTAGGATTTACAGCACATTAGATTAAACATTAATGAAAACTCAATTCCGTTGTTGCAGTTTTTGATCTCTGCGGAAAAACACATGACCAAAAAATAGGAGGGGGTGAAATGAAGTTGTGGAGGTGATGAAAGATTGATAGTGGGTATAATGTATTAAAGTTGTAAGCAATACACCTCAGCCATCACATCTGCTTCCTTTCCTAAGCGATCTCCATTTTCAAATGCCTTTGGTTCCCATGAAAACCAAGAGCTATTCCTAAAACATTCTAGTACCATGCATTCTACAAATATTCTACATGCTTACAATACCACACACCTCCCTCTATTACCATGTAACATAAATAATATATGAACAAACATATCACCAAAAGAGGAACTTAGAATAATAACAAATAGTATCCTACACATATATTTCCAGAGATACTAGCATGACATAAATCATGTTTCAAACAAAAACGTCAAGAAATTGCAGTCTCTTACTAACTCTTGAACCCCTTAATTCAAAATTATTTAAACCATCATTTCCTTCTTTCATGTAATTTCTGACTGAATTGGATTTTTTTGTCTGGATCTAACCCAGTTTTTATTTTTACCACCCTTCTAATATTCTACATCCTATAATCTTCAATCCTTATGGCATTCCCAAACACTTCTATTACTTTAAGAGGAGGAGATTATTTAGAATGATCACTCAATAGACCTAATTGAGTTTTTTTTTACATTGACAACATCACCAACTCCGATTAAAACTTTCTTCACTGCTTTACGATTACCAAACCTGATTTTTCTTTCTGACATAATTTTCAGTTCCCTTTCATTCTTCTTCTCATCATTACAATCAACGTTCAAACCTTGTCCTGTCTTGTTATTCACCCATGCAGGATCAACTACTGTGCTAGGTTTCCTTCTCTTGAACAATTCAAAGGGTGAAATACCTGTGGTTGTGTATGAAGTTAACCTATAAGTTTTTTTTACCTTACAAGCTATATCTTTCTTCCAGCTCTTGTTCTTTACCAAAGCCATTTGTATAGATTCTTTTGAGACCCTATTTAATCACTCTACCATACCATTTGTTTCCAGATGATATAGTGAGGCCTTTTTATGCTTAGTACCTCTGTCCTTAAGTATTTTTCCATATTGTGAGGGACAAATTGTACCCCATTATCTGTCAAAATAGAAGATGGAAAACCTTCTCTTTCAAAAATCTGTTCAAGAATATTTATGACATCTCTTGTGTCTACAGAGGTAGTAATTCCTATTTCTGGCCTCCTTGAATACATATCCATTAACACAATTCTATATTTGTCTGTACTTAAATCTCTTATAGGACCCAAAATAGCCATAGTAATTTTGTGGCAATGTTCTTTTGGTATTTCCCTCATTTTTATTGGTTGAGTCCTGCAAGTAAAGGTTTTATCAGCATTAAGACACTCTGCATATTCCCTAACACACCTCAACTTTAATGTCAATCCCTGGCCACCAATACATTAGTCTTAACCTCTCTTTTGATTTTGAAATGCCTGAATGACTCTCATGAGCTAACAATACCAGCTCTACTCTTATCTTCATTGGAGGCACAAATCTTGTTCCCCTTAGAACTACACCTCCTTGTAAGGATAGCTTATCTTTGACTCTCCAAAATCTACACAACAGTTGATCAATCTTTTCTCACCCACTCCAACCATTCCTGATCTTATTTATCACTTGTTAACACTTCATCTTTTACAAGTTCTGCCATCCATTCCTCTTTTTTAATTATGCCTTCTCTCACTCACATACTTCAAAATCATCTTCCTGATATTGGGGATCTTCTTCCACATTAGTCATATCATTTACTAACCTTGAACAACAATCAGCAATATTGTTTTTTATTCCGGGAATATACTGAATTTCAAACGAAATTCCTGCAAGGCAACCACCCACTTCCTAATTCTTTCAGAAACTGCATCTACCCCTTTCCTTTCAAAGATTTCTTTTATAGGTTTGTGATCAGTTCTTACCACAAATTTACTACCCCAGACAAACCTCCTCAACTTTCTTTCTGCCCAGAATACTGCTAAAGCTTCTTTCTTTATTACAGGGTAATTTAACTCTGCTCCTTTCAACCATCTAGAAATAAAAAGAACTGTTCTCTCTACACCCTTGTGTTTTTGTAGTAAAACAGCCCCAAGTCCTTTGGCACTAGCATCTGGTATTATGACAGTTTCCTTCCCAGGTTCAAAACTCTGTAAACTTGAGGCCTTCCTTAGATTTTGTTTCATTTTGCTGAATTCTTCTTCACATTGTTCACTCCATCTAAATGTAGTATCCTTTTCTACCAGTTCCCTCATGTACTTTCTCTTCTCCGCAAAATTGCTCACAACCCTGCTGTAATATTCTGTCATTCCTAGAAACTTGATCACCTCATCTCGGGAAGATGGACTTGCAAGAATTTCAACAGTGTTTACTAATTCCTTTTTTGGTTCAATGCCTTTTCAAGAAAGTTTATGACCTAATCTACATTGAAACAACACTTATCAGCTTTCAAGGTCAAACTAGTCTCTTTGAAGAACCTAACGTATTCATTTATTAAGTTCATTTTCATTTGAGCCACAAACTAAAATGTCATCCTGGTAGACTTTAAGTCCTTGTACTCCTTCCAGCACTCTATCCATTGCACATTGAAATACAGCTGCTGCTGAAATTAACCCAAATGGCATACAAATAAACTTACATGTACCAAAAGGAGTTAGAAATGCTGTTAGATATTGTGAATCTTTGTGTAACCTTATTTGATGGTTTGCAGCGCTGCCCTAGCAGATTACAAGCACTGGTTCTGCCAGGCTGTTGGCTGGCAGCAACCTGGCGGTGTTGGCAGTCCGACCGTGGCGGCTCCGCAACGGTCGTAATGTGGTTGTCGGACCGCCACGACTGCGGCCGTCCAACCACCACATTGAGTCTGGTGGTCTCAAGACCATCAGACTCATAATGAGGGCCTAGGTCTCTAAACCAATTAAATGCCTGTTTAAAACAAGTAACTGATTCGATGTCCTCCAGTAGCCTAAAACTAAATGTATTAGTTAGGACAATAAAACTGAAGTATTAGTTATGACAATAACCCTTCTCAATGGCAGGACTTGTGCTTGCTTGAAATTCTTGGTGAGCAACCCCCCTTCCAATTCTGAGGTCGAAAGTCTGAGGTTTTGGGTCGACAACATACTTTCTATGGAGATACAGGCTACAAAACTTGCATTAAACTGCTTTAGACTTTTAAGGACACTCAGAAAATTGCTAATCTGGTTGCTGTGCTCTTCTCTGAGAGTGGTAGTGCAAGGGCTTGTGATTTCTCATTTGGACAATGGAAACTCTCTCTACCTGGGAAGCCCCAAGTCTGTGATAACGTGGCTCCAAGTGGTCCAGAATGCTACCGCCTGAATTCTCTTAAAAATCCCAAAGTGCCAGTCGGCCCCATTGGCCCTTGCAGCTCTGCCCTGGCTATCAGTGCATAAGAGAATCCAATTCAAGACCATGGGGGTTATTCCAACTTTGGAGGAGGTGTTAATCCGTCCCAAAAGTGACAGAAAAGTGACTGATTTACCACCAGCCGTATTACAAGTCCATTATATCCTATGGAACTCGTAATACGGCTGGTGGTATATCCGTCACTTTACCGTCACTTTTGGGACGGATTAACACCTCCTCCAAAGTTGGAATAACCCCCAATATGTTTATCACATCACACAATGCAAATGAAGGGTCGACAGCTGATACAACAGTTGTTGAATACCTAAAATTCCAGGAAATCTTTGCTTTCCACTGACTAAGGGTTGTTGCTGGTCCCTAGAATATAGAAGGCAAGGAGTGGCGGCGCTCCTTTGTCTACTTAGCCTCCAAACTCTGGAATGCCCACCTACTGGCACTCAGGACGAAGGAGCCAATACTTAGTTTTAGGAAACATTTGATGACCTTTATTTTTTAGTCAATCTCCTGGATGTGCACTGATTGTTATGTTGATCTTAGTGCTGGGAGGCCTGTTGGGTAGCTATGCAGTTTATGAATTCTCCAGAATAGAATAGAATTGTTCTAAAATAATGAAAACAAATGCATCAGCAATTGCAAATGAATAATGCCTTCTTTGCCAGAGCAGATGCACAAAAGAGGTGGACTCTTAAAAGACATATAAGGCACAATTTCCAACAGGATAATGAGAAGCTGCTTATGATAGACTCAGATTAGCTTATCAAGATGTCGAGATACCCTGCAGGACCAGTAACCTGTTTCAGACATCGCTGAGTTGTAAGATTACTGCTCACAAATGTTTTATGAAAGACTAAGACAGTACTTGGAAGTGGCAGTGTCTCCACCCAAGCAGTTTTAATGACGCACTGCCATATTAGGTAATGATCAGTCATATCTGCAGATTATTTATTATTTGAACTTAGACACAGGGGTTAAGGTTCAAAGCTTTCATTGAAGATATTTTTCTTAGAATTTCTACTGAACTGTTTTCTAGATTTCTTTGAGTTGTTTATGATTTGCGGGAGAAGTGGACACTCTTCTCCTTTGACGTTTTTGTTCTCTAACATGCAGAAGACACAAGCCAAAGTTCACTGCTGCTACGTCTATGACCCAATGCAGCTTACTGTATCAGTGCTCACCCTTCTGTCAATAGCAATGACGAAGTCAGGGGCTAGAGGTGAACTACAGAAACTGGATGGGATAGTGAATGCTACAGGTTGAGCCCTGCTCAGTGGATGGAGCTGCTGGGCTGTGGACTGTGGAGGGTGATCGAAAAGGAACTGCAGAAATGGTACTCCAGAGACTTTGCATGCTTTTGAACAATGTGCTGACTCTCTCTCAATGTGACTGTCTGTGACCAAAGAAGCAGAAAAATTGGTCATAGGACTCATGCAAAACTGAACTGAAATAAATTAGTCCAGTCGTCATACTTTTACAATGGGCTATCCTCTTCTGAGAAACTTGTAGTTGAGCAGAGATTTGGCTCCAAAACTGGTTAGGCTTCTAGGCATGTCTATATAAGAATGCATCTGTGGTAGTTAGGATTGATGGAGTCTTCAAGTAAACTAAATGCTAAACTCCTCAACATGAATTAGTGGCAGATGCATCTTATTTTATCCCTAACAAAATTCTTGCACTCGGAGTCTGCAGTTTCTCCCCCTTACCTTTGGAGTGGAAAATTAGTATACTGTGCTTGGCGGGAAATGGGGCATTGGTTCATATACGTGGCGAAACCATACCTTCACAAATAATTTCAAATATCAACCTTATATTCACGAAAAATATATTAACGATTCCTGTGATTGTGGCACTGACAGGGCTGGTGAGATGAGCATTTTACATGACTTTTGGGGCAGTTGTTGGATTCATAAAGCAAGACGTTTAAAAAAACTGCCCGAATACACGTCTAGATTTACATGTTTTCCTAAACACTGTTATTATAGAAGATAGTTTTCAAGCTGGCAGGTCAGCAGGATGTCTTCTTCGTGGATTTCATATCATTCGACTCCAGAATTTAGTATCAGAAGGGTTACTGTGAGAAAGTAGCCTTTTTCTAGCCTTGTTACCCCCACTTTAGGCCTGTTTGTGAGTATATGTCAGGGTGTTTTCACTGTCTCACTGGGATCCTGCTAACCAGGGCCCAGTGCTCATAGTGAAAACCCTATGTTGTCAGTATGTTTGTTATGTGTCACTGGGACCCTGCTAGCCAGGACCCCAGTGCTCATAAGTTTGTGGCCTATATGTATGTGTTCCCTGTGTGATGCCTAACTGTCTCACTGAGGCTCTGCTAACCACAACCTCAGTGGTTATGCGCTCTATGCTCTCCAAATTTGTCACTAACAGGCTAGGCGATCCCTATGGGCTGCAGCATTTCTTTTGCCACCCATAGGGAGCTCTGACAATTCTTACACAGGCCTGCCAGTGCAGCCTGCGTGAAATAACGTCCATGTTATTTCACAGCCATTTACCACTGCACTTAAGTAACTTAGAAGTCACCTATATGTCTAACCTTCTCCTGGTGAAGGTTGGGTGCACAGTTATTTAGTGTGTGGGCACCCTGGCATTAGCCAAGGTGCCCCCACATCATTCAGAGCAAATTCCCTGGACTTTGTGAGTGCGGGGACACCATTACACGCGTGCACTACATATAGGTCACTACCTATATGTAGCTTCACAATGGTAACTCCGAATATGGCCATGTAACATGTCTATGATCATGGAATTGCCCCCTCTATGCCATCCTGGCATAGTTGGCACAATCCCATGATCCCAGTGGTCTGTAGCACAGACCCTGGTACTGCCAAACTGCCTTTCCTGGGGTTTCACTGCAGCTGCTGCCAACCCCTCAGACAGGTTTCTGCCCTCCTGGGGTCAAGCCAGGCTTGTCCCAGGATGGCAGAACAAAGGACTTCCTCTGAGAGAGGGTGTTACACCCTCTCCCTTTGGAAAATGGTGTGAAGGCAGGGGAGGAGTAGCCTCCCCCAGCCTCTGGAAATGCTTTCTTGGGCACAGATGTGCCCAATTCTGCATAAGCCAGTCTACACCGGTTCAGGGGACCCCTTAGCCCTGCTCTGGCGCGAAACTGGACAAAGGAAAGGGGAGTGACCACTCCCCTGACCTGCACCTCACCTGGGAGGTGTCCAGAGCTCCTCCAGTGTGCTCCAGACCTCTGCCATCTTGAAAACAGAGGTGCTGCTGGCACACTGGACTGCTCTGAGTGGCCAGTGCCACCAGGTGACGTCAGAGACTCCTTCTGATAGGCTCCTTCAAGTGTTGCTAGCCTATCCTCTCTCCTAGGTAGCCAAACCCTCTTTTCTGGCTATTTAGGGTCTCTGTCTCTGGGGAAACTTTAGATAACGAATGCAAGAGCTCATCAGAGTTCCTCTGCATCTCTCTCTTCACCTTCTGCCAAGGAATCGACTGCTGACCGCGCTGGAAGCAGAAAGTTCCTCCTAACTCTTGCCCACGACATTCCCCTAGCTGGACACCTGGGACAAATGAAAACTTGAGACAGGCTTGTTCCCTTGTTTCATTGGCCTAGGATGTCTGAGGACACAAAAGAGTTTTGTAAGTCCTGTGAAAACCTGTTAAGCCAGTGGCAAGACAGGTGGCACTCCAAAGGCACCCCTTATTCCACTGCCTGTGGCTGGGGTTCCCTTTGAAAGGGTAGGGGTTGACATAGTTGGCCCCCTTGACCCTCCTACTGCTTCAGGCAATAGGTTTATCTTGGTGGTAGTGGACCATGCCACAAGATATCCTGAAGCTATTCCTTTAAGGACCACTACAGCTCCTGCAGTGGCAAAGGCCCTCCTGGGAATATTTTCCAGGGTGGGCTTCCCAAAGGAAGTAGTATTAGACAGGGGAAGCAATTTCATGTCTGCATACTTAAAGGCCATGTGGAAGGAGTGTGGTATAACTTATAAATTCACTACACCCTATCATTCACAAACAAATGGACTGGTGGAGAGATTTAACAAAACTCTCAAAGGCATGATTATGGGTCTCCCTGAAAAACTCCACAGGAGATGGGATATCCTTCTACCATGCCTCCTTTTTGCCTACAGGGAGGTACCCCAGAAAGGAGTGGGCTTCAGCCCCTTTGAACTCCTCTTTGGTCACCCTGTTAGGGGTCCACTAACACTTGTCAAGGAGGGTTGGGAACAACCATTAAAAGCTCCAAAACAAGATATTGTGGATTATGTACTTGGCCTCAGATCAAGGATGGCTGAGTATATGAAAAAGGCCAATAAAAACCTTCAGGCCAGCCAAGAGCTCCAAAAGCAATGGCATGACCAGAAGGCTGTTTTGGTTCAGTACAAACCAGGGCAGAAAGTGTGGGTCTTGGAGCCTGTGGCCCCAAGAGCACTCCAAGATAAATGGAGTGGCCCCCACACAATTGTTGAGAAAAAGGGTGAAGTCACCTATTTAGTTGACTTAGGCACTGCCAGGAGTCCCCTTAGGGTGTTCCATGTCAACCGCCTGAAACCCTACTATGACAGGGCTGATCTCACCCTGCTCATGGCAACTGATGAGGGACAGGAAGAAGACAGTGATCCTCTACCAGAACTCTTCTCTTCCACAGAACAAGATGCTCTTGTGGAAGGTGTAGTTTTGGCAGATTGTCTTACTGCTGAGCAGAAAGACCATTGCATAAATCTCCTAGATCAATTCTCTGAACTCTTCTCTACTGTGCCAGGTACCATTTCTTGGTGTGAGCACACTATAGATACTGGAGACAGCTTGCCTGTCAAAAGTAAGATCTATAGGCAGCCTGACCATGTCAGGGACTGCATAAAGCAAGAGGTACAGAAAATGTTAGAACTAGGAGTGGTTGAGCACTCTGAAAGTCCATGGGCTTCTCCTGTGGTACTTGTACCAAAACCCCATTCCAAAGATGGAAAGAAGGAAATGCGGTTTTGTGTAGACTATAGAGGTCTCAACCTGCTAACCAAAACTGATGCTCACCCTATACCCAGGGCAGATGAGCTCATAGATACACTGGCATCTGCCAAGTATCTAAGCACTTTTGATTTGACTGCAGGGTATTGGCAGATCAAATTATCAGAAGATGCTAAACCTAAAGCAGCATTTTCAACCATTGGAGGACATTACCAGTTCACTGTAATGCCTTTTGGATTGAAGAATGCACCTGCCACTTTTCAGAGGTTGGTGAACACAGTCCTGCAAGGGCTGGAAGCTTTCAGTGCAGCATATTTGGACGATATAGCTGTCTTTAGCTCCAGCTGGGATGATCACCTGGTCCACCTATGGAAAGTTTTGGAGGCCCTGCAAAAGGCAGGCCTCACTATCAAGGCTTCAAAGTGCCAGATAGGGCAGGGTAAGGTGGTTTATCTGGGACACTGTGTTGGTGGGGAACAGATTGCACCACTTCAGGGGAAAATCCAAACAATTATTGATTGGGTTCCCCCTACTACACAGACCCAGGTGAGAGCCTTCCTAGGCCTCACTGGGTATTACAGGAGGTTCATTAAGAACTATGGCTCCATGGCAGCCCCTCTTAATGACCTCACATCCAAGAAAATGCCTAAAAAGGTATTATGGACAGCAAACTGTCAGAAAGCTTTTGAGGAGCTGAAGCAGGCCATGTGCTCTGCACCTGTCCTGAAAAGCCCTTGTTACTCTAAAAAACTCTATGTCCACACTGATGCATCTGAATTAGGAGTAGGGGCAGTCCTATCACAACTTAATTCTGAGGGCCAGGATCAACCTGTTGCTTTTATTAGTAGGAGGTTGACCCCTAGAGAAAAGCGTTGGTCTGCCATTGAGAGGGAGGCCTTTGCTGTGGTCTGGGCACTGAAGAAGTTGAGGCCATACCTGTTTGGCACTCACTTCATTGTTCAGACAGACCACAAACCTCTACTTTGGCTAAAACAAATGAAAGGTGAAAATCCTAAATTGTTGAGGTGGTCCATATCCCTACAGGGAATGGACTATACAGTGGAACATAGACCTGGGAGTAGCCACTCCAATGCAGATGGACTCTCCAGATATTTCCACTTAGACAATGAAGACCCATCAGGGAATGACTAGTCTTATTGTCCTTCGTTTGGGGGGGGGGGGTTGTGTAGGAAAGTACCATCTTGCCTGGCATGTTACCCCCATTTTTCACTGTATATATGTTGTTTTAGTTGTATGTGTCACTGGGACCCTGTTCTCCAGGGCCCCAGTGGTCATAAGTGTGCCTGAATGTGTTACCTGTGTAGTGACTAACTGTCTCACTGAGGCTCTGCTAATCAGAACCTCAGTGGTTATGCTCTCTCATTTCTTTCAAATTGTCACTAACAGGCTAGTGACCAATTTTACCAATTTACATTGGCTTACTGGAACACCCTTATAATTCCCTAGTATATGGTACTGAGGTACCCAGGGTATTGGGGTTCCAGGAGATCCCTATGGGCTGCAGCATTTCTTTTGCCACCCATAGGGAGCTCTGACAATTCTTAAACAGGCCTGCCACTGCAGCCTGAGTGAAATAACGTCCACGTTATTTCACAGCCATTTTACACTGCACTTAAGTAACTTATAAGTCACCTATATGTCTAACCTTTACCTGGTAAAGGTTAGGTGCAAAGTTACTTAGTGTGAGGGCACCCTGGCACTAGCCAAGGTGCCCCCACATTGGTCAGGGCCAATTCCCCGGACTTTGTGAGTGCGGGGACACCATTACACGCGTGCACTACAAATAAGTCACTACCTATATGTAGCTTCACAATGGTAACTCCGAATATGGCCATGTAACATGTCTATGATCATGGAATTGCTCCCTCTATGCCATCCTGGCATAGTTGGCACAATCCCATGATCCCAGTGGTCTGTAGCACAGACCCTGGTACTGCCAAACTGCCTTTCCCGGGGTTTCACTGCAGCTGCTGCTGCTGCCAACCCCTCAGACAGGTTTCTGCCCTCCTTGGCTCAAGCCAGGCCTGGCCCAGGATGGCAGAACAAAGGACTTCCTCTGAGAGAGGGTGTTACACCCTCTCCCTTTGGAAAATGGTGTGAAGGCAGTGGAGGAGTAGCCTCCCCCAGCCTCTGGAAATGCTTTCTTGGACACAGATGTGCCCAATTCTGCATAAGCCAGTCTACACCGGTTCAGGGGACCCATTAGCCCTGCTCTGGCGCGAAACTGGACAAAGGAAAGGGGAGTGACCACTCCCCTGACCTGCACCTCCCCTGGGAGGTGTCCAGAGCTCCTCCAGTGTGCTCCAGACCTCTGCCATCTTGGAAACAGAGGTGCTGCTGGCACACTGGACTGCTCTGAGTGGCCAGTGCCACCAGGTGACGTCAGAGACTCCTTCTGATAGGCTCCTTCAGGTGTTGCTAGCCTATCCTCTCTCCTAGGTAGCCAAACCCTCTTTTCTGGCTATTTAGGGTCTCTGTCTCTGGGGAAACTTTAGATAACGAATGCAAGAGCTCATCAGAGTTCCTCTGCATCTCTCTCTTCACCTTCTGCCAAGGAATCGACTGCTGACCGCGCTGGAAGCCTGCAAAACTGCAACATAGTAGCAAAGACGACTACTGCAACTCTGTAACGCTGATCCTGCCGCCTTCTCGACTGTTTTCCTGGTGGTGCATGCTGTGGGGGTAGTCTGCCTCCTCTCTGCACTAGAAGCTCCGAAGAAATCTCCCGTGGGTCGACGGAATCTTCCCCCTGCAACCGCAGGCACCAAAAAGCTGCATTACCGGTCCCTTGGGTCTCCTCTCAGAACGACAAGCGAGGTCCCTTGAATCCAGCAACTCTGTCCAAGTGACTCGCACAGTCCAGTGACTCTTCAGTCCAAGTTTGGTGGAGGTAAGTCCTTGCCTCCCCACGCCAGACTGCATTGCTGGTAACCGCAACTTTTGCAGCTACTCCGGCCCCTGTGCACTTCCGGCGGAAATCCTTTGTGCACAGCCAAGCCTGGGTCCATGGCACTCTAACCTGCATTGCACGACTTTCTAAGTTGGTCTCCGGCGACGTGGGACTCCTTTGTGTAACTTCGGGTGAGCACCATTTCACGCATCCTTGTAGTGCCTGTTTCTGGCACTTCTCCAGGTGCTACCTGCTGCTGAGAGGGCTTGTTGTCTTGCTCGACATCCCTTCTCTCTCCTGACGCAATTTGCGACATCCTGGTCCTTCCTGGGCTACAGCAGCATCCAAAAACGCTTCCTGCACGATTTGCAGCTAGCAAGGCTTGTTGGCGATCTTTCGGCGGGAAAATACTTTTGCACGACTCTCCATGACGAGAGGGATCCGTCCACCAAAGGGGAAGTCTCTAGCCCTTTTTCGTTCCTGCAGAGACCTCAGCTTCTTCTGTCCAGTAGAAGCTTCTTTGCACCCACAGCTGGCATTTCCTGGGCATCTGCCCATCTCCGACTTGCTTGTGACTTTTGGACTTGGTCCCCTTGTTCCACAGGTACCCCCGACTGGAAATCCATCGTTGTTGCATTGCTGGTTTGTGTCTTTCCTGCAGTATTCCTCTATCACGACTTCTAAGTCCTTGGGGGAACTTTAGTGCACTTTGCACTCACTTTTCAGGGTCTTGGGGTGGGCTATTTTTCTAACCCTCACTATTTTCTAATAGTCCCAGCGACCCTCTACAAGGTCACATAGGTTTGGGGTCCATTCGTGGTTCGCATTCCACTTTTGGAGTATATGGTTTGTGTTGCCCCTATCCCTATGTGTCCCCATTGCATCCTATTGTAACTATACATTGTTTGCACTGTTTTCTAAGACTATACTGCATATTTTTGGTATTGTGTACATATATCTTGTGTATATTTCCTATCCTCTCACTGAGGGTACACTCTGAGATACTTTGGCATATTGTCATAAAAATAAAGTACCTTTATTTTTAGTATAACTGTGTATTGTGTTTTCTTATGATATTGTGCAAGTGACACTTGTGGTACTGTAGGAGCTTCACTCGTCTCCTAGTTCAGCCTAAGCTGCTCTGCTAAGCTACCATTATCTATCAGCCTATGCTGCTAGACACCCTATACACTAATAAGGGATAACTGGGCCTGGTGCAAGGTGCAAGTACCCCTTGGTACTCACTACAAGCCAGTCCAGCCTCCTACAGCAGGTGTGATACAGAGTATTTAATTTGCAAATTACAAAGCAACAACCACTGTTATCCAGCTTACTTTTGAAGCCACAAATCTTCCATTCAGGGGGCTTTCCTGATCTGGAACTTTAAAATTACGTTCCTTAATTGTTTAGCAGCGAATTGATCTAAGTGAGGAAAATGCACGCCATCTCCTAAATATTCTAACAAATGGATTACAGAGGGTATTTTTTTTTAACGAAATAACATTTATCACTGGCTAAAGTGTAGATTTTAACTCTTTTCCGGAACACTCTCTTGAGCAGGTTCCCTGTCATTTGTTTTCAGCATCTGTTACAGCAAAACTTATATCAATTTCCCTCACTGTTGACATTAAGTAGAGAGGGAATTTGATTTCAGGCAGCATTATGTTCTGCATCATCACTGACAATAGTTTATATCTAAGTCTATAGTAATATCTAAGGCCATGGACAAAGTGCAAGGCACACAATCTAACAATCGCAATCCAGCATTCCAGATTTAACTCTGCCCTTAGTGCCTGCAACACTGCATTTTGAGGGTGCATTAAGAGTGCCTTCAGACAAAGACTTTCCAATAACTCCCAGTTGGAACGCTGACTTAGGGTCACCAGTTAAGCCCCATGGAGGACCTGCAAGATCAGCTTCTGTACTATGGCTTTCATGAGTGCATTACGGATAATCCTCGATACCCGTTCAAATTTTCTTAGAGCCTTTGTTGTGGTAAGTACAATAGTGTTCACCTTTGTAAAAGGCTTTTCTCACTTCAGATCCCAAAAGAAGGCGATTCCTAATTATGGCCCTGATTCTGACTATGGCGGGCGGCGGAGGCCGCCCGCCATAGTCCCGCCGACAAATGACCGCACCGCGGTCAAAAGACCGCGACGGCCATTCTTACATTTCCGCTGGGCCGGCGGGCGCTCTCCAAAAGAGCGCCCGCCGGCCCAGCGGAAATGCCCCTGCAACGAGGATGCCGGCTCCGAATGGAGCCGGCGGAGTTGCAGGGGTGCGACGGGTGCAGTGGCACCCGTCGCGTATTTCAGTGTCTGCATGGCAGACACTGAAATACTTCGTGGGGCCCTCTTACGGGGGCCCCTGCAGTGCCCATGCCATGGGCATGGGCACTGCAGGGGCCCCCAGGGGCCCCGCGGCACCCCCTACCGCCATCCTGTTCCTGGCGGGAGACCCGCCAGGAACAGGATGGCGGTAGGGGGTGTCAGAATCCCCATGGCGGCGGAGCGCGCTCCGCCGCCATGGGGGATTCTGCAGGGCGGCGGGAAACCGGCGGGAGACCGCCGGTTTCCCGCATCTGACCGCGGCCGAACCGCCGCGGTCAGAATGCCCTGCGGGGCACCGCCGGTCTGTCGCGGTGCTCCCGCCGACCCTGGCCCCCGGCGGTCTGAATGACCCCCTATGTGTACTCATTTACCTTCACCAAGGATGATAAGTAAAGGAACCACAAATCGCTATTAGGCTTATCTGAAAAAAATATAGAGCATTATTTAGATCTTGGTGGACTTGGTCCCGCTGTCGATTTTCCATCGGTTTTCCCGCCCACCAACTTGGCAGGCCACCCGTTCTATTTAGATGATGGTGGGTCCATAGGTGAACGTCTGTCGACGAACTGCAGTCACCGCAAGGAATGTACACCTGCATCAATGGCGCAATAGGCAAAATTGGCTGACGGCGGGACTAGAGCTAGTTTTACCCCCCATAAAATCAAGTGCCTTTCCACCGAAGTAATTGTGGAGGCCAAACCTCCACACTTGAGTTGGCAGATTAGGTGGTATATAAGCACGAAATGTACATTTTTTTTAGTTTCCCCATTTCCTGCTGCCATGAACCAGATTGTACAAATCCTACCCTTGCTGCTTCTACTGGACCAAGATGAAAAACAACCCAGCCCTTGCCCGAACCGAAGGAAAATCACTGTGCTCCCTGTTATTCTCAGACTCGTTGGTGTACAGCATATCTGTGTAATGTGTTAGTTAGAAAAACTTGAAAAGACACACCTCAATATATCAGTAACACTCACCATTCTGGTACTAACTGCCTTCATACCAATGGACACCTACATAAAAAGTCACATCAATCCAAAATCTAAATGTGTCCATAAAGGTGTGTGTAATAGTTTTCCCTAAACTACCATATCAGATTCATAAACAGTATACATCATTGGAATTACATAATCCAACATAATGTAGCAATTGCACTACAGAATGCTACAAGTGGGTTTACACAGTATACACAACCAATATCACTTCTAAACTTTAAACATCTCAGATGTATTAATGTCACGTGTCCCTTTTGTTTGTGCAGTTTAGATGTCATTCAACTCTAAAATGTAATTTTCCCTATGTAATGCATATGTGTATATTATTAACACACCATGTTAAAATAAGCACACATGTATTCTCCAGTAACAAAAATAGAATCACTTATAATGTTGGTGTAAGTGCCCAGTAACATGATAAATGTTTGCACCAAAATTACACTAATGTGTGCACTATATAAATATGTCAAAAAAGCCTGTGCTTGTCACTGTCAGCAATGAGAGTAAGTGCATGTCACACACATTAGCAGAACTACTATTATCACCAAACGATTACTAAAAATAAAAAAATGAATGCCAGTTACAAAGGTATTGAAAATAAAAGACATTTTATTCAAACAATGAGATCATTTTCTCATTTATTCAGTTTGAGAAATACAATTCTCAAAAAATTGTGCAAATAGTGAATTCGGTGAATCCTGGGCTGCAGGCCCAGTACTTGCCTCCTAATTTTAATGACAGGTACAACCTCCTCAGGATGGGCAACTATAGGGCACAATGCAGGCATCTCAATGATCTTACTTGGGCGAGGGAGTTGGGTTTTGATGTGGTGTTTTTGGTTTTGGGAGGAGTGGTGTTGTGTTTGGGAGGAGTGGGCTTGGTTTTGGGAGGGGTGGGCTTGGGTTTGGCAGGGATGGGTTTGGGTGTGGGAAGGGTGGGTCTATGTTTGGGAGTGGTGGTTTGAGATGTGGAAGGGTCAGGGCCAGGGCAAATAAAGGTCTTATTTGGGGAAATGGGAAGGATGGTTGGCAGGGAGTTGGGTTTGTAAAGTAGAGGGAGTGGCAGTGGGTGATGTGCATGTGTCTGTTGGGGTGCAGGTACTTGTGGGTCTGGTGTATGTGGTGTACATGTGGGTGGGTGTTTTTTCATGGGTATGTGTTGTTTATGTGAGTGTGGGCATTTGTGTCCAGTGGGTGTTGTGTCTGATGTGTGTGTGTGTGTGTGTGGATTGGTGTGGTGTTGAGGTGCTGGGTGGGGTGCAGTATTGTGGATGTGGTGGGGCATGTAGGTGTGGTTGTGGTTGTGCATGTGGGTGTGGAGTCTGTGGTTGTGGTCTGAAGGTGCGCTGGTGGTGGTGATTCATGTGGGTGTGGTGGTGGGTATGGTATCTGCAGGTGTGGTGGTGGTGCATGTGGATGTGGTGGTGGGTGTGGTGTCTGGGCATGCTGGTGGTGTTGGTGGCTCTGCATATGGGTGTGGTGATGGGTGTCGTGTCTGTGGGTATGCTTGTGGTGGCTGTGGTGGTTGGTGTGGTGTCTGTATATTGTGTGTGTGTGCCTGTGTTTTGCCCTGTGTTTTTGTTTATGTGTGGACATGCTACCTCAATCAATCAATTAGTATTTGTAAAGCGCGGCTACTCACCCATGGTAGTCTCAAGGTGCTGGGGGGAGGGAGGGTCCTAATCTGAAGAGCCATGTCTTGAGGTTCTTCCTGATGATGGTGAGTGACAGGCTTTGTCTGGGGTGCAGGGGGATGTTGTTCCAGCTCTTCGCTGCAGTGTAGGTAAAAGATCGTCCTCCTGCTGTGGTTTTGCAGATGCGAGGGACGGTGTCCAGGGCCATCTGGGCAGAGCAGTGGAAGGCGATACAGTGGTTCAGGTAAGCTGCTCCTGCATTGTGTATGGCCTTGTACGTGTATTGGAGTGAGTGTGTGCAAAGAAGTGAGCTTGCATTGGACAGGGTTGGAAATAGAGAATTGGGATGGGAAAGGGTCGGAGTTTTTGCAAGAGGTTATGATGTTTGGGAGGCTGAGGTTGTTGAGGAGGCTAGACCCTGGAAAGACCTCTGTAGGCCAGGCACAGCACTGTGAATGCCTACTAGGTAAGCTAGCATTTGTTGCATCTGGCCAGTAAGCCCCTGGATGGCATTCAGTAGTGCAGTCTGGCCTACAGAGATGTTCTATAGGAGGCCAATGGCCTCCTCACTCAGCACAGCCAGGGGGACAGGAGAAGGAGGAAAGGTGCCTTCAGCAAAGGAGATGCTACTCCTTTTGGGGGGGCAGGTTTGTCTAATTGGGCGAGAGCAAGATGGAGGGTGGAAATGTTTCTCTGGGTGGTGGACAAGGAAGCAGGTGGTAAAGTAGGGAGTGCACCACTAGAAACTGGTCTTCTATGGAGGTCGCCGGAGGTGATGTACTGGAGCTCGTGTCCTCTGTGCCAGTTCCCTCACCCTCCATGCCACTGGGTCCCTTGGTGTCTGTGGTCTTAGCACCCGAACCACAGTGGCCAGTTGTTTCCCACCTATGTGGCCAGTGCCCCTTTGCCTGCTCCAAATGATGCTGAAATGATAGATACAACAGTTTCAATGTACCTGTGTAATTAGAACTGATCATGAACGTTGCTCAAAATAAATTTTGACTCTTTGTTATCATCATCTCATGCATGTAGGGAACATTTTCAGAAACTATTTGGTCATAGTCTTGTTATTCCCCATGATAGCTCCTATATAATTTCTGACCTTGACTCTCAATTTCATTAGATGTTCTCGGTAGGAACTGTTTAACATCTCTGAAATTGGTGTTTTGTGTTGTTTAGAATAGTGAACTTATATCACAAAAAATGATGGTAACCAAAAATACATTTTTACAGTGTCTTTACAAGGCTACAGATTACACCTTGATGCATTTATACATTTACAAAATGGGTCATGATTTAGGCCTCATATTGAGTTTTCCAGATGGGATACTCCATCATATATGGGATGGAACCTTCCATCTTCAAAAGTCCCTTTAAGTATCCCATTCTTCACCATCATTGAAATATCATCTGGACACTACAAAGGACACTGTAAAATGGTTTACAGCATCTTGTACTCTGTCATCAATGTGTAAACATTCCAGTCTTTGTTGTAGGACAAATTGTATGCCTATCATAATTTTTCATCACTAAACAAACTGGCTTGCATGCACATTTGTGAAGGAGTTAGCCATCATACAAATCTGTCACTCTTAACATGAAAGCAATAGTAATTTTGTTTTGTAACACACCTAGATTATGTTTGGAACCTAAAATGTAGCCATTTAACATGATGTTACTAGTTATTTTGGCTCACGTGCTTACTCCTGTTTGTCTATAAAACCAACTTACCCCTGTGGTGTTTAGAACATACACTGTATCATAATAGCATTTTATGCTATGTGACCTGGAATAGGGCTGATGTAATATCATTCACAATAGTGAACAAGTTAGTAAAGTAGTCTTTGGTACTACTGTCCCTTACACCATCAAAATACCAGATGTATACTTGTTGTTTAGGCAGGCATGTCTGCTCAAACCAGTCCTTTGGTAGGGAACACAAATAAAGTGGTATCTTTTACCAAAATTAAATCTACAAAACAAATATTCATACACTTTGGTAAACTCACACATTCAAGGACTCTTCTTCTGCATTGGACAGATGTTAACCTTCATATGGATTGCAAAATTAGATGCTGTAACAAAAATAAGTTATTTAACATGTTGCACTAAACTAGAACTTACCCCCTTGATTCTGCTGTTGGGGTCCCAACTGCCCATCAAGGTCTGGATAGGTCACCACAAGTATGCGGGCCATTAGAGAGGGTCAGGGTGGTGCACACATGCTTGTCAGTTTGAAACAATAGGCAGAGCTGGACTTCTGATGACTTTTTGGTCCAGCATCATAGGTCCTCCCACTTCTTTTAGCAATGGATGCTGCACCGCAAGTAGACACTCTAGGAGGCTGGCCTGGTTTGTAGTGGGTACCTTGGGTACTTACACCTTATACTAGGTCCAGTTATCCCTTATTAGTGAAATGTGGTAGTGTTCTAGCAGCTTAGGCTGCTAGAGGTAGCTATAGCAGAGCAGCTTAGGCTGAACTAGGAGACATGCAAAGCTCCGGCAATACCACTAATAGTTACACAGTACTTATACACAAGTAAAGACAATACTCAATGTTACTAAAAATAAAGGTAGTTTATTTGGGTGACACAAGGCCAAAAATATCTTAGATGTGATACTCCTTCTGGAGGTAAGTATTCTACACAATATATATACTAGACACCAAAATAAGGTAAGTAATTAGACATAGGATAGTGCAAACAATAGGAAATACTATAGAATGCAATGGGAGAAAATAGGTCTAGGGCCAACACAAACCATATAATAAGAAAGTGGAATGCAAATCACAAATTTCCCACTAGACAAGTGTAGTGTGTAGAGAATCGCTGGGAGAGTAAGAAATCCACAATGGTGAGTAAAATACTCCACCCCAGAGCCCAGGAAAGTAGGAGCAAAGTACTGTAAGTTTCTTTAGGACACACTACAAGTTGTGATTAGAGTTATTGCAAGAACCAAGCAAGACTGCAAACAACAACTGGTGGATTCCTGGACCTGAAGACCTGCAAAGAGAGGAGACCAAGTCCAGAAGTCGGAAGAAGTTCTAGGAAGGACAGGAGCCCCTGCCAACCTAGAAGAGGGTGCAAAGAAGTGTCTCCTGTTGGACGAAGACTGCAGAAATGCACCGAAGGAAGATGGCTGCGGGTTCCTGCATGATGCAATGGATGTCCCACGAAGAGATGTTGGATGCAGGTGAGTTTCGGTGCTGGATTCTTCCAGCAAGCCTTGGTTCAAGCAAAGTCGCGTTTTGCATCAAAGTGGTGCTGTCTGTACCCAGGAGGGACCTGGGGGCCTCAACTCGGACTGAGGAGGCAGAGGGTGCTCCCAACACTGGAGGGAACCCACAGATGACCAGGCAGCACCCACGGAGGTCCCTGGACACAGGGACAAAGAAAGTGCAAATTGCGGTTGGTGCAGCACTACAAAAGAAGGTCCCCAGCCGCCGGAGGTCAAATCAGCGAGTTGAGTGTCACAGGATAGAGGGCTGGGGACCTGGGCCAAGCTGTTCATGATGGATTCTTGCAAATAGTGCACAAAGGCCCCAGGAGGTGAAGATGACACAGTGCACAGGGGTACTGTCGCTAACGGGGAAGGCAAGCTCTTATCTCCTCCAAATTTGGACAGCAGGACCTTAGGACAGTCTGTGTCAAATGGGTCCACCCCCTGTGTTCCAAGGAGCATGCTTGTCGCTAGGAGAGGAGTCCAAGAGAACCGTTCGTCGACTTAGAAGGTGCCTGCAAGAGCAGGGAAGTGCTCTGTCACTCCACAGGAGATTTCTTCGGTCCCTCTGGTGCATGGTGAAGACAAGGAGTCCCCAGCATGTGCACATCATGGAAACTGTTGCAGTTGTTGGCTGGAGCTGAAGTTACAGAGGAAAAGTAGCCTTTCTGGATACTTTGTTGCTGTTACAGTGGTTCCTGGAGCAGTCTGCGTCGATCCGAGGTCACAGGATGAAGCAGTAGTTGCAGAGGATTCCTGCTGGAAACTTGCAAGCAGAATTTGAAGAGAACCCCATGTGAGAGAGCCTAAATAGCCCTGAAAGGGGGGATTGGCTACCTTATCAGGTATGGACCTATCAGAAGGAGTCTCTGATGCCACCTGCTGGCACTGGCCACTCAGAGACCTCCAGAGTGTCCCCACACCTTGGAAAACAAGAAGGCTGAAGTCTGGGACACAGTGGAGGAGCTCTGGGCACTACCCCTGGAGTGGTGATGGACAGGGGAGTGGTCACTCCCCTTTCCTTTGTCCAGTTTTGCCCCCAGAGCATGGACTGGGGGTCCCTGAACTGGTGTAGACAAGCTTATCCAAAGGGAGAGGGTGTACCACCCTGCTCTCAAAGGAAATGCTTAGCTCTGCCTTCCTGGAACTCAGCTGCTCAGACCCCAGGAGGGCAGAACCCTGTCTGTGATGTGGCAGCAGCTGTAGCTGCAGTGCAAGCCTCAGAGAGCTGGTATGGCAGTTCTGGGGGTCCATGGTGGAGCCCCCAGGATGCATGGAATTGGCTCCTCAATACCAGATTTGGAATGGGGGGACATTTCCATGATCTTAGACACCTTACATGACCATATTCGAGGTTACCATTGTCAAGCTACATGTAGTGCACGCATGTAATGGCGTCCCCGCACTCACAAAGTCCGGGGAATTGGCCCTGGACTGCGTGGTGGCACCTTTGCTAGTGCTAGGGTGCCCTCACACTTAGTAACTTTGCACCTAGCCTTCAGTAAATGAAGGTTAGACATACAGGTGACTTACAAGTTATTTAAGTGCAGTGAAAATGGCTAAGAAATAACGTGTGCACTATTTCACGCAGACTGCAGTGGCAGTCCTGTGAAAGGGTTTGTCTGAGCTCCTTATGGGTGGCAAAGTGAATGCTGCAGCCCATAAGGATCTCCTGGAACCCCAATGCTCTGGGTACCTAGGTACCATATACTAGGGACTTATAAGGGGGGTCCAGTGTGCCAATTGAAATTGGTAAATGAAATCACTAGCCTATAGTGACAAATTTAAAAGCAGAGAGAGAATAAGCACTGAGGTTCTGATTAGCAGAGCCTCAGTGACACAGTTAAGCACTATTCACAACACACACATTAGGCTACAAACTATGAGCACTGGGGTCCTGACCAGCAGGATCCCAGTGAGACAGGCAAACACATACTGACATACAGGTAAAAATGGGGGTAACATACCAAAAAAGATGGTACTTTCCTACAGACACCCAAGGTTCACGCCTTCCTTACTATGGCCTTACATTTCATCTTTTTCTGATGGGCATTGACCAGTATGGATAAGAAAAAACAAAGGCAAAAGCATTTTGTGATGTTCTAAGGTTTATAACAGATTATTTAGCAATATTACATTTTTCCTAGAAAATAACAAATTATAATGACATGTTGAGTACCCTCAACAGTTGCAATGTCCTCATGTTGCTAATCCAGGCCACAAACATCATTTAGGTTCTTTCCTGTAGTGAGAGACACTCCTGACCAGTACAAATCATTGTGAGCTACTAAAAGCTAAACAATATGTACAATACTAGCTCAGACACCCATGCACTTCTACATTGGCTTAATGCAAACACATTTTAGAGGCAGATACGATGGTTTGAAACACATACAATGAATAAGGGCAGTATGGAGGGGCCGCCATATATATCAGTAACAACATGGATTTGGGTGATGTATGAACAAGTATGTGTGGTAATGGGACATACTTGTATGGGTGATTGAGAGCTTGTGCCATTTATGCTTGCAGCACAGGATGTACCTGTTCCCATATGTTACACCATTACCTTGCTAAAATATACAGACCCTCATCTTTCAGAAAATGTGTTGTAGTTTAAATGGAAATAAAAACGCCAGACAAGTTTCTTCTTTCACTTTACATTTCTCTCATTTCCACATTTATGAGTATTTTTCATTCCTGCTACTAGTGCAGTGCCTACTGGCCACTGGAAGGAAGGGCATGCAGTTTGTCAAATGAAATCTGTATTTGTGACTAAAATGAACTGAAAAGTCAGCTCATTCAATCGGATGATTTTTCATTTCAATATGTAGACTTTTCAAACATTGTGAAACATCATTATGTCCCCTGCTAAATTATTCGTTTCACTAAACTCCAATCACAACATTTCACACATGAACAAAAGGGACAAATCAGCCTGTGTATGAAGAAGAAACAAGTTACTTAGAAAAACACTTCCCATTCAAACATGTGCCTCTTCCTTTGGGTTCCCATATAGCGGGCTGTACAGGGATAGGACCTCCATGGGGAGGAGTTCAGAATTCTCAGTGGAGACCTGCTTTGCCTGGCATCCTGGCTCCCAGAGGTTGGTAACAGAAGCAAAAGTAGAGGAGGTCTTAGTGGCTGCAGTGTTAGAAGGCAAGTGGGCTTTGTTTGAGACGCTGCTTACAAATACCTAGTGTAGATGATCCATGACGGAGATGGACACAGCCATTGTCTTTCGTACGTAGCCATCCCACATGTTAGCCTATGGTCATTTATGTTGTGGAGTGTTACACCTCCTATGGGGTCAACTTCCGCCGATGGTGAGCGAATTGCCAATGTCCTGACAGCAAAGTCAGGAGGCTGACACTTTAGGATGTGAACCAGTTTTTTATTTTAAATGTTACGTGAGTCACCATCACTCAAAATGGTGTCTGTTTTTTTAGTTAGGTTTCACAGATTATAATGTAATGCAATACTTTGTTTCACCACAATAGTGACGTGTTATATTTTACACTTCCGTTGACAGATTTTTGAAAAAAATTATGTGTAAATAATACATGTAAAATTAGTGTTATTCTAAGTTGAAACATAACATAAATATGATGTGTACATATATATCTAAAAAAAGATGTATGTTTGCAAAGACATGAGATGTGTGTTGATTATCTAAGTAATTTAGGACCATTTCAAGTAATATTTTGTTTTTCTTAAATGCAGACATATGGACCCAGGGAGGGGTAGAAGAAGACAGCCTCAAGCCTTCAGACCGTTTCCAGACCTTGCCACCATGGAGGAAAGAGACATCATAAAAAATACAGATTAAATAGGCAAGCTATTCTAGATTTATGTCCACAGCTGGAGCCTGATTTTCTGCCTCACAACAGAAACACAACAGCAAAAACACCAATAGTAAAACTCATGGCAGTACTTCATTTTGTAGCTACAGGATCTTTCTAATACACTGTGTCAGTATCTGAAGGCATGTCACAACCAACTTTCAGTGGTGTGCTACAAGAAGCCTTTTTGTATGATGAGACACATCAATAGCTTTATCCAGTTACCAGAACATAGGATTTTACCAATGTGAAGGGAGATTTATATGCTTTGGGTGGCATGCCACATCTGGTTGGAGCAAAAGATGGCATGCATAATGTCTTGGTGCCACCAAACGGCAGGGAACAGGTCTACTGCTATGGGAAGGACTTCCATTCCATCAACTTGCAAGTTGTCTGCCTATCTGATTTTTATATCTCAAGTGTGTGTGCCGGTTTCCCAGGGTCAACACATGATTCCTTTGTACTATGGAACAGCACCATACTCATTCAAATGTCACAACTTGGCCCAGAGAGGGTTCATCTTTTTGGTAAGTGCAATATGACATAAGGGTCATTTGCTTTATTCATAGTTTAGGAATGTCCAATGGGATGAGTTGTTTTCGCTCAATATATTTTTTGCTGTCATATAGGAGACTCAGCGTATCCTAACAGACCAAGGTTGTTAGCACCACAGAGGAATCCAACAGTGTCGTAGTTTGGACTCTTGCTCTGAGCAAGACTGATGGTTTAAGGATGACAGTAATTTTGTTTGTAGGTGACTGCGTCTTTCCTACAACAAGTTGCAACTGTTGTCCCAACCTTACCGGCTCACTAGCAGCACCTCACCAGAAACACTATAGTAAAAGGTGATTTATGGCAGCCGTTTACGCATGGACTCAAAAATAAGATATCTCAGGGAATGTCGTGGTTGAACGGAAATTACCCTTTTCTCACAGATATATTATGTCTCATGCAAACAAAGGCAATAACACAGATGCAGTGAAGTTATAATAGTTTTTTATTTAACATAACTGCAATTTGCGATAAGTTGCATGGACTTCAATGATTAGGATAATGAATATAGCAAGTAACAGTATTGTGAAGAAGAGAGTCGTTGTTATGAAGACCCCCACCATTTTGCAATACATGAAAGAGATATATAAGATTGAATATGCCCTATTACTCTAATGTGAATCGGCCTAACCTCCTACCTAAAGGAGAGCTGGGTTTCGTAACCTAATCTGCCAAAGCCGTGTCCATGAGAGGAGCTCCCAACCCTTGTTACCTTGGAATGAGGTCTCTATCTCAGACTCCGCAGGGACACGAAGACTGGGTCAGCGTCAAGACAACTGTAGCATCGGTATCAGCGATTGTGGCGATGCCCTCTGGTCGGAATCCCTCTGATTATCTGTCTAAAGTGTGATGTATTTATACAGATCTACAAGGTCCCCTGACGTAGGTGTATTTCTAAACAATAGATAACAGGCATGCTTGGGACGGCAATTAATATCAACAATCCCTCGAAAGTATAGAGAGGGAAAATCCCTAAGTGTGAACACCTACAGTTTGTTTGTCTTTGGTGCTTGATCTTGATGCCTTGGCGCGGTGACACTGATAATGTAACTCATAACAAGTGGCCTAACTATAAACAAGGCAGCCATCTTAGAAGAAATAAATAATTAAATGGGCTAAGACAGAGCAAGCTAAGTAGGTTAAAAGTCACTAGGTGACGGGGCACGAGTCTACAAGCCAGAGGCTAAGCTAACTCCTGCTATCCCATTAAAATGAACTAAGATTCACTACAACAGCACCAGGGGCAATGTCTTCAATGATGCCCATGGAAGAACATGGAGGCCAATAGAGTGGGCTTTTTGGCTCCTGAAGGGCAGATTTAGATGTCTGGACAAGACCGGTGGAGCCTTCCTCTACTCACATGATTAGGTGTGCCAAGTCACGATTGCCTGCTGTATGTTGCACAACGTAGCCCTGCGACAAACCATCCCAATCATCACAGAGGATGGAGACCATGATGAGCCTCCAGGTGAGGATGAGGAAATGCCCAATGAAAATTACAGTGGTGAAGAGAAAGGAATTGACATATGTCAAGATGTCATTGACCACTTTTTCACCTGAGTGTAAGTTTACCTTTACATACTGTAACATCAAATGTCAGGACAATTTGCAACATAGTGAACATATCAATCTCTGATGGTAATTTAGTAGCAATGATTAGTTCAGGGAAGTCCAAGGCAAAGATGTTTGTCTTTCGAAGTTTCCTTTCGTTGACTACTGTGTTTATTAACATAGATTATCCTTGTTTGTGTTAATTATGTGTCCTCCTAACTTATCATTTGAGTCAATTTTCTTATGTGAAATCAATATTTTCCTTTGTTATTCTGTTTTAGGATCCTTTACCATGTCATCTTCAATTGGACCTTTCAAAGTTGTGACATTTGCAATGATATGGTACTGTTGGAAAGTACAAAGGGAACATGGATTGATCCAGGGACAGACATACAATTTGGATGTACAGACCTTGTACGGAGACACCTTGCACAGTGATGGAATAGAAGTTCTTGGGTTTGTATTGAAACTATTTTCTGTTGGATGTTGCTACCAAGGCAATATGTGCTGCTTAACTTGCTCTAACCACATGTGTATGTCAAGTCATAGCATACCAATCTCTCTTCACATTTGCTAAATTTGTGTTACGTGTACGAAGATGTTGATTTGTCTCATCATTGTGGAAAGAATGTTTTTGTAGCACACCACTGAAATTTGGTTGTTACCCTCCTCCAGATACTACCACAGTGTACTGAAATGTTCCTGTGGCCACAAAATGAATTAGAAAAGTGTAAGAAGCGTAGATTGATTTAAGTCAAAATTTATTTCAATATTTGGAACTCAAATGAGGTCCACAGAAACAATACTATATGACTTTGCAGAGTAAAAAATGAATACGTAGACCCATAAATTATAAAATTGTATGATGTAGACAATAGTTATATCTACAACATTATGATAAAGACAAGTTTAAAAGCATTAAAATAAATGAAAAAGATGCGAACAAATCATTTCATTAGCAGGAAATATTAATTCTAAAACCACAGCTTTTGTTCAAATCTGATCAGATTGTGAAACAGCGGTCTCAAAAATGTACAGTGATAGAGAAGCAATGCAGGACAAATAAATAACACATTTTAGATCTTGCTCACAATGATTACAGAAATTACATATATCCTCCCTGCTGGGTAAATGATGCCAGCTAGCAATTAAAATCTTTAATGACAAAATATCAAGGCGTAGTAGGGCCCAGCAACAGCTAAGACTAGGGTCAATATTCCAAGTTAAATACTGATGGGGCTTTACTGGAATAAAAAAAGTTCACTACCACCTTGAAATTCGATTGAAACAATCAGCATCTAAATGACAACTTAGGTTATAGGATATCAGCTTAATATTGTCTTGTAGTGGCTGCTCAGACCAGGAAAGTAAATGCTCTTGGTTTAAATCAAACATTTTTAACACATTAATAAAATTTCTATGAAACAGGAACTTTTTAAAATTTCTTTGAAGACCTCCTTACACATGAAGGGGCATATTTACAAGAAAGTGACTCATCGGTCCCGGTCTTACGTCCCCCTGTGCCCCGCTAATGACACCATGGTTGCGCCATATTTACAATGCAGCACACCATGGTGGTTGTTACCAAAACAACTTCCACATTTTTGGTGCTGTTGTGGTGCTTTGCAGCACTAGCACCAAAAATGTTGGTGCCAGTGCAGCAAAGCATAGAGAGGCCCTTAGGCCAATACATGAGCGTCACTTTACTGCCTACCTTGGGCAGGCGTTAAAAATGACAGAAAAAATGGTGCAGTCAAATCTTGTAAATTTCACTGTGCCATTTTTTCGGGCCTCCCTGCAAGTGAGCACCCCCTTTGTATACATTATGCTTGGTGCAGGCATAATGTGACACAAGGTGTTTCAATGTGTGCAATCCATACATTGCTCGACTTTATAAATAT
Organism: Pleurodeles waltl; assembly: GCF_031143425.1. Taxonomy (NCBI): domain Eukaryota; kingdom Metazoa; phylum Chordata; class Amphibia; order Caudata; family Salamandridae; genus Pleurodeles; species Pleurodeles waltl. The sequence goes on from NC_090442.1 coordinate 170,034,609, forward strand.
TGGGCAGACGAATGGCTTCCTTAACGCCAATTTATGATGCTAGGGCGGCGCAAGGTGGCAGTAAGGGCTTGTAAACATGCCCCAAAATCCCTTAATGACGTCACATCACTTCTTAATAGCCAAAAGCCCTAACGAATAACTGCTGAGAGACCTTGTATAAAGGCACTCTTTACTCCAAATTCCAATCTAATTGCTGGAAGAGTCACCTGTGTTTTGAAACCAAATATGTCCCTCAAAATTGACCTTTCTGTCATATCCAAAAAATCCTATTTCTTCATATCAATTAATACCAGTGCATAAAGCACAGTGGGTGGTAAGGTCGTTTTATAAACCATCAGTAAATCCCCAAAGTACCTTCTCATCACAGCACTGTATAATGATCTTAATCCATGAGCATGAGATTTATCCTTGCTGTTACTATGGGAAATGTGCTCTGTGTCATTCAAATTACTCTACATAATTTTCCCCTGAAACGTGTATGACTTAACTACCTCAAATTGTTTTTCACCCAGGAGCCAGTTGTAATTAAAGTAGTTCTGGGTGATTGCACATTTAAATAGCAGTATCTTACTTTTAGGGACATTCATGTTCAGAAAATGCATACACACGTTTCTGTAATGCCAGCAGAAAACTATTCAATCCCTTTTGTGTTAAATCAAGGATCTTGATGTCATCGACATATAGCAGAAAAGACACTGAATTGCCCCAATTGTTGGTGAATCACATGTACTATTGTCCAAAAAGGGAAGGTAAATCAGCAATGTATAGGGAAAACAATGGACCCAAAAGACAGCCCTCCTGCAGGTCATTTCTAGTATCAATTATAGGTGATAACCCGTTCAACACTGGGCACTATGTGGCAGAGTATAATGCAATAATTAATTGCAACAGGGGCTCAGGGATACCAAGACCATATAACCTCTTTCATAATGTAGGCCAGTCAACTATATCAAATACTGTTGAAAAATTGATAAATGCTGCAAATAATCGGGAACCACTAATTTTCACATATTTATCAAGTAAAAAGTGAAGGGCTGGGATACTGTCTAATGTAGAGTAATTTTTCCTAAAGTCAGATTGATTTAAGGGGATATTCTTTTCAGTTTCCACTGAGTCAAGCAAATGTTCCATGATGCTATTCGAGAAAAAATGCTCACCCCAACTAGATGGGCAAATTGATCTGTAATTATTTGGTGAACCACGACTCCTCTTTTTATATAGTGGAATTAAAGCACTTCGTAACCAAGATGGAAGAACTATAGCCTGAGAGTAACAATGTTCAAAGATGCTGGACAGTTCAATTTCATGGCAATAGCTTGATTTTTCACTTTCCCCTTATTATCGGTTTAAAGCAGATGATTTTTGTAAGGCAGCCCATTGTCTTTGAAACTGTGAGAAAAGGCCTTATTTTGATATGGTTACCCCCCACTTTTTTGCCTGACGTAGGACGCAGCCTAGAAATCGTAGTGCCCAGGGTTCCTGGTAACCAGGTTCTCTGGGCTTAGCACTTTCCCTAAAACTGTTGTGATGCATTGGCACAATTGGATACAACTTTAGCTACCACTATAAGTCCCTAGTAAAAGAGTACGCAGGTACCCAGGGCATGGGGTACATGGGTAGACCCCTGGGGGCAGCAGTACTGATTGTGCCACCCTCTGGGGCCATGCATCCAGATGCCCCCAGCACTGCCATTCCAGGCTAGGTGTAATTTGTGTAAACCTAAAACACAAACTCAACATGGCACACTGCCTGTGTGCCCTGTCCACATTACACTATATATACTATGGCTAAGACACCACTCTGGCAGGCCTTCCAGCCCTAAGGCAGGGTTCACCATATCATATGTGAGCACTTAGCTGCATGAGCAATATGCCCCCCACTGCGTCCTTGCCAAACCTAGGACATAGTGAGTGAACAGAGCATCCATTTTAATACATGTGCTGGACACTGGTCAACATGAGTTTCCCAGCTACAGGATGGCCACTCTGAACCCTGGGTTGCTTAGTATCAAACAACTCAGAATGATAAATCCACACTAGTAGCAATGTTGGATTTATCTCTAAATATACCCAGAGGTGCCCCCTGCAAAAGCTAACTACCTTGGCATGGTTGCTGATTGGTTCTATCCAGCCTGCCACCTCCAGACACCCAAACTACAAACCTTGGGGGAGAGACCTGTCTCTCTGGTTTGTGGAACAATGCCCTTCCTGGGTGCAGGTGCAAACACCCCCTCCCTCGGGAATGTGCAATGCCCTTGCGGTGAGCGTGAAAGGGCTTAAAGCCTTTGAAACTCAACCCCCAGGCCTGCTGCTAGCAGCAGGTGGTCAGTCCCTTTGCAAACCCAACTTTTGGTGGGAGCAAAGGTGGGAAACTAGTAAAGGTGGGAAACTACACTAAGGTGTTGCCTGCGAGGTGGACACTCCACTTCACTTTCCTCCATCTTAGATGGAAGTAAAATAGCCAATCAGAGATAGGGAAGTGACCATTCCCACACAAAGTGGTCACTGTACTGGGTGTAGCCACCCAAAGGTAAGTGTCCTATTGGACACTACCAGGTTCCCTCTAAAACACCCACTAAATGTAGTATTTGGTGGGCACCCCTAGACCAGATAATCATATTCAAAGAACATAAAGACGACCAGCACCAAGAAGATGCAAGACATGACAACTGTGAACCTGCTGCTCAAAGAAAAGGTACCAAACACTGCCCTCTGCACCCAGGTCCCGACAATCACTGCTGAGTAGCTACTGGATGACTCGACTCACCTCAAGGACCCCAGAGGACCTTCAGGATTCACCAATCATCCAAGAACTCCCTCCAGAATGGAGTTACTACTCTGCAACAAAGAAGAAACCAGCAGCCCAGTAAGAGTCACTTCACTGACCAGCCACTAACTCCTGAACTGGAAGTCAAAGCCAGACCCAACAACACATCAATGACCAAGGGGACAAATCCTGCAAGTATGCCAAGTTTGGTGGCACTGAATCCTCCAGTGGCCAATCCGTACCAATACCCTGGGTACTGGTTAGTTGACATCGGACACCAGGAAAACCTGAGCGTGATGCATATTGAAACAGATATCATTTACTTTGACATTCCGCTAGATAGGTTGCTACTAATACTGGTCAACGTTATTCTAAGCGCTTGCATCTTTAGTATGAAAACTGCTTTGTGCATACATATAGGGCCTCATTCCGACCCGGACGGGCGGCGGACGCCGCCCGCCGGGCGGAAACCGCCCAAACACCGCCCCGCGGTCAGAAGACCGCGGGGGGCATTTCAACTTTCCCGCTGGGCCGGCGGGCGATCTGCAAAAGATCGCCCGCCGGCCCAGCGGGAAAGCGCCTTCCACGAGGATGCCGGCTCCGAATGGAGCCGGCGGAGTGGAAGGTGTGCGACGGGTGCTGTGGCACCCGTCGCGCTTTTCAGTGTCTGCTAAGCAGACACTGAAAAGCAATGTGGGGCCCTGTTAGGGGGCCCCTGCAGTGCCCATGCCATTGGCATGGGCACTGCAGGGGCCCCCAGGGGCCCCACGACACCCGTTCCCGCCAGCCAGGTTCTGGCGGTGTAAACCGCCAGAACCAGGCTGGCGGGAAGGGGGTCGGAATCCCCATGGCGGCGCAGCTTGCTGCGCCGCCATGGAGGATTCCCATGGGCAGCGGGAAACCGGCGGGAGACCGCTGGTTTCCCGTTTCTGACCGCGGCGTTACCGCCGCGGTCAGAATGCCCATGAATGCACCGCCAGCCTGTTGGCGGTGCATTCGCTGCCCTCGGCCCTGGCGGATTCAATCCGCCAGGGTCAGAATGAGGGCCATAGTCTACATAGTATAGTCATTAGCGTAACACAAACAATCAATAACCAAATTAGCTCTTGTAACACTATAGTTAGCGTCTTTCGGTTATATAAAACATAAAGGTTGGTATTCCATTGTTCATTGTAACAACCACCATGTGTCCTGGTATCACAATATTTACATATCATGTTTAGCCTATAATTCAAAGCCTGTACTGTTGCTGGCGTCCCCTGCAACTCGTTTAGTCCGTTGGCATGTCGGATTTGCTGTCCAGTTACCTTCCAGGTCACAGCTTTGGCAGCCATCCACTTGCCTCCAGGTACCTCCACGTTGCAAAGTAAAACATTTCCCTGGTCATCAGTTATGTTAGCTGCTTGAGGTGCACAAGTGACATGACGGACTATATTCGGTCGGACTCATACACTTTTCCCGGTTATAATCATGAACCATGTCATCGATTCAGTTGTCATCATTTACGACCGTGGGGAAAGTCTCACTGCAAGTACAAACACAGGTACATTTGAGTTCTTTAAAAGTATAATATACGTACTCCCCACCCCTTGACTCAATAGCTCTCCTGCCTCTTGCTTTTTTTTCCTGGATGGTTCACCCATACTTTCCTTCCTGTGCTTCCAAATCCTCCCTCACCTCTCTGGGTGTTATCGGGGGGCAGATCTTTCTTCACTGTGAGGGGTGTACGCTTGTTCACAAAGCACTTGTGCAAGTCTATCATGTGCTGATAACTTTTTTAGCTGTTCTTTCAACAATCCGTTATATCTCTGAATCATGCCTACAGCTTGTGGATAATAACTAAGGTGCACAATCCACCGAATTCCCTGTTCCTGCACCCAGCCCTGCACTGTTTTCCCTGAAAAGTGTGTGCCCCTATCTGTTTGGATCTCATCATGTGCCCCATAATGTTTTATCAGGTAGTTTAGCCCTCGCAAAGTGGGCTTTTGGTCTGCAGACTTACAGGGCATACCCAACATAAGGCCAGAGTAGGTGTCCACCATGGTCAATACGTAGCTTTTTCCTCCTTCCTTTGGTAGCGACCCGATATAGTCCAATTGCCATACTGTAGTAGCTGCAGTTCCACTTCTGATATGGCCGCTAGGCTTCTTTTGCAAGGGCATTTGTCTTATCTGGTTGCATGTGGGGCACTCTTTTACTGCTTGTTGGACCTGTTCTTTAGTGACTGGAATCTGTCGTTGCTGTGCCCATGCATAAGTGCCATTCTCTCCTAGATGTCCCCATGTTGCATGAGCCCAGTTTGCTATAGCAGCTTCAGCCTCCTCATTGATGATTACTGTTCGTGTTTTGGCCATCTGATCTGCGGTGTTGTTGAATAGAGATGCAAGAGAGGTGTCTGAAGGGCAATGGGTGTCCACATGTCCCACATAGATTTGACAATTGTGCCCTGTCTCCCACATCTCTTCCCATAGCTGCTCACCTCCCCAAATGGGGGTGCCTTTGATTTTCCATCCGTCCTTGCGCCAAGTCGGGCCCAGCTTACTAGTCCTTGATAGGTGGCCCAGCTGTCAGTGTACACAAACGTTTTCTCTCCGATGGGGGCCTGCTCGATTACTGCTGCTACCCCCTGCAGTTCCGCAAGCTGACTTGATCCATTATTTCCTCCTCGCAGCAACAGCGTTTCTGAAGCAGGCTGGAATGCAACTGTTTGCCATTGTCTCTTTCCTTGATGGTACCGGGCGGTGCCATCTGTAAACCATGCATTTTGCTGTTCTTCTTCTGTGAGCTGTTCAAAAGGTGGGGCTGTTTTAAATGGTTAGGACTCCATCTCAGATGGCTCTGGTGAGGGGACCATTGCCTGCAAGTCCACTGCCCCCAGCATATCTTCTTGTAACTTTGACACTCCTGCTGGCTCCAGTTTTGCCCTCTGCTGCAGATACCATTTCGACTTTACGATGGTAGACTCCTGCGCCCTGCCTACTTTAGTACCAACCCCTCCTTCTCTTATCCAGCCTAGTAAGGGGACCGTGTTCTTAGGGAAATCGGCCGGTCACCAGTTATACGCTCTGTTTCTACTAACGCCCAATATGCTGCTGCTAGTTCTTTTTCTAACGGGGTGTAATTGCTCATGGAGGGAGTTAGTCTCTTCGACCAAAATCCCTGTGGTACTCTCTTCTTTCCTTGCCTCTGCCATAAACTCCACATCACTACATCATCCTGTACTATCATTTCCAGCTCAAATGGGTCTCCTTCTGTGATGGGACCTAACGCAAAATAGTTCTGTAATGCATCTTTTGCTCCCTCAAAGGCCTCTTGCTGTTCAGGTCCCCATTGGAAAGGGTGCTTTTTTCGTGTAACTTGATATAGTGGTCTCAATATTAATCCTAAGTGAGGGATATGTTGTCTCCAGAATCCCATCAAACCAATAAATCGTTGTGCTTCTGCCTTAGTTGAAGGAGTCTTTAGCTGCTGTACCGTATCAATCACCTTCTGTGGTATTCTTTTTACTGGTCCTGACCAAATAGCACCCAGGAATTTCACCTCTTGTGCCGGGCCTTGGACCTTTTTTGGGTTAATGGCCCATCCCCTTTGCTGTAAGTATTCAATTAATCTTTACAGCGTGTCTGTGACTTGCTCTTTAGTGTCCCCAGTGATCATGATGTCATCAATGTAATGTGCAAGTCGGGTGTCTCCAGCTGAGAATTTTGCTAAATCTCTGGCTATCAGCCCATGACACAATGTGGGACTATGCACGTACCCCTGGGGCAACTTTCTGAATGTGAATTGTCTGTCCTGCCAGCTTATCGCAAATTGGTCTTGACTGGCCTCATCGATATCAATTGAAAAGAAGGCGTTTGCTAGATCAATCACGGCATGCCATTCCCCCACATCTTTACTCAACTGTTCCACCAGTGTGATGATATCTGGGACGGTGGCTGCCAAAGGTGGAGCCACTTTGTTCAGTTGTCGATAGTCGACAGTCCTTCGATATGTATCATCTGGTTTCTTCATGGGCCATATAGGAGAGTTAAATGGGCTTACAGCTGGCCTTAACACACCTGCATTTAGCAACCCCTGTATGGTTTCTGAAATCTCTTTATGACCTCCGGGTACGCGGTACTGTTTAATGCACACCGGCTCCTTCGGAGGAGGTACATGTAATGGACTCCACTTTGCATGCCCAACCAGAACTGTCCTAGATTTCTTTATGTGTACGCTCCTCACACCAAAAGTAAATGTTCCCCATTGCGTATCAATAGTTTTGCCTAGTAACAAATCCATGCCAATAATGTATTCTGGTACTTCAGCTATTAAAACTTCTGCCGTGAACGGGGGTCATTTACTGATTGACAATTTAAGCTTAACAGGTTTGGCCTCTGTCTCTGCACCCCCGTAACCATTAATGATCACACCCTTCCCAGGCAGCCTCTTAGGGTTTACCATTTATCAAAGTTACTTCCGCACCTGTGTCGAGCAGTGCCATAACATGTTGTGTTCCTTTGTGCCAATAAATGATAAGAGGTACATATGGCCACCTGTCCCCGGGGCTTACCTCTTGCACTGCTCTGACCCCAGGGGTTTGGCCTGACCTTCATAATAAGGGGTCTGGGACTTCCCAGCCATCGCTGGACAAGTCAGGATATAGAGTTGAGACAGGCACCTTCCTATTTTTCCCTGATTCAGTTTTTTCCTTTTCAGACTCTTCCATGGGTGGTGCTGAGGGCTGTTTCTCATCAACTGCCTCTTTCTCTTTCTGTCTACGCTGCAATGCTTTCCATTTATTAAGCAGATAGGGGGTAGGCTTTCCATCTATCGCCTCTTTCTTCACCCCAGCATTCAACAAATCTATCCACATTTGTCGTCTGGTCACTTTTATTGTAGATTCTCTTCTCTTATACTTATTGTCCTGTCCCACTGCTCTTGCTGATTTTTGTCTATCAAGCCCTTCTAATTGTGCCATTAATAATACCACGTCCCCCACTGGTCTTCCCTGAGCGGGTCCTAGAAGGGCCAACAAGGCACCTTTCATATACGGAGGGGCATTTCTGATTAACCGTGCCCGGATCCCTGCTGTTACGGGTTCAACATCAGGTCCTAAAAATTGCTGGGAGTATACTGCGTTCTGCATCCCCATTTCTCGTAATTGTTCATTTGCCTCTGAAATCGTATGCCAAGGACCCCAACTCTCCTCCACATCTATAGCAGTTGGGTACAATTGCTTCACTCCTTCCATCAACCAACCCATTAGAGAGAAAGCTTGTTGCTCCTGTGCACCGCGTAACCGTTGCCCTAACATAGCGTGTGTAGTTACTGATCCCATTTTCAAAAGTTCAGTTGGTGATAAATATGTACCGTCTGCTCCAGTGTCCCACAATCTCACCAACCATTTAAACAAGGGCTCTGTAGGCATTTGTCTAAACATACAAGTTATTTCTAACAATTCACTCTGTGTATAATCTCTCACCAAACGTGAATTCTGTATTTGCCCACCATTCACCCCCTTTGATTTATTCTGCACGAGTGGGCGAACCTCCATTACACTTCCCCTTTCACCTTCAATTTCACCTGCACGTCCTTCTCCACTTTCAACTCCACCTAGTTCTGCTACACGTACTTCCACCTCATCCTGCCAATTCCAGTCATCATCATTATCTGAAACTGTTCCATCCCAAGTACAAGGATCCCAGTTTTCTTTGCGTACCAATGCCCTCACTTGCACAGCTGAGGGTACTTTAGGCTTCTGCCTACTCTTCTGTTTTGCTACTCAAACTGCTAATGCGGTGCACCTTGCCTCCATTTGATCACCCCTATTCACTGCACTTTCGATAGTTTCTTTCATAAGTAACTGCCTTTCCTGCAAGGCTGCAACCTCATCCCGCAGTTTTCTTATTTCTGCATCTTGTGTTAATGTTTTCCTGTATACCGTACGGAGCGCAGACAGGAAAAGCCATCCCACTTGCCCTGCTGCTTTCAGCTCCAGCTTCGCCCCTCTTAGCTTGACACTCTCTACCGCATCTTCCATTAAGAGAGGAGTCACTTTCTCATCTAATGCCTCCCAAAACACCGGCGCTGCCCACCGGTTCAGGAGTCCTGCCACACCAGAGAACGGGTCAGTTGCTAACCACCCGGGAATGGATTTGGCTTCTGCCCCATGCTGCCTTCCGCTCTCTGCCTCACTTTTCTTACGTCCCCAAAGAGGCATTATTGACTTATGCCCCACTTCTGGTACCAAATGTCTTATCCAGGTGTCTGGTTCACACCTGTTCGGTATAAGTCAATAAGGACGCTCAATGAAGGACCACACGCAAATTATAAATACAATTTAGCTTTACTAGAATTGCAGGTAAAATGTAAGCATTTAGCACATTAACAATAGTAGAATAAGAATAGCAATGAAAAACATCTATTTATATATATATATAGGCAAAGAATTAATTGACAGATATGTTTTGATTAACTGTATACTAAAATGCATTGCACTACGATATTCAGGAATACTTCAGATAAGCTTTGATTTACTGCACACCAAAATGCATGTTTCAATTACTGCAGCAGGCTCTCACTACGATGTTCAGGAGGCAATATATAAACAAACTAAATACTTCTGATAAGCTTTGATTTACTGCACACCTAAATGCATGTTTCAGTTATTGCAGCAGTTCACACTAATAGGTTTAGAAAGTAAAATTAAAACGAGCTGAATACTTCAGGTTATAAACACAGTGCAGGCATAAATAATCAGTCATAATAATAGAGCAGAGAAACAAAGGTGTTTTATCCCTGTGTGGAAACTTAACTTAATCCACGACATGCTGGGGAGCCCTCTACCGCCTGCTTGGACCTCTCTCCCCCTCAAGCACCACGAGCAAACAGGGAGGCAGCGGTAGGCCATGGCAGCTTCCACAATTCCATCTGCGAGCTTCCAAATCCCTCACACACAGTTCAGTGCTTAAATAACTCGAAGCTTGGATTCTATCTCATTCTGGCATTTTCTAGCTAATGTTATCAGTACTTGGCTGCTCTGCTCTGCTCCAGCCTTTGTTTACATTCCATCTTCTCCCTGTACTCTCATTCTCAAGGTTGAGACGGAGTCTTCTACACAAACAAGCGTGAAAATAATATCATGAACTTTTCCACGATGTTTGGGAGGGGGTTTCAACAGGCATTACGCTCATCTACACTGCTCAAGCTAATTAACCCTTCGCGTTACAATGTCTTCCGCATCTTTCCCTAAATACTGCACATATGTTATGAAAATTTATAGAGTGCATAGCTACCCGAAGGCCTCCCAGCGCTGTACAGAAATCTTTTAAAACACCACCTTGGTACACTAACTAAAACAGCCATGTTTTTAATAGCCGCCGAAATGAGAGTTTGTTGCTAGTTTGACGTAGGTTCAGTGGTAGTGAATTCCACAGTCTAGCTCCAAGATAAGATATTGATCTTCCTCCCCCATTTAGCCTTTTTTATTGGGGGAATAACAGCTAGGGCTGTGGAAGATGATCTTAGATGTCTGGTGGGTTTGTAGAAGGAAGCTAGGGTTCGCAATATTGGCGGGCCTTTATCATATAGCGCTCTGTAAATATAACATAAGGATTTATATTTTATCTGTTGCTCTAAAGGGAGCCAGTGCAGAGTTGATAAAGCTGATCTGGCCGATTCATGCGCGTGGGGCCTCTAATCAGTTGTGTGAGGTCTAAGGCCTCAATATCCAACAAAAGTCTCTTGGCAGCTGCATTCTCTAGATTCTCTGCGTGAATATTAAAGTCACCAATATAGGAGGCTGGCCTGGCTTGTAGTGGGTACCAGAGGTACTTACACCTTGTGCCAGGTCCAGTTATCCCTTATTAGTGTAGAAGAGGTGTTTCTAGCAGCTTAGGCTGATAGAAGGTAGCTATGGCAAAGCAGCTTAGGCTGAACTAGGAGACATGCAAAGCTCCTACTATACCACTTATATCATATGCACAATATCATAAGAAAACACAATACACAGAGTTACTAAAAATAAAGGTACTTTATTTTTATGACAATATGTCAAAAGTATCTCAGTGAGTATCCTCAGTAAGAAGATAAGTTATATACACAAGTTATATGTACACAACCCCAAATCAGGGAAGTAATAGCAAGAAAGGTAATGCAAACAGTGTAGAATCACAATAGGTTGCAATAGGAGAACATAGGTATTGGGGCAACACAAACCATATACTCCAAAAGTGGAATGCGAACCACGAATGGACCCCAGGCCTGGGACTGTAAGAAAACAGTGAGGGTTAGGAAAATACCCCACCCAAAGACCCTGAAAAGTAGGAGTAAAGTGCACCTACTACCCCCAGAGAGCACAGAAGTCGTGATAGGGGGATTCTGCAGGAAGAACAAACACCAGCAGTGCACTGACAATGGATTTCCGGACCTGAGTAACTGGAAGACAAGGGGACCAAGTCCAATAGTCGCGACGGTGTCCGGGGGGGCAGGAGCCCAGGAAACCCCAGCTGAAGGTGCAAGGAAGCTGCCACCGGTTGGAAGAAGCTTGGAGTTCTGCAAGAAAGAAGAGGACTAGGGACTTCTCCTTTAGAAGACTGATGTGCCACATTACGATGAAGCTTGCAGAGGTATTCCCATGCAGAAAGACCGCAAACAAGCCTTGCTAGCTGCAAGGGTTGTGGCAGAGGTTTTTGGGTGCTGCTGAGGGCCAGGAAGGACCAGGATGTAGCCTTTTGGAGGAAGAGACGGAGGGGGCGCTCAGCAACTCAGAGAGCTCTCACAGAAGCAGGCAGCACCTGCAGAAGTACCCCAACAGGCACTTGGAAGAAGAGTGAACCGGAGTCCATGCAAAGTTACAAAAGGGAGTCCCACGATGTCGGAGGACAACTCAGAAGGTTGTGCACTGCAGGACAGAGTGCTGGGGACCCAGGCTTGGCTGTGCATGAAGGAAATCCTAGAAGAGTGCACAGGAGCCGGAGCAGCTGCAAATCACGGAGTACATAGCTTTGCAGTCTAGCGTGGGGAGGCAAGGACTTACCTCCACCAAACTTGGACTGAAGAGTCACTGGACTGTGGGAGTCACTTGGACAGAGTTGCTGTGTTCCAGGGACCACGCTCGTCGGGATGAGAGGGGACCCAGAGGACCAGTGTTGCAGTCTTTTGGTGCCTGCGTTAGCAGGTGGAAGATTCCGTCGACCCACGGGAGATTTCTTCGGAGATTCTGGTGCAGGGTGAAGGCAGGCTACCCCCACAGCATGCACCACCTGGAAACAGTCGAGAAAGCCGGCAGGACTAGGCGCTACAATGTTGCTGGTAGTCATCTTGCTACTTTGTTGCGGTTTTGCAGGCGTCCTGGAGTAGTCAGTGGTCGATCCTTCGGTAGAAGGTGAAGAGGGAGATTCAGAGGAACTCAGGTGAGCTCTTGCATTAGTTATCTGAAGAATTCCTCAAAGCAGAGACCCTAAATAGCCAGAAAAGGAGGTTTGGCTACCAGGTTAGGAAGATTGGCTACCAAGAGAGGTAAGAGCCTATCAGAAGGAGCCTCTGACGTCACCTGCTGGCACTGGCCACTCAGAGCAGTCCAGTGTGCCCCCAACACCTCTGTTTCCAAGATGGCAGAGGTCTGGGACACACTGGAGGAGCTCTGGGTACCTCCCCTGGGAGGTACTGGTCAGGAGAGTGGTCACTCCCCTTTCCTTTGTCCAGTTTCACGCCAGAGCAGGGCTGGGGGATCCCTGAACCGGTGTAGACTGGCTTATGTAGAGATGGGCACCATCTGTGCCCATCAAAGCATTTCCAGAGGCTGGGGGAGGCTACTCCTCCCCAGCCCTTCACACCTATTTCCAAAGGGAGAGGGTGTAACACCCTCTCTCAGAGGAAGTCCTTTGTTCTGCCTTCCTGGGCCAGGGCTGCCTGGACCCCAGGAGGGCAGAAACCTGTCTGAGGGGTTCGCAGCAGCAGCAGCTGCAGTGGAAACTCCAGAAAGGCAGTTTGGCAGTACCCGGGTTCTGTGCTGGAGACCCGGAGGATCATGGAATTGTCCCCCCAATACCAGTATGGTATTGGGGGACACTTCCATGATCTTAGACATGTTACATGGCCATGTTCGGAGTTAACATTGTGACGCTATACATAGGTAGTGACCTATGTATAGTGCACGCGTGTAATGATGTCCCCGCACTCACAAAGTCTGGGGAATTTGCCCTGAACAATGTGGGGGCACCTTGGCTAGTGCCAGGGTGCCCATACACTAAGTAACTTTGCACCCAACCTTCACCAGGTGAAGGTTAGACCTATAGGTCACTTATAAGTTACTTATGTGCAGTGGTAAATGGCTGTGAAATAACGTGGACGTTATTTCACGCAGGCTGCAGTGGCAGTCCTGTGTAAGAATTGTCAGAGCTCCCTATGGGTGGCAAAAGAAATGCTGCAGCCCATAGGGATCTCCTGGAACTCCAATACCCTGGGTACCTTAGTACCATATACAAGGGAATTATATGGGTGTACCAGTATGCCAATGTGAATTGGTAAATTTAGTCACTAGCCTGTTAGTGACAAATTTGGAAAGCAGAGAGAGCATACCCACTGAGGTTCTGGTTAGCAGAGCCTCAGTGAGACAGTTAGGCATCACACAGGGAACACATACAGGGCACATACTTATGAGCACTGGGGCCCTCCCTGGCAGGGTCCCAGTGACACATAGACTAAAACAATATATATACAGTGAAATTTGGGGGTAACATGCCAGGCAAGATGGTACTTTCCTACAACCAAGGATTGTAAAATTTGGCTTATTACAAATTAAATCAGCTACTTGCTCCAGGAAGGCTTAAAGGAAATGTTGTGCTGTGCCAGGTGGATGATACACTAGTGCCCCAGAAAAACTATATTGGGGATTTAAAGAAAAAGTAAAATACATACTCTCGCAATCTGATAACTTAAGGGGATAAGTGGTGAATAAGTGGTGACCTTGAATGAGTCCTTGACAATAATGGCAATTCCCCACCCTTTCCCAGAGACTCTGTCATGCCTTATTATGGAATACTTGTTAGGTAGAGCCAGGGTAATATCTGGAGCTGAACCCTTGTGAAGCCATGTTTCTGTTAGGAATAGGGCTGTAGGTGTTAGTTCACTTAGTAGAAGATTGAGATCCAACTTGTGGGCAGCTAAAGATCTGCAATTTGCCAAGAGAAACAAGATGTATGGAGCTTTATGAGATCCAGTTGTGTTCTGTATTGAAGGCTGAGGAAGTCTATCACACCTAGTATAGGGCCCAGTAGCTTCCCTGTGTCCTGATGCTTTTCGAGGGTCAATAAGGCCCACAATATCAACCCCCACCCTTTAAAAGGGTACCCCAACCACAGGTAGTGGCATTAAGGGGGTCTTAAGTGCCCAACTGCTTTGCCACTGGCGTGGCATGTGGGGCATGACTGACAAAAGTCCCTCACGTTTTGGGACATTCCTGGCCAATAAAAGTGATTGACTAACCAATTAAACGTTTTGTTTTGGACCAGATGCCCAGATAGGGTGATGTCATGGGCTACAGTGAGGAGGAATTCTCTGAACTTCTGGGGCACTACCACCCTCCTGGTTGCACCAGGCTTGAGGTCTCTGGCCTCAGTGTACTAGAGCCCCTCCTCCCAATAAACCCTGTGGGTACCCCTGACATTCCTTAACTCTTCTTGTGCAGCTTGCTGCCTTAGGTCTTCAACAGTGGGACGGGTCCGCTGCCCCAGGCACAGATCTTCCCTGGAGGGTCACCCTGGGCCCAAGTACTCTGGGTGGTAAGGCTCAAGCTCCTCAGGCTCAGTTCCCTCCAAGAAGATTGGCTCCTCTTCCTGGGAAGAGGGAACCTTATTTGGGATCTGTTTTTAAGCTGGTCCCCCAGTATTCTTGCCTTTTCTCTGGGGAGGCTGGTACACTATTTCAGGATCCAGCTCTCCTTTCTCTCTCTGAAGTTTGCTTTATGCCCTTGTCTTGACACATGCCCACTCAGGGATCCCTAACATTGCTGCTGTGGTCTTCAGTTCTACATCAGCCCAGGAGAAATGACCCAGGTCATTTCCAAGCAGGCAATTTACTGGGATGAATGAGGACACAACCACTTCTTTTTGCCCTACTATTCCCCCCAAATCAAAGGTTACCATAGACATGGGATGGAACTTTGTCTCATTATCTGCATTGGTGGCAGGATAAAACTTCTGTACCAGGAACTGCTTTGAGTGGACCAAGTGCTATGTTACCATGGTAATACTAGCTACTGTGTCCTTCGGTGCTTCTACTTTCTCTCTGTTAATCAAAGGGTACTGCCTCTATTTTTGCATATTATTTGGCCAGGCAGCACAGGATAATTCTACCCCACCCTCAGTGACTAATGTTGCCTCTGTGGGGTCACTGGCATGGTCAGGCCACACCTCTGACCCCATCTGGAGATTGGCAACTGCATTTGCAGCAGATTGACTAGAGGCATTCTTTTTTGTTTTTACAGCCAGAGTTTCCAGTTTGGTGCCCTTTAGTTTTGCAGTCATGGCACCAAGCCTTGGTGGGATCATAGTGTCTCTCTTTGTACCCACCCCTGGACTGTGAGAAGTCTCTGGGCCTAACCTCCTTTGCAGGTTTTTGGGGGCCTTGAGAAGACTCTTTGTTATGTTTGTTTTTGCTCCCATCTTTCCCTTGAGGGGGAGGACGGGAACTGGACTCTGTCTTTTGGTTTTCCCCACCAGTAGTAGTCTTGGTCACCCTTGTTTTGACCCAATGGTCTGCCTTACTCCCCAAGGGAAAGTTGACCCAGGTCTACCAGATGTTGATGTAGCCTATCATTGAAACAATTACTCAGCAGATGCTCTTTCATGAACAGGTTATGCAGCTTATCATAATCTTGTACCTTGAATCCAGCTAACCAACCACTCAGAATGTTTACTGACTAGTCCACAAAGTCTACCCAGGTTTGGCTCTGGGTTTTTCGAACCTTCCTGAACTTTATTCTGTACTCTTCAGTTGTAAATCCAAAGCCCTCAATCAGGATACCTTTCATGAGGTCATAGGATTTAGAATCTGTTGCATTCAGTGTCAGGATCCCACCCCCGCACTTTCCTGTAAATAACTCCCACAATAGTGTACCCCAATGCTTTTTCTCAATTTCCCACCCAATGCAGGCTCTTTCAAAGGCTGAACACCATTTTACTATCTCATCCTCTTCAGTGAAGGGAGGGACAACTCCTTTTGGGAGTTTGATGTTGAAAGAATTCTCCCTCAACATCTGTATGCTGTCGGCAGAGATTGGTCCTAGGCCCAACTCTTTTCCCTGTTTTTCTATTTCCAAGAGCTGACTCTCTAAGACCAATCTCTTGGCCAGCCTGGCAATACCCAGGTCTGTTCCTGTGGGTGCTCAAGAGCTTCTGGTAGAAGAGGAGCTACCATCATCCCCATTTTCCACAGGTTCTTCTTCACCCACTACAGATGCATCATCATCTCGATCATCTGGGGGTGGGGGAGTATCTTTTTCATACTGGGCCACCAGACACGTAGGATTATCCGCACTGGGGCTTTTTCCATTATGAATTTGGTACAGCCTGAAGAGTCTCCTTAATTGGTCATAGCTATATGCCTCATAAAGTTCCAGGTCGAACTCCTGGGTCTTGGTCTCTGCATCTACTATTTTGCCTGGGAGTAATGCTTTGTTAAGCAGACTTACCAGCGATTACCAGCTTTACCCAGGCTCCTTTCATTCCGGGGAAGGATTGTGCTTGCCGGTCTCGGTGTACTGAGAAGGCAGTCATTTTCCAACCTCTTCACTAGCATAATCATCGACGGCATCTTTAGGAGACCTCCTAAAGATGCCGTCGATGATCTCGGTCTAGCCGTCTGATCCTCCTGTATATCGGATCACTTAAAAGCCTTTAATGCTGCGGCTGTGCAACGGAATCGTTCGAATTTGCAGCTACAGGTGACTTTTTTTTTAATCCATTGTAGTTTTAACCGAATAAATTATTTTACTGGCATTCTTTTAAAATATTGGGGAAGGTTTATTCACCCTCGGTCCGTGTTCAGAGGCCGACGGTATTTTACATCAGAGGAATTGTACTTTTTCCTTCGTATTTTATTTTGCTTGGGAGTAATACTTTGTTAAGCAGTCTTACCAGCAATTGCCAGCTTTTACCAGGCTCCTTTCATTCCGGGGAAGGATTGTGCTCGCCAGTCTCAGTGTACTGAGACAGCAGCAATTTTCTGACCTCTTCACTAGCATAACCACTGACGCCATCTTTAGGAGGTCAACGGTCTAGCCGCCTTTTCCTCCTGTATATCGGATCACTTAAAAGCCTCCAATGCCGTGGCTGTGCAGCGTGCACACTGCAGGCGCGCCAAAGGCACGCCAAATCAGGCCCGTCCGTGCCCGTCCATGCCCGACCGGGCCCAGGGGCCAGCATCCATGGACCTCTTAATACAGACAGGTTAACTTATGAGGCTGAGTTTCTCCACTCATTTAGATTCAATACAGGAGTCAAAGGTAATGTGTCCAACATACTATTGGTAGTGGATCATGCCACTAGGTATCCTGAGGCTATACCCCTTAGGACTATTTCTGCACCTGCATTTTCTAAAGCCCTCCTGGGTATCTTCACCGGAGTAGGGTTCCCTAAGGAGGTAGTATCAGACAGAGGTTCAAACTGTGTGTCTGCATACTTAAAACACATGTGACAGGAATGTGGGGTGACCTATAAGTTCACCACCCCATACCATCTACAGCCAAATGGGCTGGTTGAGAGATTTATGGGCTGGGTGAGAGATTTACATGAACCTAAAGGGCATGATTGGAGGACTCCCTGAAAAGCTCAGAAAGAGATGTGATATCCTGCTTCCTTGCCTGCTGTTAGCCTACTGGGAAGTGCCAGAAAAGAGAGTAGGTTTCTCTCCATTTGCACTTTTGCACCCTGTTAGGGAACCACTAAATCTTGTTAGGGAAGGCTGGGAAAAGCCTCTCAAAGAGCCCAAGCAAGACATTGTGGACCATGTGCTTGGCCTGCATTCAAGAATGGCTGAGTACAAGGAGAAAGCCGGCAAAAATCTTCCGGCCAGCCCAGACTTGCAAAAGGTCTGGTATGACCAGAAAGCTGCTATGGTTGAGTTCTAACCAGGGCAGAAAGTTTGGGTGTTGAAGCCTGTTGCTCCAAGAGCCCTCCAAAACAAATGGTTAGGGTCCTATCCCATAACTGAGAGAAAAGGGTTGGTCATTTATCTAGTTGACCTGGGCAGTTGCAAAAAATCCAAAAGAATAATACATGTCAACCACCTAAAACCATACTATGATAGAGCTGATGTGACCATGCTCATGGTTACAGAAGAGGGAGAGGAGGATGAGAGTGAGCCTCTCCCTGATTTCCTCTCCAGCAACCCACAAGATGGTTCTGTAGATGGGGTAGTATGATCAGACACCCTCACAGAACAATAGCCAACTGATTGCAGGCCTCAACCATTATGTTGAACTGTTCTCTCTGACCCCTGGAAAGACACACTGGTGTACCCTTGATGTGGACACTCTTGAGAACTTGCCTGTCAAGAGCAAGATTTACAGGCAGTCAGACCATGTCAGAGAGAGTTTTCAAGCAGAAGTTAAGAAAATGCTAGATGTGGGTATCATTGAACCTTCTCAGAGTCCCTGGGGTAGCCAAGTAATTTTAGTTCCCAAATCTCACTCCAAAGGAGAGAAAAAGAAAATGAGGTTCTGTGTGCCCTACAAGGGCATCAGCTCTGTGGCAAAAACTGATGCATAACCATTCCCAAGAGCTGATAAGCTCATAGACAGACTAGGGGCAGCCAAATATCTGATTACCTTTGATTCAACAATGGGGTACTGGCAGATTGATCTGACCCCAGGAGCAAAAGAGAGGTCAGCATTTTCTACTCCTAGTGGGCATCATCAGTTCACTGTTATGCTCTTTGGACTAAAGAATGCACCTGCCACCTACCAGAGGTTGGTGAACCAAGTCCTTGCTGGACTGGAAACCTTTAGTGCAGCTTGGCTGGATGACATAGCTGTCTATAGTTCCACCTGGCAGGGTCATCTGATCCACCTAGGGAAGGTCCTTGAGGCTCCGCAGAAGGCATGACTCACTATCAATAACAGTATGTGCCAGATAGAGCAGGGAAAAGGTGTTTACTTGGGTCACCAGGTTGGTGGAGGCCAAGTACAACCCCTCCAACCCAAGATTCAGACTATTCTGGCTTGGGAAGTTCCCACAACCCAGACACAAGTCAGGGCATTCTTTGGCTTGACTGGGTACTATAGGAGATTTATGAAGGAATATGGCACTATAGTTGCCCCCCTCATAGAACTAACCTCAAGATAATGGCCAAAAAGGTTAATTGGACAGTAAGTTGCCAAAAGGCCTTTGACACTCTGAAGGAAGCTATGTGCTCTGCTCCAGTCCTACAAGCACCAGATTACTCCAGGCAATTCATAGCCCAAAAAGGTGCTTCTGAAATGGGGATAGGAGTGGTCCTTTCCCAGGAAAATGATGATGGACATGACCAGCCAGTTGCTTTTATAAGCAAGAAACTACTCCCTAGGGAACAAAATGGAGAGCCATAGAAAGAGAAGCCTTTGCTGCGGTTTGGGCCATGAAGAAGCTGAGGCCATGCTTGTCTGGCTCTAACCTCATAGTTCAGACAGACCACAGGCCTCTCAGATGGCTACAACAGATGAAGGGTGAAAACCCAAAACTGCTTAGGCTGTCCATCTCCCTATACGGAATGGACTTTCAAGTGGAACACAGATCTGGGACTGCCCATGCCAATGCAGACGGTTTTTCTAGGTTCTTCCACTTCGGTGATGAAGACTCACTAGGGTAAGGGTAGTCCCATCCTCTTTTGTTTGGGCTGGGGGTGGGTAGTATGAGAAAAGGCCTCTTTTTGACATGGTTAGCCCCCACTTTTTGCCTGATGTATGATATAGCCTAGATATTGTTGTGCCCAGGGCACCTGCTAACCAGGATCCCTGGGCCAGAGCTCTTTCCCTAAAACTGTTGTGATGCATTGGCACAATTGATACCACTATAAGTCCTTAGTAAAAGGTACTTCGGTACCCAGTGCATGGAATACTAAGGGTAGGCCCCTGAAGGCAGCAGCACTGATTGTGCCATTATCTAGGGCCATGCATCCAGAGGCACCCAGCACTGCCATTGCAGCCTGAGTGTCCTGGTGCAAACCTCAAACACACACTCAATATGACATGCTGTCATAGTGCATTCACTATGGACACCCCTCTGGCAGGCCTTCCAGCCCTAACATAGGGTGCACCATATTATATGTGAGAGCACAGCTGCATGAGCTGTATCCCCCCACTGTCTCCTTGCTAACTCTGAGACATATTCTGATCTCGGCAGGGTAACCTGCAGAGATCTGCGCTGATGGTCGACAGAAGACCGCCAGCGTGAAGAACCCCTGCCGGCCACATAATGATCTTCCCGCTGGGCCGGTGTGTGGAAACAGTGTTTCCACCCGCCGACCCAGCCGGAAACAGGGCCTGAACATTGACGCCTGCTTCATTGGCGCCAATGTGGCAGTGCTGCAGGTGCAGCAGCACCTGTCACGCATTTCACTGCCCGTAATTCAGGCAGTGAAATACACGACAAGGCTGTGCATGGGGGCCCTGCACTGCCCATGCCAAGTGCATGTACAATGCATGGGCAGTGCAGGGGCCCCAGGGGGGGCCCGAGTCACTCATTCCGTCAGCCTTTCCCTGGTGGTGTAAACCGCCAGGGAAAGGCTGATGGAATGAGACTCATTATCTGGAGGGCAGCGCTGCCCTGGCCGATCTGAAACGCCGCCACCGCCAGGCTGCCTGGTGGCGGGAGCCTGGCAGGGTGGCGTTTTCACTGTGAACTTTCAGCCTTGCTCAGAATATGGTGGTCTGGACCGCCATGCTGTTGGCGGTAATGACTGCCGACGTGGCGGTCCAGACGACCAGGTTCTTAATGAAGGCCATAGTGAGTGAACAGGGCAGCCATTTTAATACATGTGCTGGACAATGGTCAGCACAAATTTCCCAGCTACATGATAGCCACTCTGCACCCAGGTTGCTTGGTTTCAAACAACTCAGAATGATAAATCCAAACTGGTACCAGTATTGGATTTATCCCTAAATGTACCCAGGAGTCACCTTAGAGGTGTTCTCTTCAAAAGCTAACTACCCTGGCATGGCTGCTGACTTGTCCTATCCAGCTTACCACCTCTAGATACCCAATCTACAAACTTTGGGGGAGAGATCCGTCTCTCTGGTTTGTAGAACATTGCCCTTTCTGGGTGGAGATGCTAACACCTCCCCCCTCAGGAACGTGCACTGCCCTGGCAGTGAGCTTCAAAGGGCTTACCGCCTTTGAAACTCAACCCTCAGGCCTGCTGCTAGCAGCAGATGGTCAATCCCTTTGCAAATCCCCGCTTTGACAGGAGCAAAGGCAGGATCTACACAAAAGGCTGGAGGAGTGGCCCCACCTGGTATGCACCACCCCTAAGGTGTTGCCTGCGAGGTGGACACTCCATTTCATTTTCCTCCATCTTAGATGTGAGGAAAATAGCCAATCAGGGATAGGGAAGTGATTCTTCCCACAGGGAATGGTCACTGTAGTGGGTGTAGCCACATGAAGGTCGGTGTCTCATTGGACACTCCCTTAAATGGGCCCTGCAGCTGTTGCAGTGGACCTGGCCATCACTCTACAAGATATACAAGCTTCTAAAGAAGCAGTTGTGAACAAGATTAGCAAGGTCAGAGTGGACATGGCACTGCTGGGCCAAGATTTGCACAATGTGACCAGCAGGGTCTCTGAAGGTGAAGGTCGGGTCTCTACCCTGGAAGATGAAGTCACCACTCTGGAATTCTACGTTACCAAGATCACAACCACAGCTGCCACCATGGAGCCCTGGGCCAAAGGCTCCTAAAACCACTCTCATCAACATAACCTGCGGTTTGTAGGCTTCCCTGAGGGTGTTGAAGGCCTGCAACCCAAAAAGTTCCTGGAAGTCTGGCTCGTATCCTGGGCGCCTAAGGGGAAGCTATCTCCCTTGTTTGAAATTGAGAGGGTCCATCACTCATTGGCCCATCGTCCTTACCCAGGGGCTCTCCCTGGCCCTTTTTAGCCTGAGTCCTAAACTACAGTAACCGGGACGTAATTCTGAGTGGGGCCCAGCTGGCGGAGGAGGTGCCAGGCTAATGACATTGTTTGAGTGTTGGTTTCTGAAGGATTTGAGAGCGACAGATGTTTCAGAGAGAGACATTTGGGGTGGGGGGAGTTGGGGGTTTGGGTTGTTGTGCATTGCATTGTTGGTTTGTTTTTTTCATTTAACTACATCATTCCCAGACTGTTCATGCTGGTCTGCTTTATGTGGGGCAACACATGGGAGGGTGGCAGTTTGCCCTCCTGTCTTCTTCAAACTTTGAGCAAGCTGGGGTCCAAAGTTACAGTTTAAGGTCCTGTCATGGAGTGTAAATGGTCTCTTGGACCGCATAAAGTGCACTGTTGTCCTCCAATAATCCAGGGGCTCCAAACCTGACATTCTACTGCTCCAGGAGACCCACCTCCTGGCATTCTGGTGGCCCTTCTTGGGGTGATTTGGATATGACAGGCTTTACCAAGGGGTAGAAATCCTCCTCCATAGGTCCTTTCCACTGGAGGTTACCTCCATAGTTATTGGCACCTTGGGCTGTTATGTGGGAGTGGAGAGTTTCCTCCAGGGGAAGCCATATACTTCTTTAGAGTGTTTATGCCACCACAGGCCCCAGCCTAAGCTCTTCCCACTCTACAGAAGGCCCTCTGTGCTAAATCCACAGGATCTATGATTGAAGGAAGCAACTTTAATAGCCACCTGATCCAGCTCAAGACTTCTCCAGTTTGCCCGATACCCACAGACTTTCAGAGTCTGAAAGCTCTCCTCATTGACAGACTTCCTGTGGTAGTGTAATGCCTTTGAGGTATGGCACCCTAGAATTTGTAAGTACACCCACAGCTCAGTAGCCCATGGGACTTTCTCCCATATCGACCTGCTCCTCCTCCTGGTTATGGCACTAATTCTGAGATTTTTCCGTGGGGTGTCTCGGACCACTCCACTGTCCCTCTCCAGTTTCAGCAACCAAATCACTTACAATGCCCAGTGCGGTGCCTCAACATATGGTGCCTCGTTGATGACTGGTGTGTGGAGTTTCTGCAGTCTGAACTACAATACTACTTTAATCGCAATACATGTATGGTTGATTCACCTGGGATCCTGGGGGCAGCAAGAAAGGCCACAGCTAGGGACAAGGCACAATTTCAGGAGAAACTGTCCCAGATCACCGCACCTGACGCGCCCATATTGGCTGTAGCGCGCATACTCCGCTGTGATCCCTTCACGATACTGAGACATCAGCTGCAACTTCCCCAGGCCTCCCTGTGCCAAGTCTCCACAGAGGATGCCCAGCAGTGTTGGAGAACCTCAACTCAATGGGTTTAGGAATGGGGTGACAGAAGTGGCAAACTTCTGTACTGTCTGGCTACCTGAGATATTACCTCTAGAATTGTCCAGTAAATAGTGGGCCCGATGGGTCTTTGCCAGCGTACTGCCCCTGAAATTGTAGCAGTCTTTGCAGTATAATACCAACAACTCTATGCCCGACAGCGGCCGCCCCGGCCAAATGCGATCACCCGATCCTCTAAACATTCCTGTGCCGCAAATTTCCCCCTTCCTGTGCTCTGAACTAGAGGAGCTACTGACAATAGATGAACTCACATCAGCGGTAGCTGCCCTGAGCTTCGAAAAGACACCCGAACCCAAAGGTTACCCCCTGGAGTACTACTGGAAATACGGTCAGGTTCTTAACCCGTTCCTGCTTTAAATGTACACTGAGGCAATCACCACAGGACACTTCCCTTCGGGATTGATAGCATTACAATAGTTGTAATCGCTAAAGCTGGGCAACACTTGGCGCAATGCTCATTGGACAGGTTGATCTTCTTGATGAATGCAGAACCCTAGATCTATGCCAAGATGTTGGCCTCCGAGATGCTGGAGGTCTTACCAACTCTGGTCCACCCCAAACAGTGCAGCTTTATGAAGCACCAGGTTCAGCGCAGGGAAACCAAAGAGCACTTCTCCTAATCGATTTTGAGAAGGCCTTCGATTCAGTCAGCTGGTCTTTCCTTCTTGAGGTTCTCAAGAAAATGGGGTTTGTTCCAAAATGTTTGTCCTATGTACATTTGCTGTATGCCTTACCAACGGCACTGGTTCTAGTTAAAGGAGTCTTTTTTGCTGAATTCCCAATGGACAAGTGGTCTGCCCCCTTTCCCCATTCCTTTATTCTCTTGCCATCTAACCTGTGGAGTGACTCATTCGCATCGATGGGCAGATAGGGGGATGGCGGTGGACTTACCACCTTGATGACAGAATCGCACTATACGCGGATGATCTTCTCCTTTTTCTAAAACATCCACACCTATCGGAACCCCAGCACTAGAGATACTTCAACTTTACGAAATGGCTTCCAGGCTGCAAGGCAATCAACGTAAGTCCCTCCTTGTCTCAATCCATGGGGACTGTCTTATGGTGGACCGGCAAGCGTCCATACCCATAAGGCAACTGAGCTTCCAATACCTAGGCTTCCTTATCTCTACAAAACCTGTTTTGGCCTGACACCTTAACCTTGGCCCTCTGCCTGCGACATGAAGCGCGACTTACAGAAATACGGTCACCTCCCGCTTAGTGTGCTGGGTTGAATAGCCCTGTAGTGTTTTGCCGAAAGTAGGGCTCAGCATGAGACATACTATGGTGGCCTCAGGTCTGCTGATGTCCAGCTCTATTATTGAGCATTGCATATGGTGGTCATCAACTAATGGAATCACTTTGCTGCCTGATTGCAGTAGTAATAAATGTGTGGTGGGGTGCCATGTGTTTCACAAAATG